>NC_080540.1:130104419-130743377 GCF_028640845.1 Ahaetulla prasina
ATATATATATATATATATATATATATATATATATATATATATATATATATAGCTGCAGCTGACTGTGGAAAAGTTTCAGTCAATTTTCGTGCCTGGGACTCGTTTGTTGAGGAGAAGGAAGGAAGGAAGGAAGGAAGGAAGGAAGGAAGGAAGGAAGGAAGGAAGGAAGGAAGGAAGGAAGGAAGGAAGGAAGGAAGGAAGGAAGGAAGGAAGGAAGGAAGGAAGGAAGGAAGGAAGGAAGGAAGGAAGGAAGGAAGGAAGGAAGGAAGGAAGGAAGGAAGGAAGGAAGGAAGGAAGGAAGGAAGGAAGGAAGGAAGGAAGGAAGGAAGGAAGGAAGGAAGGAAGGAAGGAAGGAAGGAAGGAAGGAAGGAAGGAAGGAAGGAAGGAAGGAAGGAAGGAAGGAAGGAAGGAAGGAAGGAAGGAAGGAAGGAAGGAAGGAAGGAAGGAAGGAAGGAAGGAAGGAAGGAAGGAAGGAAGGAAGGAAGGAAGGAAGGAAGGAAGGAAGGAAGGAAGGAAGGAAGGAAGGAAGGAAGGAAGGAAGGAAGGAAGGAAGGAAGGAAGGAAGGAAGGAAGGAAGGAAGGAAGGAAGGAAGGAAGGAAGGAAGGAAGGAAGGAAGGAAGGAAGGAAGGAAGGAAGGAAGGAAGGAAGGAAGGAAGGAAGGAAGGAAGGAAGGAAGGAAGGAAGGAAGGAAGGAAGGAAGGAAGGAAGGAAGGAAGGAAGGAAGGAAGGAAGGAAGGAAGGAAGGAAGGAAGGAAGGAAGGAAGGAAGGAAGGAAGGAAGGAAGGAAGGAAGGAAGGAAGGAAGGAAGGAAGGAAGGAAGGAAGGAAGGAAGGAAGGAAGGAAGGAAGGAAGGAAGGAAGGAAGGAAGGAAGGAAGGAAGGAAGGAAGGAAGGAAGGAAGGAAGGAAGGAAGGAAGGAAGGAAGGAAGGAAGGAAGGAAGGAAGGAAGGAAGGAAGGAAGGAAGGAAGGAAGGAAGGAAGGAAGGAAGGAAGGAAGGAAGGAAGGAAGGAAGGAAGGAAGGAAGGAAGGAAGGAAGGAAGGAAGGAAGGAAGGAAGGAAGGAAGGAAGGAAGGAAGGAAGGAAGGAAGGAAGGAAGGAAGGAAGGAAGGAAGGAAGGAAGGAAGGAAGGAAGGAAGGAAGGAAGGAAGGAAGGAAGGAAGGAAGGAAGGAAGGAAGGAAGGAAGGAAGGAAGGAAGGAAGGAAGGAAGGAAGGAAGGAAGGAAGGAAGGAAGGAAGGAAGGAAGGAAGGAAGGAAGGAAGGAAGGAAGGAAGGAAGGAAGGAAGGAAGGAAGGAAGGAAGGAAGGAAGGAAGGAAGGAAGGAAGGAAGGAAGGAAGGAAGGAAGGAAGGAAGGAAGGAAGGAAGGAAGGAAGGAAGGAAGGAAGGAAGGAAGGAAGGAAGGAAGGAAGGAAGGAAGGAAGGAAGGAAGGAAGGAAGGAAGGAAGGAAGGAAGGAAGGAAGGAAGGAAGGAAGGAAGGAAGGAAGGAAGGAAGGAAGGAAGGAAGGAAGGAAGGAAGGAAGGAAGGAAGGAAGGAAGGAAGGAAGGAAGGAAGGAAGGAAGGAAGGAAGGAAGGAAGGAAGGAAGGAAGGAAGGAAGGAAGGAAGGAAGGAAGGAAGGAAGGAAGGAAGGAAGGAAGGAAGGAAGGAAGGAAGGAAGGAAGGAAGGAAGGAAGGAAGGAAGGAAGGAAGGAAGGAAGGAAGGAAGGAAGGAAGGAAGGAAGGAAGGAAGGAAGGAAGGAAGGAAGGAAGGAAGGAAGGAAGGAAGGAAGGAAGGAAGGAAGGAAGGAAGGAAGGAAGGAAGGAAGGAAGGAAGGAAGGAAGGAAGGAAGGAAGGAAGGAAGGAAGGAAGGAAGGAAGGAAGGAAGGAAGGAAGGAAGGAAGGAAGGAAGGAAGGAAGGAAGGAAGGAAGGAAGGAAGGAAGGAAGGAAGGAAGGAAGGAAGGAAGGAAGGAAGGAAGGAAGGAAGGAAGGAAGGAAGGAAGGAAGGAAGGAAGGAAGGAAGGAAGGAAGGAAGGAAGGAAGGAAGGAAGGAAGGAAGGAAGGAAGGAAGGAAGGAAGGAAGGAAGGAAGGAAGGAAGGAAGGAAGGAAGGAAGGAAGGAAGGAAGGAAGGAAGGAAGGAAGGAAGGAAGGAAGGAAGGAAGGAAGGAAGGAAGGAAGGAAGGAAGGAAGGAAGGAAGGAAGGAAGGAAGGAAGGAAGGAAGGAAGGAAGGAAGGAAGGAAGGAAGGAAGGAAGGAAGGAAGGAAGGAAGGAAGGAAGGAAGGAAGGAAGGAAGGAAGGAAGGAAGGAAGGAAGGAAGGAAGGAAGGAAGGAAGGAAGGAAGGAAGGAAGGAAGGAAGGAAGGAAGGAAGGAAGGAAGGAAGGAAGGAAGGAAGGAAGGAAGGAAGGAAGGAAGGAAGGAAGGAAGGAAGGAAGGAAGGAAGGAAGGAAGGAAGGAAGGAAGGAAGGAAGGAAGGAAGGAAGGAAGGAAGGAAGGAAGGAAGGAAGGAAGGAAGGAAGGAAGGAAGGAAGGAAGGAAGGAAGGAAGGAAGGAAGGAAGGAAGGAAGGAAGGAAGGAAGGAAGGAAGGAAGGAAGGAAGGAAGGAAGGAAGGAAGGAAGGAAGGAAGGAAGGAAGGAAGGAAGGAAGGAAGGAAGGAAGGAAGGAAGGAAGGAAGGAAGGAAGGAAGGAAGGAAGGAAGGAAGGAAGGAAGGAAGGAAGGAAGGAAGGAAGGAAGGAAGGAAGGAAGGAAGGAAGGAAGGAAGGAAGGAAGGAAGGAAGGAAGGAAGGAAGGAAGGAAGGAAGGAAGGAAGGAAGGAAGGAAGGAAGGAAGGAAGGAAGGAAGGAAGGAAGGAAGGAAGGAAGGAAGGAAGGAAGGAAGGAAGGAAGGAAGGAAGGAAGGAAGGAAGGAAGGAAGGAAGGAAGGAAGGAAGGAAGGAAGGAAGGAAGGAAGGAAGGAAGGAAGGAAGGAAGGAAGGAAGGAAGGAAGGAAGGAAGGAAGGAAGGAAGGAAGGAAGGAAGGAAGGAAGGAAGGAAGGAAGGAAGGAAGGAAGGAAGGAAGGAAGGAAGGAAGGAAGGAAGGAAGGAAGGAAGGAAGGAAGGAAGGAAGGAAGGAAGGAAGGAAGGAAGGAAGGAAGGAAGGAAGGAAGGAAGGAAGGAAGGAAGGAAGGAAGGAAGGAAGGAAGGAAGGAAGGAAGGAAGGAAGGAAGGAAGGAAGGAAGGAAGGAAGGAAGGAAGGAAGGAAGGAAGGAAGGAAGGAAGGAAGGAAGGAAGGAAGGAAGGAAGGAAGGAAGGAAGGAAGGAAGGAAGGAAGGAAGGAAGGAAGGAAGGAAGGAAGGAAGGAAGGAAGGAAGGAAGGAAGGAAGGAAGGAAGGAAGGAAGGAAGGAAGGAAGGAAGGAAGGAAGGAAGGAAGGAAGGAAGGAAGGAAGGAAGGAAGGAAGGAAGGAAGGAAGGAAGGAAGGAAGGAAGGAAGGAAGGAAGGAAGGAAGGAAGGAAGGAAGGAAGGAAGGAAGGAAGGAAGGAAGGAAGGAAGGAAGGAAGGAAGGAAGGAAGGAAGGAAGGAAGGAAGGAAGGAAGGAAGGAAGGAAGGAAGGAAGGAAGGAAGGAAGGAAGGAAGGAAGGAAGGAAGGAAGGAAGGAAGGAAGGAAGGAAGGAAGGAAGGAAGGAAGGAAGGAAGGAAGGAAGGAAGGAAGGAAGGAAGGAAGGAAGGAAGGAAGGAAGGAAGGAAGGAAGGAAGGAAGGAAGGAAGGAAGGAAGGAAGGAAGGAAGGAAGGAAGGAAGGAAGGAAGGAAGGAAGGAAGGAAGGAAGGAAGGAAGGAAGGAAGGAAGGAAGGAAGGAAGGAAGGAAGGAAGGAAGGAAGGAAGGAAGGAAGGAAGGAAGGAAGGAAGGAAGGAAGGAAGGAAGGAAGGAAGGAAGGAAGGAAGGAAGGAAGGAAGGAAGGAAGGAAGGAAGGAAGGAAGGAAGGAAGGAAGGAAGGAAGGAAGGAAGGAAGGAAGGAAGGAAGGAAGGAAGGAATGCTTCGACTGTTGTAAGTGCAAGCACTTGTTGTAAGTTCATTTTTCAATGACATCATAACTTTGAACAGTCCCTGAAAAAATGAAAATAATCTGAGGACTATCAGTTTGGATCCAGGAGCCATGAAATCTCAGTCGTGGTACCTCTCCTTTAAAATAATCTTCTTCCAACGCAGAGTTGGCCCTGATCCTATAATACTTTAGGGAGGCCATAAAGATCCAGCTTTTCCCCCAAGCCTTTGGGCCAAATTTTTTTTATTTTATTTTTTATTTACATTTATATCCCGCCCTTCTCCGAAGACTCAGGGCGGCTTACAGTGTGTAAGGCAATAGTCTCATTCTATTTGTATATTTTACAAAGTCAACTTATTGCCCCCCCAACAATCTGGGTCCTCATTTTACCTACCTTATAAAGGATGGAAGGCTGAGTCAACCTTGGACCTGGTGGGATTCGAGCCTGCAGTAATTGCAGGCTGCTGTGTTTTAATAACAGGCTACCTTACAGCCTGAGCCACCACCTACAATCATTCAATGTTAAAAGTGATTGATGACCATTTTTCACACTTACGACCGTTGCAGCATCCCCAAGGTCACATGATCAAAATTTGGATACTTGGCAACTGACTCATATTTATGGCAATTGCAGTGCCTGGGGATCATGTGATCCCCTTTTGCGACCTTCTGACAAGCAAAGTCAATGAGAAAACAGATTCACTTTACAACCGTGTTAATAACTTTACAGCTGCAGAGATCCACTTAACAATTACGGCAAGAAAGGGTGTAATATGGAGCGCTTTAAAGGTGGTCAAAAACCTTGAAGCGCACCCGAAAGCCACAGGTAGCCAGTGCAGCCTGCGAGGATGGGTGTTATCACGGGAGCCACGGGGCTCCATCTATCACCCGCAGCCGCATTCTGGACTAACTGCAGCCTCGGATGCCCTTCAAGGGGAGCCCCATGTAGAGAGCATTGCAGTAATCCAGGCGAGACGTCACGAGTGCGTGAGTGACCGTGCATAGGCATCCCGGTCCAGAAAGGCGCAACTGGCGTACCAGGCGAACCTGGTGCTCTCCTGGAGCGGCCGTCAAATGGTCTTCTAGAGACAGCCGTTCATCCAGGAGGACGCCTAAGTTGCGGACCCTTTCCATCGGGGCCAATGACTCGCCACCGATGGTCAGCCGCGGTTAGCTGACTGTATCGGGATGCCGCATCCACAGCCACTCTGTCTTGGAGGATTGAGCTTGAGCCTATTTCTCCCCATCCAGACCCGTCGGCCTCCAGGCACCGGGACAGCACTTGATAACCGTTGGGGTGGTCCGGTGTGAAAAATACAGCTGGGTGTCATCCACAGCTGGTACTTCACACCGAAACCACTGATGATCTCACCCAGCGGCTTCATGTAGATGTTAAACAGAGGCGAGGATCGACCCTGCGGCACCCCACAAGTGAGGCGCCTCGGGGCGACCTCTGCCCCCGTCAACACCGACTGCGACCGGTCGGAGAGATAGGAGGAGAACCACCGATAAACGGTGCCTCCCACTCCCAATCCTCCAACCGGGCGCAGCAGGATACCATGGTCGATGGTATCGAAAGCCGCTGAGAGGTCTAATAGGACCAGGGCAGAGGAGCAACCCCTGTCCCTGGCCCTCCAGAGATCATCCACCAACGCGACCAAAGCCGTCTCCTGCTGTAACCGGCCGAAACCGGACTGGAACGGTCTAGATAGACAGTTTCATCCAGGTGCAAGGAAATTGATATGCCACCATATTTCTACAACCTTCGCCGTGAAGCGAAGGTTGGAGACCGACGATAATTACCTAAAACAGCCGGGTCCAAGGACGGCTTAAGGAGGGCCTCACCACCGCCTCTTTCAAGGCGGCCGGAAGACACCTCCACCAAAGAAGCAGTCGAATCGCCTGGAGCCAGCCTCGTGTCACCTCTCGAGTGGCCAGCACCAGCCAAGAGGGGCACGGGTCCAGTAAACACGTGGTGGCATTCAACCTACCCAACAACCTGTCCATGTCCTCGGAGCCACAGGGTCAAACTCATCCCACACAATGTCACCAAGACCGCCTCATCTCGCCCAGATTACTGCAATCTTGGTCCAGACCATCCCGGCTGAACGATTTTATCGATAGATAACCGTTAAACTCCTCAGCACGTCCCTGCAACGGGTCATCCCGCTCCCTGGTGTAAGAGGGAGCGGGTCACCAAACAGGGCGGCTGGGCGGTTATCTGCCGATGCAATGAGGGAGGAGGCGAGCTACGCCGCTTCCTCAATGCCACTAGGTAAGTCCTAGTATAGGACTTCACTAGTGTCCGATCAGCTTCGAGCGGCTAGACCTCCAGAGACTCTCCAGGCGCCTTCTCCGCGCCATCCTCTCAGCTCCTCGGAGAACCAAGGAGCCGGTTGGGACCCGCGCCGGTCAGAGGCCGCAAAGGCACGACACGGTCTGTTTCGGCCGCCTGTTCCCAGGCCGCAACAAGTTCCTCAGTCGAGCCGTGAGCCAGACCTCAGGAAATGGCCCAAGCTCCGTCCGGAACCCATCCGGTCCATCAGGCGCCTGGGACGGAACCAACGTGTCGGCTCCGCCTCCCGCGGTGGTGAATGGCGGTCAGAAAGTCCAGGCGAAGAAGAGTGATCTGACCATGACAAAGGTTCAATGACTAATTCCTTTAAGTCCAGATCTCTCAACCACTGACCAGAGAGAAAATCAGGTCCAGGGTGCCACCCCAATGTGAGTAGGGCCATCAACTACTTGGGTCATGTCCAAGGCCGTCATGGAAGCCATGAACTCCCGAGCTGCCGTCGATGACGAGCCGGACGATGGCAGTTAAAGTCCCCATGACTAAAAGTCTGGGGGTCTCAACTGCCACCCCAGCCAGCACCTCCAGGAGCTCGGGCAGGGCAGCTGTCACACAGCAAGGAGCCAGGTACGTGATCAGCATACCCATCTGACACCTATGACCCCATCTCACAAAGAGGGATTCGCACCCGGCAATCTGAGGTACAGTGGTCTCCTCGGCTCTAGACTCTCTAATCACAACTGCCACCCCCACCCTACGAGGTTTGTTTTTTTTACTTTTAAAAGCATTTTTTCTTTGTCCAAAAAAATGCTTTTAAAAGTTAAAAAAAAGGCTCTGATGATCACGCTGCTTAGCTGGGATCATCAGAGGCTTTTAAAACCTCTTCTGCCTTTTTAAAGGCAAAAAAAAATGCTTTTAAAAGTAAAAAAAAAGTTGGCTACACCCACCCAGTCACATTACCCCCACCAAGCCACACCCACAGAACCAGTAGTAGCAAATTTTACATTTCACCCCTGCTTCCAGAATGCAGCTATATTTCCAATGATTCCTTACTTCATGGACACTATTAAAGAAAGATTTCTTGGGTTGAGTACAATTTAATGTTTTAAAATAAATTACCACATTAATAAATCTGATTGCTTTGTGAAATTTGTTCAACAGGCATAATTCTTTTTCTGCACTGGGCCAATTCATCACAAATCACACCAATCAGAAACTGGATATGTAATGTAAGTTAAAAATACTGCCATTTCATGGCTTAAGAGAGAAGGGTCAAGGATGGATACTTCCTGAACTCCAGTTTATATTTAGTAAATGAAACTTAAGTGTGTAAACCAACTGCAGTATGAGAATCTGGATATCAAAATAATATTTTCAAATGAAATCATTTTGGTGGCTTATGTTTAACATGGAATTCCATGCATGAAAAATTGAATTTGCAATTCTCCAGTTCACTATGAAGAAATACGGCAATCCAGAAATGCCTTATCATTCCTAAAGTAAAATAATCACAAGGAAGCTTTGGGATGCTCTCCAGGTAGTGTGGGTTACAACCCGTTTTTCCAATTAAACAGCTGTTCTTTGAGTGGGAATGGTAGGAACTGAAGTCTCTCTGGAAACCAGCAGGGGAAGGAATACAATCATGGATTACTTTGGCTTTCTACAACTGATTTTTGAATAGCACAGCTTAGTTATAAAAAACTTGGGAGATAAAATACTGAAGCTATTCCAGTACTCCCCAGCATCTGCACGAGACGCCCTAACCTTTCTTTTTTTTTTTATTGCTTTTTTCTAACAAACAAAAAAGAAATACATTATTGCACCCTTGTGCTATACATAAAAAAGGAAGATTTGGGTCTTCGGATATGTCCTCATGATTGCCAAAATCCACGTTCTCGAGGTACAGGTACCGAGGCATCCAATTTTCCAAGCGCATAGTCCACGAATGGTTTCCAAGTCTTCCAGAAAATATCTTCTTTATACACACCACTTCTAATTTTAATATCACATGTCATTTTATTATTATTATTATTATTATTATTATTATTATTATTTATTAAATTTGTATACCGCCCTTCTCCCGAAGGACTCAGGGCGGTTCACAGCCAAGTAAAATAGACAATATATAAATACAATTTAAAATACACTTAAAAAACTTATTAAAATTGGCCACAATTAAAATTTAAAACTAAAACCCATTTAAAAACCCATAAATTTAAAAACTAACCCAGGCCAGCGCAGATAAATAGGTAAGTTTTAAGCTCGCGGCGAAAGGTTCGGAGGTCCGGAAGTTGACGAAGTCCTGGGGAGGTCGTTCAGAGGCGGGAGCCCCACAGAGAAGGCTCTTCCCTGGGCGTCGCCAGGCGACACTGTCGCGCCGACGGCACCCTGAGAGTCCTCTCTGTGAGAGCGCACGGTCGGTGAGAGGTATTCGGTAGCAGCAGGCGGTCCCGTAAGTAGCCCGGCCCTATGCCATGGGCGCTTTAAAGGCGTTCACCAAAACCTTGAAGCGCACCGGAAAGCCACAGGCAGCCAGTGCAGCCTCGCGGGATAGGTGTCATTCGGGAGCCGAGGGGCTCCTCTATCACCAGCAGCTGCATTCTGGACTAACTGTAGCCTCGGATGCCCCTCAAGGGAGCCCCATGTGAGAGCATTGCAGTAATCCAGGCGAGGCGTCACAAGGCGTGGTGACCGTGCATAGGGCATCCCGGTCTAGAAAGGCGCAACTGGCGCACCAGGCGAACCTGGTGGAAAGCTCTCCTGGAGGCGGCCGTCAGGTGTTCATCAAAAGACAGCCGTTCATCCAGGAGAACGCCCAAATTGCGCACCCTCCATCGGGGCCAATGACTCGCTCCCGACAGTCAGTCGTGGACTCAGCTGACTGTACCGGGATGCCGCATCCACAGCCACTCTGTCTTGGAGGATTGAGCTTGAGCCTGTTTCTCCCCATCCAGACCCGTCGGCTTCCAAACACGGGACAGCACTTGATAGCTTCATTGGGGTGGCCGGTGTGGAAAAAATACAGCTGAGTGTCATCAGCGTACAGCTGGTACCTCACACCGAAACCACTGATGATCTCACCCAGCGGCTTCATATAGATGTTGAACAGAAGGCGAGAGGATCGACCCTGCGGCACCCACAAGTGAGGCGCCGCGGGGTGACCTCTGCCCCCGTCTGCGACGGTCGGAGAGATGGGAGGAGAACCACCGATAAGCGGTGCCTCCACTCCCAATCCCCCAACCGGCGCAGCAGGATACCATGGTCGATGGTATCAAAAGCCGCTGAGAGGTCTAATAGGACCAGGGCAGAGGAACAACCCCTATCCTGGCCCTCAGAGATCATCCTGCGACCAAAGCCGTCTCAGTGCTGTAACCGGGCGGAAGCGGACTGGAGCAGGTCTAGATAGACAGTTTCCTCCAGGTGTAGGGGAAACTGATATGCCACCATACTCTCTACAACCTTCGCGCGAGCGGGTTGGAGACCGACGATAATTACCTAAAACAGCGGGTCAGGAAGGCTTCTTGAGGAGGGCCTCACCACCGCCTCTTTCAAGGCGGCCGGAAAGACTCCCTCCAACAAGGAAGCACTCGTAATCCCCTGGAGCCAGCCTCGTGTCACCTCCCGAGTGGCCAGCACCAGCCAGGAGGGGCACGGGTCCAGTAAACACGTGGTGGCATTCAGTCTACCCAGCAACCTGTCCATGTCCTCGGGAGTCACAGGGTCAAACTCATCCCAGACAATTTTATCATTTAAGGCTAATTTCCACATTTTAGAATTCCACTCTTCTATTCTAAAAAACACATCTAATTTCCAATATCTAGCTATTATAATTCTACCTATTATAATCATAATTCTAATCAATTCTTTTTCATATTTTGTTAATTCTATTTCCTTAATTACCAACAATAATATAGTTTCCACTCTCAATATTATTACTTTCCCCATCATTTCAAATATCATTTTCTCCAATTGTTGCCAAAACTTTTTAACCTTATCACATTTATACCACATATGTTCATAAGTCCCCAATTCCATCTCACATCTCCAACATTTTTTACTAATTTTTTTATCCATTTGTGACAATCTTACTGGAGTCAAATACCATTTCCAAACAACTTTATAATTATGCATTATACATGTTATTTCAAAATTGTATCAAAAAAGTAGTGCAAGAGTGAAGGTGAATAGAATATTAACTGAAGAGATAAAATTAGAAGCAGGTACGAGACAAGGATGTCCCTTGTCCCCAACATTATTTTTATTGGCCATGGAAATCCTGACAAAAATGATAGAAAAAGATGAAGAATTAGAAGGATATAAGGGGTATAAGATAAATTTGTATGCGGATGATACTTTAATTATTTTGAAAAATATAGAGAAAGACCTGAAAAAGATATATAAGCACTTGAAAGAATTTGAGGAAATGACAGGTCTGAAAGTAAATTGGTCAAAGTCAGAATTATTGATGGATAGTAATGGTAATGAGTGTGAGAATATGCAAGAGCAATTTGGGATAAGGATTAAAAATACATTGAAATATTTGGGTATAGTGCTCTCACTCAAGGTTAAAGAATTGAAAAAACTTAATTATGATGTGGTGATCAATGAAATTGAGAAGAAGATAGACAAATATAAAATGTTAAAGTTGTCTTGGTTTGGTAGAATTGCAATGTGTAAGATGATGTTGCTGCCCAAGTTTAACTTTTTATTCGAGATGCTACCGCTAAATTTGACAGAGAAAGATATTGAAGGATATCAGAAAAAATTGGACAAATTTTGTAATGGTGGGAAAAGACCTAGATTAGTGAAGAAAATGTGGTATCAAAATCAAAAGGAAGGTGGATTAGGAATCCCCAAATTATTTAATTATTACTGTGCGTATGGTATCCGGATAGTGGTAAAAATATTTAAAGGTGAAGATAACTATTGGAGAGTCTTAGAGTTAAGGGATAGAGAAATTTGGATCAAGGTGGTTTTTAGATAAAGCAAACTTAAAATGTGTAATTAGAAGTTATTGGTTAAAGGGATTAAGTAAAATGTGGAATAAATTTGTTAAAATTTTAATTCCGGATATAATCTTTTTGGGGAAGACAATTGGAAATTGGCCGATTAAAAACAATATAAGACGTAATGAAGTGATTAAAGAGGAAAATATAGAAACTATTAGAGATTGGATAAAAGTTTTGGAAAATGAAAGGAGGAATAAAGAAATTACTGAAAAATTAGGGTTAAGTTGGTTTGAAAAAATACAGATAGAAAAATGGACAAAAAAATTAAGGGAAAACTATTCGATAAATAGATGTGAAACTGAATTTGAATATTTAGTATCTCGGATTATGAAAGATGAAATTGGGCTAAAGGGACTCGTTAGTAGGGTTTATAAGATTATAAACTCTGATGAAAAATTACAAAGAGTGATGAGGACAAATTGGGAAAAAGATCTTAATATTGAAATACCAGAGTCAGATTGGAATGTGAATTGGAATAGTAGAATTATGAGAACTTTATCTATAAGGATTAAAGAGCCCTAACCTTTCTTAAGGTTTCCACCAAGGCTGGCCACAATTCACTATTGTAAATCAAGTCATATGTCATTTCCCTCAGTTGCTATGTAACTGCTGTCTTTTTCATGACTGTCAAGTCAGAGAAAGTATCATTTTTACAGATTTATAACAAAAATTAAGAACTAGCAGAATGTATAAGCATCACAAAAACAGCCTACTTTTTGTTGTTGTTAGTTGTGAAGTTGTGTCCCACCCATCGCAACCCCATGGACAACATTCCTCCAGGCCTTCCTGTCCTCTACCATTCCCCAGAGTCCTTTTAAGCTCATGCCTACTGGTTCAGTGACTCCATCCAGCCACCTTGTTCTCTGTCGTCCCCTTCACCTTTTGCCCTCAATCTTTCCCAGCATTAGCTCTTCTCCAATGAGTCCTTCCTTCTCATTATGTGGCCAAAGTACCATATTTTTTGGAGTATAAGACACACTTTCCCCCCAAAAAATGGGTGGAAATGTTTATGTGTCTTATACAGCGAATGTTGCCGAAGCCCCACCCACCTACTGGCCCCCAACCTTCAGTCATTTTCAGCCTCTGTGCGTCAAGTTTTCAGCCTCCACATACCGTTTTAGACCTGTTCCAGGCTGTGGGGATCACTGCTGATCGTCCCCTCTGCGCGTCGCATTTTCAGCCTCTGTGCGTCAAGTTTTCAGCCTCCACATACCGTTTTAGACCTGTTCCAGGCTGTGGGGATCACTGCTGATCGTCCACTCTGCGCGTCGCATTTTCAGCCTCTGCGTTTTCAGCCGGTTCCAGGCAGCGGGGATTGCTGCCGCTGCTGCCAATCCCCACTGCCTGGAACCGGCCAAAAAAGCGACGCGCAGAGGCCAAAAACAGGGCATGTGGGGGCCAAAAACACAACGTGCAGAGGTGGCAGTTGGTGGTGATGTGCTGTGGTAATGCCGGCAGCCTGGAATGGGTCTAAAACAGGGTGTGCAGAGGCTGAAAACGCAATACACAGAGGCCGGAAATACAACGTGCGGAGGCGGCGATGGAATGTGGCAATCTCTGCAGCCTGGAACAGCTGATTGGGGATATTCCGGGAGGTTGATCAAAACTGCAATCAGTTGCTGGTGCTGAATCAGGCTGCGATAACATGCTGAACCTGAGCAGGCTGTTTGCTGCAAGGACTCTAGCCAGATGAATACCAATGGATGCTGGTAGACATAGGCAGAATTTTTTTTCTTGTTTTCCTCCCCAAAATCTAATGCCCATCTTATACTCCGGAGCGTCTTATACTCCAAAAAATATGGTATTTGAATTTCATCTTCAGGATCTGGGCTTCTAAAGAGCAGTCAGGGTTAATCTCCTCTAGGACTGACTGATTTGTTCGCCTTGCAGTCCAAGGGACTCGCAGGAGTCTTCTCCAGCACCAGAGTTCAAAGGCCTCAATTCTTTGGTGCTCAGCCTTTCTTATGGTCCAACTTTCACAGCCATACATTGCAACTGGGAAAACCATAGCTTTGACTATAGGCACTTTTGTTGGCAGGGTGATGTCTCTGCTTTTTAGTACGCTGTCTAGATTTGCCATAGCTTTCCTCCCCAGGAGGAAGTGTCTTTAATTTCTTGGCTGCAGTCCCCATCTGCGGTGATCTTGGAGCCCAGGAAAATAAAATCTGTCACTACCTCCATTTCTTCCCCATCTATTTGCCAGTAATTGCCTACTTTTTAACTTCTGGTAAATATAGTTAACCATCTCTTAACTGCCACCATAATTGGGACTAGCAACCCTATTGCTAAATGTTGTGGTCACAAAGTGAAACATTACATGAACCCAACTGGCAATTTTACTTCTCTATTTTAAATTCTGCTTCTCCCAAGCCAGTTGTAAAGCATTGTAATGGTGATCATCTGACTGTGGGACACTGCAATGGTCATAAACAGCATCAGTTGCCAAATAATGTCCGAATAGTGACATGATTGTGGGATGCCGGGATGGTCATAAATGTGAAAATTAGTCATAAATCTATTTTTTACACAGTCATACCTTTGAATGGTTGTTAAATGAGGCAGTTGTTAAGTGAGGACTACTTGTTGTTCACTGCACTCTTTGTGATGTTGAATTAAAAGGAGGAGAAATTTATCCTCAATTAACGGAAATCTATTTAGAGTTACTTTAACACCCATAGCAGTAATAGCTTTTCAGATTTTTTTACTAAACAATCATACCAACTGCTTTTATTTTTAAAAAAATAAAATTTAACATTCCTCCTACTTGCACTGAAGGAGTACATACAAGCTTGTGAATCTACACTGCCCTTTGCTTGCTTATTTAAAAACAGTACTATATTCAAACCACAATAGCTGCCATGTGCTTCCACAGAGGGAACATATTGCCAGAGAAAAAGACTTTGTGTCTTAAAAATTATAAATAAAAATTATGAGTTTTAAATGGCCATCTGGGATTCAGGAAACCATCTGCAAGTTTAAGACACAAAAATATCAAAAAAAAATCTATTGCCTTAGTGGTGACATAGGTCCAGCATAAGATGATGATTCATTAAATTTGAACACCAACAACTCCCAACAACTCTGGGAGGTTTATCAGATATTTTTGTGCGTCATGCTATGTTCGAAGCCAAAAATTAAGTATGACTATGGGCAAGCCGCATTTGGAAAAGTCATAGGGTTAAAGAGAACCATCTCTTCCATCCCTCAATTCACCCGAATCAGCAACGGAATGTAAAATGTGGAAAGGTTCTGTATTTGTTTCCTCTTAGATCTTATTCAAGCCCTAGAATATACCTTGTTAAACTGGAAAAGGTCACGCTTGAGCCTCTCTCTTACAGTATCATGTCCCGGCCTCAGAAATCTTCTCATTTTCTTCTTTAATTGCGAGGCACCAAAAGCTGTAGAGAAGGAAAAAAAAGTATCTGTAAAGACACTTGGATATCAGCTACATACAATGTGCTTAGATAGAAATAAAAGTGAAAATTTGTAGAAAAGAATATTTGCAGCTCAGGATTAAACTGTGGAGTTCTTGATGCTCCCCGAGTTTAATCTTTTGCTTGCAGATTTTTCATCACCCGAACAGGTAACATCATCAGTGCAAGGCAGTGTAGATAGTAGAATCGATATTCGGTATTGATGTTGTTACCCAACTGTCTAATGAATTGTCTACAAGCAAAAAAAACCCAAGCTTAGGGAGCACTAAGAATCCCACAGAACTGAAAGTAGGTACTTGCCTCTTTAAACTAACAAAAAAGAGATTACACTACACATCAGAAGTTAGGTAAAAGACTCCAGATGATTATTTAAAGGGTCTTCATTATCCCAGAATGGTAATTAGTACTAGTATCTTGTCATAGCAAATTCAAATTCACTGAATATGGGAGAAAGAAAAATAGGGAGCTTAGCCTTCCCATAATAAAGATACTTCCAGTTGTTAATAAAAGTATTAAAATAATGTTACGTGTGCAAATATACATTTTATGTGTTATGTTATTATGAGGACATTTCTCCTTTGTTCATATTATCCAGCACTGTAATCTAAATCAAGAAACCAGTTTAAAGAGCTGAGAATATTTCATCCTGCCTTGGCATTTCTTCATTAGAATTAATTTATTGCAAAATATTTCTGGGAATTTAAAAAACCCATGTCCTTAGAGAATACCTTCTAGTATATTTTACTAAACGCCATTTGGGGCTGGAATGGGTAAAGCAACACATAAGCACTTGAAATTAATTGTGGGAATTGTATGCATACCATGACCAGAATGATCTGGTTTTAAATGATTTAGTTGTTGAACCTTTGTCATGGTCAGATCATTTTCTCCTTCGCCTAGACTTTGACCGCTACCCACCACCGCAGGGAGACGGAACTAATGCGTTGGTTCCGTCCCAGGTGCCTGATGGACCCGGAGAGGTTCCTGACGGAGCTTGGGCCGTTTCCCGAGCACCTGGCCCACAACACGACTGAAGAACTAGTTGCGGCCTGGGAACAGACCGCAGCTGGAGCTTTGGACCGTGTTGTGCCTTTGCGGCCTCTGACCCGGCGTCGGTCTCAACCAGCTCCTTGGTTCTCCGAGGAGCTGAGGGAGATGAAACGCCGGAGAAGACGCCTAGAGTGTGTCTGGAGATCCAGCCGTTCTGAGGCTGACCGGACACTAGTTAGGTCCTATAGCAGGACCTACCTAGTGGCATTGAGGGATGCGAAACGCTCCTACGTTTCCTCCCTCATTGCGTCGGCAGATAACCGCCCGGCTGCCCTGTTTCGGGTGACCTGCTCTCTCCTTCAACAGGAGGGGCGGGAGGACCCCCTACAAGGGTGTGCCGAGGAGTTTAATGGTTATCTATACGATAAAATCGTTCAGCTTCGGGACGGATTGGATCAAAATTGGGTAGATCCAGGCGAGAGTTCCGAGACCCGTCTTGTTGAGGTGGTTTGGGATGATTTTGATCCTGTGACTCCCAAGGACATGGACAGGTTGCTGGGTAGGCTGAATGCCACTACATGTTTACTGGATCCGTGCCCCTCCTGGTTAGTACCGGCTACTCAGGAGGTGACACGAGGCTGGCTCCAAGGGATTATAAATGCTTCTTTGCGGGAGGGGATCTTTCCCGCTGCCTTGAAAGAGGCGGTGGTGAGACCTCTCCTCAAGAAGCCTTCCCTGGACCCAGCTGTTTTAGGGAATTACCGGCCAGTCTCCAATCTTCGCTTCACGGCGAAGGTTGTAGAGTCCGGTGGCATGTCAGCTACCCCAGTACCTGGATGAAGCTGTCTATCTAGACCCGTTTCAGTCCGGCTTCCGGCTCGGATACAGTACGGAGACAGCTTTGGTCGCGCTGGTGGATGATCTCTGGAGGGCCAGGGATAAGGGTTACTCCTCTGTCCTGGTCCTATTAGATCTCTCAGCGGCTTTTGATACCATCGACCATGGTATCCTGCTGCGCCGGTTGGAGGGGTTGGGGGTGAGAGGCACCGTTTATCGGTGGTTCTCCTCCTACCTCTCTGACCGGACGCAGATGGTGTTGACAGGGGGGCAGAGATCGACTCCGAGGTGCCTCTTGTGTGGGGTGCCGCAGGGATCGATTCTCTCACCCCTCCTGTTCAACATCTATATGAAGCCGCTGGGTGAGATCATCAGTGGCTTTGGGGTGAGATACCAACTGTATGCTGATGACACTCAGCTGTACTTTTCCACCCCGGGCCACCCCAGCGAAGCTGTCGAAGTGCTGTCCCGGTGTCTGGAAGCCGTACGGGTCTGGATGGGGAGGAACAGGCTCAAACTTAATCCCTCCAAGACGGAGTGGCTGTGGATGCCGGCACCTCGGTACAGTCAGCTGCAGATGTGGCTGTCTGTCGGGGGCGAGTCATTGGCCCCGATGGAGAAGGTACGCAACTTGGGCGTGCTCCTGGATGGTCGGTTGTCCTTTGAAGATCATTTGGCGACCGTCTCCAGGAGAGCTTTTTATCAGGTTCGCCTGATCCGCCAGTTGCGTCCCTTCCTGGACCGGGATGCCTTATGCATGGTCACTCATGCTCTCGTTACCTCTCGCCTGGACTACTGCAATGCTCTCTACATGGGGCTCCCCTTGAAGAGCACCCGGAGACTTCAACTAGTCCAGAATGCGGCTGCACGGGTTATTGAGGGAGCGATTCGGAGCTCCCACGTAACACCTATCCTGCGCAGACTGAACTGGCTACCTGTTGTTTTCCGGGTGCGCTTCAAGGTATTGGTTGCCACCTTTAAAGCGCTCCATGGCTTAGGACCCGGCTACCTATGGGACCGTCTACTGCCGGCCTCTATCTCCCAGCGTCCCCACAGAGGTGCGTTCCCACAGAGAGGGACTCCTCAGGGTGCCGTCAGCCAAACAGTGTCGACTGGCGGCCCCCAGTGGGAGGGCCTTCTCTATGGAGGCTCCTACCCTGTGGAACGAACTTCCCCTCAGGCTTCGACAACTACCTGACCTTAGGACCTTTCGCCGCGAACTTAAAACCTATTTATTTCATATGGCTGGACTGGCCTGATTTTAATTTTAAATTTTAATTGAATTGAGATGGGTTTTAAATTTTTGCAATTTTATGGGGTGTAATGTCATTTTAAATTTTCTGGCAAATTTGAATCAGTTTTTTAAGGGTTGTTTTAATTATTGTGTATGTTTGTTTGTATTTTATTTGCCTGTTCACCGCCCTGAGTCCTTCAGGAGAAGGGCGGTATACAAATTAAAACATTATTATTATTATTATTATTATTATTATTATTATTATTATTATTATTATTATTATTATTATTATTATTATTATTATTATTATTATTATTATTATTATACACACACAATCTCATTTTAAAAGGCCCATCTATGTACCATATCAATTGTGCTGCCATAAGACTCTAACAAACAGTATTCTGTTAACTGGTTCTACTTACCAGGAGACTAGCTTGTTCTGAGCCAATTTAAAAGACCAACTATTACTTCAGAAAAAAATAGAACAAAATAAACGGGTCTTCAAAAGATGCATATGTCAGTCAACCTAGCATCAAACTGATTGGTCTCACCATGGTCACACAAGTTAGGCCCATAAATTGATATAAATATGAATGGTAGGTTCCAATGCAGAACAATAGTCTTCCAAGGAAACTTTATTTGACATTAGGACAGAATTAGTCTCAAGGATGGCAATCAATGTAATACTTGGTATAATATATCTCAACTGACTTTGGAATTCTACATCACATTGTTAATGCTGACAAAACAAAGGCCTATTCCACAAATGGTACAACAACCTGTAACACCACCTTAAGCAAGGGCTTACAGAAAGATTTAAAATCCACAATACCATTTCTAATATTGTATCAATCAAGTAAATTAGAAGGATATCATGGTTAATAGCATTTCAAGTCTCTGAAAGACCCATCAGAATATATGCATTTTAATCTATTCCTCAATGTAAATTGTATCAGTACAACCTAAACAATTTACATGTAAAACATAGGCCTAAAACCAGATTGCATGAGAATCCTTTCAATTATTTTTTGTTCCTTTAATGGATATTATGCAGAAGATGTCCTTGACTGAGCTGAAGATGGCAAGATCGTAATGGGTGTTTCTTTTTGCAAAGGAATATCAAATTTAGGGTGTATAGACAAAGAGGACCTACAGCCACAGTTTTATGTTTTGTCTATATTTGGCCTAGAAACCTTAAATGAAATTCTGTTGCAATAGAAGGAGTAAAGTTCTATTAAAATTATGTTTTAGAGTTGCAGCCACAGCTGAAGAGAAACAAGTAGAAAGCAAGGTTTCCTTAAATGAGATGTTGAAGACAATAAATAAAAAGATATGCAACTCCAAACAATTACAAATATTTAAAGAAATAATGGTGATATACATGAATTCATTTCGCTTGCAGCTAAGTCAGCTAACTACTGTATATCTAACTTTCCTTTAAGAAAAGAAAGTAACAAAATGTGAAATATGGCCTTGTTAATAACTATTTTTATGAAAGCACAGAAAAGCTCAAAGCAGAAAAAGGCAAAACAATAAAGATTGCAACACCTTAGATCAATGGTAGTCAACCTGGTCCCTACCGCCCACTAGTGGGCGTTCCAGCTTTCATGGTGGGTGGTAGGGGTTTTGTCCGATACTGAAGCACTTTCCTTTTTATAATTTAATTTTTTAAAAAAAATTCATAGCATTATTTAAAAACATTTTCATTAGGTTTTCATAAAATTCCCCGTGACAAGTTAAATTTCTGAAAATATACTATTTGTATCACCCACGTGTAAGTTTAGTTCACGTTACGTACGTAAAACTAAATGGCGCTATAGTGCAACCGCAAACAAAAGAGCCTCGTCCCAGAATAGCTCGCGCATCTCCCCCCACACCACCCAGCTATAACAGACAAGCAGAGCTGGTAGCCGGCGCCCCCCCAAACCGAATCCACAATGCGCGAGAGGCATGCGCAGATGACGATACATGGCGCACTACTGTGGAACTGGTGGGCGGTTAGAAAATTTTACTACTAACAGAGATACAAAAGTGGGCAGTAGGTATAAAAAGGTTGACTACCCCTGCCTTAGAGTATGGAGTACTTGTATCTTTTCATATAGAATGCCTAGTATCTCTTGAAAAACAAATAAACAATGAACTAAATAGAAACAGAAATAATTCTGAATCAGTGCAATTTAGAGTCCAGAGTTCACTTGTCTTCATTTGCAAAAAAAAAGTTGGGGAAAGTTTATGACCATAAAGGAAGGCCAATTTAAAAGGAGAAGGCTGAGAAATCAAAGGTTACCACCTCAAGCATAAGATGTGCAGGAATATAATACATAGCAGGATGAAAGGCAAAAAAACCCAAGTTGTAGATTGAGTAAAACAAAGAGAAATCCTTGAGCCATACATCTGTGTACATTAGAGAATCAGCTTCCCCTTCACAGAGTGTTGCATTCAGATTAAAGATGTTGCAGAATAACAGAGTTGGAAGGGACCTTGGAGGTCTTCTAGTCCAACTCCCTGCTCAATCAGGAGACCCTATGTCCATGATGGCGAACCTATGGCACACGTGCCAAAGGTGGCACGTAGAGCCCTCTCTGTGGGCACGCACGCCATTGCCAGCTGCTCTTCTGGTTTCTGGCGCGCGCATGTGCGCTGGCCAGCTGGTTTTTGGGTTTCTGGCGCTGGCATACATAAAGCTGGCCAGCAATACATGTGCACCGGCTACTGGTCTTCAGATTTCTGCTGCTCCGGTGAGCACGCACGTATGCATGCACACACGCATTCCAGTTTGGGCACCCGGTGCCAAAAAGGTTCGCCATCACTGCCCTATGCTATTCCGAACAAATGGCAGTCCAATCTCTTCTTAAAATCCTCTAGTGATGGAGCACCCACAGCTTCTGAAGGCAAGCTGTTACACTGGTTAATTAATTCTCTCAGGAAATTTCTCCTTGTACTACTATTTGTAGTTCAACTGGGATTCTCAAATAGAAAAGGGCTGTATTTAGAGAAAGTAATGAGACAAAAGTTTGGCCTCATTTTGCAGTCTGCTACCATTTTATTTTTTTATTTTTTTTGCCCAAGCTGGAGATCCTTCAGATATATTGGACACCAACTCTCACAAGTGTACTGATAGGAATTATGGAAATTCAAGCTAAATCAAAACAATTAGCACCAAAACACTGACTGTTGCCAATGTACATTCATCATAGAAATCATTCCAATTTCTTTGAAGATTTACACCTGTTCTTTAGGTTGCAATATCTAGTACTAATGCATCTTTAATCAAAAGAACTTGATTTTAAATGATAAACTAATGAAACTAAGTCTTCATATAAAGCATCTGACTGACCTATAACTCTTCCATACATTTTTTTTTATATTTCCCAGATCAAAACAATCCTGTAAGAACACATGTTCTTCTGTCAAGAAATGAATGAGACCATAGTCTGTGATTACAAAGAAAGCTGTAGAATTTAATTTTTATTTACATATATTATATATTTATATATCTCATTTAGAAACCACCCATCTTCCTCACAGAGCAACTTTGGGCAATGTAGAGTAGGCATAAAATCATAAACATTTTTACAAACATTGTAAAAGGCAATTAAAACAGAATTCTGAAAATCTGTTTTTATATGAATACAATATCTATGTTGGTCTTTTGCAGCAAACACCATAAGGAGCGCTACAAGAGTCTAATATATAATTTGTTTGAGATTTTAAGACACATTTGTGAGAATGTTAAAATCAGATTACCGTATATACTCGAATATAAGCCGATCCGAGTATAAGCCGAGGTCCCCAATTTTACCCCAAAAAACTGGGGTAAACTGGGGACTCGAGTATAAGCCGAGGGTGGGAAATGAGGCAGCTACCGGTCGGGAAACCTCCTCCCTCAGCCGAGAAGGCTGGCGGCTCCCCGCCCGCCTCTCACTGCACCGCAGGGCTTCCCGCTAATGCAAAAGCCCGCCAAGTTTGCGCCATCCGTATAATGTGAAAAAAGAAAAGTGGAAATAATAACCACAGTGAGAAGCTCATAAAGATGTTGTTTGAACAAATAACCTTTGCCCTTCATTATTATGAATAAGTAACAGAAGCTTTTCAAGGTTGTTAAATCCAGTGCATAACAAAATGTCCTGGTTCACTCCTGAGCACATTTCCTTAAAAGCAAGACCCATAAATTTATATAGATGGAGCAGGATAGGTTAAACATGATTTATACAGAAAGTACTACTCTGTTCAATAAAATGCATTGTTTGTTTGTGTTTGTTAAAAATAAAAACTTTTATTAAAAAAAGACATCTTGTGTATTGTAATATTTGAAATGTCTTTAATTGTAAATATGGAACTCAGCTAAAGCATTTGAAATTATATTATATTAATTATGAAACTATGAGAACTAAAAAAACATTCTGAGTTACTTCCATTTGAACTTTTTAGACTATGCAGGAATACTGTAGCAGCCACAGTAGTCATTACTTCATTACATAAAGTACATCATTACTTTATGCTTATGTAAACAAGTGGGCTCATTGTCTCCACATTCCAACCAATACTGAGGTCATCCCATTTGTCATGTCATAAATTCATAAAAGAAATAGTTTAATTTAGTAGTCACCACTACACAGGAGTAAAGGGACAAAATGAGAGTCCTAACAATATCAGTTCATTTTTACAGCTAACTTATTTCTTCTCTAAATCTAAGAATACGATTAGACATCTTGTGTATTGTAATATTTGAAATGTCTTTAATTGTAAATATGGAACTCAGCTAAAGCATTTGAAATTATATTATATTGGGAAGATTAATTTAGTTTAAAAAGCAATGGAAAAATTGGGTTTACACAAAAGATAATAATAATGGGAATTGAGAAATATTGAGAATGATTTTAGTATCATATAATTAAGTGAATTGTAGTAAGGTATTTGATTGGATAAGTTGCATATGTAAAATTGTATGAATATTAATTTTTGTGATTGGAATAATGGAATTTAGGAAAAATGCTTGAAACTATATTATGTTGTGATAAGGGAGTAATAGAAAAATATTTGAATAGGATGATTTAGAATTAAGGTTAAATATTAGAAAAATGATTGATTTGAAACGGAAGGGTTTTAACTTTGAGGAAGCAATGAGAGGAGGGGAAAAAAAGAGAAAAATTGATTAATGATTAGAGTGTAGGGCAAAAGGTAAGATTAGTTATATAACAGAAATAAGGAAAATAAAATAAAAATTAGAGAGAGAACACTATGGCAAAAAGTGAAATATATAAATTGTGTTGGGAGATAACTAAAAGCTGTACAAATTTGTGACTCAGCCAATACTATGTTCAATAAAAATGCATTGTTTGTTTGTGTTTGTTAAAAAATAAAAAAACTTTTATTAAAAAAAAGACATCTTGTGTATTGTTTTAGGATTAAACTAACATTTTAGAACCTAACCTAGCTTTGCACAAAGTGGAATTATCTTCCACTTCAGTAAACTGTTTATATGCATGTTTATAATGTGTATTATTGTGTAGCTTCTAAAGTCCAACTAATTGAGATACTAATTTGAGTAAAAAATAATATAGCAAGATATTGTAGTAACTTAATAGAATAAGAAGGTCACAATAAGAATGACAATAAGTAAAAACAAATGGGAAGGGCAGTGTCCAACTCTGTACCAAGCACAAAAAGCAAAAAAAAGTAAAGTGGAAATAATAACCACAGTGAGAAGCTCATAAAGATGTTGTTTGAACAAATAACCTTTGCCCTTCATTATTATGAATAAGTAACAGAAGCTTTTCAAGGTTGTTAAATCCAGTGCATAACAAAATGTCCTGGTTCACTCCTGAGCACATTTCCCTTAAAAGCAAGACCCATAAATTTATACAGATGGAGCAGGATAGGTTAAACATGATTTATACAGAGAGTACTACTCTGTTCACAGGGCACACATTTCCCTCTGCAATGCAATACCCTCAACACTAAGAAGATTAAAGTCTGGTCACCCAGTCTACTCCTTCTTGGCAGACTGCTCCTCCTTTTAAATATTATTGTGGGAGAGAAACGCTGCCACTTCAAAGGCATTCTTAAACTAATTCTTTACTCCTGAGAGTGATGTCCTTTGAATTCAATTTGGCTTTATCTTATCATCCCAGTTTGCATATTGTTTTATGCATAACAGAACAATTAACAATGCTGTATGTGCTCCAATTCCTACAGTGATACATTTAAAAACAAAAAAAAAGGAGAGATATACACCTGACTGATAGAAGAGCTACGCATAATTGAGCCAACTTTCAAATTCACAGCCAGGAGCATACCAAGAACAAACATTTTTACTGAATGAATTTAAGAGTTGTTCAAAGCAGCTGAAAAGATATAAAATAACATGAGAACTAATAACATGACAACCAATTTGCTAGAGTAAAATAGAAGGAAAAAAGCCCTTCCATAATACCAACATAGGACTAATAGCTAAAAGGAAGAACTAAGCATTAGTGTAGATTTGTTTTCTGAATTAGGACATAATAATTTTTATGACATGTTACTTCTATGGAGTCTTGTTTTAAAGTTTTCACTTTAATGATAGCAATTGTTATTTAGCATAATAATCTTTCTATTCAACCTATTCATATTTTCTTTATTTGTTCTGCACTTTGATGTTCATTCTATCTGCATCTCAGAAACTCAGCATACTCTAATGTGTTTGCACAACTATTCACTTTTTTATTCAGTCGATGTTCATTCAGCACCCATTCACAGCACCCATTCATTCTTGACCCTAGTTCTTGTTTTATCATACGCATTCCCACTGGATTCCACACCTGATATAATCCACACTTATTTCCATATACTGAAATAAAGTATTGCAATGCAAATTGCAAGCAATGATACAAAACCATTTTCACTTATTTTGACACTTGTTCTTTGCAACAAACCATGTACAACCAATAACGTTTTTAAAGTAATTGTTTTAAAACATCTCTTATTGCGTTTCCATCTTTAATAGACATTATAGATCATGCTAAACCATAACGATTCACACATCACACAGCAAAATTGTCTTTTTTTTAATTCATATTTATTACAGCTACCAAACTCTTGCTTGAGGATATAGAAATATTATAAATTACATAAATTGTTGCTTGTATGTATAAACCAGGACATAGCTCAATCATTAAATATGGAACACAGACACATATATAGCTTATCCATATTTATTTAATTTATACTGGAGCATTATTTAGTAACTTCCAGCTGACAAATGTTTTATGCCATTTAAAAAGAAACACAATTTGCTTAATTAAGACAGCTCATTCTCAATCTTCACTTCTGCCTGCATGTAACATTCCCAGAAATAAATCAGACAGGAAAGCCAATTTGGTTAAACGGTTAAGGTGCTGGCCTAGAAACCAGGAGATTGTGAGTTGTAGTTCCGCCTTAGATATCAAAGCTGGTGGGGCAACTCTGAGCCAGTGATACTCTTTCAGCCCAACCCTTACACGATTGGTGTTGTGAGGAAAATAAGAGGAAGGAATTTTAGGCATGTTTGCCATCTTGAGTTATTTATAAAAGCGGGATATAAACAATAAAATAAAGCAAGAGAAAGATGATGTAAATTTATTTTAAAATAATATCTGCAATTATAGGACTAAAATTTAATTACTTTCTCATAGCTTTGTGCCAAGCTCCCAGTTACGTATTTATTTTTAACTAAAAACTCAGACAAATAGTATACAGATTTTATGAAAGCCTAAAGAAATTAATACATACTGTTTAGATTCGGTATAAATTTAAGACAATTATAAATAGAACTCAAAACAGAATAATTATGCTTACTTGAAACAACAGTAATATTTTAGTTTTCTGAAAAGTACGTCTTTATGCAGATGTCATTATTCTTTCCAAAATGTGTTTCCATTTTGTGTAGTAGTCTGAAAAAATCATGTTTAATAGAATAGAATAGAATAGAATAGAATAGAATAGAATTTTTATTGGCCAAATGTGATTGGACACACAAGGAATTTGTCTTGGTGCATATGCTCTCAGTGTACATAAAAGAAAAGATACGTTCATCAAGGTACAACATTTACAACACAATTGATGATCAATATATCAATATAAATCATAAGGATTGCCAGCAACAAGTTATAGTCATACAGTCATAAATGGAAAGAGATTGGTGATGGGAACTATGAGAAGATTAATAGTAGTGCAGATTCAGTAAATAGTTTGACAGTGTTGATGGAATTATTTGTTTAGCAGAGTGATGGCCTTCGGGAAAAAACTGTTCTTGTGTCTAGTTGTTCTGGTGTGCAGTGCTCTATAGCGTCGTTTTGAGGGTAGGAGTTGAAACAGTTTATGTCCAGGATGTGAGGGGTCTGTAAATATTTTCACGGCCCTCTTCTTGATTCGTGCAGTATACAGGTCCTCAATGGAAGGCAGGTTGGTAGCAATTATTTTTTCTGCAGTTCTAATTATCCTCTGAAGTCTGTGTTTTTCTTGTTGGGTTGCAGAACCGAACCAGACAGTTATAGAGGTGCAAATGACAGACTCAATAATTCCTCTGTAGAACTGAATCAGCAGCTCCTTGGGCAGTTTGAGCTTACTGAGTTGGCGCAGAAAGAACATTCTTTGCTGTCCTTTTTTAATGATGTTTTTGATGTTAGCTGTCCATTTGAGATCTTGCGATATGATAGAACCTAGAAATTTGAAGGTTTCTACTGTTGATACTGTGTTGTCTAGTATTGTGAGAGGTGGAAGTATGGAAGGGTTTCTCCTAAAGTCTACCACCATTTCTACGGTTTTGAGTGTGTTCAGTTCGATTGTTTTGGTTGCACCACAAGGCTAGTCGTCTGACATCTCGTCTATATGCGGATTCGTCATTGTCTCGAATGAGGCCAATCACTGTTGTGTCATCTGCAAACTTCAGTAGCTTAACAGATTGATCATTGGAGATGCAGCCATTGGTATACAGAGAGAAGAGAAGTGGGGAGAGCACACAGCCTTGGGGGGCCCCTGTGCTAATTGTACAGGTATTTGATGTGATCTTGCTTAGCTTCACCTGCTGCTTCCTGTTTGTTAGGAAGCTTGTGATCCACTTACAAGTCTGTTCCGGTACCTGTAGCTGGTTTAGCTTAGTTAGAAGAATGCCTGGAATGATGGTATTGAATGCTGAACTAAAGTCTACAAAAAGGACCCTTGCATAGGTCTTTGGAGACTCAAGATGCTGTAGGATGTAGTGCAGAGCCATATTAACAGCATCATCTGTTGATCTGCTTGCTCGGTATGCAAATTGAAAGGGGTCTAACAGCGGATCCATGATGGTATTCAAGTAGGAAAGCATTAGCCTTTCAAAGGTTTTCATGACTACAGATGTTAGAGCAACTGGTCTGTAGTCATTCAGTTCCTTGATGGTGGGCTTCTTCGGCACTGGGATGATGGTAGAGCGTTTGAAGCAAGAAGGAACATAACACATCTCTAGTGATTTATTGAAAATATGGGTGAAGATGGGGGCCACTTGGTCAGCACAGACTTTTAAGCAAGAAGGAGTTATCTTGTCTGGGCCTGGAGCTTTTCCTGGCTTTTGTCTGTGAAATAGATCCTGCACTTCTTTTTCTGTGATCACTAGGGGTTGTGAACCCAATGAAATGGGGTCAGTTGTAGGAGGCTTGGCTGTTGTTGGTGTGTCTTGAGATGGGGGTTGTGGAGATAGGTGGCTGTAGTTTCCTTTCAAACCTGCAGTAAAACTCATTCAGGTCATCTGCCAGTTGTTGATTACCTTCAGCCTGGGAAGGAGGTTTGCCATAGCCGGTGATATTTTTAAGAGTTTTCCACATGTTTGCTGGTTCATTTGCTGAAAACTGATTCTTTAGCTTTTCAGAGTAGCTTCTTTTTGCTGCTCTGATCTCCCTTGTTAGTGCATTTCTGGCCTGATTGTACAGCATTTTATCACCTTTTCTGTAGGCTTCCTCTTTGGAATGTCGTAGCTGCTTAAGTTTAGGTGTAAACCAAGGTTTGTTGTTACTGTATATTTGCAAGTTCCTTGTAGGTACACATAGGTCTTCACAGAAGCTGACATATGATGTTACAGTATCTGTGAGTTCATCCAGGTCTGCAGAGGTATCTTTAAAAATATTCCAATCAGTGCAGTCAAAACATGCCTGTAGCTTTAATTTTGATTCCTCCGTCCAGGTCTTCACTGATTTAATTATTGGTTTTGTGGCTTTAAGTCTTTGCCTGTAAGCAGGTACAAGGTGAATCATGCAATGATCAGAGTGTCCTACAGCTGCACGTGGTAAAGACCAATAAGCATCTTTTAGTGTTGTGTAGCAATGGTCTAGAGTATTCTTGCCTCTGGTGGGACAATAAAACCAACATATTGTATATTCCTGTGCAGCATCAGAAATTACAGCTCCAAATGTAACTGAGAATTACCAGTTAGCATTTTATGTAGTCTGTGTGAATCTTCTTCACAATTATAGAGAATCAATACAAATTACTAGGAAATAAATAGAAGCAAATTTGATGAAATTTACTTCTGAGTAAGGAAGATTAGGATTTTGAAAAACCAAATAGCCCACCCTCCAAACACCTACCAGGAAATACTTCTGCTGTATATGCACAAACCAGTTTTTCTAGATCATGCTTTTTAAAAAAAATAATCATTTAAGTTTCAGAAACTACCTCCTGATTTCAAGTTCCTCACATAACAAAACACTGAAATGGATAATCATCCAAATATGCACAGAATATTAACTTACGAAGCTTTACAGTAAAACTGAGATTTGTTATTATTCCTTATGACTAACAAACCCCAAACAATCTTTTACATGGTATTTCTATAGCCTATTAGAGACTTAATTCCCTTAACATTTTTAAAATAACTGAACAGAAATGATACAGCAAGTAGAACAAAAAGAAAAAAGAAAAAAGCACAGAACAGGTTGACTGGCAGTCAAAAACCAGAATGATCAAAGTAATAAGGATGAGCACTAACTAAAGCCCAAGATTCAATATGACACAAGTACAATATTAATTGTTGAACTAATTGAGGACATTTAAAAATATAGATTGAAATGTGCATATGCACATATCCTGTTTCCCAGGATAATAAGCCCAATCAGGCTTTTGAGCGCATGGCAATAAGGCCAAGCACTTATTTCGGGATTCAAAAAAATATAAGACAGGGTCTTATTTTCGGGAAAACACGGTAGAAAATATGGTAAATCAAACATATTTGTAAAATCAGCTTTCTTGCCAAATGTATAGATCCACAGTATCTTTATAGATAAAACCTTGATAAATATTACTAATATATAATTAATATAAGAAAAATATTGCCCAATATATTATGTCAACATTTATGAAACTCTGAATTAACACAAATATTGACACTTTAATTAAACAGCTCATTGTCGGGGTATATAGTTAGGGTTCACACATCACTAAGACCTTTTTATCAACCATAGTTTGTTTGAATTAGTGACTGCATTTATCTAACTTGATAATTAAAAAATATGGATTACAAAGCTTAATGGTAATGTTCACACAACATGTTAAGCAAATATCAAACATTCCATATTAAGGTTAAGCATGATGCATGCATTTATTAAGGAGCTCAATGGCTAAGACAACAATCTAGCATTGAAAAAAGTTAGCTATGGTATCTTGAAAAAAGTAAAAAAAAATATAAGCAGTTTAATACCTTTACAGCTCAAGCATTCATTGTTAAGTTTTCTTTTAGAGTCTGAGGTATAAACATTAGCTATCATAATTGCATCTGCAGTGTTTTATAACAAGATAACAAAGAATATAATAATCACAAGACTCTCAAGCTACCACTCAACAAAGGCTGAAAAGATTTAGAGTCATACCATATTATGATTCTACAGCAAATCATTTGATATCAGGTAAATTATGCCACACATTTATCATCCATTGTAAAATTTCATTTTATCCTGAAAACTAAAATTTTCATTCACTTCTGTACTTTATAGACAGTTACTTATACAGTATTGAATAGCTAATTTATTTGCTAATCCCATCTGAAGAACTAAAACAACAAATGTCACACAAAAATTTTGCTGGTGTCAAGCAAAGGCAAATAGTATTTTCCCCCCTTTTTAATTTGTTATTTATAGGGTGTAGTGGTCACTCCAATCCAAGCAACATACTATTTCCTTTTTGAAAACAGGATAAAAACATAATGATCAATAACCACTCAGGATTTATAATTTAAACAGTCTTCAAATATATCACCTTGCAATATTTATATACAGGCACAAAACAGAAAGGCCTGAAAGGTTAAAGATAATCTATCAACATTTTTTCATCAATTCTTGATAGAAATCTTTATGTGGCCTTCTTACTGTATGAAAAGACTGTTCTGTGATCAAAAGCTCCACAGTGTATCTGAATCAGAAATGGCATATTAAACCATCCATTAATACATTACTTGTATTAATGCCCATAAAAGAATAGGATAAGTAGCTTCTCTATACTAGAAAACTTATAAAACAGTAGCATTCATCCTGTGTGTTGTTAAGAAATATTACAATTTCTAATTTAACTCTCTGAAGAGGCAATCTGTAACCCATACCCTACATATGTTTATCCATAAATTAATCCCATTCTTTTAAGTAACTGCTCTTGGGGATCGATTAATCGGAGAGTATCTAACATTGCCAAGGAAAACCACGAACACACCAATTATAAAGTACATACTCTGAGGATCATTGTCAACTGAATATTTTTGAACTAGTGTGAGTGCTAGAGTCCAGCTGCAGAATAACCAAACATTATCATTTAAGTTTACTAACTCAAGGTTGACTCACCTTTCCTAGGTCAATAAAATGAGGACCCAGACTTGAGGAAAATGTGCTGACTCTGTAAGAGGGCTGTAAGGTACTATGAAGCAGTATATAAGTCTAAGTGCTATTGCTATTCCTTGTGTGCTGGATTCATTTTTAAGCATTCCATTCAGGTGTCATTGATCTGCATATAAAAACACAATTATCCAAATGTCTGCATATAATATGTAAAACAACAAACATACATGTTTACCAATGTTTAATCACAGGAAACTGCAAGAATAGGCAACTACTCAACTTAATAAATATACAAAGGCAGTTTTAAGTACAAAACAGTTTATGCATTGAAAAATTTCTGCAAAAAGAGGCAGTGTGTGGGATAAGGGAATTAAACCCATACATAAGTCTATGCACCATTGTTTGAATGTGGAAATAAAAACCTGCTAAATGCCCAGTGGTAAATAAATATCTTTTGTGTTTGATGCTTGTGTTTGATGTAAAAATAAACTGGAGTATTTCAAAGGGTTCTAGTATCTACTAAATCAGCCCACTTTTTGGGTGGGGGAACAGGACTTTTCCCAGCTTACAATGGAGTTAATTTTTCAAATATGCCATTGGCTACTCTTTTATGGTTTTGAAAAATGTTGACTGTCAGGTCCCTGAGACCCCTGACAAGCAGGGAGTCAGGCAGAATTGGCACTCACTATCTTATTTGCTTAGAAGATGATACTCAACAGACCAATCTCTTTAAGTCGGAAATTTTATTAGTTCAGACTGACAAAGACTACAAAGGAGGTTCAGTTTCTCTTAAACTTTATTGGCAGAAGCATTCTCTATATCAAGCCTCTTTAAGCAAAGTTTCACAAATAAGTTTAAATATCATCCGATTCTGGATCCTTAAACAAATATCTAATTTCACAGCAAGGTCCACATGGCTATATGAGTACAATTGAGCCCAATTTTGTTGCTAAGTGAAACATTTGTTAAGTGAATTTTGCCCCATTTCAAGACCTTTTGTACCACAGTTAAGTGAATCACTGCAGTTGTTACGTTAGTAACACGGCTGTTAAGGGAATCTGGCTTCCTCATTGAACTTTCTTGTAAGAAAGTTACAAAAGATGATCCCATGATCCTGGGATACTGCAATCATAATAAATATGAGTCAGTTGTCAAGCATCCGAATTTCGGTCACATGAATATGAGGATCCTGGAACAGTCATTAAGTGTGAAAAACAGTCATAAGACGCTTTATTCAACGCCATTCTAACTTTAAGTGGTCACTAAATGAACTGTTGTAAATCGAGGACTACCTGTATAACATGGTTTGTTAAATCAGTTAAAACTGGCTAGGCTGACTCAATATACTAAGTTGTAAACCTAACATATCACACTGCAGTTGAATGCAGTGTATAGAACCTTGGCAATAATGGGACAACTTTACATTACTATTAGATTTATATTCCACCTTCATATTTGTATAACTCAAGGTGGCATATACATAATATTCAACTTAATATTCAACTTAAGAAAAAACTATCATACGTCTACAAGACTCATTTAAAAAGCACATGTATTGGCCCCAAGATACAACACTTTGTTCCAACCTAGATTGCTTCCATTAAAACCACAATCTCTACACTGATCTGGCTTTTTTCTTCCCCTTTAGGTTTCTTTGTTTTCCTTCTGTTATGTTTGTTCTATGAAATACAGATCTCTACACCAAGAGCAGACACTCTCAACTCTAAGGGAAACAGAAAGCAAGAATTATCTGGGCAGCACTTATAAGAATCACCTGAAAACAGGTAGTAACACGAGAAAACCTTAAAAAAAACCCAACCATAATATTGAGGAGCTCATTGTTTGTTTTTTTAGCCTACTGTCTCCACCTGTAAGACAACTAGTTTCAAGTTAAAGCATTCCTGAAATACCATCCACCTTATTCCACGAGTTGGAAGAGGTGAGAATGCCCAGGACCCGAGTCTTTATGATGGCCAAGGATCCTGCAAAGTTTAATCCAGTTCGAGTTTTCACACCTCTCCCACTGAGCTTGTAGCAGATCTTCTTATTCATATTAAATGTTATTTAATAACATAGTAAATAAATAAATTTAATTAATCATATTAAATACACCGCCCATCTCTCAAATGCAAAGGCAACTCCGGGAGGCTTTTTTGGAGGCCACCACCATCACTCCCCACATACCCTCGCCAAGCCACCACCACCCGCCCCCCAAAAAACCCCATTCCACTTTAAGGCTCTCGATTCATTCGCTACATCATCTCTATCGGGTCCCGCCCGCATCGGAAACACCCTGCCCCGATACCTACAACTCTCTTTCCCTCCGCCAGCCTCCACCCCGTTTACCCCCCCCACACACACACACTTACCGCGCCTATTTCTGAAGCCCGGGCAGAGCGCGGCACGCGGAGACCGACCGACTTGGAAGTTGTTAAGTCACCACCGCTTTCCTTCCCCACCTCAGCGGAGCCCAGCTCATCTTTTCGGCACGGAGCCCACCCTTCAGCGCCACTCCCCACCCCCTACACACGTCCGTCCAAGCGAGCCTCTTCGCTTCCTTTCTTTCCTTCCACCCCTACCCCCCTCCCATCCCTCCGAGGAGCCTCTTCACCTGCCGGCCCCTTTCCACTCCCCTCCGCTCGGCGCTCCGCTCCCCGAACCGGGCGACCCACCCAACCCCCCAATCCCACCCCACAGGCCGCGCGCGCGCGCGCACCCCACCCACCCTCCCCACCGGAGGACTGGCGCTAAGCCCACCTACCCTGCAAGCAACCACACAACTCCTCCTCGCGCCGCCGCAGCCGCCTCTCCTTCCTGGATACCTCCGGGAGGGGCGTGCCTTACCCGTATGCAAATGACACCGGAGAGGCGTGGTCCTCCCGCCGCCTTTCTTTCAACTCCCGATGCGGCTCGTGAATAATTAATTTCGCTCACCGCTTTTCTTTTTTTCTTTTCTTTTCTTTTTTTTTAACTTATCCCGGCCAATCGGGAAGCGGCGAGAGCCGCCTTCTCGCTTTGCCTGCAACCAATGGAAAAAGATCAAGGTCGGCCGCGGAGGTGGGGGTGGAAATCAACGCGCTGAGAGTACCTTGGGCTATAATTCGATCTGGTTTCTGAATGGCTTTTTTTTTTTTTTTTTTTGTAATGAGCTTTGGCCACGCCCCACATCCGCCGCATCCTGGGCGTACCTTTTTCCGGTAGAGAAGACGGTGTGTTAGCAGCCGGGTACAAAAGGGGGCACTGAACGCAACCCGGGAGGTTCTTAGTAAGTGAGGTCACTGACGGCGAGTTCTAGAATGCGGAGACGCGCTGGCGCTGATGGCCCTGCTGGCCCCTGGGCGCTTTTCGTTCTGTATGAGTCAGATTGGCAAATTTCTTTCCATCCAAAATTTTCGGCTGCCGCTTTCAAGCGCAGGTGAAGTCGACCCCCTCGGTTTGTAAGCAAGCAGGCGTAGATTCCGGAGGCGAAATAAATGCGTGGCCTCTTTGCCTTGTTAAGTACGTACGCGGCAGCGAAAGGATGAAATCGGGCTTTATTCCTTGAAACTGAGGTTTTCATTCGCATTCCCCAATTTAGCTTTAGTTAATAAGCCCACCCATCTTGAGTTTTGGCTAGTGTTCTGCCTCTCCCTGTCTGTGTAATAAAGGCAATAAATACTGATTTATTGGGCTTTTCCTGGCCACTCATGGTTAAGAATATCAAGATAGAAATGATGGGTCCTTAATTGATTTTCCTTGGAATTAATGTGTATTTTCATTTACAAGCCGTGGTTATCTGGCAAAATAGTGAGCTGTCGCTATTAGGTTTTTACTTGCATGTGTGCATCCCTATAGATATGTATGGGATGAATGTACCCTGTTTTCCCCAAAATAAGACATCCCTGATAATAAGCCCAATCAGGCTTTGAGCACATGGCAATAAGACCAAGCGCTTATTTCAGGGTTCAAAAAAATATAAGAAAGGGTATTATTTTTGGGGAAACGTGGTATATAATACTCCTATTTTCCTATAGGTGAAAATCCTATAGGTGGGCTAGAAGAGAAAGGGACTGGTTGCCCATCCAGCTTTCTTTGTAAGGAAGGCCTAAACTCCTGGTTTCTAGGCCAGCTCCTTCAAGCACTACACTAAATTGGCTCTCATATTTCATAATTTTTACAACATCCTTTCAGTTATGTATTTCTGATTTGTTGTTGCTTGCACGTGCTGAGAGTACTGGCTGTGTTATCATCTAGTTCAGAAGCAAAGATAGGAACCAACTTTGACCAGATCTTAAGACCAAGAGTTGACACAGGGTTTAAAATGCACAGGATATCTGTGGCATAAAACTACCAGGAAGCGGCAAACTGTGGACTCAGTTTACACATCAGCTATATGAAGTCAAATAAAGCATATTATAGTTTAATATGTCAAGGGAATGCAGACAACTGTGGCTTCATCAACATTTATGATTTTAAAAATTATAGCTTTATCTAGCCAGAGGTAAGAACTAGATTGCTGTGTTTAGGGCCAGGTTCCAAGTCTTCAAAAATAAATACCTTATTTGTTTAACTCAATGGCTAGGAGTTGTGACTGTGTTTTTTTTAATGTGATTAGTAAGTCATGGCGTAACATTTTGAATACTGTGTTCTATATTTTAAACAGTATTTTCTAATGTTGCTATTTCTAGTTTTGCATTACAGTAAATAATCACACTCATTGTTCTCATTCCTTCTGCGGAAATTTACAATACAAAGCAAACTATCTGGCACTTGATATTTCTTCCCAGGCATACAATATTGCTGTTTGTTTTTGTTAGAAGCATCACAATTAAAATAAGGCATAATATATGACATAAAATTTAAAATACAAGATTAAAATGTATACAAATTAAACAGATCTTGCCCAGAAACTAGCAATATTAATTGCACTCTGCCATGAAGTTCCAGGTCAACAAGCTGGATTTGCTGATTTTTCTCAATTATGCAAAGCTGATCAGCCAATCATAACTAAACTTATCATTATAAGTTTAGTTATACTCCATGCAGACACTAGAAAAGCATGAAAAGAAAAATGAGTAAATATTTAGTATTCATTAAACATTCAGCATCAGCTGATGACCACAATTGAGCCCAAAATTGAGACATTTGTTAAGTGAGTTTTGTCCCATTTTATGACCTTTCTTGGTAAGTGGTAAGTGAATCACTACAGTTGCTAAATTAGTAACCCAATTGTTAAGTAAATCTGGCTTCCCCATTGACTTTGCTCATCAGAAGGTCGCAAAAACTGATCACTGGTCATAAGCATGAACCAACTGCCAAGCATCTGAATTTTGATCATGTGGTTGCGGGGATGTTGCAAAAGTTATAACTTTGAAAACTTGTCATATTTTTCAGTGTCGTCGTAATTTCAAAAGGTCACTAAATGAATTGTTGTAAGTGGAAGACTACCTGTGTTGGCAGACTGAGTTGAATTTAATCCCTGGGGGGTTGCCTGTTTTGTTTTGTTGATGGTTTTTCAACAAACAGCTGAAGGTCTTTTTGCTTGATTACAAAAGACAAACTGGCCTAAATTACTACCTCATTTAAATTACTACTAAATTATTACCTTTTTCTGACACTATAGTATGGAATTTATGATTATGTAGTGTCCAACTGGAAAGTCCAGCATTGCAAAATAAATTATTATTTTCCTGCTTTCATCAATATGTGGTTTTTGTGCTCCAAGAAGTACAAACTGCCTCAGAGCAATCACTCTGTCACCAAATTAACAATAACAAATTCAGCTTTATAAGCCATCCTGATGTAAGTAAATCCTGCTGGACTGGCTGCAATAAATTGCACTATACACCATGCTTCCCCAAAAATAGGACCTACCCCCTAAAATAAGCCCCAGTCTGATTTCAAGTGTGTGTCTAATATAAGGCCTACCCCAGGGGGTTGGGCGTGGCTAGCACAGGAGGTGGCGAGCATGCACCAGCCAACCGTGTCCAGCAGCAGCAGTAACCGATGCAGCACAGGTGAGTTGATTCCCTGTCCAAGCAGCGGTTGGAGGTAGGGGAGGGGGAGGCATGCGATCCAGATGCACCGTGTGAGCTGTGGGAAAGGCAAGAGTTGGTGGGCCAGAGAGGGGGGATGGCCATGAGAGACTCATCTCCGCATCTCTTGGCTTTCCCTGCCTTCTTCCCCTCCATGCCTCTGCCTCCATCATCTGCTAGGTCAGGAAATCAACTTACCTGCACTGCGTGGGCTGCGCAGTCCCAGTGTGCTGACTGGGGGGCTACAGCTGCTGCTGGATACTATCAGTCCCCGAGTATTTGCCCCTTGTGCGCATGCTGGGCTGATCATCCTGAAATTGTATTTCCCAAAAAATAAACCCTAGTGCTTTTTTGGGAGCCCCCCAAAAATATAAGACCAGGTCTTATTTTCAGGGAAACACAGTAGGTGGTCTTCAAATTACAACAGTTCATTTAGTGACTGAAGTTACAACAGCACTGAAAAAAGCAACATGACCATTTTTCACACTTACGACAGTTACAGCATCCTTATGGTCATATTTATGATATTTGCAGTGTCCCAGGATCATGTGATCACTTTTGTGACCTTCTGACAAGCAAAATCAATGGGAAACTCAGATTCACTTAACAACTGTCACTAACTTAACAACTGCAGTGATGATTCACTTAATAACTATGGCAGGAAAAGTTGCAAAATCAGGCAAAATTTACTTAAAAACTGTTCCACTTAGCAAAGTTAAAATGGTACTGAAACAAAGTGGCTTATGACCATTTTTCACATTTACGAACCTTGCAGCATCTCCACAGTCACAGGATCAAAACTCAGGCGCTTGGCACTTGGCATGTATTTATGAGAGTTGCGGGGTCCCAGGCCAACGATCACCACTTATAACCTCACCAGCTGGCTTCCAACAAGCAAAGTCAATGAAGAAAGCCAGATTTTCACTTAATGACTGCCTCATTTACTTAACAACTGCAGTGATTCTCTTGATGGCAAAAAAAATAATCACAAAATGGGGTAAAAACTCATTTAACAACTGCTTTGCTTAGCAACTGAAACTTTGGGCTCAATTGTGATCGAACGTCCAGGACTACCTGTATAAGATTATTCTACGTTTTCTTTCTCGGTTGTCAAGAAACCAATCCTTGATCTACTCGACATTATTTTTGAAAAGTAAGGAAGCATATATATTCGAGTGCAAAAAGCAAGTTCTCTTGTTTTTCATGTTTTATTTTGAAAATGAACTGCTAAATAAGGCTTTGTGGCACAATTCACAGGTGAAAATGACATTTTTGTCAGCAGCTCTGTACTCCTTGCATGGGAACAAATCCTATGTGATCGTGCTGATATTTTATAGATACCTATGTGATTAAATAGGTTTAGGTAGTCAAAGTAATAACTTTGAAACTTGTCATATTTTTCAGTGTCGTAATTTCAAAAGGTCACTAAATGAATTGTTGTAAGTGGAAGACTACCTGTATTGGCAGACTGAGTTGAATTTAATCCCTGGGGGGTTGCCTGTTTTGTTTTGTTGATGGTTTTTCAACAAACAGCTGAAGGTCTTTTTGCTTGATTACAAAAGACAAACTGGCCTAAATTACTACCTCATTTAAATTACTACTAAATTATTACCTTTTTCTGACACTATAGTATGGAATTTATGATTATGTAGTGTCCAACTGGAAAGTCCAGCATTGCAAAATAAATTATTATTTTCCTGCTTTCATCAATATGTGGTTTTTGTGCTCCAAGAAGTACAAACTGCCTCAGAGCAATCACTCTGTCACCAAATTAACAATAACAAATTCAGCTTTATAAGCCATCCTGATGTAAGTAAATCCTGCTGGACTGGCTGCAATAAATTGCACTATACACCATGCTTCCCCAAAAATAGGACCTACCCCCTAAAATAAGCCCCAGTCTGATTTCAAGTGTGTGTCTAATATAAGGCCTACCCCAGGGGGTTGGGCGTGGCTAGCACAGGAGGTGGCGAGCATGCACCAGCCAACCATGTCCAGCAGCAGCAGTAACCGATGCAGCACAGGTGAGTTGATTCCCTGTCCAAGCAGCGGTTGGAGGTAGGGGAGGGGGAGGCATGCGATCCAGATGCACCGTGTGAGCTGTGGGAAAGGCAAGAGTTGGTGGGCCAGAGAGGGTGGATGGCCATGAGAGACTCATCTCCGCATCTCTTGGCTTTCCCTGCCCTCTTCCCCTCCATGCCTCTGCCTCCATCATCTGCTAGGTCAGGAAATCAACTTACCTGCACTGCGTGGGCTGCGCAGTCCCAGTGTGCTGACTGGGGGGCTACAGCTGCTGTTGGATACTATCAGTCCCAGTGTGCTGACTGGGGGCTACAGCTGCTGCTGGATACTATCAGTCCCAGCTGGGCTGATCATCCTGAAATTGTATTTCCCAAAAAATAAACCCTAGTGCTTTTTTGGGAGCCCCCCAAAAATATAAGACCAGGTCTTATTTTCAGGGAAACACAGTAGGTAGTCTTCAAATTACAACAGTTCATTTAGTGACTGAAGTTACAACAGCACTGAAAAAAGCAACATGACCATTTTTCACACTTACGACAGTTACAGCATCCTTATGGTCATATTTATGATATTTGCAGTGTCCCAGGATCATGTGATCACTTTTGTGACCTTCTGACAAGCAAAATCAATGGGAAACTCAGATTCACTTAACAACTGTCACTAACTTAACAACTGCAGTGATGATTCACTTAATAACTATGGCAGGAAAAGTTGCAAAATCAGGCAAAATTTACTTAAAAACTGTTCCACTTAGCAAAGTTAAAATGGTACTGAAACAAAGTGGCTTATGACCATTTTTCACACTTACGAACCTTGCAGCATCTCCACAGTCACAGGATCAAAACTCAGGCGCTTGGCACTTGGCATGTATTTATGAGAGTTGCGGGGTCCCAGGCCAACGATCACCACTTGTAACCTCACCAGCTGGCTTCCAACAAGCAAAGTCAATGAAGAAAGCCAGATTTTCACTTAATGACTGCCTCATTTACTTAACAACTGCAGTGATTCTCTTGATGGCAAAAAAAATAATAATCACAAAATGGGGTAAAAACTCACTTAACAACTGCTTTGTTTAGCAACTGAAACTTTGGGCTCAATTGTGGTCGAACGTCCAGGACTACCTGTATAAGATTATTCTATGTTTTCTTTCTCGGTTGTCAAGAAACCAATCCTTGATCTACTCGACATTATTTTTGAAAAGTAAGGAAGCATATATATTCGAGTGCAAAAAGCAAGTTCTCTTGTTTTTCATGTTTTATTTTGAAAATGAACTGCTAAATAAGGCTTTGGGGCACAATTCACAGATGAAAATGACATTTTTGTCAGCAGCTCTGTACTCCTTGCATGGGAACAAATCCAATGTGATCGTGCTGATATTTTATAGATACCTATGTGATTAAATAGGTATAGGTAGTCAAAGTAATCAAGGTATGACCATAATGTAGCCTGCCCAATGCAGTTATAACTCAAGATAGCTGTAAAGTGGGTCAGTCATATAACTGACTTCGTTTTATGGGTTTTTTTGCAGCAGTTGTTAAGCAAACAAATCGTGTGCTATGAGCATGGTTTTCAATGAAACTCACATCAATCAATTGACCATGGACCATGGGACCAACATACCTCAAAGAGCTACAGACATTTGATGCAAGTTAATCATCCTATCCATTCCCGTGGTCTTTGTGTTTTTTAGCACATCATGATGTCACCTGCAAAAAAATACATTTTTTTATGGATTATAAGACGCTCTGGACTATAAGATGCACCTAGCTTTTGGGAAGGAAAACAAGAAAAAAAAAATCTGCTTCTGCCACCCAGCAATTTGCCTCCCTGCAGCAAACAGCCTGGTCAACTTCAGCACAGCTTGATTTCGCACAAGCAGCTGATTGGCAGTTGGATCGACCTCTCTGAATACCGCCAATCAGCTTCTCCAGGCTGCAGGGATTGCTGCTGACCAGGCTGTTTGTTGCAAGGAAGCAAATTGCTGGGAGGCAGAGACCGAAGGGTGGGGGTGGATGGTTGGGTGGGCGGGGCTTCAGCAACATTCGCTCTATAAGATGGATAGACATTTCGGAAAAAACAGAGGATGAAATAGTTTTGATACAATATAGAAATATGGAATTTGCTCTTAGAATCCGAGGTTTGAAACTTGTAAAAAAGTTAAAGCATTTTGGATTAAAGTATGGTGGATCATGCAGAATATTTTGAAAAAGAAGATTAAGTTTACTCCGCAGTTCTTTCTTCTAGGAATTATTATGGACTGTACAGCTATAGAGACTAAATTGATTTTGAACTTAATAACAGCCGTAAGACTTTTGATTGCTCAGAAGAAAGAAGAATTACCTACAATTGAAGAATGGACACTCAAAGTATCAAATTTGGCAGAGATGGCAAAAATCTCCGCTTACTTGAAAGACTATACACTAGAAAAATATATTTTAGAATGGAAAATGTGGATTGATTATATTCAAAATAAGTATCAGATAAAAAAATATCGAATAGCATATGAGTAAATTTAGGAAATATTTTGTACTAGATATATTTTTGAAGGAGAGGGGAATTGAGAGTGTGACTAAGTGTGGTGTGACTAGAGATTATAATTTAGGAATTATTTTAGATTATGATTGTTAGTTTTGATACCCTGCATTTTGTTCTGGGAAGTCGGGGTGGGGGTGGGGGTAAGGGGAGGGAATTGGGGGGTTTGGCAGAGATGGAGTGATGGTTAATGTACAGGGATTATTGAAGATGTATAAATATAATTAATGCAGGGTCGGGTCTGCCCAGTTACCATTTTAGAACGGTGGGGAGGAGAAAAGAGAGTAGGAGGTAGGAAAGAGGAGAAGAGGAAGGAAGAGGGGTAGAAGAGGGAGAAGGAAGGTGTAGGGTGGAGGGAGGAGAGGATGTAGATAAGAGAAGGAGAGGAAGGTTGGAAAGTAGAAGAAGGTAGAAGAGGGAAGAGTGTTAAAAAGGGGGGTGGTGACTGGGCAAGCCCGACTAATTGTATATAACTGTACATTGGATGAACTATTTGATATGATTGTAAAAATAAAACTTTTAGGAAAAAAAAAAAAAAGATGGATAGACATTTCTACCCACTTTTTGGGGGGGGGTGATAATGCGTCTTATACACCGAAAAATACAGAAGCATCTCTAACAGGATGCTGTCCAATCCATCTGGATTTATTCAGCAATAGGCTGAATAAATCTTGTATTACCCATCTTTTCAGTTCTAAAGTTCATATTCTCAGGATTCTGTAAACGTGGTCGACTTAGGACCACGATTGAGCCCAAAATTTCTGTTGCTAAGTTGTTAAGTGAGTTTTGTCCCATTTTACCACCTTTCTTGCCATAGTTGTTCAGTGAACGACTGAAGTTGTTAACAACTGGTTAAGTTAGTAACATGGTTATTAAGTAAATTTGGCTTCCTCATTGACTTTGCTTGTCAGAAGGTCGCAGAGGATGATTACATGACTCCAGAACACTGCAGCCATCATAAATAAGTCAGTTGCCAAGCATCTGACTTTTGATCACATGACCATGAGGAGGTCAAATGGTTGTAAATGTGAAAAATGGTCTTAAGTCCCATTTTTGAATGCCATTGTAACTTTGAATGGTCACTAAATGTAGTCATTGAGGACTGAATTAACTCATTGCCTAGATTCACGTGATTCATTGCAACTAACTATACTGCAGCACAGTAACCTGAACTATAATCTAGTCAACCACATTTTAGTCCAGCAGGTTAATTAACTCACCCTACAGCTACACAGTCTTCTTGCTCCTACTTATTATAGTTATATATGTCCCTACATACACCAAAACATCTCAGTACAGTTAAACCAGTGTTTTTCAACTTTGGCAATGGCAACTTGAAGAGGTGTGGACCTCATCTCTCAGAATTTCTCAGCCAGCATTGGTTGGTTTAAACTATAGTCAAGATGCCTTTCAGCTACATGTAAGGATTTGATTTTTGCTAACATCTGTCAAGTTTATTTTACCTTTCAGTCCACATTCTAGATGCCATTTTTTATTCAGAGAGAAGTGTGCAACAATTTATGGACTGCAATGCCAAGACTATGAAGAGTTTGTTCAGAAGCCCACCATCATTCTCTGCTTTTGTCTTGTGTTCTTTCACTATGGCAGATAGATATACACAAAATCTAATTCAAGACTATACAAAAGCAAATTAGGCTGGAAAGCAATTAACTGTGTAGAAAAAAGTACTCTCTTCTAGTCCTCTTCACATATAAGTTAATTGGAGCTGAACTAAGGCAGGCCTCTCATACGGCCCTACTACGTAAAAGTGAAAAGCTGAGGCGAATCATTTGCGTTCTCTACTTCTGGTGAATGAGTGTGCACACAACTATCACAATGAGCTGCTGCCCTTCAAAACTTAAACCACCATCTCTACAAATCAAGAGTACCCAAATATCTATCTTATCTACTAGCTCTAAGTACCGGTAGGTATTCTCAAATCTGGAGCAACTACACATGAAGGCAACCTGAACATCATCTCCAATCCACACTGTCCAAATGGTGAGGATTTCTTGCAGAATGTCAGCAACTGTTTATAGAAGACAAGCCTTTGAACTAGTATTTTGGCTTCCACGAGACACGAGATGATGTCGCTGCAGATCCCTTTTATGTAGCAGACAATCCACTGAGAGCTGTATGCGCAAAGGCTTTCTTCTAGTCCTTCAAACTCATGCAAATGCATTCAGGAGGCTCCTAATTCTTGAGTGATATTTTGCCTTTGACAAATCAACATCTAGTGCTTATTATCATAGCAATAGACAATTGGTTACAATTGCTTACAGTAGCAATTATAAACCGCCACCAAAGAAGAAAATCTCAAGGTACATATGCCCTGTATTAGTAACCCATGCTCTGATCACCATCCAACTGGGTGACTGTAATTTCAATTCTGCATGCAATTTCTTTTGAAGAAAACACAGCAGCTCCGGCTGGCATATAATGCAGCAGGTGGACTCTTAGCGGGACAATTGCAGCAGTGTAGAATTATATTAAACTAGCTGAATACCCATGCTCCACTACGAAACTATGTGATCAGGCTTGATAAATCAACACTTAGAACTTGAAAATTAATGGGTAGTTACGATTGGCCTCTCCTCTCCCCTTCTCTCCCTCAGGCTTGCCACACAGAAGTCTCCCCTATCCTATCCCCTTCTCTCCAGAGTTATTTTCAGGTTGGGAGGGGGAGTAGAACATCTAATTAATTAGCATCAGAGCATGTTAATAATAATATAAGAAATACTAATGATCTGATGGTCATTTTGAAAAATCCTTTCTCAGCAAGCATCTAGGAGCCAAGAGGAACATATGTGCCAAATTTCAAGTTTGTAGGCTTATGGTTCTGGAGATTCCGTGATTGCGACGTGAGTGGTTTTCGCTTTTATATATATAGATTCATTGCATCAGTCACTCAAGATTTCCATTGAAATTCAAAATGCTGGTGTTTTATTTAAAGGCCTACACTGCAGAACTTAAATACATCACACAACACCTTGTCAGAGCCAGTTCAGGCATTTGGTCTAGAAGGTCAGCTAAAACAAGGTACACAAGATATGATTCTTCTCTGATAACTCCCGCCCTTTGAAAAATACCCTCTTGCCCAGAAGTATGTGCAACTCCCATTTTTCAGAAACAGCTCAAAGACGTTTTTCAATGAGCCTTTGGTTCCAGCTGACTCTTATGGGTGCTGATCTGAATAATTTTGCTCTTTGGTGATGGGCATTTCTAATGGGACTGGGAGATTATAACCACTATAAATATTTAAAATATATATTTCTAGGCATATATTGCACACATCATTTTGCCAAGAAAAGATGTTACATGAAATCTTTTAAAATTCTGTTAACACAAATAATTTTATTGCTTTTGTTTCCAAACTGAAATAATTGAAAATGCAAGATATTTTTTCTCCAATTTCTATGTAAAAATCTTCATGACAGCTACTCTTAAACAAGGAAATATTCAGTGCCTTTTTTCCTAGTAACAGTGCAAGGTTCAACTGCATTGGAATTTCATAATAAGGAGAAGATATCAGGATCTGCCGGGGGGAAAAAACATAGCAACCAAGAATGTAAAATAAACTTGCTGATTTAAATTGCATCTAGAAAAGATGCTAGAAAGCAAAAATTGTGGCCTACTACTAACCAAATCCTAAGCAAATTTTAGATCTGCAAATAGAAATTAAGTGTTGATATAATTCCATTGATTCTGGCCTGCAACTTTTCATAGAAAAAGTAAAAAATGATCTATATATCCAGCTATCCTAATATGTTCCATGTTTGGGTCTGGAATTAAAGATTACTAAGAAAAAAAAATATTTTTGTCTTTGCTATTTGATGATTCATGAAAGTAGCTTCCAACTTTTACATTCAGCTGATGCAGAAATATATTTTGGGACTCTGCCTAAGCTCAAATTCGTGAACAGTTCCAGATTGGCAGAAATGCTAGCTTAGTTAATAGCAAACTAAAAACTGAGAACTTGTGGATTAAAAGAATAAAATAACTGTGTTTCTAACCAGAAGAGATTTTGTTGGAATGGTTCTTTTTTTTTTAGGTTCTTGCTATATAGAATATGTATCCTCTTGCAGCAAAGTACTGTTAATCAGAACTCGGGGCGATATCCTACTGAACAATGTCAAACCCTGAGTAATCTTTTATTTCCACACACCCATTTATAAAATAGCTTTTCCAAATGATACCCTCAGTATCAGGGATAAATATCGACTGGCAGTTTGAACTCCTTAAAAGAGAAGAAAGTGAGGTTTCCGTTGTCAACTAGAGCAAACACCACCGGAACATCTCCGCTTTGATAAGACAGTTGCTTGACAATCTTCAGGGATGGGACCTGCTCATCAAAACTGGAAAAAAAAGAAAAGAAAAATAACCCAACTTTTTCTTTCTATTTGATAATAATTTATTATTATTATTTATGAAGAAGAAGAAGAGGAGGAGGAGGAGGAGGAGAAGAAGAACTAGAACTACTACTACTAGACACAAGGACAGTTTTTTTCCCCAAATGCCATCACTCTGCTTAATAACTAATTCCCACAACACTGTCAAAATAATTTACTAAGTCTGTATTACTATTATTCTTCTCTTTCTTACTAGTATCTATATCTTCCCACTTATTACTATAACCATGTGCTTGTATTTTTCAATTTATATTGTTTTTACTTGTTTCCTAGTATGATTTGATAGCTTATTAGGAACCCTGACTATTACTAAGTGTCGTATCTTTTTATTCTTGATGAATGTATTGTATTCTCCTTATGTACCCTGAGAGCATATACACCAAAGACAAATTCATTGTGTGTCCAATCACACGGCGGTTTGAATCCCTAGTAGTGTTGTGACTTGTTCTCCCTCCTCTCTCCAGCCGGGCCCCTCCCGTCACCAACTGGATTTGTTATCAGACTCCGAGTCTGATAATGAAGATGAACGGTCTGTCATGCCTCCAGCCCCCGGCCCTGGCCCCATGCCCGGAAAGGATGTCAGGAATGAACAGATAAGCCCAAGACAGCTTACTCAGAGTGTGTGTTCCTTCGATGAGCAGGAAGTCAGCCAAGTGGTGCAATTACCCGGACCTGCTCCCTCTGACCCCTCCCTTTCTCAAATGCCGACAGTAGAGGCAGCTGAAGGGAATTCAAAATGGGAGGATCCTCGCTTCCGGAGATCTGAGAGGCGACGTCAGCAGAAGGAAGGGAGGGGCAGGCCTGGATAAATGCTGAGTCATGGAGCCACACCCCACAGCCTATATAAAGGACCTGCTTTTGGCATTCCTTGAATCAAGCAAAGTCTCATCTAGTTTGCTGAAGTCACAACTTGGATTCCTGCCTGCCCTGAGAAATCTGAAAGGAATTTGGCAAAGCTGCAGAGGCTTCGTGGCCATGCTTGATACGGACTTCCTAGACCCGGTCGTCGGAGGGGGAGGGGGACACGACAAGTATAGGTTTCCTGTGTAAGCAGGGGGTTGGACTAGATGACCTCCAAGGTCCCTTCCAACTCTGTTACTGTTACTTGGCCAATAAACAATTCTATTCTAATTTTAAAGAATCACATCATAAAAAGTATTACTGTATCTGTGGGCAAGAGATGGAACATATCTGTTCCAATAAAACAGATAACTATTTTATTTTAAAGAGTTTCAGGTCCCCATGGTAAAAGCAAGAACTCCAATAACAGCCAGTATTGTTAGATCAGTAACTGGAGGATCTAGTTTCAGGGTGGACTAGCATCTGAAGTCCTAAATCTGTTCAGGCAAACACCTATCACAACAGGTTCATCCCAAACAGAACAACTGTTATCTCTTTCTTTCTCTTTTCCCTCAAACCAAACCGGACAAGCCATGTAAATACATGAGTAAAATCTATAACAAATTGGAATTAGATTACAAGCACCTGTTACCTTTGAACGCACATCCGGACATAAGGCTTCCCAGGATCATTCTTTTTAAAAGTTGAAGCACCATCAGCAGGATACACATCAAAATCTATTTTTAGCTCTGATGAATCATTCTGTAATCTGTGGAGGTTAATCATTAGTACAAAAACTCAGCCATTCTCTGATGTGCCAAGGGAGAGGAAGGGGAAAAAAAATATCTCCAGGTACAGCAAATCTTAGCAGGACTTACAGTTTGCCTTCTCTCTATCCTTTAGCAACCCCGAACAGTTAATGCTGAAAGTTGGTGGCACAAGGTCTCACTATTTAAGCCAGAAACAACATAAAAACTATAGCATAGGTTGTAAGCTATTTTTTTATACTAAGAAATCCTCACCAGAACTTCCCCAAATAATTAACTTTCCATTACTAGTTCAACCCTGTAAAAATTATTTTGTTAGGACTGGGTTGGATGAAGGTGCTTGCTCCTTGAGGGTACTTTAATGTTTAGTTCCAGGGTTGAAATCCAGCAAGTTCTGACAGGTTCTGGAGAACTGGTAGCGGAAATTTTGAGTAGTTCGGAGAACCGGCAAATACCAACTCTGGCTGGCCCCAGGGTGAGGTGGGAATGGAGATTTTGCAGTATCCTTCCCCTGCCACACCCACCAAGCCACAACATGCCCACCAAGCCATGCCCACGGAACCGGTAGTAAAAAAAATTGGATTTCACCACTGGTTAATTCATTAATTCCTGTGCCTTCCTGTGCCATATATTCTTTTTAAGTTTTGGTTGCTTTGTTTTGAGTAGTTATTTACCAGATGTTTTACCCTATAGTGCAAGCTCTCTAAAGTCTCTTACTGAGGCAGCATAAAAATTGATGCTAATAAACCAATTGCCACAGCTGTCAGATTTCCAAAAATGTTACTTTCTCATCCATTAAAACATGACCCCTGAAGGCAATTGAATAATCCATACTGGACGTGAATATGTCGACAAGGAAAGTAGCAGGATAGCATATCTGACTCAAGATTAAATTTTTAAATGGTTTTTTAAGAGCGGAATGAAATAGCAAGCAGTGGGAGCGGACGGTGGAAAAAATTACATCCCTTCTCCACAAACACTCAAATGTTTTCAATACAGAGGATCCCATGGGCTTGTTCTAGTGTCCAAAAAAAAAAAAAAGGCAAATAGGCAATGGTACACTGAATGACTAATGTAGCATGAACCTCAACTTCACTTCCCAGGCATGTAATTACAGTAATTACAGTAAAGACCAAACTGCCTCCTTACATAGGAAAGCATTTGCATTATCAGAAAAACGAAAACTCAGATAAATTTTAAGATTCCAGGTATCGCCATCATTTTTAGCCTAAGGGCAAGAGGATTTCCTAGCAAATATTACATGCTGAAAAAAAATAAAGCAAACTTCCTCAACTTCACCTTCTTCCTTATTAGCTTGGGGGCAATGACAATTCTAGTCCAACATATCTGGAGAATACAAAGTTTGGGCAGCTACACTTAAGACCAGCAGAGTATGCCTATTTGAATCTGACACTTATTTACTTTTATCGGCATTTAGTTAAAAGAATTGCAATTTAACAATTAACACTTTACAAGACAAGAGACACGTATCGTGGTGCACTTCATGCAACACCTTCAAAACTGGATAGAATTATTACTGGAAAGAGGCTTAGGAGACTTAAGGTTAGATGCTGGCCTTTCAAGTAATGCTTCTGATGTTCAATTCAATTTGTAGTACTATGCATGCTGGGAAAATGATTTGGAAGCAAGCAGTCCTTTGGATCAGGGGTCTCCAACCTTGGCAACTTTAAGACTTGTGGACTTCAACTCCCAGAGTTCCTCAGCCAGCTTTGCTTTGCTGGCTGGGGAACTCTGGGAGTTGAAGTCCACAAGTCTTAAAGTTGCCAAGGTTGGAGACCCCTGCTTTGGATCACACATGAACACAGCACACTGCTGTTACTCATTAAAGCAGCTAGATTTTTCGGGATCCTGTCAAACCCTGAAAAATGCTGCTTTAATGAATAACAGAGGTGCCACACGCACATAGGAGCAGAAGAACCACTAGTTCCAGAACGTTTTCCAACTGTAAACTGATGATTTGTAATGCTTGGAAGTAAACATCCCCAGGTATATGCTATATGAGAAGAACCTATGACCCTACAGAAGTTGTTCAACCTGAACTGCTAGAGCTCCAGCTAGTAGGGTGTTGTAGAGGGCTACAGGTTCTGCATCCTGCTCAATATATGACTGTTGCTCATACCTACAATTACTGGGACAAATTAAAAGCATTTAGCTCATTTTCTGGTTTGATACTTACTGAAATGCTTCCTCCAATAAGCACGAGGGTTGGAAAACACTGATCTGTTGAAGTATGTCAGCTGGAAGGGAAGGAAAGAAAAGAAATTTGGATTAGGATCTTCACCAGAGGTGGTAATCCGCCGGTTCGTCCAAAGCTATTTAAATAATCTATTTAAATAACCTATTTAAATAAATAATCCTATTTAGGCATGTTTTTGAGGCCAGACGCATGCGCAGAAGGCGCACACACCAGCAAAGCGCACGCGTGGAAGACCAGGCAGGAAGACCAGGTATGTGGACACACATGCTCACATTTGCGAACCAGTAGGGAAAGTAAGTGAATACCACCCCTGGCCTTCACAAAACATGGCTCTGCCGCCAAGCCAACTATTCTGGCATTCAGAAATATCCATCACCTTAAACAAGGCTGTGTGTATCCTTCTTCAGAGAATAAAGGTCAAACCTTTCTCTCTTTTTCAGAAGCCATGATACCTGTGGAAAATCCTTGGCTTGGTTTCACAAGTGGGGCGATTGTCTGTATGCAGAGATCTTCCCGACTACTCCTCTCTCTCAGAAGTGCCTTGTACTCTTGCCAGGTGGTGCAACGCCGGACTTCAGCATCCTCATTGACACCGATTTTGTATCTGCTCTCCCACTTCAGCTGCTCCTGTTCCTTGCGGGTCAACCGCTCGTGTTTCTGGTTGAGCCGCCTGCGCCAATGACTTGCGTCAATTGCCTGTGCTGTTACGTTCTCTGGGAGGAGCCTCTTATCAGGCTCTGGCAGGAAGACCTGAGGGCAATCAGCACCCATGTTAGGAAAATCAATGGAGGTGAAATTCCACCTGGATGCACAGATATCCTTATGGCTTTCCCCAAAGGTCTTCCTACATGTCTCTTTGTAGCCTTGAGCACAGGTGGGCAATTCACTGCAGTCTCCTGTGACACTTGAAGATGGGACCAATTCAATATTTGAAATTTTTGGATCCTGTGTCTTTATTGTTGCTCTGGGTGAACCATCTGATGAGGTAGAACTGGAATTAGCATGATGGATCTTAGCCTTTTTAGGTGACTGTTCTTGGGATTTCTCAGATAGCTTGGGTTTCTTCTCTTGCGATCTTATAAAAGAGAAGAGGATAAAACCCCCAGATATCTGTTACTATCCCAGAATTATTCAAACACATGATTCATAAACTGTCTTTCATTAAAAAGATGCAAATAATTATACCACATTCAACCAATAATTCAGTCCATTCAAAAACCTCTAGACATGGTAAAATACTCAAACAACTCCTTAGTTGCTGGATCAAACTGGGGGTTTAAAAGTGACAGGTTTTGTTTGATCGTTGTGAACCAATGAGAGGCAGCATGCAAGTTTAATGAAGTATTATTAATAGTTTAATTTCTTAACAGTTTATTAAACTAGCTACGTCAGTTGAATTCTGAACCACCAAGACAAATTCCTTGTGTGTCCAATCACACTTGGCCAATAAAAAAATTCTATTCTATTCTATTCTTAAAGGGTCTTAATTATTTTTGAAGACAGCCCCATAATATTAAATATTCCTAGAGCATAAATCCACCATAGAGCCGAGGTGGCACAGTGGTTAGAGTGCACTACTACAGGCTACTTCAGCTGACTGCTAGCTGCAGTTCAAATCTCACCAGCTCAGGGTTGATTCAGCCTTTCATCCTTCTGAGGTGGGAAAAATGAGGACCCAGATTGTTGGGGGCAATATGTGACTCTGTAAGCCAGTTAGAGAGGGCTGTAAAAGCACTAAGAAGCTGTATATAAGTCTAAGTGCTATTGCTATTGCTATAGTAATAGCACAGGCTTTCCTAAACAGACTATCCCTGTTCAGGAAAGGGCACTGCTATGTGTCAGAAAATACTGTAATGGGAGTACCGGTATATCATACTATCGGCCATGTTGCCTGGGATTGCTACAAATTATGTTCAGCAGTAACTGGAGAGCTACTTGCTCTCCATCTAGGGCAGAGGTCTTCAACCTTGGCAGCTTTAAGACTTGTGCTGGCTGGAGAATTCTGGGAGTTGAAGTCCACAAGTCTTAAAGCTGCCAAGGTTGAAGACCTCTGATCTAGAGCAAGAGACAAATATGAAGACAAGATCAAAACAGATGCATTTCTCAGTGCTTATATCCATGCCCACCTGGGGCTAGCTTGTCAAGGCCATCACTCCCACTGCCCACATGCTTTTACCCTGGGCTGGAGCATCTCCTCTTGTGGCTGCTTCTCTTCCTGCTTTGGTAGTGGCTGTCCAGATTCAGCTGCCTCTCATAAGGTGTTGGAACAGTGCTGTAAAAGAGAGATCCCCCCCCACCCAAAAAAGATCAAAACAATCGGTTCAGAGACAGCAACAGGTCACACTAGAAAAGCAAACTTTTTCTCCTTTTTCTTCACTGATTAACCAACCATCTGCTCAGTTAAAATCAAACAGAGAAGCAAAATACCGAAAGAGAAATACAATCATCTCGGGAAGTAGGGATATTGAGAGGGGAGAAGAGGGGAGAAGAGGGAGGAACCGTGCAAAGTTAAAGAGATGCATAATGGAAACACTGCATAATGGAAACACTGCCAGGAAAATGATTTGTCAAACAATTACCTGGAATGGAATCTCAAAACGATGTAACCCAGTCGCTTCAAGTGGCTATATACCTTACAATAGGGATGAAATGTAAGCAGTTCACATGAGAAAGGACTCTACATTCTTTAGAGATTCAATTATCAAACCCTTTTTTTAACCTGAACTGTGTGTGAATGAAAGCCACCGTCCTATTGGTAGGTGGCTCACACATACAATGTTTCCCATATATACAAGTACATACAGGACGATTTGTAGATGCTCCCAGTTGTTAAAAAGGTGCATCTATATCAAAGAGGCATTTAAATAGCCATTTGTCATGCAAGCAAAACTTTGAATACATTAAAGTCAACTGCACAGAATCAACTTAACTGATTCAACTTGCAGCCTTCACAAAGCACAGAAAATTAGGGCTGCAAGATCCACACTAGAAGGCAGGTGTGGCAAACTATTTCCATAAGGCTGCCAAGAGAACATAGGCATATCCATGTAGTTACTAGGAGTTGAGCCCCACTGGAGGGAAACTACTTTTTTAACTTCCAAGTAAACATATAAAACTGTAGTACAAAAGTGATGGGACCCCAAAGCAACAAATGATACGGGGGTAGTTAACATGCTGAGTCCTTCGGGAGAAGGGCGGTATAAAAATCGAATAAAATAAATAAATAAATAAATGCTGCATCATTTTTAAAATTTAACAATGATCGCTCTTTTCATTTGAGCACAGCAAACATTGGGGTTTTTTTCATCCACCTAGAGAAGATCACAATTTTAACTGAGATTTGTACCCCTAAGTCTCTTACAGATTCTAATCAACATTGAAGTCTCAGCTGAATAAACTTTTAGAACACCATAGAAAGGTTTCACTGATATCTGCTCTCTTTTTAAAACAAACCACCTCTTAAAAATAAGGAAGAGCCTATATAACACATAATAATCAGATATTACTAAAGGCACAATTTAGCATTTGCATAGATGGAGGTATGAAAAATCATTAGCAAGTTATGTTCTAAATTATTAACAAGTTAAACAACGGTATCTTTTTCATTCAACCATCAAGTCCCTAGGCAAACTGGTAAAGCTAAGGACACTTGCCTGAATTCTGTACTTTGGGCCTAATACTGTATTTGCTCAGGCCATCCAGCAATATCTAGGTTGGACTGCAACTTGAAGTATTTAAGCAAATGTCCATTATTGATGCTTCAAAGGCATGACTAGAAAGAGGCTTTTAATGAGTGATTTCCCCTTTTCAGTCCACTCTACTTTTTAGGGAATACCATCGATATCATACTGCAGAGTACAGGCGGTCCTCAACTTACAACAGTTCATTTAGTGACCATTCAAAGTTACAGCAGCACTGAAAAAAGTGACTTTTGACCATTTTTCACACTTACGACCATTGCAGCATCCTCATGATCAAGTGATTTACATTTGGCTGCTTGACAACTGAACTCACATTTATGACCGTTGCAATGTCCCAGGATCATGTAATCCCCTTTTACGACTTTGTGACAAGCAAAGTCAATAGGGAAACCAGGTTTGCTTAACATCCGTGTTACTAATTTAAGAACTGCAGTGATTCACTTAACAAACGTGGTCAGAAAAATTGTAAAACAAGGCAAAACACTCTTAACAAATTTCTCACTTAACAACATAAATTTTGGGCTCCATTGTGGTCGTACATTGAGGACTACCTCTGGTATTGTCCTTGTGAAAATAAAGCTGGACAGCAGCATTCACTGTATAAGCAATTAACCTCAAACTTCAATGGAATATTTCATATGCCCTTTCATGTCAACTTAACTGCACAACTAATTGTGATAATGTAATTACAGCAGAATTGCCTGCTTTGAAATTTAATGCTTCTTTTAAATTGCCAAATTTCCCTTCCGTAGATGTTGAACTCCAAATTTCGAAATGCACCTGGTATTTTAGTAGGGTGACCGACTTTGGAGACAGCAGATCCTCATGTGCTTCCTGGACTGACAAAGGTAGATCTTTGTAGAATAACTGAAGGGATCCCTGTAAGGAAAAAAAAATTGATGTTCAGGAACTGTGCAAACCTACCTTTGTGGCGATTGTGTCAGATATTCCATGGGGTCTGAAGAGCTACACCAAGAGCTACACATGTCAATTGGATGTCTGCAGCTATATTCCTCATGTAACAAGGGTCATAGGGGGCAGAAATTCTGTCCTTAAGTGATACAATTATGAAGTGTGATGCATCATGACAGCATGGTTTAGCGATGGCAATCCCAGCAGTCCCCATTCCTGTTGTTAAAGGAGGATTGGAGGTTAAGGGAGGGCCTCACATAATTACAACTTCGGCCTTTCTGTCAGCTTCCATCGAAAAAACTCAATGAGGAAGACAGTTGGAAGTTGCACTTAGGTGGCTGGCAAGCCATGTTGTTGTTGTTAGTTGCGAAGTCATGTTCAACCCATTGTGACCCCATGGACAACATTCCTCCAGGCCTTCCTGTCCTCTACCATCCTCTGGAATCCATTTAAGCTCATGCCTACTGCTTCAGTGACTCCATCCAGCCACCTCATTCTCTGTCGTCCTCTTCTTCTTTTGCCCTCAATCTTTCCCAGCATTAGGCTCTTCTCCAATGAGTCCTTCCTTCTCATAGGTGGCCAAAGTATTTCAGTTTCATCTTCAGGATCTGGCCTTCTAAAGAGCAGTCATGGCTGATCTCCTCTAGGACTGACTTGTTTGTTCGCCTTGCAGTCCAAGGGACTCGCAGGAGTCTTCTCCAGCACCAGAGTTCAAAGGCCTCAATTCTTTGGTGCTCAGCCTTTCTTATGGTCCAACTTTCACAGCCATACATTGCAACTGGGAAAACCATAGCTTTGACTATACGCACTTTTGTTGGCAGGGTGATGTCTCTGCTTTTTAGTACGTTATCTGGATTTGCCATAGCTTTCCTCCCCAGGAACAAGCGTCTTTTAATTTCTTGGCTGCAGTCCCCATCTGCGGTGATCTTGGAGCCCAGGAAAAAAAAATCTATCACTACCTCCATTTCTTCCCCATCTATCTGCCAGGAATTGAGAGGGCCAAATGCCATCATCTTAGTTTTATTAATGTTGAGTTTCAAGCCAACTTTTGCACTCTCTTCCTTCACCCGCATCAAGAGGCTTTTTAGTTTCTCTTTGCTTTCTGCCATTAAAGTGGTATCATCTGCATATTTGAGGTTGTTGATATTTCTCCTGGCAATCTTAATTCCAATTTTTGATTCATCCAACCCCGCCTTTCTCATGATGTGCTCTGCATATAAGTTAAATAGCCAAGGCGATAGTATACAGCCTTGCTAGACTCCTTTCCCAATTTTAAACCAATTAGTGGTTCCGTGTCCAGTTCTCACTGTTGCTTCTTGACCTGCATATAGATTTCTCAAGAGACAAGTAAGATGGTCTGGTACTCCCATCTCTTTAAGAACTTGCCACAATTTTTTGTGATCCACACAATCAAAGGCTTTAGCATAGTCAATGAAGCAGAAGTAGATGTTTTTCTGGAACTCCCTAGCTTTCTCCACGATCCAGCATATGTTGGCAATTTGATCTCTAGTTCCTCTGCCTCTTCGAAATCCTGCCTGTACTTAACTGGTAGTTCTCGATCCACATATTGCTGGAGCCTAGCTTGTAGGATTTTAAGCACAACCTTACTAGCATGTGAAATGAGTGCAATGGTGCAATAGTTTGAACATTCTTTGGCATTGACTTTCTTTGGAATTGGAATGTAAACTGACCTTTTCCATTTCCTTTCCTTTCACCTGCAAGCTATGCAGCAGGCAAATGAGTGCTGCAATGCAAATGGGCAGGGTGTAGGTGTTGTAGCCTGATGCAAGGGAGGCCAAGTGGGTGGATGTGCTGCAGGCAAGCATAGCTGGGTAGGGAAGCATGGCTTCTTGGAAGAAGAAGCAATGGGAGCAAAAACAACTTGCAACTTTACCCTCGCTTCCAAATTGACTTTACTTGTGGAAAGTCAGCAGGCACGGTTGCAAATAGTGATCCCATGACCATGGGATGTTGCAACCATCACACATGTGAGTCAGTTATCATGTGCCTGACTCGCAATCGTGATCACATGGGCGCTATGACAGCCACGACTTTGAGGATTAGTTGTTAAGTACCACTTGTTCAATGCTTTGAACAACTGCTGAATGAGTGGTTGCTAACCTGTAATCTCAAGATACAGGAACTGGTTTTACAGTACAATATGGCTTACAGAACAATCACACAGAATGATCACACAGACCCACAGAATGGGCCACTTGGGGACAAATTCTGTAAATAAAACACCTGCAATGAAAATACTGCAGGAGTTTTGACAATACCACATTCCAAGAACTGTACACTGGTATTTATAAAGCCATGTACATCTATATGTTTCAAACAGTTGTGATTTCTACAGAAGAAACTAGTGTTGCAATATCAGGGAATGGGAGATGGGAACATTTCCTGAGAGTTTGCTTATCCCAACCTGCATGTTCATAAAGAAAAGGTCTAACATGAAGATGTGGCATTTATTCAGAAGATCTTCTATGTAATCCTGATTGTGCAGGATTCTCAATCCCACGGAGATTGCAACCACTCTTAGCAGTGTGGTTACACTCTCATTTTAGACGTTCCCAATAGTATGAGGTTAAGACAGAGAGCCACCTCCCCTAAACAGATTTCTTCCTTAACTCTTGAAAAAGTATTATATGGCTGTAGTCACTCTAGCATCCCTGCCTCCTAATTCTGTTTTCCAAATACTTAGACAGCTTTCTTCCTTAATTTACATGATTATTCTGTGGCAAAATTTGGAACTGTGTGTCAGGACAACAGAACAGGGGAGATGCTTAGCTACACAAAACTGCTTCATAAGCTTGTGGATGTGATTTACTTACACATTCCAGGAGATACAAGGCTTCTTCTGGAAGCAGGCACTGCTTTCCATGCTGTGTAAAACCCATGGTCTGCCAGAATTTCCCCTGATGGCAACAACAAACATTGTTAATTTAGGAGATCAATCCCAACCTCTATTAACATTTCAAAAAGAACAAAATAAGCCCAGGATTATTGGAGCATTCTAGGAGACTTTCATTTGATTGATTCAGTCGGACCTTCTCTATCTGAATTAAGGCTGTACTGAAGAAGGGAATTTCATCCTTATGCCAAAGGCTTGAATTACAATTAGGGAACATAAAACCCCAGAATCCTTGGTCTCTCAATGCACTCTATTGTATGTGTGTGTGGAGGAAGTTAGCCTGATGTCCCGTTCTCCCAAGTTCAGGGACTGAATTATTGGAGGTGAGACAAGAAGAAGAATTCAATAACCTTTGTTGTCTTAACTTTCAAAACATCTGTCTTTTAGACAACTACTAGGGGGGACAGGAAAGAAATCAGGAGTAAAAGTTAACAGATTTCATTTGCTCATCCTGTATCTTTACCCACATATCACCTTCCAAGAATCATAGCTGATTCCAGTATAAACAATGCCACAGCTATAAGCCAAACACTGCAAATACAGTTTTTATTTTGAGCAATCTGATGAAAGAAAGAGGGCACTCATTATTCAGTGGCAATCAGTGGTGGGTTGCCCCCGGTTCGGACCGGTTCACAAGAACCGGTTATAAAACCGGTGGGAGGCTCCCGCCCACTGACCTGGATGTCATCAGGAAACTTCTGCGCGTGCGCACGGGCGGTCCTATTGCAGACCAGTAGTAAAGGTAAAGAGAACCCACTCCTGGTGGTAATGTTATAATATGAAAACTGAAATCAACCCTACTATATCTGGCTCTGATCTGAAAGAAGCCTCTGGCTACTGGTATGTGCTGCTCTGAGATAGAAGCTGGTAACAGTAAGTTATTTAATAGAGTAGGAATGACATGATATAAAAGATATGGTAGAAAAACTTACTGCAGGGGATTTCAGTTCCACAATACCTTCCTGGGGCTTCCACTCAGCCTTCACCAAACTTCCCCTATAAAGGAAATTTAAAAAAAGAATCTCTTATCTGTTCATTCTCCAATATTCTTGACCATGAAAAGGAGTTAAGAAGTTATTTTAATTTTAACAGGAAGCAGATGATTTACATCTTCTTAAAATAGGTGCAGAGCAGCTCCAGAATTACTATGCATAAGCAACAAAGCAGTTTATTGAAACTTTTCCTCCCAAACTCCATTTTCTACCAGCACAGAACAGATAATAGAAAAGACACAGATCTAGGAAGAAATAATTTGTGGTGTCTAGATTATAGAGCACTTACTAGGATTTTAAATAAGTTAAAAGAGAGTGAAGTTGGGGTTGTTTTCTGTGCTTTGGAAAAGCAGCTGTAGCCAAGCAGAAATGCTTCCCACCCTTACATCCCTCATGCCGTCATAGATTCACTTTACTCACAAGCATCTAAGACAGTGTTGCAGCTGCTTGTGATAATTGAGCCACTCCCTGGTGTTTTCAAGGATGTGCTGATGTCCAGAGGCAGCATCTCTCCACCTCAGGCCCTTGGCTTACAAGAGCAAATGCTAAGACAGAGTGGAGAGGGGTGCAGGAGGAAAAGTGATAGCAAATAGCCTATAGAGGGGAAGTGGAAGTGGTGGCATGAGATTGGTTGCTATTATGAGCTGGCAAGAGGACTTTCATTCAACTGCCAGGACCACAAGCTACTGTATATTCTGCTGGGAGTCCTGCTTAGAGCTTTGCCCGGAGCTTGGCAGCACCTAGAAAAGGAGTAACCACACTGAAACAGCACCCCATCCCAACCAGTGCAAAAATGTTTGGGAAAAGAGAAAGAGTTGTATGCTACTTTGTAGACTTGGGGAAAAAAATTTTTAAAAATTGAGTGTTAAAAGACTGGTATAGAGCAGGGATCTCCAACCTTGGCAACTTTAAGACTTGTGGACTTCAACTCCCAGAGTTCCTCAGCCAGCTGGGGCCCCTGGTATAGAGTATTAAAAACATGTGGTCACAGCAACTTGCAAGTCCTAGATGGGTAGAGCTGACCTGAAGCAGCTTGTTGTTTGGGAAGATTATGTGGTGAAATAAAGCATCGTGTGTAGATTTGCTATGCTGGGATGTGTCCATTCCTTGGAAAACAAAAAAACCCTCACCTCAGTTTCATTATGAAATAATTTAGACCAGTGGTAGTCAACCTGGTTCCTACTGCCCACTAGTGGGCGTTCCAGCTTTTATGGTGGGCGGTAGGGGTTTTGTCCGATACTGAAGCACTTTCCTTTTTTTAAATTTAATTGACTTTTTAAAAAAAAATCAGTTATTTAAAAACATTTTCATTAGGTTTTTATAAAATTCCCTGTGACAATTTAAATTTCTAAAAATATACTATTTATATTGCCCGCACATAAGTTTAGTTCACGTTATGTACGTAAAACTAAATGGCGCTATAGTGCGACAGTAAACAAAAGAGCCTCGTCCCAGAATAGCTCACACATCTCCCCCCACACCAGCCAGCTGTAACAGACAAGCAGAGCTGGTAGTCGGCACCTCCCCAAACCCAATTCACGATGCGCAAGAGGCATGTGCAGACGACGATACACAGCGCATTACTGTGGAACCGGTGGGCAGTTAGAAAATTTTACTACTAACAGAGATACAAAAGTGGGCGGTAGGTATAAAAAGGTTGACTACCCCTGGTTTAGACTGTCAGGAAACCTTACAAAAGTGGTCCATGGCCTCTGTATGAGATTAGTTTTTCAGGGTAGATACCATGAAAAAGAAAAGCATCTCTCCATATATATGATTGGCAGGTTTCACAAGCCAATGACATTTTCACAAGAGGCTTTCTGCAAATATCTGTAACCAGACAGATTCATAACAAGAGAAGCGGCTTCTCAGGCAAACCCTAGGCGCTTGGATTTTTAAAGGGAAAACTTATTCCTCATATTTAACCCCAAAATTCCAAAATAGTGCAGACCTTTCCATATGTCAGATATAATCATAATCCCCGCACCAATCAGCAATCTAATGGTCACATTGTGCACCAACTGTTGCATCCAAATGTAGCCTGTATGAAATTTATATTCTCTTTTTAATTTTTTAAATAAACATACAATATATGCAAAAGTCTAGCTGTGATTCAGCCAAAAGAATCATTCTTGTTAAGATCCACCTGTTCATGAGTGGCTGCAGCCTACAGATAAAATCTAATTGCACAAATCTGCTACCATTTAGTAATCCTGGGACAATGTAGGATTGATGTATACAACTTTCAGAGGAAATGCAATTTCCTTGGGGATAAATGAACCTCAATCCCTGAGCTGATTTTCTATTGGTCAGAATCTCTTTTGTCTTGTTTGGATTTAAACAGAGTTGGCCATCATCCATTTATATTTTGTAAATCAGAGTCACTATTAATTGGGCAACTATATAAATTTGTGTAATAAGTAAATAAATTAGTTTAGTTAAACTAAATAAACTAACTAAATAAATAAATCTCTTGGCTAAGTCTAATGTTCGACACTCTGGACTTCTATCTTGAAAGTATATCAAGCTGCAACAAGGTTGAATGTGCATCATTGAGCCAGAAATCGGTCTAGTGGTTAAGGCTCCAGGCTAGAAAGTGGGAGACCCTGAGTTCAAGTTCTGCCTCAGCCAGCTGGCTGACTTTGGGCCAGTCACTCTCTCTCAGCCCAACCCACTTCACAACACAGGGTTGTTGTTGTTGAGGGGAATATAGGAGCAGGAAGTTGTGTTGGATATGTTTGCTGCCTTGAATTATTTGCAAAAATAATAAAGATTTGATAAAAATAAATAAGTATATGTAAAGCTCTGAATGAGTATTCTCAGCTATTTCATGTAAATATTGACCAGAGAGAGTAAGGGAGAGCCTGTCAATAATGTTGACTAACTAATTTTCATCCTACCTTCCAAATCCAGATAGGAAACATTGTGGTAGAGAGCTACCTCTCTAATATTATATAGTATATACACATACCCACACAATCACAAAGGATACTATGGCCAATAATGTCAAAAGCATTTAATATATCCAGCATTCCCTCTTTTTATGTAGATCAGGGGTGTCAAACTGGATTTCTTTGAAGGCCGGATCAGCATTGTAGTTCTCCACAGGCCAGCTGGGGGAGGGGAGGGAGGAGATGGGATGGACACTTCCTGCAGGATGTTGCAGGCCAAAACAAGGCATGGGGGGAGCGTATGCACCCTGTTTTTGGCTTGGACGGCCTCCTGCAATACTTTGCCAGCCAATACGGGGCACAGGAGGCCATCCCCACCCTCATTTTGGCTGGCAAAGTGTTGTAGGAGGCCATCCAGGCCAAAAACGGGCCACGTGGAGACCACGTATGACCCCCCCACACACACACACACCATTGGCTTTGCTATTTCCATGCTGGCCCTGTGGGCCTGATTTAAGCACCCCTAATGTAGATCAGCAAACAAGAAAACAAAAGCAGTCGGTGCCATATTTCAATTTAAAAATCTGACTCAAATGTGTCCAAACTCTACATTTATCTCAGATTGTGAAACAACCATCTTCTCAGTTATTTAGCTAAGAACTGTGAATTTGAGAACTGCCTGAAACTCTCCAGTTTGCTGGAACATGAAAAGATTTTCGCTTGCCTGTTAACAGAGTCCCTTGTGTAAAACTGAAAAAGCTAAAAACATACTAGACAAAACACTTTAAATTAACTGATAGTTTAGTACTTTAGTTCTAGGCATAATTCATACATACAACCGCACAACACGCTCCTCCTCCAAAAGTTGCCAGTGTTCTTTCCGACATTGACGCAACTTTGATTCTTGTTCTTCTGTTCCATCAGGAATGAAATCTTTCTGACCAAGTGAGCGTTGGGGGATCTTGTGATCACGTGTTCGAGCTGCCAGCAGTTCTGCTGGGCTTCATGTGGGGAGGAATCGGGGGAGAGAGAAGGTAAGAATAATCACTTAAATATTCAATTTTTCCATGATGGATTCCTCCAAATATGCTAAACAGTAACAAATCAGACCACAAGTCTATTTAGCCAGCACTATTTCCTATCATAGCCAATTCCAACAACTGCTATTACCCACTTCCTAAATATCCTATTATTCAACTTACCCAAATAATCACAGGTTTTAGTATAAAGATAATTTCTGTTTACACTGTAAGTGTATACCAGTGTTTCTCCATCTTGGCAACTTTAAAACGTGCACTTCAACTTCCAGAACTCCCCAATCACCATACTGAAAATTACCAACATGGAAAAATGCTGGTATACACACTTCTAATCTTTTCTCTAAATTAAAAGTTTAAACCTTGTATCCTTTCAAGGAGAATCACTGTTGGAGCCTACACCACCACTAGTTTGCATGTGTATTTTTGCCAAAATGTCCACTGTATATGGCTCTTTTGCTCATTTTAGTGAAATCCCTTTCGAATTCCTCAAACTCTCTTTTTATACAAGTAGTCCTCAACTTACAACAATTGAGGACTACTTATGTTGTTAAGTGAGAAATTTGTTACGTGAGTTTTGCCCCATTTTACAACTTTATTTACACTTGTTAAGTGAATCACTGCAGTTATTAAATTAGTAACAGTTGTTAACAGAATCTGGTTTCTCCACTGATTTTGCTTGTCAGAAGGTGACAAAAGAGGATCATGACTCTGGGATCCTGCAACCATCATAAATGTTAGTTGTTAAAGCAACCAACTATAAATCATGTGACCATGGGGATACTACAATGGTGGTGTGAAAAATAGTCGTCACTTTTTTCAGCGATGTAACTTTGGTCACTAAGCAAACTGTTCTAAGTTGAGGACTACCTTTATTTACCTTAATAGTCATTTACTTTTTAAATTAGTTTTAGTTTAATTCATTTCACTATAGGGCTGAGAGGCAGAACTGATCTATTTCTATTCTATTGTTGTGATGCTTTCTCATTTCGTTCCATTTTTAGAATAGAATAGAATAGAATTTATTTATTGGCCAAGTGTGATTGGACACACAAGGAATTTGTCTTGGTGCATATACTCTCAGTGTACATAAAAGATATGTTCAACAAGGTACAACATTTACAACACAATTGATGGTCAATATATCAATATAAATCATAAGGATTGCCAGCAACAAAATTACAGTCATACAGTCGTAAGTGGAAAGATTGGTGATGGAAACGATGAGAAGATTAATAGTAGTGTAGTTTTAGTAAATAGTTCGATAGTGTTGAGGGAATTATTTGTTTAGCAATGATGGCCTTTGGGAAAAAACTGTTCTTGCGTCTAGTTGTTCTGGTATGCAGTGCTCTATAGCGTCATTTTGATGGTAGGAGTTGAAACAGTTTATGTCCAGGATGTGAGGGATCTGTAAATATTTTCACGGCCCTCTTCTTGATTCGTGCAGTATACAGGTCAATGGAAGGCAGGTTGGTAGCAATTATTTTTTCTGCAGTTCTAATTATCCTCTGAAGTCTGTGTCTTTCTTGTTGGGTTGCAGAACCGAACCAAACAGTTATAGAGGTGCAAATGACAGACTCAATAATTCCTCTGTAGAACTGGATCAGTAGCTCCTTGGGCAGTTTGAGCTTTCTGAGTTGGCGCAGAAAGAACAGTCTTTGTTGTCCTTTTTTGATGATGTTTTTGATGTTAACTGTCCATTTTAGATCTTGATATGATAGAACCTAGAAATTTGAAGGTTTCTACTGTTGATACTGTATTGTCAACTATTGTGAGAGGTGGAAGTATGGAAGGGTTTCTCCTAAAGTCTACCACCATTTCTATGGTTTTGAGTGTGTTCAGTTCCAGATTGTTTCGGTCGCACCACAAGGCTAGTCATTAGACCTCTCGTCTATATGCGGATTCATCATTGTCTCAAATGAGACCAATCACTGTTGTGTCATCTGCAAACTTCAGTAGTTTAACAGATGGATCGTTGGAGATGCAGTCATTGGTATACAGAGAGAAGTGGAGACAGCACACAGCCTTGGGGGGCCCCTGTGCTAATTATACAGGTATCTGAAGTGATTCCGCTTAGCTTTATCTGCTGCTTCCTGTTTGTTAGGAAGCTTGTGATCCACTTACAGGTCTGTTCAGGTACTTGTAGCTGGTTTAGCTTAGTTAGAAGAGTGTCTGGAATGAGCACATATACTCTTAACATGCACACACACCGTCATTCTGCTTTGCTCTTTTAGCTCCTGAGATTATCAACTAATCTGCCTATCTCGACCTCTCTCTGCCTGCAGTATCCTCTTCTCTTCCCCTTCACTCCCTACAGGAGAAGCAGCCCCGCGAAGGCCAGACTATTGCAATTCCTCGAAAAATGTGATTTCTGCTAAGAGAAAACGAACGAGCTCTATCCAATTGAAGCCATTTCTAGGGAGGGCGAGACCAGCTGAGCAAACAGAATGGGTGCGCACGACCCACTGAAAAGCACTCGGCTTGTCGTGAGAGCTTAGCCTCTGATTTTCTCCCTGCCTGGTTGAAACCACCGCTCGCGTGTGCGAGCGGGGCTTCCTGGAGCAAAACTCCTGGCTCGCAAGATGTCAGAACTGCCCGGGGACGAGCCGCACGTGGCAAAGGCGCAGGAGGGAGAAGTAGAACGCCCGTCCCTCCAACACTTCCGGCCTTCTCTCCAGCCACCCCTCCCGCTCCCCCCGGGGAGGGAGGCGGCTCCTTTAATCCCCCTTATCCCCAGGCTGTTCCTCCCTCCCCTCCCTTCCTCCCTCCCTTGCAGATACCTGAGTAAGCGACGTCCGGCCGGAGGTTCTTCTTCGGCCTCCATGGTTAAGTGCCAGTTCGTAGCCACTTCTTCGAACTTCCGCTCTTGCCCGCCTTGCCCGCTGGGTCCTAGTGCCGTATGACTCAGGCTTCCGAGCCCCGCGGCTCAGGATGGCCGAACTTTCGGCGTGGTTAAAAACAATTCGTAGTCTCGGAAAAGAAAGCCGACCGGCCACTCTCAGCGGAATAACCAAGTTTCTAAAACAAATTCTGTTTCAGATGGAATTCCTATCCCCTCCATTCATGCAGTCAAACGTTAAGCACAGAATAGCTGCGACACATAAAGGAAGAAATGTCATCACACAGATGCGGAGGAGCCTTGATTTGAACTGGGTATGGCTAGAAAAAAAGAGCTAGGGGTGACATGATAGGAATGTTCCAATATTTGAGAGGCTGCCACAAAGAAGAGGGGGGTCAACCTATTCTCCAAAGCACCTGAAAGTAGGACAATGGGTGGAAACTAATCAAGGAGAGATCCAACCTAGAATTAAGGAGGAATTTCCTGACAGAACAATTAATCAATAGACCAACTTGCCTCCAGAAGTTGTGGGTGCTCCAACACTGGAAGTTTTTTAAAAACTATGACAACTATATAGACACTATGTGTCTGAAATGGTGTAGGGTTTCCTGCATGAGCGGGGGTTGGACTAGAAGACTTCCAAGGTTTCTTCCAACTCTGTTATTCTGGATGCTACTGCTAGATCAAATTGGGTATCCCAGGGTTCTGTTTTAGGCCCAGTACTCTTCAATATCTTCATCAATGACTTGGACAAGGGGATAGATGGGGAACTCATCAAATTTGCAGATGGCACCAAGCTGGCAGGAATAGTCAAAAAAATAGTCAAAAAAATCAAATAAATAAATAATAAAAATAAATAATAGTCAACACTCCAGAAGATACGCTTAAGATACAGAAGGATCTTGACAGACTTGAACATTGGGTGCTATCTAACAAAATGAAATTCAATGGTGAAAAAAGTAAGTTTCTACATTGTAAGTAAGGTTCTAAATTGGTTGCCATAGTTAGTTATTCCCACATGTTCTCATTTCAAGAACAAGTTTTTAAATCTTTCCAGTTTAGTGTATTTCAGATGTGCAAGGCTTCACTTTCCATAACCCACAGCTAGCACATCTTTTAAAAGTAGACTCAAGAGTTTCTTAGTCTAGTGAGAAGTAGGACTAGGGCTGATATGATAGCAGTATTCAAATATTTGAAGGGGCTGCCACAAAAAAGAGGGAGTCAACCTATTCTCCAAAACACCAGAAGGCAAGACAAGAAGCAATGGTTGGAAATTAATCAAGAGAAGCAACCTAGAACTAAGGAGAAATTTCCTAACAGTAAGAACAATTAACCAGTGGACTGGCTTGCCTTCAGAAGTTGTGGATGCTCCATCACTGGACGCTTTCAAAAAGAGATTGGAGACCCATTTGTCTGGAATGGTATAAGTTCTCCTGCTTGAGCAGGGGGTTGGATTAGAAGACCTCCAAGCTCCCTTCCAAGTCTGTTATGTTAATTGCAAAGTCCAGCCAGACTGAACTATCAAATTCTATTGACAATTGTCCTAGAATTGGAGAGCAGATGTGTAATGTATCTTTAAGAGTTTTGGAGGGAAATTAGAGCGGGAAATAGCACGTTGCTGATTGGCCGCTGCCTCCGACTGAACTGTATATAAAGAGGGGGTTTTCTGTTGTTCGCTGGCTGGGTTCACTATAAACTAAAGAGCTGTTGTCACTCATCTGGTCTCCTGCCTCGTTATTGCCCGAATCTAACACTGGCGACGAAGGTGGGATCTCGAGGCAAAAGAGCGCCAGGAAAGAACTGAGCTAACCAGGAATACGCGAACCCAGCAAAATAAGGGCGGATAGCAGCGATGTCCAGCTACACACCGCCAGCGCCATTCGACCCAGCCAAAGAAAAATGGGGGTCATACATGGCTCGTTTCGAGTGTTTCCTCGAAGCAAACGAACTCAGGGGTCTCCGACAACAGGAAGAGGCGTACTTCCTAAGCCACTGCGGTTCGGAAGTTTTCGACACCGCAGAGTCGCTGAGCCAACGCCGGTACAGTCGGTACCGTGGCAAACCCTGCAGACCGCCCTTGGCTCACTACGCACCGACGCCCTCAAAATTTGTTCAAAGGTTCGAATTGCGGCAGCGGATGCAACGAGAGGCGAATCGATTCGCGTGTACATGGCAGCGCTGAGAAAAGCCGCCAACCATTGCGAATATCGAGACTTGGAAGGCGCATTACTCGACCAACTCATTTGCGGGGTCAGAGACATCCGATTGCGGCGGCTGCTGTCCAGAAGCAACCTAACACTGGCAGTCGCCTTGGGCGAGGCCAGGGCTCATGAGATGTCCACCCAAGCAGCAGAAACCCTGCAAATGCCGATCGCGCGGGGACTGGGCGAAACAACCCGGTCCACAATGAGGAAGTCCAGGCCGAGGAGGAAGGCGAGGAAGAGGAAGAAGTCTTCCACACCGGGAGGCCAGAGAAAGAAGACCGGGCGAATCGCGAGTTGCGGGGACAACACAAGCGACAAGACTGCAAGTTTAAGGATGCGACTTGTCGGCGGTGCGAAGGAAGGGCACATAGCGCAGGCCTGTCGAGCGCCCATCCAATATCATAACTCATTGCCCCTAGTGCTGGTTTGCGATGCCTCCTTACGGGGTGGGGGCTGTACTCAGCCATAGACTTCCAAACGGCACAGAAGCCCCTATAGCTTTTTACTCTAGAACGATGTCCTCCCCAGAGAGGAACTACAGCCAATTAGATAAAGAAGCACTAGCCATTGTGTCAGGGTGAAAAATTCCACGAATATGTTTTTGGGCGGATTTTGAAATCGTGACTGACCACAGACCGCTACTAGGGATACTGGCTGGCGATCGCCCAACGCCTGTGGCACTTTCGCCACGCTTGACCCGATGGACTATTTTCTTGGCAGCTTATTCGTACAAGCTGCAGCATCGACCAGGAAAGAACTGAGCTAACCAGGAATACGCGAACCCAGCAAAATAAGGCGGATAGCAGCGATGTCCAGCTACACACCGCCAGCGCCATTCGACCCAGCCAAAGAAAAATGGGGTCATACATGGCTCGTTTGAGTGTTTCCTCGAGCAACTCATCCGAGGTCAGAGACATCCGATTGCGATGGCGGCTGCTGTCCAGAAGCAACCTAGAACTAAGGAGAAATTTCCTAACAGTAAGAACAATTAACCAGTGGACTGGCTTGCCTTCAGAAGTTGTGGATGCTCCATCACTGGAGGCTTTCAAAAAGAGATTGGACAGCCATTTGTCTGGAGTGGTATAAATTCTCCTGCTTGAGCAGGGGGTTGGATTAGAAGACCTCCAAGCTCCCTTCCAAGTCTGTTATGTTAATTGCAAAGTCCAGCCAGACTGAACTATCAAATTCTATTGACAATTGTCCTAGAATTGGAGAGCAGATGTGTAATGTATCTTTAAGAGTTTTGGAGGGAAATTAGAGCGGGAAATAGCACGTTGCTGATTGGCCGCTGCCTCCGACTGAACTGTATATAAAGAGGGGGTTTTCTGTTGTTCGCTGGCTGGGTTCACTATAAACTAAAGAGCTGTTGTCACTCATCTGGTCTCCTGCCTCGTTATTGCCCGAATCTAACACTGGCAGTCGCCTTGGACGAGGCCAGGGCTCATGAGATGTCCACCCAAGCAGCAGAAACCCTGCAAATGCCGATCGCGCGGGGACTGGGCGAAACAACCCGGTCCACAATGAGGAAGTCCAGGCCGAGGAGGAAGGCGAGGAAGAGGAAGAAGTCTTCCACACGGGAGGCCAGAGAAAGAAGACCGGGCGAATCACGCGAGTTGGGGACGCTTCAAAGACTGTTTGGGCAAGTACGAGGGACCCGATCTCCTTTAACCTTGACCCACAGGTTGCCCCTATCCGGTTAAAGGCTAGGAGGGTTCCGTTCGCCTAAAGCCCAAAATTGACCGGGAGCTGGACAAACTAGTAAGCCAGGGAATACTAGTGCCAGTTGACCATGCAAAGTGGAGACACCCATAGTCACCCCAATCAAACCGGACGGGTCGGTCCGGATTTGTGCTGACTACAAGGCAACGCTTAATAAAGCGTTGCAGAAGAGTGCCTACCCGTCCCAGTAGTACAACACTTACTGCACTCTTTGGGGCAAGGCCAGGTCTTCGCCAAGCTAGATTTGGCCCAAGCCTATCAGCAGTTACCCGTAGATAGCAACACGCCAAGCACAAACAATCGTAACGCACAGGGTGCTTTTAAATGCACCCGGTTACAGTTTGGGGTTAGTGTGGCTCCAGGGTTATTTCAGAACCTAATGGAGCGGCTATTGCAGGACTCCCAGGGTGGTACCGTACTTTGATGACGTACTGGTATCCGCTGACAATCTAGAAGACTTAGGGTACGGCTGAGAAAAGTTTTGGGCATTTTCCGTCCGCCGGTCTCAAAGTCAAACTGAATAAATGCCAGATCGGGTAGGATCCGTGGAATTCCTGGGCTATCGGATAGACAAGGAAGGAATCCACCCACTGAGAGCAAGGTTAGGGCAATCAGGAAGGCCCCAGCTCCCCAAAACAAAACGGAGTTACAGGCGTTCTTAGGTCTGGTCAACTTTTACGGTATTTTTAAAAATAAGGCGACCATAGCGAACCGCTACACAAATTACTAACGAAGACAGCTGTGTGGTCTTGGGGAAAGGCGGAAGCTAGGGCATTCGAAGCAGTAAAAAACCTTCTGTCTAGCGATAGCCTACTGATTCAATACAATGGCACGCTGCCATTGGTGTTAGTTTGTGATGCATCTCCCTACGGGGTGGGGGCTGTGCTCAGCCACCGGTTGCCAAATGGCACAGAAGCCCCTATAGCATTTTACTCCCGAACAATGTCATCGGCTGAAAGAAACTATAGTCAGCTAGATAGAGAAGCCTTGGCCATAGTTTCCGGGGTAAAGAAGTTCCATGAATATGTATTTGGCCGTGATTTTGAAATCGTCACAGACCATAGAGCCCTACTAGGCCTGTTGGCAGGCGACCGCCCAACGCCCGTGGCACTTTCGCCTAGACTGACCCGATGGACTATCTTTCTGGCTGCGTATTCTTACAAATTGTTGCATCGGCCAGGAAAAGAGTTAGGGCATGCAGACGCTTTGAGCAGATGCCCACTACCAGAGACTATCGAAGACCCCACTCCGGGCACACCCGTCCTGCTAATTGACTCTTTGGACTCGGGTCCAGTCACTTCCAAAGAGGTGGCTCGGCTTTACAAGGACATTACAATAAGAACTGTAATTGGTTGGGTGCAAGAGGATGGCCCGCTGCGGGCGGCGTTTAAGGAATATGTAAAGCGGGGGTTGTCGGCTCAAGGAGGGTGTCTGCTCTGGGGGATAGAGTGGTGATCCCGGAGAAATTGCGGAAAAAGTTTTGGAACTCCTGCACGAGGCCACCCTGGGATCGTGAGAATGAAGGGTTTAGCAAGGAGCTATGTGTGGTGGCCTTTGATGGACACGGAGATTAGTGACAGGGTAGGAAAATGCCAAGCCTGCCAGGAGTCCAGACCACTACCACCAACGGCCCCAACTCGGGAGTGGAGAGACCCCAGGGCCCATGGTCTAGGATCCACATCGATTTTGCCGGCCCTTCCATGGGCAAACATTCCTAGTGGTAGTCGATGCCTATTCCAAATGGCTGGAAATCATTCTTATGAGATCCATGACAGCGAGGCCGTAATCTCAGTCCTGCGGCGCCTATTTGTAACCCACGGGTTACCCGACACCTAGTTTCCGACAACGGCCCTCAATTCACAGCGACACTGTTTGAGGGTACTTGGCAGAAGAGGGCATCCGGCATGTCCTCTCGGCGCCTTTCCACCCTGCGACGAGCGGCCTTGCAGAGCGTTTCGTCGGAGTGCAAAGGAAGCATTGTCCAGAATCAGGCCAGGCGATTGGCAATTAAAATTGACACCTTCCTAGCAGTACAACACAGAACCCCTGTGTAGCAACTGGCCGCACCCCACCAGAGCTCCTGAGGGGCAGGAAGCTTAGGTGCCCATTAGACCGGTTAAACCCAAACTACACCCCAGACGGGTACAAAGGGACAAACGGTAAAACAAGAGAAATGACAGTGGGAAGTCCAGTATGGGCACACAATTACGGAGAAGGCCCAAATTGGGTAAAGGGGACAATCCTTGAAACAACCGGACCCAAATCGTATCGGGTAGAGATAGAGGATGGCCGGGTTTGGAAGCGCCACATAGACCAATTAAGAAAAAGAACAACCAAAAGTCCAGAAACAGGCCCTGACTATCCAATGTTTGAATCCACAGCTGACTCAAACCCGGGGCAAACATGGGACTTATCTGAGTTCGATGAGGTCCAGCGACACCAACCGGTCCCTCCTGAAAAAAGCAGGGATGATTCTGCAAATAATCCAGGGCCGGATGGCCTAGAGGAGGAGCTGAGAGGAACAAATAGTCCCTCCGGCCAGCTCGACTCACTCCCAGAGAATGAATTGCGCAGGTCCGAAAGAGTTAGGAGACGCCCAGTCTACTTGCGTGACTACGTAGAAAAATAAGATGTTAATTTGATGCAAATAGGGGTAAGATGTTTTCTGGGAGGGAAGGAGTGTAATGTATCTTTAAGAGTTTTGGAGGGAAATTAGAGCGGGAAATAGCACGTTGCTGATTGGCCGCTGCCTCCGACTGAACTGTATATAAAGAGGGGTTTTTCTGTTGTTCGCTGGCTGGGTTCACTATAAACTAAAGAGCTGTTGTCACTCATCTGGTCTCCTGCCTCGTTATTGCCCGAATCTAACAAGATGCCTCTGGCCTCATCCCTCAAACAAAGGAGCAAAAACTATTAAACAAAAATAACTGCAAGAGAAGATCAACTTGGACTAAACATGCAGCATATTATTTCCAAGCATAAAAGAAGTGATGTCTCCTTTTTTCCACTCACTCCTCTTTACTTCCACGTCTCACAATACTAGACAACACAGTATCAACAGTAGAAACCTTCAAATTTCTAGGTTCTATCATATCACAAGATCTAAAATGGACAGCTAACATCAAAAACATCATCAAAAAAGGACAACAAAGAATGTTCTTTCTGCGCCAACTCAGTAAGCTCAAACTGCCCAAGGAGCTACTGATCCAGTTCTACAGAGGAATTATTGAGTCTGTCATTTGCACCTCTATAACTGTCTGGTTCGGTTCTGCAACCCAACAAGAAAAACACAGACTTCAGAGGATAATTAGAACTGCAGAAAAAATAATTGCTACCAATCTGCCTTCCATTGAGGACCTGTATATTGCACGAATCAAGAAGAGGGCCGTGAAAATATTTACAGACCCCTCGCATCCTGGATATAAACTGTTTCAACTCCTACCTCAAAACGACGCTATATTTTTAGGTCACCTTAAGTATATATAGAGGGACGCGGTGGCTTAGTGGGTAAGATGCTTAGCTTGTCGATCGAAAGGTCGGCAGTTCAGTGGTTCGAATCCCTAGTGCCACGTAATGGGATGAGCTCCTGTTACTTGTCCCAGCTTCTGCCAACCTAGCAGTTTGAAAGCACGTAAAAAATGCAAGTAGAAAAATAGGGACCACCTTTAGTGGGAAGGTAACAGCGTTCCATGCGCCTTTGGCGTTGAGTCATGCTGGCCACATGACTATGGAGATATCTTCGGACAGCGCTGGCTCTTCGGCTTTGAAACGGAATTGAGCCCCGCCCCCTAGAGTCGGAAACAACTAGCATGTATGTGCGAGGGGAACCTTTACCTTTAAGTATATAGAGGGACGCGGTGGCTTAGTGGGTAAGATGCTTGTCAATCGAAAGGTTGGCAGTTCAGTGGTTCAAATCCCTAGTGTCACGTAATGGGATGAGCTCCTGTTACTTGTCCCAGTTTCTGCCAATCTAGCAGTTCGACAGCACGTAAAAAAAAAGCAAGTAGAAAAATAGGGACCTTTGGTGGGAAGGTAACAGCATTCCGTGTGCCTTTGGCATTGAGTCATGCCGGCCACATGACCACGGAGATGTCTTCTGACCGCGCTGGGTCTTCGGCTTTGAAAGGGAAATGAGCACGGCTCCCTAGAGTCGGGAATGACTAGCACATATGTGCGAGGGGAACCTTTACCTTTAAGTATATATAGAAACTAAAAGTGATAAATGGATATGCCTGGTATATTTTGTGTCTCCATACACAATGGACAACTGTAATGGTAAAAAGAACCCTGAGGAGAAAGCAGAGGAGAAGGTGAGGTGTCACCTGGTTGCTTTCAGGTAAGTTACTGTTCTTCAGGGTTCACAGACATGGCTTGTAAAAATCCAGATTGCCACTAGATGGAAATTAAGACTATGTTTTTCCTCTGTGTTTTTGTTTTTCATCCAGATGTTTGCAGACCATATATGGTAACCCTAATGCTTTGGAACTGGTCACACCTAGCACGGAATATTTTATGAACAAATTAGTTGTTTCCAAAGAAGTCACTTTGGAATCCAATAGTGTATGCTCTCCTGTCCATGGGCTCAACTCCCCACTCCCAACAAAAGCAAGGTTACTCTTATCTCTTAATACTTTATCACTTTCATCACAGAGAGGAAAGACCCAGAGAAGAGTCTGGCCCAGGTGCCTTATGAATCTTTGGGGGTTTCGAGAAAGAATTTTCTGGATTGAAAAAAAGTAGGCCAAAGAATACTTTTTGCTGAGCTTAAATTAATAAACTATTAGGAAAGTGTTGTAGGGTATAATAACAGAGTCTTGAAAACCTGTCCATTTCTAAATATAGTGTCTGTTTCTAAATATAGTTCTCACCTTTAGCCATGGCATGGATTGTGGTTTAATTCAATGTAACTTTGCTCTAGTTCTGGCCCAAATACACTGTAGAATGACTCTGGAACAATTTATTTGAAGTTTGAAGAAGTGAAACCCAACCCAGTACCGTTATAAATGTTCAAACCAGGGGCTCTCTGCAGGTGGAGGTCAGAAAGTCAAGATAGCACAATTGCAAATATGCCCCTTTTTAACCCGCATCACATGGAAAAACAGAGCAAACCTTTGATCACACAGTTGTGGCCATCAACTTTTTTTTTTTTTTAACTCCGTGAGGATCTCAGCCTAGGTTAAATGAAACTCTGTCCATGTGTGTTAGAAGAATGTAATTCTTAGTCAGGTTTTTGTGAATTTAAAGACAATTTGAGAATAACTGGAGATTGCCTAAAAAAATTCTTGTTTCAAAGTAATCTCTTAATCCTACTCATAAAATGAATATATTTATAAAGCAAATAGTAAGTTACTTACTATGCAAATTGTTTTATACCTGTTAATGATAGCTGTAAGGAAAGCTATGGCAAATATAGATAGCGTAATAAAAAGCAGAGACATCACCCTGCCAACAAAAGTGAATATAGTCAAGGCTATAGTTTTCCCAGTTGCAATGTATGGCTGTCAAAGTTGGACCATAAGAAAGGCTGAGTGCCAAAGAATTGAGGCCTTTGAACTATGGTGCTGGAGAAGACTCCTGTAATTCCCTTGGACTGCAAGGCGATCAAACCGGTCAGCCCTAGAGGAGATCAACCCTGACTGCTCTTTAGAAGGCCAGATCCTGAAGATGAAACTTTGGCCACCTGATGAGAAGGAAGGACTGAGGAAGATTGAGGGCAAAAGAAGAAGGGGATGTGAGAGAATGAGGTGGCTGGATGGAGTCACTGAAGCAGTAGGTGTGTAACCTTAAATGGACTCCAGAGGATGGTAGAGGGCAGGAAGGCCTGGAGGAACTTGGTCCATGGGGTCGCAATGGATTGGACACGACTTTGCAACTAACAACAACAAATCCTTATCAGTTATCCAAGTTCATGCAAGTTGATTTGACTTGCTGTTCATTCCAAGGCTTTTCACCTTTTGTTCGATATGTTACATTTGTAATAGTAGCTATAACAATCTGGTATCTGTAAAAAGTATCTTGATTTAAGCGGGTAAAGATTATCCTATCCGTTTATTTTAATTCAACAGAAATAAGTAATCAGTTTAATTTATCCAAGGCAGACAGTTGTTTCTATCAATTCATAGAAGAATAAGGCTAAGAAGATATTCTCTATAACATTAAACTTCAAGAAATGTAAAGATCAGGGTTTAAAAAAATGACAGTGGACATCAGTTATTGGTAAACCACATAAATAATAATTCTCTCAGATTTATTAAGGGATTAAATCCTGTAATAATTCACAGCTTTATTTCAGATCCACTTCTAATTTAGACAAGCTATCTTCGGGAAATAATTTCAGCTGTTTGAACATAAAGTCTGACCACATGTTTCCTCATCCATAGACTTGATTTCCATCATTCAGACTTTAACTTGAATGTCTGCAGGATGGACAGTGTCCTACATAATTAACCTTCTGTGCTTCCTCTTGTACTCAAGAAGACATATTTGGATCAATAATTGAATTTGCCTCTAACAGTACCTGACATCCTAGAACTGAAAGCTAAGCTAGATGGGAAAGTAGTGGATATTTCTTTTCATTCACTTGTGTCTCAGATGCAGCAGAGGTGGGGGGGGGAAAGAGGTTTCCACTTCAACTTAAAAGAAAAAGAAGGGCTCAGTTCAGATGTCACCGCTGAATTCTCTCTCTGCTTGTGGCTCATGAAAAAAGCAGAGAAAGTAATGTGGATCTTGCCTGTGCAGCAACTCATTTGGGAGTAAATCATTCACTTTCTTTGTGTATTTTGAGGGCTGTAAACATAAGATGATCAATAATGGCCATGAGCAAGAATCTGCTTTTCATTTGCAGGAAAAGGATCTTGACAGCTTTCAGTAGGGGAAGCACAGAAAGTAGTGTAGACTTATATGAATATTTTCATTCTTCCTTTCAGGTGCTTTTGGGTGGTTTTCAAAGCATAATTTCAGAATTGATTAACTGGAACAGCAGTGAATTTGTTCTCCTTTGCCCTCCTTTTGTTATTATTTCTGTTAAACCCAGACTTGAAAAGCTGATAACATTCTTTCAGAGTACAGTGTAATTCGGCAAATAAACTTAACTCACTGAAGAGGTGTGAAAAATTCTGACATCGATGGTGCCCTAATTAGGACACTTCAATGGAAATGGGGAAACACTGCCTTTTTGTGTGTGCCTTCAAGTCAGTTTTTAATTTCTGAACAAACTCCCTTTTCTTGGCAAAGATTTCGCATTGGCTCCTTTCTAGGGCTAAGATAGAGCAGGTGGCTCAGAGGTACCAGTTGGCTTCGTGCCAAAGGCAGATTAAAACTCAGGGCCTCCCATTTTTTTTAACCTGATGCCTTAAACAGAGGTGGGTTCTACTTACCTTTACTAACAGTTCACAACAGAAGCGTGCACGTGCGCGGATCACCTGTGATGACATTGTAGTGGGTGGGTGGAGTCTCCCGCCAGTTTTACTACCGGTTTTATAGAACCAGACCAAACCAGGGGCAACCCACCACTGGCCTTAAACCACTTCACCACACTGGTTTGTTTTCACTCCTTGACAGATATGAAAAAAAAAATCCATTACTAGTATCTGGATACAGGGAGATATGCATCAAGGATTCTAAAAAGATGATACCAAATGCAGATAGTCCTCAACTTACTATAGTTTGTTTAATGACCATTCAAAGTTACAACAGCACTGAAAAGAGTGACTTCTAACCATTTTTCACACTTATGACTGTTGCAGCAGCCCCATGGTCATGTGATCAAAATTTAGAGGCTTGGCAACTGGTTTCTGTTTATGACAGTTGCAGTGTCCTGGGGGTCACGTGATCCCTTTCTGATAAGCAAAGTCAATGGGGAAGCCAGATTCACTTAACAGCCATGTTACTAACTTAACAACTGCAATGATTCGCTAAACAAATGTGGCAAGAAAGGTCATAAAATGGGTCAAAATTCAACTGTCTCGCTTAGCCACAGAAATGTTGGGCTCAGTTATGGTCGTAAGTTGAGGACTACCTGTATAATGATGCTTTGCTTTAAGTCTGACAAATGAAAAAAATAGGCTGAAGCAGCATTTCCTGATGGTGATTTGATTTATTTATTTATTTATTTATTTGATTTTTATACCGCCCTTCTCCCGAAGGACTCAGGGCGGTGTACAGGCAAGATAAAACAATACAATATACAGATTAAAATACCATTTAAAAAACTTATTTAAATTAGCCTAAAATTAAAAAGTTTTCATACTAAAAACCCCGTTTAAAAATTGATAAAAGATAAAATTCAATTTAAGACAGCCCCGCGCAAATAAAAAGATGCGTCTTCAGTTCGCGACGGAATGTCCGAAGGTCAGGTATTTGGCGTAAACCCGGGGGAAGTTCGTTCCAGAGTGTGAGCCCCACAGAAGGACCTTCCCTGGGGCCGCCAGCCGACATTGCTTGGTGGGACGGCACCCTGAGAAGTCCCTCTCTGTGAGGCGTGCAGGTCGGTGGGAGGCATGTGGTAACAGCAGGCGGTCCCGTAAGTACCCAGGCCCTAAGCCATGGGCGCTTTAAAGGTCGTAACCAGCACCTTAAAGCGCACTCGAAGGCCACAGGCAGCCAGTGCAGTCTGCGCAGGCGGTGTTATATGGGAGCTACGCGGAGCTCCCTCTATCACCCGCGCAGCTGCATTCTGGACTAACTGAAGCCTCCGAGTGCACTTCAAGGGGAGCCCCATGTAGAGAGCATTACAATAATCCAGGCGAGAGGTAACGAGCGCATGAGTGACCGTGCACAAGGCATCCCGATCAAGGAAGGGGCGCAACTGCCAAACCAGGCGAACCTGGTGGAAGGCCGTCAAATGATCTTCAAACGACAGCCGTTCATCCAGGAGGACACCTAAGTTGCGCACCCTATCCTTTGGGGCCAATAACTCGCCTCCAACAGTCAGCCGCGGCTGCAGCTGACTGAATCGGGGTGCCGGCATCCACAGCCACTCCGTCTTGGAGGGATTAAGCTTGAGCCTGTTTCTCCCCATCCAGACCCGTACGGCTTCCACGCACCAGGACAGCACTTCAACAGCTTGATGGTTTGCTTAATATCTCTACAAGCCTTAGTTCTATTTTGTATAATATTGCTATACGTGGATTCTGATATTTTCTACCCATTTTTGTATTTAAAGGTGTTGAAATGAAACATGCTGCTTCCATTGCATTTTCTGCTAATATGGCTACTTCATGATGCAAATACTGTAGCTCAAAGAAATTGAGGGCTGGGAAATTTGGTAAATTAGGACTTTACTGATCCTCAATCTGCATTTTTAGGTTTATTACCTAATTCTTCTAATTGCTGTTTATGTACCACCTCAAGCCTGTGTAAACAAGGCATTACGAACTCTAACTGACCAAATCAGGAGTCAAATACCCTGATTCACTGGCCATTATTTTGGGAGATCTAAACAAAGCAAACTTAAGGAAAGAGCTACCAAAATACTTTCAGCACGTCAATTGTCCCACTAGAGGCAACAATACGTTAGACCATTGCTACACAACACTAAAAGATGCTTATCAGTCTTTACCACGTGCAGCTGTAGGACACTCTGATCATTGAATGATTCACCTTGTACCTGCTTACAGGCAAAGACTTAAAACCACAAAACCAACAATTAAATCAGTGAAGATCTGGACGGAGGAGTCAAAATTAAAGCTGCAGGCCTGCTTTGACTGCACCGATTGGAACATTTTTGAAGATACCTCTGCAGACCTGGATGAACTCACAGATACTGTAACATCGTATGTCAGCTTCTGTGAAGACCTATGTGTACCTACAAAGAACTTGCGAATATACAGTAACAACAAACCTTGGTTCACACCTAAACTTAAGCAGCTACGTCATTCCAAAGAGGAAGCCTACAGAAAAGGTGATAAAATGCTGTACAATCAGGCCAGAAATGTACTAACAAGGGAGATCAGAGCAGCAAAAAGAAGCTACTCTGAAAAGCTAAAGAATCAGTTTTCAGCAAATGAACCAGCAAACATGTGGAAAACTCTTAAAAATATCACCGGCTATGGCAAACCTCCTTCCCAGGCTGAAGGAAATCAACAACTGGCAGATGACCTGAATGAGTTTTACTGCAGGTTTGAAAGGAAACTACAGCCACCTATCTCCACAACCCCCATCTCAGACACACCAACAACAGCCAAGCCTCCTACAACTGACCCCATCCCATTGGGTTCACAACCTCTAGTGATCACAGAAAAGGAAGTGCAGGACCTATTTCACAGACAAAAGCCAGGAAAAGCTCCAGGTCCAGACAAGATAACTCCTTCTTGCTTAAAAGTCTGTGCTGACCAATTGGCCCCCATCTTTACCCATATCTTCAATAAATCACTAGAGATGTGCTATGTTCCTTCTTGCTTCAAATGCTCTACCATCATCCCAGTGTCGAAGAAGCCCAACAGATCAACAGATGATGCTGTTAATATGGCTCTGCACTACATCTTACAACATCTTGAATCTCCAAAGATCTATGTAAGGGTCCTCTTTGTAGCCTTTAGTTCAGCATTCAATACCATCATTCCAGACACTCTTCTAACTAAGCTAAAACAGCTACAAGTACCTGAACAGACCTGTAAGTGGATCACAAGCTTCCTAAAAATCAGGAAGCAGCAGGTAAAGCTAAGCTGAATCACTGCAGATACCTGTACAATTAGCACAGGGGGCCCCCAAGGTTGTGTGCTCTCCCCACTTCTCTTCTCTCTGTATATCAATGACTGCATCTCCAACGATCCATCTGTTAAACTACTGAAGTTTGCAGATGACACAACAGTGATTGGTCTCATTCGAGACAATGATGAATCCGCATATAGACGAGAGGTCGAACGACTAGCCTTGTGGTGCAACCAAAACAATCTGGAACTGAACACACTCAAAACTGTAGAAATGGTGGTAGACTTTAGGAGAAACCCTTCCATACTTCCACCTCTCACAATACTTAACAACACAGTATCAACAGTAGAAACCTTCAAATTTCTAGCTTCTATCATATCGCAAGATCTAAAATGGACAGTTAACATCAAAAACATCATCAAAAAAGGACAATAAAGACTTTTTTCTGCGCCAATTCAGAAAGCTCAAACTGCCCAAGGAGCTACTGATCCAGTTCTACAGAGGAATTATTGAGTCTGTCATTTGCACCTCTATAACTGTCTGGTTTGGTTCTGCAACCCAACAAGAAAGACACAGACTTCAGAGGATAATTAGAACTGCAGAAAAAATAATTGCTACCAACCTGCCTTCCATTGAGGACCTGTATACTGCACGAATCAAGAAGAGGGCCGTGAAAATATTTACAGATCCCTCACATCCTGGACATAAACTGTTTCAACTCCTACCATCAAAACGATGCTATACAGCATTGCACATCAGAACAACTAGACACAAGAACAGTTTTTTCCTGAAGGCCATCACTCTGCTAAACAAATAATTCCCTCAACACTGTCAGACTATTTACTAAATCTACACTACTATTAATCTTCTCATCGTTTTCTTCACCAATCTCTTTCCACTTATGACTGTATGACTGTAACTTTTTGTTGCTATCATTAAGGGTTAAATTGCAACCTATGACCATCATTTGTGTTGTAAATGTTGTACCTTTGATGAAGGTATTTTTTTTTCTTTTTCTTTTATGTACACTGAGAGCATATGCACCAAAACAAATTCCTTGTGTGTTCAATCACACTTGGCCAATAAATTTTATTCTATTCTATTCTATTCTATTCTATTCTATTCTATTCTATTCTATTCTATTCTATTCTATTCTATTCTATTCTGGCTTTTATATTCACGTATGTGAGAAAAAAAGTAATGTCCTCATTTGCTTTCTTTGTGCTACAAATGATTTCCCAATCCTCAATGGATCACATCATATCCCTCTCGTCATACTACACATGATTTTATTCACCTCTGTCAGTTAAAGGCCTGGTTTGGGTTGCCTTTTGTGCACTTCAATTTCCCTTTTTCTTCACAGAAGATACCTAGAGTAGCATAACAGCCGATTAACACAATCAAATGCACTCCTTCTTCATTCTATAATATAATGGTGTGCGGGGAATGATTTGAGAGACAGGGAAGAAGCAACAGCCAGGTGACCAGTTGGATAAGAGGCAGCTTAGCCTACAGAAAGAACATAAGCATGGCAAACATCTCAAAAGGCTTCTGAGCAGGGGTGAAATCCAGCAGGTTCTGACAGGTTCTGGAGAACCGGTAGCAGAAATTTTGAGCAGTCCAGAGAATTGGCAAATACCACCTCTGGCTGGCCCCAGAGTGGGGTGGGAATAGATTTTGCAATATCCTTCCCCCAGGAGTGGGGAGGGAATGGGATTTTGCAGTATCCTTCTCCTGCCACACCCACCAAACCACACCATGCCCACCAAGCCATGCCCACAAAACCGGTAGTAAAAAAATTTGGATTTCACCACTGCTTCTGAGGGATATACGCTAGAACAAGGGTCCCCAACCTTGGCAACTTTAAGCCTGGAGCAAAGCTGGCTGGGGAATTCTGGGAGTTGAAGTCCGCCAGGCTTAAAGTTGCCAAGGTTGGAGACCCCTGCTCTAGAAACTCTTGAGTTTCTTGGAGGAATGGAGGAGAAATGTACTTTCAGAGTTGCAAGATTTTTCTTTAATGTAAAATAAAGTGGAATTAGTTTATCTGGGCATGTTTCCTGTCTGGATTACCGTAGAAGGCCAACGCCCTCCTGTAGGACTCTATCCCATCTACTAAATATGAGCATGGGTCATACCTCTTCTGGTTATGTATGGGACGGCCAGGCAAAGGGATTGTATCTTCCTTCATGTGAGGAAAAAAAAAATCTGGCCAGTCCAATAAGATTTGTTGCATGTACTGCAGAAGCCTGTACATATATGTATTTGTACATAGAATGATAGCACGTAGCAACTAAATATGGAATTGGAAGGCAGGAATTGTGATTTACAGTGAAATAACCTTATTTTAATCCATGATGGGATTCATAAGTGATATCTGGAGATAATGAATAGATAGAAGAGAGACCCTTGTGTCTATGTTCCCAGTTTTTAGGCATTTAGCATCCCTACATGTATCCAAGCTTAGGTACTGTATCTGCAGTATGAGGACCCGGAAGTAACAAAAGCGTATTGTATGAAAATGTCGCAATGCACACACACACTGCCACTTACATCTTTGGCAACTGTGACACAAGTACAAAAAGGCAGAGCTTTTATGACAGCCCAATGCATGACTTATTATTTTTATTTATTTATTTAATCAAATTTTTATACCGCCCTTCTCCCGAAGGACTCAGGGCGGTTTACAGCCAGATAAAAAGAACAACAATATAAATACAAAATAAAATAATAGTTAAAAAACTTATTCAATTTGGGCCGAATTAAGATATCTTTAAAACGATAAAACCCACTAAAAATTAAAACCAGATAAATCTAAAATCCTATGCCAGTCCTGCGCAGATGAATAAATATGTCTTCAGCTCGCAGCAAAAGGTTCGAAGGTCAGAAAGTTGACGAAGGCCTGGGGGAAGTTCATTCCAGAGGGTGGGAGCCCCCACAGAGAAGGCCCTTCCCCTGGGGGCCGCCAACCGACATTGTTTGGCGGACGGCACCCTAAGGAGTCCCTCTCTGTGAGAGCGCACGGGTCAGTGAGAGGTAGTCGATAGCAGTAGGCGGTCCCGTAAATAACCTTGGACTTTTGAAGCCGTAATAGCTCAGGCTGTTAGAGCCTGTTATTAGAACATAGTAGCCTGCAATTACTGCAGGTTGAAGCCCGGCCCAAGGTTGACTCAGCCTTCCATCCTTTATAAGGTAGGTAAAATGAGGACCCAGATTGTTGGGGGGGCAATAAGTTGACTTTGTAAAAAATATACAAATAGAATGAGACTATTGCCTTATACACTGTAAACCGCCCTGAGTCTTCGGAGAAGGGCAGGATATAAATGTAAACAAACAAAAAAAAATCTTTATGGTTAAGAATCCACACCAAAGTATCGAAGGACGGCTTCTGTTCTATAGTATATTTAGTTTCAAGATCTTTCTGCCCAGGTCTAATTTAAAACTCACAAGACATCAGAAAAGCACGCAGGAAACTAACCTTTAATCTGGAAAGTGCTGGCAGGTGGATTACCTTGGCAATGAGAAATCTACCCAGAGCTCTTGAAAACAAGAGCTATTTATTTATTTTATTTATTTATTTATTTGATTTTTATACCGCCCTTCTCCCGAAGGACTCAGGGCGGTGTACAGGCAAAGATAAATCAGATAATACAATATACAATTTAAAAAGCAGATTAAAAAACTTATTTTAAAATTAGCCTGATAAGTTAAAATATACTAAACTAAAAAACCCCATTTAAAGTTAATTAATAAAATTTAAAATTTAAAATTAATAAAATTCAATTCAAGCCAGCCCCGCGCGAATGAAAAGATGTGTCTTCAGTTCGCGACGGAAAGTCGAAGGTCAGGTATTTGGCGTAAACCGGGAAGCTCGTTCCAGAGTGTGGAGCCCCACAGAAGGCCCTTCCTGGGGCCGCCAGCCGACATTGTTTGGCGGACGGCACCCTGAGAAGTCCCTCTCTGTGAGGCGTGCGGGTCGGTGGGAGGCATGTGGTAACAGCAGGCGGTCCCGTAAGTACCCAGGCCCTAAGCCATGGGCGCTTTAAAGGTCATAACCAACACTTTAAAGTGCACTCGAAGGCCACAGGTAGCCAGTGCAGTCTGCGCAGGAGGCGGTGTTACGTGGGAGCTACGCGTAGCTCCTCTATCACCAGCGCAGCTGCATTCTGGACTAACTGAAGCCTCCGAGTGCACTTCAAGGAGCCCCATGTAGAGAGCATTACAATAATCCAAGCGAGAGGTAACGAGCGCATGAGTGACTGTGCACAAGGCATCCCGATCAAGAAAGGGGCGCAACTGCCGAACCAGGCGGACCTGGTGGAAGGCCCTCCTGGAGACAGCCGTCAAATGATCTTCAAACGACAGCCGATCATCCAGGAGGACACCTAAGTTGCGCACCCTATCCTTTGGGGCCAGTAACTTGCCTCCAACAGTCAGCCGCGGCTGCAGCTGACTGAATCGGGATGCCGGCATCCACAGCCACTCCGTCTTGGAGGGATTAAGCTTGAGCCTGTTTCTCCCCATCCAGACCCATACGGCTTCCAAACACCGGGACAGCACTTCAACAACTTCATTGGGGTGGCCCGGGGTGGAAAAGTACAGCTGAGTGTCATCAGCGTACTGCTGGTATCTCACCCCGAAGCCACTGATGATCTCACCCAACGGCTTCATGTAGATGTTGAACAGCAGGGGCGAGAGATTCGACCCCTGCGGGACCCCACACAAGAGGCACCTCGCGGTCGACCTCTGCCCCCCTGTCAACACCGTCTGCGACCGGTCGGAGAGAGGAGGAGAACCACCGGTACACGGTGCCTCCCACTCCCAATCCCCCCAACCGGCGCAGCAAGATACCATGGTCGAGGATATCAAAAGCCGCTGAGAGGTCTAATAGGACCAGGGCAGAGGAGTACCCCCTGTCCCTGGCCCTCCAGAGATCATCCACCAATGCGACCAAAGCTGTCTCCGTGCTGTATCCGGGTCGGAAGCCGGACTGGAACGGGCCTAGATCGACATCTTCATCCAGGTATTGGGGTAGCTGTCGCGCCACAGCACTCTCTACAACCTTCGCCACAAAGCGAAGGTTGGAGACTGGACAATAATTACCCAAAATAGCTGGGTCCAGGGAGGGCTTCTTGAGGAGGCGTCTCACCACCGCCTCTTTCAAGGCGGCAGGGAAAACCCCTTCCAACAGAGAAGCGTTGATAATCCTCTGGAGCCAGCCTCGTGTCACCTCCTGAGTGGCCAGTACCAGCCAGGAAGGACACGGGTCCAGTAAACATGTCGTGGTGTGAAGCCTCCCCAACAACCTGTCCACGTCCTCGGGAGCCACAGGGTCAAACTCATCCCAAACAGACTCGACAAGACGTGCCTCCTCTCCCTTGCTTGGATCATCCCAATTTCGGTCCAGACCGTCCCGGAGCTGAGCGATTTTATCATATAGATAACCACTAAACTCCTCAGCTCGTCCCTGCAAAGGGTCATCCCGCACCTCCTGGTGAAGGAGGGAGTGGGTCACCCGAAACAGGGCGGCCGGGCGGTTATCTGCCAACGCATTGAGGGTGGAGGCGTAGGAGCGCCTCGCCTCCCTCATTGCCACTAGGTAGGTCCTAGAATAGGACCTAACTAGTGTCCGATCAGCTTCGGAACGACTGGACCTCCAGGTGCTCTCTAGGCGTCTTCTCCGGCGTTTCATCTCCCTCAGCCCCTCGGAGAACCAAGGGGCTGGACGAGATCTGCGCCGGGTCAGAGGCCGCAAAGGTGCGACACGGTCCAAGGCCCCAGCCGCGGCCTGTTCCCAGGCCGCGACTAGTTCCTCAGTTGTGCCGTGGGCCAGATCCTCAGGGAATGGCCCAAGCTCCGTCAGAAACCGCTCGGGGTCCATCATATTTCTATTTCAGTCACCGTTACTGTTACTAAATTTGTTTTTGCATAAATTAGCTTAGGCTTTTTATGCCCAACCGTTTATTTTTTTAAAAAAAAAAATAACGTGTCAATTGAAAAAGATCAAAAAAAAAGTCAGGCTAACTGACTGACCCTTCACTCATTTTTTTGATGTGTATCACAATGCCCATAAAATGGAGCCAGGCTTTATCTGCGCTGTTGCCTCACACCTTCTTGCCTTTATCAGCTGCCCAACCCAGATACCTAGGCAGTCTTCCCGCACTGGACATAACTTCACCCGCCTCATCTCTAGGTGATCAGAAAGAATCAATTAAAAGTCATTGTTTTATGATTACTAGAAGGCCGTCTGTTTCAAGAGGGAGGGGCCAGGACTTGGAGTGCTTAAAAATAATAATAATAAATTCAGTCCTACGAAAGACGCCCGGCAAGCAAGAACAAAGTGTAACTCCTGCACACCCAAACTGCGATCGATTTGTTCGCTTCTGTTCGAGGGTACAAAATGTACAAAGGCAGGACTCGCTCGAACACAGGGCACCATTCCGCTCCCCCGACATCTGACAAGGCATAGGCAGGCTTACGGCATAGGTGGGCAACTTCTTCCTGGGAGTTCAGAAGCAGGTTTACTGCATCTCGGCAACCCCGCCGGTTGGTTGATTGGTGGCCTGCCAGGAGCAATTGCGCACTCTCCCCCTATAAGCTTGGTGCCATGGAAACCAATTAGGACCTCTTTGCATTCACGACAGACACCCAACGTAATGGCTGCCCTTGCATGATCTTCTTTGTTTCTTAATTTTCTCCCTTGCTACCTGTACCATAACAGCAAATCCTGTTCCCAAAGTGATTGAAGACTAGCCGTTTAATCCTCCACGTTGAGTAACGTGGTATATTTTAAAAGCAAAAGCAGACCCACGTCTGATTTTTTTTTCAGAAATACAGTACAGGTAGTCCTCGACTTACAACAGTTCATTTAGCGACCGTTCAAAGTTACAATGGTGTTGAAAAAAGTGACTTGTGACCATTTCCCCCCCACTTATGACTGTTGCAGCATCCCCAGGGTCACATGATTCACATATGGATGCTTGACAACTAACTCACATATATGACAGTTGCAGTGCCCCAGGGTCATGTGATCTCCTTTTGCGACCTTCTGACAAGCAAAGTCAATGGGGAAACCAGCTTCGCCTAATACCCATGTTACTAATTTAAGGACGGCAGGAATTCACTTGGCAAACATGGTGAGAAAAGTCGTAAAATGGGGCAAAACTTGCTTAACAAATTTCTCACATGGCAACATAAATTCTGGGCTCAATTGTGGTCATAAGTTGAGGACTACCTGTAGTAGAACCAGTTCTCATTAGCTTTAACATTCAAATAATTTCATAGAGTAAGTTCTACTCAGCTGAATTGTTTCTTCCTCGCTTATTTCATTCTTCTGCTTTGAGAGGGTCCTTGAAGAAGATTTGCTCAGTCACAGGATACCGGTATATCAGTGGTGGATTTCAAATTTTTTTACTACCGGTTCTGTGGGTATGGCTTGGTGGGTGTGGCAGGGGAAGGATACTGTAAAATCTCCATTCCCTCCCCACTCCAGGGGAAGGTTACTGAAAAATCCCCATTTCTTCCCAATCAGCTAGGACTCAGGAGGCAGAGAATAGATGGGGGTGGGGCCAGTCAGAATTTTTACTACCGGTTCTCCAAACTACTCAAAATTTCCACTACCGGTTCTCCAGAAATGGTCAGAACCTGCTGAAACCCAGCTCTGCGGTGCATGTTCCCACAGCTCCCAGTTTGCTCTTTACCAAGGTCTTCTCCAGCAATGATGTCCCCTTATCTGGCTTTTTAAAGTTGCAGTTGGCTCTACTTTATTTGGTAGGGAAAGAGTACATTGTGATCTAATGGGAGCACACTCCACTAAGGTTTACTTAAACCTTTACTTAAGGACCAATTACCCACTTCCTTCTCCAAAAGTCAGACAGAAAGCAGAGAAAAGCAGAGGAGAAAGAAAGACAGATAATGGTTGGAGTAAGAAGAAGAAAAGAAAAGGAATTGTTAGCATATGGTTAGCCCTGCGAGGTAGCCCCAAACAGGAAGCACAATCAGGTGTACCACCTCTATTGTTAGCAGTGGTGAAATCCAATTTTTTTTACTACTGGTTCTGTGGGTGTGACTTGGTAGGTGTGGCTTGGTGGGCATGGCAGGGGAAGGATATTGCAAAATCTCCATTCCCAACCCACTCAGGGGCCAGCCAGAGGTGGTATTTGCCAGTTCTCTGAACTACTCAAAATTTCCACTACTGGTTCTCCAGAACTTGTCAGAACCTGCTGGATTTCACCCCTGATTGTTAGGCTACATTAACCAAATCTTGCAAGACTAAAAGTATTTTCCCCTCCTTTCCTTTCACTCTGGAAAACTTGGGAGGGTCTCTTCTGTTTCTCACGCCTTCCGTCCTTGCTTTGCCAGGTTGGTTGGGGGTAGGGGCAGTAGTCTGTGGCTCTCCCTCCTTTCTACCAAGGATATTCTCACATACTGGTAGCATTATATAGATAATATAATAATATAGGTATACATATATAGAAGAGGGCCCTCATGAAATGTCTGCTGTAAATAAGTTACAGCTTGTATCTAACCTTAATTCTTCATATAATATTATTAACATTCATATAATACACATATATTTCCACATCGGCATTCATATAAAGGTATTATTAAGGTTATATTTTTAATAAACAATTGTAAATAAGAGACAAAATTTGATATTCCACCCACGCACCTAAGATTCTATGTTACTCAGAAAAAAAGCTAATAAAAGAGCTAATAAAAGTATAAGAACTCTATAAAGTTTATCATTTTGTAGGGGAGATTTTAAATTACCATACATTTATTTGTCCCTAAAATACCTTTAGAGACATTTATGCCTAATGATTAAATAAATTCAGTTCTGCCACACATGGTTAGCACAATAAAAAAAAAAAAATCAAGCCAGGGAATTTTGTCTCAGCTTTGTGAAGTTGATTAGAACAATCTGTTGAATTAACTACTTCCAATTTTTTGATCAAATTTAATTGGGAGATTATGGGGGGGAAGGAAGGACTCTTGATCTCTGTTTCCTTCAAAGTACTAATGGATGGGCTATGATTGATTTCTTTTAAAATACACATCAAATCTGTAAGCACAAAAAACCATGACTTGGTCCTATGTAAATTTTAAGACAAAAAGTAGTGGGGAAGAAGATTAAGAAAAGAGCAAACACAATAGCCACTGGAACTAAAGTTGCAGGTTATGCAAAACCATAATTTCCCACAATTTGCAATCAAAATCATAGTGTAAACTTCTTGAAGGGTGCTTCCAGACTCAACACCCATTCTGCAGTGGTGGGTTTCAAATTTTTTTACTATCAGCTCTGTGGGCGTGGCTTGGTAGTCATGTGACTGAGTGGGTGTGGCCAACTTGACATCATGCACAGCTACGGCCACTCAGTCACATGACCACCCTACCTAGCCACGCCCAGAGAAAAAGGTAGGAATTTTTTTGAATTTCTACCTTCTACTTATTTTCTGCCCAGGCCTGGCCTAATCTATCAAAGGCCTCCTCCTGCATGCCGCCCCGCCCTCCCTTTGCCAGTTGCATGCGTCACCCCATTTCCCCTCCATAAGAGGCCTTAGCTCTAGCCCTACTTCCTCCCCCACCACTGCCTCTTTCTTCGGGCTGCTTACCTTTCTCCTGCAGCGGCTGGTCCGGAGTCCAGAAGGCAAGCTGACCTCCGGTAGTTTTCGGCAACCTCCAGCCAGCCGCCGCTGCCGGGAAGCAACTGGCAAAGAGGCGGCGGCTAGGAGGCTTCTTGCAGTTGCATCAAAAAAGAAAAAGCTTCCCAGCCGCAGGCCGCCAAAAACTACCAGAGGTCGCCAAAAAAGCTGCTGCTGTCACCACCCTGTTCTTTGCACCGGCCGCGCACATGCATCCCATTGCCTGTTGCGTCGCACTTAGACTGATGCAGCAGGCAATGGGATGCGACAGCAGCAGCTTTTTCAGCGACCTTGGGTAGTTTTTGGTGACCTGCGGCTGGGAGGCTTTTTCTTTTTTCAATACAACTGTGAGAAGCATCCCAGCTGCCGCTTCTTTGCCAGCTGCTTCCCGACAGTCGTGTGGGTGGGCAGAGCAAGCGTGCGGTGACCGGGCAACTGGTTCTGTTCTGTCCCCACCAACCACAACCAAGCAGACACGCGAGCTGACTATATCTGCCAGCAATTTACTCCAACGACAGATATCAGTTCTGGCAACGAACCTGCGATTGCCTGCCAAGTTCTCTTATCTCCTCAGACCAGCGTAACTGCAGTTCAGAAATAAACAGAAGCCAAAGTCTTAGTCTCAAAATATTGCAGCCAAAGTTTCCAAGAGTCAGTTTTTGTCTGTCACAAGAAGCTATAGAGCAGCTCCTCCTGCTTTTATACCCTGTGGGGTGTGGCTCCGTGACTCAGCACTCTCTAGGCTTGCCCCACCCCTTCTTTTGTTGTTCCCGCCTCTCCTTTCAGCAATGCCTGGGATTTAATCAGGACTGATTGTCAGCAGCTGAGTCTTGAGGCAGTTCCTGGGAGAGGGAAGGTGCAGGAGAAAGAGGCCTCATCATCTCCTCCACCTGGCCTGCCTCTGGGACCTGGAGCGGAGCCAGACAGGAAGGTCCTGCAGAGGGAAGCCCTGTTGGCTCTTCCCACTCACTCTCTCAGTCACTCTCTGATAGGAGGCCAGGCTCGGGGGCTGAAGACACAACAGGTTCAGGGGTGTGGCCAGGCAGCAGTTGCTACCGGTTCGGCGACCCAGGCCAAATTAGTGTTACTAATTCACCCGAATCAGTGCAAAATGGTAGAAACCCACCACTGCCATTCTGGGATGCCAAGGTAGTTGGTGCCATCAGACTCCTGTCAGCTCTAGTTCAACAATGTAGTAGTGAACCATGTAGTTCCGATAACTTTGGTTTCACTTAAGTGTTGTGTCTCCCAGTTCCCCACACCTCACTATAAATAACTAAAATTTGATTTTTTTAAAATTTCTTCCTGCTGTATGAAGGATCTTTGGAATATCAGTTATTTGACTATAACTGGCCTTTCCCCCTTTCCAGTACCGGTAAGTGGGTAAATTTATTTCCGTGCTTATGTTCAAAGAGTATTTAAAATTCAGCAAATACAGTATAGACTGGCTGTCTTTACTTAGTGAAAAGTAATTGTGTTCTAGGGAAACTTTTGCCCTTTCACTCAGAACTACTAAGAACATTTGAACAATGTTGTTGTATACTTCAATTAATACAAGAGATTTTTCTTAGTGTTATAATGTTTTATTAAATACAATATATTGACAGTGTTAAAAGGATGATCTGAGATTTGAACTTGATTAACTCATTGCAATTCTTTGTGAAACACAATTCCTTTTTAATCCTTTTTTTTTTAGTAAAGACTCAGAATTGGGCATAAATGTAATCAGTTGGTATTGTAGTGTGGTACTCTGCTAAAATCACATCAAATTAATTTTAATTATACTAAATTGTATTGGCACAGTTGTAAATGATCTCGTATATATTACCATATATCATCATTCCTTTGGGTGAAAGATGTTGAAGGAAGTGAGAACATCACCAATCAAACGTATCCTACTGTTGCTATCCATTTTCCCAAATGCATATCAATCAATGCAGCATATGAAATTGACTCAATTTTTATTGTTAGATGCCAGGTTTCCTATTGCAAGATACAAGAAAAGTAAAATAATTCACTGATATATAAAAAAGAGAGACAGAAAATTCTTCTGCTGAAAACCTGAAATATGAGTTTATGTGTGTTGGTGTACATACCTATGCACATAGCATGTGTGCATATATACACATACACCAGGGGCGGGTTTCAAAAGTGTTTCGTGCACACTCGCACGTGGGTGGGCGGAGCCTCCCACCGCCACTGCTACCAATTCATCCAAACTGGTAATAACTCACCACTGACACACACACACATACACTTTTTGATTTTGCAAAAATAAAAATGAAAGCAAACTATTGCTCCCAAGGAGCTATCCATATGAAAGGGGTTTTGGTAAAAATATGCCCTCACCTGCCTTGAAATCCTTCCTGCCATTGCTACACAGCAATGAACATTGTATTTTTGACCCAGTTGGTTTCCTACATTCCTATTTTCCTCATGGTAGGAAAAGAGCCATGTTGGTCAATGGCAGGAAAAAAAAAATCAGGAATCTGGCAACATCTTTTCTGTCTAATAAATGTTATTAAAGGCCTAAGCTTTCATGAGCTGCAGTTCAATCTGATAAAGTCAGTCACAGTTCATGAAAGCTCATGCCTTTTAATAAAATGTATTAGATGGAAGAGACATTAGATTCATGTTTTCCCCAGAAAACTTTCCTTAAAAACAAAAAAAAAAAACCTGATAGTTATCTCTATCCCCTCAGGTATTTTGTAGAAATAGTTTTTGATTGCTCATGTTATGTGTATTATGGCTTAGACGAGTCAGCTTCTTTAATTTAAACCATTTAAATGATATAGGATAATTCTGTATAGCATGCTTGAAAAATCCGCATCCCAGCTCTTTCTAGAGGCTTTTCTTACAACATTCTAATTCGTTGACACATCTCTTTGCTCAAGAAATGAATGATTATTTACCTTAATCAAATGTTTCAATACCTGCCCAGCAAATAGCCTTTAGCAGCAACAAAACCAATACAGATAACAATGTTTCTCCCTTAAGAGACCAGCTAACAATCTTGCTTTTCATCTACAGGAAATTAGGATAGAGCAATGACAGGAGAGATGAATGCCAATGCTTCCATGTTTTTTGTGAAGCACATTCTGTCTTTGTGTGAAGCTTTTTTTTTTTAAGGTGAGGAAAGTACCTTTCACACAACTAAGGAAGGGGAGTGGGGAGAGAAAGTGGCATTGTAAAACTAGGAAAATACTTCTCATCAGAGAGCAAAGAGCACAGGGGAAAAAATTGCTTGTGAAAGAGTGAATCTAAAGGGTGGGGGGGAATGTGTTGGTTAGTTCACACATTTTTCTAAAACAAAGACAGTTTGCTAGACAGTGGCTTAGTGTATTGTGCAGACCCAGGCATTAGTGGTTTATTCCATGGATCATAGTCAGATGAACCAGGGCTTAGGCATCACATGTGAATTGGATCATTGCCATTTTTTTTCACCTGAACGAACAGAATTATCTTTTGCTTGGGTTTTCTGCAGATGAAAGCCTCTTCTTTAAAGGGAATCAAAACTGGTCATTTTGGACATCTTATAAATGCAGTGCAAATGCAATGTATTACTGCACCACTGGGTGGCTCTCACACTAGCCACAGAAAGGAAGGTTATGGTTCCAGATCTTTTCCTAGGAATTTGATGCAGGCTGAAATTGGTGGACCTTACCGGTATTGACTACATTCACCTAACATGTACAGGTAGTCTTTGACTTACGACCACTATTGAGCCCAAAATTCCCATTGCTAAGCAAGGCAATTGTTAAGTGAGTTTTACCCCATTGTGGGATCTTTTTTGCCACAGTTGTTAAGAGAATCACAGCAGTTGTAAGTTATTCGATGCAGTCATTAAGTGAAAATCTGGTTTTCTTCATTGACTCTGCTTGTTGGAAGCCAGCTGGTCAGGTTACAAGTGGTGATCATTGGTCTGGGACCCTGCAACTCTCATAAATACATGCCAATTTTGATCATGTGGCTATGGAGATGCTGCAAGGGTCGTAAGTGTGAAAAATGGTCATAACCCATTGCAACTTTGATTGGTCACTTGTTCAATTAGGGATTACTAAAAAAAATTGATTGAAATCATGGAATGTAATAATCTGCAAACAACAAAACTGCAGGAACACTGTTGGCGCTGTGGTTAGAATGCAGTATTGCAGATTAACTCTGCCTATAGCCAGGAGTTCAAACCTGACGGGCTCAAAGTTGACTCATCCTTCCAAGGTGAGTAAAATGAGGACCCAGTTTGTTGGGGGGAACAATATGCTGACATTTGTAAATCGCCCAGAGAGTACTATAAAGCACTATGGAATGGTATATAAGCAGTGGTGGGATTCAGCCAGTTCGCACCACTTCGGGAGAACCGGTTGTTAACTTTCTGAACAGTTTGGCATACTGGTTGTTGGAAGAAATCATTAGGGCAGAGAACCAGTTGTTAAATTACTTGAATCCCACCACTGTATATAAGTCTAAGTGCTACTGCTATTATGGCTTGGCAAAACCAATCAGAATGCACATGCAAATGCCCTTCAAGGATCCAAAAATTACATGGTAAGGAAAACATATCTCAGTGGAAGATATGCCCCTCCTCTTGCTCCCAATTGTGCACATTTGCCATATACATTTTAATAAGAAGATCGTTTGCTCTCTATTTTTTTTTAAGATTGAGGCATCCCACTGGAAAAAAATGAGAGCAGGACTCTCTGAACTCAGTGGAACTTATTTCTGAATATAGGATTTTTCTGTGAAACTGTGCTTCTTGGAGATAATGTCCTTCTTCCTTAAATGTTACTCACCCTCATTCTTAGGATATGAGAACTAGTTTTGCCAGCATTCAACTTAATTAATGTACCAATGATCCCGCAAGGAAAGAAAAGAAAAAGGGGAGAGGAGAGGAGATTGCATAGTTCATTTGGTTTGGGGGTTGGCTGACCAGGTTAATGAACCCAGCCATTGCAATTTGGAAACTACAACTTATATCTTAGCAGATACTGTAAACTTATCGTTATTCAATGAACCATAGGTTAAATAAGTCTTAGTGTCTTGGCATCATACCAGTGGTGGGATTCAAATTTTTTTACTACTGGTTCTTTGGGTGTGGCTTGGTGGGCATGGCAAGGCTTGGTGGGCATGGCAAGGGAAGGATACTGTAAAATTTCTATTTCCACCCCACTCCAGGGGAAGGATACTGCAAAATCCCCATTCCCTCCCGATCAGCTGGGAGGTAGAGAATAGATGGGGGTGGAGCCAGACAGAGGTGGCATTTGCTGGTTCTCCGAACTACTCAGAATTTCTGCTACCAGTTCTCCAATACCCACCTCTGCATCATACATGTACTTAGCTAGAGGATATTCTGCCTTAACCTTTCTCTTTAATGCTCGTTTACAAAGCAAAAAAAAAAAAATGCACTAAAAAAACATGAGAGTCCAAAAATGACTCTGGGGAAAGGAACAAACTTTCCAGAGTGAGGGCTGAAGCAATTCAAAATATTTTTAAAAAAGAAAGATAGTGCTATGTTCTCTTCAGGAGGCCCACACCACTTTATAGCCAGAATAAAAACTGCCCAACTTCAAAATGTGTAGAGCTCTTGAAAATTTCAGCATTACTCTTCAACAAATAATGTATTTCTTACAAGCACTCTAGAGTACCAAAAAGAGGGAGCAAAAACACATCAGAGCTCTCTCACTGGTTCTCTCATCAGTTGCTAAAGCAGGAGCTGCAAACCCTTGTAGGAGAAAATAACACAGTCTGAGAAGTAGTGTTTAGGGAAACGTAACAACACTAGGAGCAGAGAAATGGTGAAAAGGTCAGATATAAATTTTTAAAATATGTTCCTAATTCAGACAGGCCATACTTCACAGTATTCTATCATTACCATATGCCCTATTGTTTTGACAGTTAACTGGTAGAAAAGATCCATTCTAACTGGTCTGCAGAAGAGACTCTTGTAATTGAATGATTATATCCTTTTCTAAAATGGAGGTATTTACTATATTTTGGGACACAGTGGCTCAGTGACTAAGATGCTGAGCTTGTTGATCAAAAGGTCGGCAGTTCAGCGGTTCAAATCCCTAGTGCTGCGTAAGGGAGTGAGCTCTCGTTACTTGTCCCAGCTTCTGCCAACCTAGCAGTTCAGAAGCACATAAAAAATGCAAGTAGAAAAATAGGGACCACCTTTGGTGGGAGGGTAACAGTGTTCTGTGTGCCTTTGGCATTTAGTCATGCCAGCCACATGACCACGGAGACGTCTTCAGACAGTGCTGGATCTTTGGCTTTGAAACAGAGATGAGCACCACCCCCTAGAGTCAGAAATGGCTAGCACATATGTGCGAGGGGAACCTTTACCTTTACCTTTATCTTTGCCTTTACCTTTACTATAGTTTGCCATTTCCAACCTAGATCTTGTCTCCTTGTCCAAAGATCAGTGAATTTGCATAAGCAATGTTTGGCTTTGTCTCCATGCCACTTAGGGTTTTTTTTTTCTCCCTTAATTATTCTCTTTTCCTTCTTCTGCAAATCATGTAAATCAGTGCCCCCCAAACCTTTTGGGCACCAGGGACCAGTTCCATGGAGAAAGGTTTTTCCATGGACTGGAGGGGGCATGGTTTCGTGCGCTGCCTGCATCCCGCGAATTGGGCTTCACTTATTTACACAGCCCAGTTGCGGGCATGCTGTAGACCAGTGATAGTCAACCTGGTCCCTACCGCCCACTAGTGGGCGTTCCAGCTTTCATGGTGGGTGGTAGGAGTTTTGTCCAATACTGAAGCACTTTCCTTTTTTTTAATTTAACTGACTTTTAAAAAAAATTTCATAGCATTATTTAAAAACATTTTCATTAGGTTTTCATAAAATTCCCCGTGACAATTTAAATTTTTGAAAATATACTATTTGTATCGCCCGCGCATAAGATTAGTTCATGTTACGTAAGTGAAACTAAATGGCACTATAGTGCGACCGCTTCGTCCCAGAATAGCTCACGCATCTCCCCCCCCACACACCACCCAGCTGTAACAGACAAGCAGAGCTAGTAGCCGGCAACCCCCCCCCCCCAAACCCAATCCATGATGCGCGAGAGGCATGCGCAGATGACAATACACGGCACATTACTGTGGAACTGGTGGGCAGTTAGAAAATTTTACTACTAACAGAGATACAAAAGTGGGCGGTAGGTATAAAACGGTTGACTACCCCTGCTGTAAACCAATGCTGGTCCACGGACCAGGGGTTGTGGACCCCTGTTGAAGGTCCCTTAAATTTACTGATTTCTTTGTGCCCTGAATTTGAGCAGTGCCCTTTCATGGCAATTTTAATGTCTTTTGTTGGATTCTGCAGCTATCTGGGACAACATACAGAGAAATTGCTTCCATGTTGCTGTGGATGGCAGAGAGAAATCCTGAATACTAAACTCTTTGGCTGTCAGTTCAGTGGAGTGTTGTAAATTCAATTCTCTCAAGTTTCTGAGTAATCTTTGTCTCATTCTTAATTCACATAATAAGAGGAGCTATAAGTCTGAGTGGTTTCACAGTGATTAGTGACAAATTATTATTTTCCTATTGATCCTGTACAGAACATTTGTTGCGGAGATTTGAAGCACAAGGAGAGTTTGTTTATTGGTGCCCATCAGCTCCTCTAATTAGAACTCTTCTGATTAGCCAACCATTTTTCTCCTCTACCTTCAATTAAACTGTAATTACATGGTCATCACTCTTCTCTTTAGCTAATCCCCCTTTTCTCTAGCATCAATTAAATTGTAATTATATGGTCATAAATATAATTCCACTGCAATTGGCAAAGATTATTTGTGATATAGGATAGTGTTTTTCAACCCCAGTAACTTTAAAATGAGCTGACTTCAACTTCCCACCATGGGATGGGGAACTCTGGGAGTTGAAGCCCACACATCTTAAATTTGCTAAATTTGAGGGACACTGATCCAGGAGCTGTCGTGGGATCAAGAATGGGGAGAAAAACTATCAAAGAGATATATTTCTTAAAATGTTTCTATTTATAAAAGAAGTCAGGCAGGATAATTTAAAATCTCAGGTTCCTAGAGGAGTTCTCCAATGGATGAGTTCATATTCTACTGCTATTCCCTTTAGCAGGGAATAACAAAACTCTACGGCTGAGTCAAGATAGGCTAAGGCCAACAAAAGGAATGTGTTTCAAAATGAACATAAAGGCCTACCCTTAGATCAAAATAACGCCTCTGCTATTAGATATGCTTTCACCATACAAACATCCTGCTGAGGTTTCAATGACGGATGAGTTTCCTTTAATCACACACATGCAGGCTTCTTTTGTCAGGATTGGGACACCTGGAAATCCATTCTAATCTCTCAGATTTACATGCGGGCTTCAGTACAGTACAAAAAACATTCCAAAGAAAACACTGCCCTCTGTTTAACTGCTAGCGGAGCTTCTACGGTGCTTCACTGTTTGGGAGGAACTGGATGCTTTGATCTCTTCTCAGCTTTCATCTGGCTCTTTTTAGTCCTGTGTTTCTGGACAAGGGCTCCTTTAGTTTCGCTCTTTATCTTTCCAAGACCAATCACCTTGTCTACATATAATATTCCGTCCAATTATTCCCACATCAAACCCCGTTATTACCAGTTCATGTTGTCAGATTATTACAGTAATTATGGTGCCAATTAGTTCAGCAGTGAAGGATATCTGGAGCTATTAAAAATAAAAGATTAATCAGGACACTAAGATTTTTACAACAATATTGGCAAATAGATTGAATATATTTATAGAGAATTATATTAAAAATTACCAGTGTGGATTTATAAGACGCCAACAAATGTCAGACATAGTAAGAAGGGTATTAAATATAGGTTACTATATAAAGAATCAAAAATTAAAGGCAGATATATTAGCATTAGATGTATTTAAGGCCTTCAATTATGTGGAATGGCCTACACTGAAGATATTAATAGAGAAGTTCGGTTTTGGGGAAAAAATTAGAAAAGTGATCAACTATATTTAGAGAATAAAGTGAGAATAGTTATGAATGATGGTGTTACAGAGACAATAACCTTAAGCCGGGGAACGAGCAGAGTTGCCCTTAATTCCCAGTTTTATTTGTATTATTGATGGAAGTTTTGGCAAATGCAATTAGGAAATATTCATTGATTGGAAGAATTGATGTACAGAAGAAAACTAAAACAAATTTATTTGCAGATGATACATTATTAACATTTCAAAACCCTGTAGTTATTGTAGAGAGGATATATTTACATCTGAATGAATTTGGGAAATATAGTGGTTTACAAATAAACAAGGAAAAATCAGAAATGATGTTATATAACCATAGTGAAGAAGAAGTGGATGGATTGAAAAGAAAATATAAATTAAAAATAGTAGATAGTTGCTATGGTCTGCCAGCAGCTTGCAGAGCTGGCAGTGGAGTTGGACAGTGAGGAGGTTGGGGAGGAACGTGGGCCAGTCCCAGAGGCTGGGGAAGGCTCAGACAAGGGCTCTGCGTTGGAGGCAGAGATGGGGCCAGGGCCATCTGGGAGTTATGCGCAGACTCCGGAGCCTCCAGAGTCAGACATCAGAGAGGCAGAGGAACAGGAAGAGCCGGTTCCTAGTGCGTGCATGCGCAGAGATGGCAGAAGGCAAGAACAGTTAAACAAAAGGGATGACTCAGGAGTAAGGCCTGGAGATGATTGGCCACTCCCATAAGGCTTAAAAGAGCAGCAAAGGCACATGGACCCTTTGCAGGAAAGCAACGTTGTTAATTCTGTTTCCAGTCAATATCTCTTTTTGATTCTGGACTCCGTGTGGCTTTGCCAAGTAGATCTTTGGCAGTGTGTCAAGGGAGATAAAGTGTGGTGATTATCCCGAGGGGATTGTCCTGAAGGATTTTTTGCAACTAATTGGGACTCAGCTGTGAATGAAAGTAATTCACAGCTGTTGCAGTAAAAGAGATTTTTTTGGACTACTCTTGTGTTTTAATGACTCAGTAAACCTAGGTCACAACAATAGTATTAAATATTTAGGTATTGACATCCCAAAAAATATTCAAGAGTTAAAAGAAAATAAATTATGAAAAGTTAAAGAAATATATAAAAGATAAAATAGATAAATATGGGAATGTAAAATTGTATTACAATTGCATTATTCTAATTCTAATTGTATTATTTGTATTCAAAATTTTAAAAATATTTTTAAAAATATTATCTTGGAGTAACGTTATGGTGATGGGCACATAAATCCTGACATCTGTCTCCTGAGCTAGCAGCATTTATAGTTTAGATTTAACGTTCCTGCCTTGACTTTCTGCCCCAAATCCCACTTTGAGAGACGGAACTGGGGCAGATAACTACTCTTTTGGTTCTTTCTTCTAACCCCAAAATGGCATTTAAATTATAACAAGGAATACCAAGAAAAAATAATAATTTCAAGTATGAGACATAACAAGATGAAGAGGGATTAATCCCACCAATAGTCTTTTGAAAAGCAACTGCCTGATTGAGAAGATTTGGGCCAGAATTAAAAGGTGATTTACTTTTTCTAAACATATGTTAAAGTTGTTTTTATTATGAGGTAAACAATTGGATTGTCATTTTGCAATCAAAATTATATTCTTGTGCATATTTTCCTGGAAATAATCTACATTGAATACAGAGAAATTTACTTCCGAGTAAATTTGGAGTTGATGAAAATGAAATGGTTTGACAGACTTCACGCAAAGTGAATCACAAATTAGCTAACCATATTTCAGATTATTATTTTTTTTATTTCATTTGTCACAACAGTATACAAACATCGACATAAAACAACAACATATCATATATGAATATATATATATATATATATATATATATATATATATATATATATATATATATATATATATATATATATATATATATATATGTAGATCTTTAGTTATTCGGGTTTTCTCCCGTAAAATTGGAAGTGTCTTGGCAGCGTTTGACGAAGTCTCATTCGTCATCTTCAGGCTTCAACTTCGTGCTTCTGGGAGCAATGCCAGAAGCACGGCTGAAGCCTGAAGATGACGAATGAGACTTAAAGCGTCGCCAAGACACTTCCAATTTTACATGGGAGAAAACCCGAACAACCAAAGACCTACATACAAACACCTGTGAAAACCTCAGAAATATATATATATATATATATATATGTAGATCTTTGGTTATTCGGGTTTTCTCCCACGTAAAATTGGAAGTGTCTTGGCGACGTTTCGACGAAGTCTCATTCGTCATCTTCAGGCTTCAGCTTCGTGCTTCTGGGAGCAATGTGTGACTGCAGCTGTTTCTTCCTTTTTAACTGCTAGTGGGGGTTTGAACTGATTGGGTGGGAGCTTGGCTGTGCTCTGATTGGATGGGGGTTTTTTGGTGCTCTGATTGGCTGGGGGTGTGTCCTGTTTGGGTGGGGGCTTGGTTGTGCTCAGATTAGTCTGAGCTGCAGGGGGATTTGAGCTGGTGAGCTGCATAGCTGTTGTTTGGCTTCGTGTTCGTGGTCGTGCTACATCTTCATAGTGGGTGTCAGTCTGCTGCATGTATGGATTGGAGGGGTTTGAAATGGCTAATGTTGCAGCTGCGGTCTGGCTTCTGGTCCTTGGTCGTGCTTCATGATCAGTGTGGGTTTGGGTCTGCTTTCTGGGTGGATGTGTGGTGGTGACATCCTGTGTGGACCTCGTGAGTGTGGGTCTGGTGTCATTCCTCTTGTTAGGGACACGTTTGTCAATAAGGGCAGGTTTCCAAATGGCTGGTAGGCGGGAGGTATCATCTCGTTTGTTCATGCTGTGTGGGCGTTTTTCTATCTCGATGGCTTCTCTGATTATTCTGTTGTTAAAGTGTTCAGTTTTGGCGATAGTTCTGGTCTTTTTAAAGTCAATATCGTGTCCTGTGGCTTTAAGATGTTGGACCAGGGAAGAAGTTGGTTCCTCTTTTTTGACTGAGTTCTTGTGTTCTTCAATGCGTGCACTTATTCTTCTGTTGGTTTGTCCGATGTATATGGTGGGGCAGGCGGTGCATGGGATTTCATATACTCCTTGATTTTCTAACTCAATTTTGTCTTTGGGGTTTCTTAAGATGGTGGATATTTTTTGGTTTGTGCAGAATGTTGTTATAAGGAAAAGAATGCAATAACTATGTTAATTTGATATAATGAAAAGGAACAATAGGACAGGAACGGTAGGCACTTTTGTGCTCTTATGCACGCCCCTTATAGTCCTCTTAGGAATGGGGTGAGGTCAAAAGTAGACAGTTTTTGGTTGAAGATTTTTGGATTTTGAGTAGAGACTATAGAGTCAGGTAATGAGTTTCAAGCGTTAACAACTCTGTTACAGAAGTCATATTTTCTGCAATCAAGTTTGAAGTGGTTGACATTAAGTTTGAATCTATTGTTTGCTCTTGTATTAATGCGATTGAAGCTGAAGTAGTCATTTACAGGAAGGATATTGCAATAGATGATTCTGTGTGTTAAACACAGGTCATGTCAGAGTCGGCGGAGTTCTAAGTTTTCTAATCCCAGGATTTCAAGTCTGATGGCATAAGGTATTTTTTTGTTTACGGAGGAGTGAAGAACTCTTCTAGTAAAATATTTCTGGACGCGTTCGATTGTGTTAATATCAAAGATGTGGTATGGGTTCCAGACGGATGAGCTGTATTCAAGAATAGGTCTGGCAAATGTTTTGTATGCTCTGGTTAGTAATGTAGAGTTATTATTGTGTCTAATAAATCTGTCTCATTGCAATTAGTTTATCGTTCAGTATAATTTGCAATCCCAGCATATTGGGTTAATTAATTAAACCACAATTATGTCAACCATGAATAAATTGTTGTGTAAACACAATCATTGGAATGTCTAATATTCTTGAAGAGTTTAATGTTTCCAGTGATATTAGAAGTTAAACAGAATAGTGGTATGTGTACATGCCAGATAGTGAACCATTCTGGCCCTTTCCTCTTACCTCCCACTTTGTTTACTACTGGATGAAGGGAACAGGGAAATAGTTTGCAGACTTTAAAAATCCAACAAAAAATACTGTCTTGTTATGTCTTAAGCATGTTCACTTGAAAGAAAATTGTGTTATATTCCATTGACGTTCAAGTAAACATACATAAGATGAAGCTGACAGAAATTGAAGTTCTTTCATTCTATCCAGTCAGGCTGATCTTTTGTGTTTCTACTTCAAAATTAGCCCTGTGAAAAACAACAGGATTTACTGGCAACAAAGTATGTTGAAACCTGAAGATTTTCTGTTTGTGTTAGAATCCATTTGTAAGTTATGTGCCTGCATAAATATGATGATAATGGAATATCAACCAGCACTGCAAAAGATAATATAAAATATGAAAAATGTTCTTTCCTACTGCTGTGTGTCTTCACTATGAATGATTCACTCAGTATTCTGCTGTTTTGTCTATAATCATGTATTAAATCACTTTACTGGATGGTTTACAGCAAAGAAATCAATGACAAGGAAAAAATCTGTTTCCATTTCTGACTGTAATGAGGTAAAAAAAATATTTTTGTATACCTTCTCCTAAGCCAGATAGAGGAAGATCACCATGACCAAATATTTACAGGGATTTTAGAATACATTATACACTTCCATGAGGTAAACAAAGTATTTTTTTAAAATGGCAAATGTGAGGTTTTGTTCATGGATATAAGTTATCAGCATCCACTCTTTCCAGAAAAAAAGTAAAGCGACAGGAATCAAACAGCAGGATATTTAGAATAGGGTAAAACATTAAAGCAAGTTCTGTACATCAAGTGTGAACAGTAAAGGAACAAGCAGCCAAGAAACACACCATAGACTAAAACTTGGTAGAGCAGTCATGAAGGCTTTGGAAAAGTTAACTTTGCCATCACTGCTGTGAGCTTAACCAACCATTTTTCTGATATATATATATATTTCAGAGTCTTTCCGCTTTTGTGGCAATAATCACATATAACAATCTTCCATGTCTATTTTCTAGTTGACTGCCCATTATTCCCAGCAGTAAAAGTTCTGGTTTTATTTGAATGTTTGATGTTTAAATTTTTTTTGCATCATTATATATATTTGAACCCAGAAATTTCTGAATTTTTAAAAAGTTCACCAGTCATGATAAATGATCATTTTGTTCATATTTCCAACATAAATCTGAAGTATCTCTACACATTCTAGACAATTTTTCTGGACTTCATACACCAATGGCACATCTTTTTATAAAAATTCTCTTTTACATTGTTACAGAATATAAATTTAAGTCTTTTTAACCACACATTTTCCTACTGTTTCATCACTACATTGTATCTAAACTTGTTAGCCATTTTATCATACAGCCTTTCACTTGTTTTTCTGTTTCAAATTTCAATAAAGGTTTATACATTTTAGCAATGACACCATCATTTATACATAGTTCATCATCTTCAAAGTCTGTCTTCTGCCACACAAAGCTTTATCTATGTTATGTATAAGATTTAACTAAACCAGGAACAATGAGTTCTGCTCGGGACAAAACTTTATGGGTACAAAGCTCCCAAAACAGCGGAGGTTGACTCTGCGCAATATTTATTAACCTTCATAATATTATAATGGTGGGACTGGTGGACAATGATGCATTCACGCTGATCTCTTATAGCATGATGCCCTTAAGAAAAAAAAAAACTATAGCTAGTCTAATTGACTACTTTTGAAAGTGGCACAAAAATATAATAGAAAAATCTGCTGACATATTTGTTGGAGAGGATTCTACCACAAAGAAATTTATTGCATTATATATACCTGCTGATGGAGCCTTGCCTGTAACTCTCAACCTAAGATAGAGCCTATTAGAGCCTACAACCTAACATAGAGCCTACTAGTTCTCCAGCTGCTGATTTCATAGTATACTGCAGCCACATTGTAGCTAGAGGAAATGGCATAACCTCCCAGCTGGAGAAAACTTGATAGCACAGTTTCAGATGCTGGGAAATGGAATTATCACCTATGATTTGATGTGACCAGAAATTAGTGGCTTTGGGAATTTTTTCACAGAATTTTTTTCCTCTTGTTATTATAACACTGTGGAGTTTTCAAGCTTTTTCGGGCCATGGGACCTGTTGGTTAATTTTAAAAAAATCCTGAAACCTATGATCAAGAGGCCAAGCTTTAATGATGGAAAATTAGCTATGTTTGATTCCCCCTCCCTTTTCCCTGGCCTGTCACAGAACACTTTCAGGTCGTTATGGAATCAAATATTCCACATAACACAGTTTGAAAGAAACCTGATACGAAACAAAGGACGCTCAGATACAATGAATTCTGTTGCTCTTGCAGGTGTGTGATCAAGAAAAAGAACTTTTCAGATTCCTTTCCTAATCTCACAGGAGCTAAATAAAAAAGGATATAAGTGAAACTCAAAATCAATGCTCAGGCAATTTTCAGCCACTTAATGCCTCTTATTATTGCATCTCCGACTCCTACTCATCTGTCTATCCAATCTGTGTCTGTTTGGATCACGGCTAAGTGCTCTAAGCTTACACTGATTATTGAAATGACATAAATGGTACTTGGCTAGTTTTTAAGTAACGATCCCTTGCTTTGCTGTTCTTTTTTCTTTTAAAGAACATTCCTCTTGGATGTCACGTGTCACTTTAAATCAGCAATGGAGATGATTAAATAGCATGATATTTAATGCAAGTGGACACAGAAGTGTAATTTTTATAGTGGCCATAGCATATAATTTTGGAATGAGGGACAGAATATATAATGCTGAAATCTAGCACTATTCATTTCCCCAAGCTATGTGTCAGTATGATAGAACTGATGATGTACAACAAAAAAGAAATGATTTTACCTTGATCCCTAGATAAAACAGAAACCTTCTTTAGATAGTGATGAGTATAAGAGGATTTATTGCCCTGCTGGTCCTGCTACATTTGGATAGCCTCATGTTTATTCTGCTAGCTCTGAATTTCTGTCCTAAAGACCAGCTTCAGTGGCACTCATTAATGCAAGATTTGGCACACAGTTTGCTTAGACACAAAGTGCCCTTATACTCTTCTCTTGTCATCCATTGAGACGCTTAGCCCACCCGGTATCATATGATTTTTAAAAAATTATCTGCTCCTATTAGTTGCAATAGTTTCAAATACATAACAAGTGTTTAAAGAAAAATATAAAATATAATACATAATTTTGTGCTTTGCACTTTTTATTATTTTTTCTTATTATTTTAAAAGCAATACTTTTTTTAAAAAAAAAGAAATGTATCCCATTTTGTCCAGAAGTCTGTTGTGTCTGCGCCCCCCCCCGAGCCGGGCCTCCTGCCAGAAAGTGACTTGGAAAATGAGGGGGAAGGGCCATCAGGACTTATCTCGGGAGCACCGGCTTCCCTGGCTCAGCTCCAGGAGCCAGAGGCAGGCCAGGTGGAAGAGATAACAAGGCCTCCGTCCCCTGATTCTTTCCCCCCCAGGCCACGCCTCCAGACCCAGCTGATGGCAATCAGGCCTGGCTGGACCCTAGGTTTCATACGCAGGAGAGGAGGGAACATTAGAAGCAGGGGTGGGGCAGGCCTAGGAAATGTTGAGTCATGGAGCCACACCCCACAGGATATAAAGGCAGCAAGAGCTGCTGTGCTTCTTCGTAGCAGGCAAATCAACTGATTAACTAAGAGCTGAAGTACTGTTTGTTCCTGGGTGACTCATCGGCGTCGAGGGAGATAACAGAAACACTTGGCAGATGCTCGCTAGTTTGCTGCCAGAGCTGATAGTGCCGGCTAATTAAACCATTTCTCGGACGGAGGCGAGGGGGGGACAGAACAAAGTCTATTCTTTAAAGCAACAGCAGGAGCAGCACTTGTTTCCCCCAGGATTGCTTGGAAACTCAAAAAAAAGTTGAGGTGCTTTAATCTGGCATTAATTTAGCCAAGAGTTAAGCCAAGAGTCAATCCAGTCTTAGAGGGGAATTTTAACATATGTAGGGATGGTGAAATATGACTGCTCTGATAAGAAAATTTTGAAGCAAAATAATGCTGAGATTCCTTGGAATCGTAGTTCAGTAGAAATTCTGTTATTGCATTCTCTCTATGGGCAGCAGATGTAGACGCTTCTTCCTATGTTCTTGATTCCATTTCCAATTGCAATTTGACAACACATTTCGATGCAAGCATTTTTGAGCAGGTTGGGGTCATTAATTGATCATCATCCTTCCCAGGTCAGTAAAATGAGGACCCAGATTATTGGGGGCAATACGATGACTCTGTAAACTGCTTAGAGAGGGCTGTAAAGCACTGTGAAGTGGTATATAAGTCTACGTGCTATTACTATTATTATTCAGCTGAAACAAATGCCCATTGGTTAAAAACTGCCATTAGCAGACATCTAGATTCTGAAATCTTGAAACTTACCAAGGATTATGAAAATGTCAATAAATCAATGAGTGCTGGGAGAGGCGACTGGTGCTAAGCAACCACACTGTTCTTAACAAAATAGAACAATCAATTCACATGCCTGGTAGTAATAACGGCTGTTGAAAAGTCAGCTCAGCGGTTGATTTTGTGATTGCTGTAATTTATATCAGCCTGCAGAGAAATTTAAGAGGCTTAGGAGCTTTCTTCGCTATTGTGTTATGTATTCTCCATCTCTTTTTGTCTTGACGCAAAACAATGCTGTCATAAAATGTAATGTCACTATTGCCAATCTTTATGCTGCTTTTGTTGTAAAACCCTGCAAAATGCTATTGTCAAGACTTCCAGTCACTCTAAAGCAGAGGTGGGCAATTAATTTTTCCAAGAGGCCACATGAGAAACTGGGACTGTTCTGGAGGGCTGTTGCCATTGCCCCCTGCCACCCCTGCCACCACCATGGGCCATACAGGGCCAGACAAAAGGCTGGATGCAATATTGCCCAGGTCTGCTCTAAGGTAGTTGGTTTCTTTCTTATGACTTTGCTGCCGTCTTAAAACAATCCAGATACGACTCCAGCCACTGAGTTAACATGGTTCTTCTGTAAGAACAGTTATATTCTCTTCTTGTTGTCAGACTCTCTTCTTTTGAGGGAATGCAACGTAACTCAATGTCTAACTTAAGAGACTGTTGCTTCTAGCTTCCTTCTCAACTGGATTGTCTATTGGAGTATTCTCAGGTTTCCCTCTCCTGCTGATGCATACATTTTCACAGTCCTAATTTTTGATGTGTAAGGGAGACGATTTGGGCCATTCCTTAACGTAATTTTAATTCTAAAGCTAAAGGACAAAGCAAAAGATGAGCTTGAATAAATTGCAAATGCATTTTCTGATTTAACTGAGAGAAAGAGAGGGAGGAAAACAAAGTAATTCCACAAGATGTAATAAGAACTTTTCAATCAGAATCAATCAGAATAGAGCTGGAAGGGGCATTGGAGATCTTCTAGTCCAGCCCCCTGCTCAAGCAGGAGACCCAATACCATTTCAGATCAATGGTTGTCTAGTCTCTTTTTGAAACCATCCGGGGATGGAGCACCCACAACTTCTGAAGGCAAGCTGTTCCACTGGCTAATTATCTTCAATGTTAGGAGGTATCTTCTTAATTTCAGGTTGCTTCTCTCCTTGATTAGTTTCCATCCATTGTTTCTTGTCCTGCCCTCTGGTGCTTTGGAAAATAAATTGAATAGATGAAGAATTCCTTCATCCTTCCGTCTTCCATCCTGAATGTTGATTTCACACATCATCAGATTCAGTCTATAAAGATAGTGAGATTTCAACGTTTACTGCCTAGCCCTAGGCAGAAGGGGAAGACATAGGCAGAAACCAACAAAAAAATGAACTCAAGCTTCAGGGAACTAAAGTTCTGAACTTTGGAAGGATTATTTATGAATCCACTTAGTGATACACAAGCAACAGTAATTTGGAAGGTAAGAGGAATAAAAACTAGTAGGTCTACATCAAGGTGTTCTTAATTCTGTGAAACCAAAGAGATGCAATAGATGTACAATTCAGGTAGTCCTCAATTTAGGACGACAATTGAGCCCAAAATTTATGTTGCTAACTGAGAAATTCTTTAAGTGAGTTTTGATTTTATGATTTTTCTTACCACATTTGTTAAATGAATCACTGCAGTTGTTAAGTTAGTAACATGGTCGTTAAGTGAATCTGGCTTCCCCATTGACTTTGCTTGTCAGAAGGTCACAAAAGGGAATCACATGACCCCGGGACACTGCAACCGTCATAAATATGAGTCAGTTGCCAAGCGTCTAAATACAATGGTCATAAGTGTGAAAAATGGTCATAAGTCACTTTTTGCAGTGCCGTTGTAATGTCGAACAGTCACTAAATGAACTGTTGTAAGCCGAGGACCACCATAAATTACAAGGAGAAATGAGAGAAAGAAACTTCAGAGGGAGGAAAATGAAGCAGACTAAGCCTGATTTTTATATATATATGTTTCTTATACACAGAACCACACGCTAGTTTTGTAAATAATACTTTCATTTATATATACTAGTATATATTACCTTACTTCATTAGTATAAATAAGACAATGTCAAGAATAAAAACCCTCAATTCTATAATGATTAGCTCAGTGTGTGTCATATTAGCTTCTATCCTGAGTGACCCTCCCCCCAACTGTGATCCAGCTAACATGAAGCATTTTTAAGGAATTCTCTCTTTCACCAAATAGAATCTGAGCACTTCTTGTTTGTCTTTTTCACTGAGAAAGTGCCAAATATTAGCTTGATTGTCCCCCTGTTGTTTGCCCAAGGGTTGCTAAGCACGATTTCTAAAACCAGGGTGATTATCTTGGCTGAACCTTGACAAATGGTCAGAAAGTTTAAGGTCAAGGTGCTAATCATTGGCTTCATTTCAATTTCGAAAAAAGTCAGTGCAAAAGGATGTATTCTAAGAAAATGGGAGATATGAATACAATGGCTCCAGCTAGCCAATCGTATTTATTTTGCACAGCTGTGCTACAGTTGGACAATGCATTCTTTGTGCGTGGGCAATTTCCATTCAGCCTTCACATCTTCAGTTAGGGGAGCTAAAAGCTTTGATTAGCGTACACGTGATTTGCATAGACTTACTTCAATGTGTGCCAAACTCAGTGAAAGGAGCTTCTTTCCCTTTCACAAAAACTGCAGATTCAATTCATTCAATTCATTCTTTAAATACATCTCCGAGGGTCTTTTAAAGAGGAAATCCATATGGCCAACATCCTCCACTGGTTGCAAAAGTGACTGCCTCCATACAATCTCTTGTCAGCTTTGCTGGCCATTATACAACAGTAGCAACTGCAATTATACTGAAGCAACCCAGGGATTTCAACCCAGGCTGGTGGCTTCCAATGGGGGGGTGGGGGGGTTAGGCAAATTTCCAGAGGAGGTCTATCAAAGGCTATTCATCTGAAGTTTAAATAAAAGTCTGCGTTCCATTTTTTTTTTTGTACTGGTCTTGGAAAGAAACATGGTCTCCTGACTGCAACACTGTAAATGGAAATAACTCTTAATGTTGTACAGGTAGTCCTCAATTTACAACGGTTCGTTTAGTGACCATTCAAAGCTACAATGGCAAAATGAAAATCATCCTCACCCAATCAGGATGATTCACACACTGGTCTCCCTACCATTGGGAAGGAGATATAGAAGCATAGCCAGCCACACAAACAGCCTGAAGAATAGTTTTTATCCGTCGGCCGTCAGACTCCTGAATGCAAAATAACATCATAACTACATAGTACGATGGATTTGCAGGGCCGGCGCAACGTGTAACATGTTCACACTGGTGCAATAGGACTGGGTGGTTATTAATATGATTTATTGGGTTAGGGATTTTCTGTCTTCACTGTGAGTTGTATTGTGTTGGGGGGGAGTGCACTGAGGGAGCTCAACCAATCTCATTGTACATATGTTGTGCACTGACAATAAAGGTTTGAATTGAATTGAATTGAATTGAATTGAATTGAATTGAATTGAATTGAATTGAATTATGTTGTACCCGCTTGTGTTGTATACCAAACAAATCAACAGCAGCTCCTATCTAGGAGAGATGCAAAATAACAGATCACCTTTCCATTGAAAGACCTGCTAGAACAACTGAAATTTCATGGTTAAGAGTCATGATGAATCAAAAGTACCCACAAATGGGGAACTGGACCAACCATAAGCTCCAGACAGCTACCGTATTTTTCAGAGTATAAGACGTGCCTTAGTTTTTGAGAAGAAAAATAAGAAAAAAGCTGATTGGCAGGTGGATTGGCCTCCCAGAATACCCCCAATCAGCTGTTCCCAGAGGTGAATTTTAGCAACAGGTTCCTTGGTTGTGAACTCTGTGCCTTGCTTTTTTTTTGCTTTTTTTCTGCCTCTGAAACTCTGTTTCAGAAAAAACTTTTTTCTGCCTCTGAAAGCCTCCGAAACAGAGCTTCAGAAAAAAAGCCTCTGAAGCTCTGTTTGGGAGCTTATTTTCTGAAGCTCTGTTTGGGGGCTTCGTTTCTGAAGCTTCATTTCTGATGCTTTTTTCAGTCTCTGAAACCTCCATTTGAGAAGCTGGGCAGGGCTATATTCGGAGTATAGGACGTATCCAGATTTTCACCCTCTTTTTTGGGGGAAAAAGGTGCGTCTTATACTCCAAAAAATACGGTACTATTATTTTCAAAATATTCCATAACCAGGTCAGCAATAGATCAGTTCATCTCTTAAGCATGGACATCAGGAAATCATAAATGTCCAAAACTACTTTAAGACTTACCCAGAGTGCTTATGTGCCCTTACTCAGTGACCGTCTAACTGATTGGGGAATTCTGGGAGTTGATATATATATATATATATAAGGATGATTTTTTTCCCAATGTGGTGGAATACAACCCTCTCATCATAAATAAATAAATACTAGCACCATTGATTTATTTTACAATCCTTTTTCTAATGCAAATAATTCATATGTGCTGTGCCACCCACATATAGCAGAAGGCGTATAATGCATTCCAAGAATAACATTACTTTGCAATTGTTTCAAATCTGCTGTTCTATAAAGTGACGAAAGCAGGTCTCTTGGTTTAAGTAAATCTGAGCATTCTTAGAAGAATGAGTTACAGTATTCTGGGCTGGCACATGCCAACATATATGGCAGCTGAGTTCACATAGTATGAATATCATAGAACTGAGATAAAAGGGGATCAGGGAATCTGCAGCTCAGCATGATGTGAGAACCCAAGGATGGGCTTAAGCCTGTTGCGTCAACTTGGCTGTCACCACATTAGCCACAAGATGCTCATTTGTTTGGGCATAGCATACATTAATTTTGCTCATTAGAATTTAGTACATTGTGTGTACATACGCACGGAGTCTTATTCCCTCACCTTCACCCACTGTCTTTTTTAGATTGTACCACTGAACATTTTACAACCTGGCTACAAATGGTCAAATTGCAAATCAATACATGTTTTCGCTAAGCACTTATTTCAAAGGTCACTTGAAAAGCTTTGCCTTGGCACATGATATTTCATTTCTCCAGGTGGGAGAAAAGATGTGTAAAGCAACTGATTAAGTAAAGAAAAAAAAATCTGAAAATGATGAAGGGGCAGAGAAAAATGTACCACAAGAAGTAAGCCCTTGATTGTATTCAGGTCCTGATGTTTTCAAAGATGGCAATTTTTAGCAATTTGCTACTTTCAGCACAAATGGCCTGCAGCCATCAGGCTAATTTCCAAAGCTCCCTGCAAGTAAGCAATGCAGAAAAGTGGTAAGAATAATCTGCTCCAGGCTGTTCTGGGGTGTATGAGGTTGTGTGTAAGGCTGGGAGGAATAAATGTGAGAAACAGATTCCATCTTATTAAAAAAAAAATCAGGGGTCTGGAATCAGCAAAATTAACTTTTTTCAGATCTGGTCCACTTGTTATTTCCAAAGTAATGCAGACTTCCCCTATACAGGAAAAAAATGTCCCGTGTTACTAAGAATGTTTTTATGAACTAGAACTAAGTATAAAGTTATAAAAATTAGGGCAAGAGGATAACCATTAAGTCATTGTCAAAAAAACCCCAATTTTCTAATTTGCTCTTATATTTTTCAGATAGGTGCGTTGCACAACTCACACTCCTGTTTAATAATCTAGCCTTTGATCATTCACCAATTGTAATCGATTGACTAATCCTTCCATTCTCCACCATTCAGTCCAAACTGAAAAAGCTTCTTGGATGAGAAGTGAAATGTCTTCAAGGCAAAACAAAGAAAGTCCAGTTGCCTTTCAAAAAAGCACCTTTGGGACATTCTGTGGTGTTTAATGAAGTAAATAGGTGACAGGATATGAATGCTTCTTTACAAAAGTCCATTTTCAATAAAAAAATCCATGTAGATAAAAAAAATAATAAAGACAGTAGAAATAGACTTACCTCAGCTTTTCCAGGGAGGGCATAATTTAGGTCTACCAAAATTCTACAGTTGGATGAGGTATAGGCACTATATACCAGTATATATAGAATAGGAGTTGATTAATGAAGCACCACCATGGATTATTATTGTATGATCCTAATTTCAGCCCCATTTCTAATGTGCAAACATATCAAGAATTTTATCTTGATTTGTCTTGCCCTGCTTTCACTCTACTTTATCTGCAGTTGGAAGCATAAATTTATTATTTAAAAAAATCAGTTAAATCTTGACATGAGAATAAACCCTAATCCTAACCAGTTAATGAAATATATATACTATTGCTTGCACATCTAATGGTAAGCTTTAGTTTGTAGTTACGGTATGTTTGTGTTGGGCCAAAGTATACATTTAAAGTTTCTTCCCTTAAATATTTGCTGAAGGATTGGGAACTGAGCCAACACATTAAAAATTGGCCTTGCTAGAAGTATTTTCAGAGGCAAGGTCAAATATATTTTCCAGGTTTGGGGACATTCCAAGAATGTTTATTTATTGTACATATCTGCTATAACAGGGCAGAATATGTATTGGTTATGCCTCATTTCATCTAATTAACTTTGAACTTTTTTTCCTTTTTAAAATCATTCATTGAACTGTATGAGCTGCGTGTTCCAGCAAATCTGTCGTAGAGGGAAACACTTTAATAGAGGGCTGGATTGCACTTGAATAATGCTCTATGTGGGGACTGAAATATGGTAAATTATATAAATTCAGGAAGCCTATTATTACTTGTCTGTGAAATGCCCTGACTGCAACAACATAAGATATTAGATACCAGTGTGTATCTATTATTGAAAAAAATGTTCTCAGAGACCTATTTTAATTTATTTTAGTTCTAGATTGTTCAATGCTGGGCAATGAAGAAAATCAACAATGTGTTTCAATTACACTCCTCATAAAAATGAGACTCAGCTCAGTAGTGTGTTCCACTTATCTTCACTACAGTTTTGGAACTGGGAGTGTGCATGCGCGCTCACTTCGCGCATGCTCGGCGCTTCTGTGCATGTGCAGAGCATCCGTGATGATTTCTGGGCAGGTGGGCGGAATCTCCCGCCGTCGCCACTACCTGTTCGCTCGAGCCGGGGTGAACCGGTAAAAACCCACCACTGACTCAGCTGCTCCTATTGATCTCTAGGGAAGTACAGATAGTCCTTGACTTACAACAGTTTCTTTAGTGACTGTTTAAAGTTACAACGGCACTGAAAAAAGTAACTTATAACTGTTTTTTACACTTACGACCAGTGCAGCATCTCCCTGGTCACATAATCAAAATTCAGACATTTGGCAACTGATTCATATTTATGACAGTTGCGGTGTCCCAGGGTCATATGATCTCCTTTTGCGACCTTCTGACAAAGCAAAGTCAATGAGGAAGATAGATTCTCTTAATAACTGCATTACTAACTAAGCAACTGCAGCAGTTCATTTATCAACCATGGCAAGAAAAGTCGTAAAATGGGGCAAAACCCACTTAACAAATCTCTCACTTAGCAACATAAATTTTGGGCTCAATTGTGGTCGTAAGTTGAGGACTACCTGTATTCAAGCATGAATCAAGAGGTCTCATAAAACAGATTAAAAAGGTGCCACTGAGCTGTGTAAAATTCAGATTCTTGGTACTCCATTTATAAAATGAGTTTAAAGGGCTTCTTTTCTGGTCACAGTCATTGTTCATTGAGCTGTCCTGTACCAAGGCCTAGAAATAAACCAGATACATGCTGTTATCTGTGTTAATATGTTTAGAGAAAGAAATACAGCAAAGATACAGATAAAAGGAAATGTTGTGGCCTGCGGGCAGCCAGCAAAGCTGTCAGCAGAGTTGGACAGTGAGGAGGTTGGGGAGAAACTTGGTCCAGTCCTGGGGGTGGGAAAGCTCAGACAAGGGCTCTGCGTCTGAGGCAGAGAGGGAGCTAGACAGCAGCGAGGCAGAAGAACAGCTGGAGCCTGTTCCCAGCGTGCGCATGTGCAGAGCTGCCAGAAGACAAGAACAACTCAGAAAGTAGGGTCGACTTGGGAGTAAAGCCACACCTTGGATGTGATTGGCCCCTCCCATAGGAAACAAAAGAGGAGCAGTGGGCTTTTGCAGGAAACAATTCGTTCGTTCTGTGACTCTGAGAGACTCTGTTCCACGTTTTGCCTTGTACTGCATTGGAAGCAAGTTACGTGGCAGCTTGCCAAGCAAGAGAAGGTGTGTTGAGAAATATTCCTCTGAAAGACTGTTTGAACAGGCCTTGCTGACTGTGAATGAAAGTAATTCACAGTCGTGTAAATAAAAGAGGTTTTGCTGGATCAAGACTCTGCTTCTTGCTTTTTAAGGGAGCCTAAGTCAGAACAGGAAAGGAGGAGAGGTGACCCTGGATACCTTGGGTGGGAATTTTATGATGCAATTCTTGGAATTGGAAAGTATTGAAGACAGACCCTTGACAAGCGCAGGAGTCCAACACAGCCATCCCTGACAGGCAGCTGTTCAGCTTCTACTTGAAGGCATTTGCTGGAGGGGAGTTCACCACTCCCTGTATATGTTTCTCAACTGTAGCAACATTAAGATGTCTGGATTTCAACTCCACAAAGCATCTTCTCAAACCTTTGGACTACTGATAACCACTATTCACCTGACACTTGCATTTGACTCCTGCCCAAACACATGTGACATGGCCTGGCTACAGAGAAGTATCTGCTTACTTGGAAACTTCTTTCTTTCTTCAAACACCTTATCTGTTGTTTGGTTGGCTTCTCTCAGCTTCTGACCTGTTGTTTCATATCTCTTGTAGTTATAAATAGGGGAGGTCACGGTAGCTGAGTGGCTAAGGTGCTGCATTTGTCAACCAGTTCGAGACCTAAGTACCAAGTAATGAAGCGAGCTCCTGTTACTTGTTCCAGCTCCTGCCAACCTAGCAGTTCAAAAGCATGCAAATACAAGTAGATAAATAGGTACCACTTTGGTGGGAAGATATGAAACCATGTGATTTGCTTAATTGCGGTTCATTGAATACATATTAGCTGGGTTTACATAATATAAGTTTAAAATTAAGGTTTACCAATCACATTGGCTGGGTGCCCATATCATGCGAAACAACCCGTACGGTGGCTCAGTGTGACATTGTGATCCTAGCCAAAATTATTTAGGCTCACCCTCAACATCCTTCCCCAATTAAGCACATATTTCTGTGTGATATTTGAAAGATTTATTGATATTGGAGAGCTTCTAGAAGCTCTAATCATAAGGCAAATTGGCTTCTTCAAATAACAGTCTGGACTGTCATGAGATACAAAGATTTGCTGGATGAATAGAGAAAGCAGCCACTTTTGATTTGAAAAATGAAGAAGTTTAGATTGGTTCGGCTTTCACCCATAGCTGCATTTTAAACAAGTAGACTCTTAAACCGCCTAATCTTTTTGAGCTTCAGCATCCTAACTGATGAGCTTATGAGGTAGAGATAGTGCTAATCCTAAGTGACATTTAACTCACATTTCAGCTAAGAATGTCCTCTCCAGCTTTCCGCTGAGAATACATTACAAGCATTAAATGAAAAAGAAAACCTTGAGCAGCTTGCATAGGTAACATTTATTTAAGGCTCAAACAATGTTAAACCCAACATTTGTTGGTTTACCAATGCCATCCATTTATTTGTAGTTCTTGTGTAGCCCTAAATAACAGAACAGAATAACAGAGTTGAAAGGGAACTTAGAGGTCTTCTAGTCCAACCCCCTGCTCAGCAGGAAACCCTATATCATTTCAGACAAATGGCTGTCCAATTTCTTCTTTAAAACTTCCAGTATTGGAGCATTCATAACTTCTGGAGGCAAGTTGTTCCACTGATCAATTGTTCTAACTTTCAGGAAATTTCTCCTTAGTTCTAGGTTGCTTCTCTCCTTGATTCGTTTCCATCCATTGCTTCTTGTCCTGCCTTCAGTCCTTATTGACAATTCCACAAATATTATACGTTTTGATTTTTTTTTATTGGTTAAACTCCTCTCAAAAAGTATTTTTAAAAATGGTCCCAGACCATCTAGTAAGTTAGAGGAGAACAGAACAACCAGTTTTTTTCTCTCTCCTGCTTTTGTTTTATTTTTTTATTGAAAGATGAACAACGGTTTCTGTTCAACTGAGGTACGTTTCTATTTCTTTTTCTTTACCCCTTTTTTCTTTTTGTTCTAAAGAAAGCTAAGCCAGCTCCCAATACACCAAGAAAGGAGAATAACTCAAGACTTTATCCAGCAGTTCAGGACCATATCTCTTTAGTCTCAGTTCTCAGGTTAAACTGTGCTCTGTGCTCCTTCCCCTTTTAGCATGTGTGAATACTACATCTTTCTTTTTTGTTATAGCAAAAGCCTTGAGGTTAAATCCCCGTCTGTTTTAAACTCACTCTTCATCTTTCAAATCAATAAATTAAATTCCCCACAGACTGATAACTACTGCTACCACATGCCTCCCACCGACCCGTACGCTCTCACAGAGAGGGACTCCTCAGGGTGCCGTCTGCCAAACAATGTCGGCTAGCGGCCCCCAGGGGACGGGCCTTCTCTGTGGGGGCTCCCACACTCTGGAACGAACTCCCCCCGGGCTTACGCCAGATATCTGACCTTCGGACATTCCGTCGCGAACTGAAAACATATCTCTTTATTCGCGCGGGGCTGGCTTGAATGGAATTTTAAACTCAAATTTTTAACAATTTTAATGGGGTTTTTGGTTTTATGGTAAATTTCTTAAATTTTTCAGGCTCATTTAATAAGTTTTTAATTGATATTTTAACTTTGTATATTGTTCTTTGTTGGTTTTATTCTGCCTGTACACCGCCCTGAGTCCTTCGGAGAAAAATCAATAATAATAATAATAATAATAATAATAATAATAATAATAATAATAATAATAATAATAATAATAATACTGCAAAATCTGTGCAAGTCTTTAGACTGTTAGCTGTTGAAGATTTCAACAGTAGCCTGCGAACTATTAACTACAACTGTTGAATAACAAGCTATTATTTGATGGTCTTATATGCCATTAGCAGATACTATTATTTAATAAATGATCTTACAAAATTCAGAGTAGTTACTGACAGACATTACTGCGAAATTGATGTCTATTGGATCATGAAAGGTCAGAAGCAATCAAGTAAATCAATAACTACATTGATTGATCATTAATAAAAAATTACTTTTGGGGCTCCTTGAATGCATGTCAATTTAATAACCTTTACTAGCCTGAGGGGGTACCCAGTTTGCTATAACCGGAACCGTACTGCAAGTTAATAGGAGCTTTAAGGCTATATTTGATCCCAGGCTATAGTGAAAATTTAGCATCCTCACACAAAGAAGTGTCAAAGATGAATAGCCTATAGACAACAAAGTCATAGATTACAGGATAACTAACCCTATCACAATCATGATCAGGACCTGTAAATAGGTTATAGCTATAGATTATAAAACGTAAAGAGGTTATATGTTCTTTTCCAAATTGCCTACCACACAATTCTGTATAGTAATAATAGTAGTAATTATTATTATTCGAAGTGAACAGATGAATAGTCATCTCAGATTTCATCCTAATGTCAGATGAAGACAGTGTATACAGCAAATTATGTGACTCAGCTATTTGCAGAATATTCACAATTTTGTAAACAGAGGGATAGTAGTATAGGTACTATTTTTCTTTAAGAGATTAATAACTGCAGTGGAGTTCTTCATTAACATATGAGTTGTTTATTGATGTGCACATGTAAGTAGGGTAGTAAGAGGGATGTCAGTTCTGCTAAAAGCTTCCAGACGGATTCTCTAAAAATAATTGCACAATTATTGCATAAGCAAATCTGATTATTATTATTTTTTGGCTTATATGTGAAGTCCATAGGTATTCCATTTGAATTAAAAGTTGTTTATTCAACAATTCAACTAAAAGCTTATATGTGGGACTGAAATGGTGGATGAGAAAGCTGGTATGCCATTATGTAAAGACACAGAAACATTCTCAGTGAATTCGACATGGGGTGGGAGCACTGGGAGGAGAAAGAGAAGCTGATACAGAAAATTACTTTTAGACCTACATTAGATGGTGAGTCTATATATATATATATTGTAAAGAGGACATGATAGCGTTACACTCACTATTTGGTAGAAAAATGGAGATGCTATTTTCTTTCTCTGTTCAAAACCAGAACTTGCTCGTTAGTCTAATGTAGGTCTAAAAGTAATTTTCTGTATTAGCTTCTCTTTCTCCTCCCAGTGCTCCCACCCCATGTCGAATTCACTGAGAATGTTTCTATGTCTTCACACACACACACACACACACACACACACACACACACACACACACACGGTCCTGTTTGCATAAAATTAGGATAGGAAGGTATCATAATGGAGGAAAGCACATTTCCCAAACTTCACACTCCTATGGTGGAAGGGTGAGAGAGAAGTTTTCTTTCTAATGTTTTCTTTGTTTTGTGGACTTAAAGCATGTTTTGCGAGCTGTTTCTGCAGAGTTTCATCAAGCTCAGCTCCATGGCTTCCTACATGACCCTCATGCTTCTGCTTAAAGAGATCCATTAAGATAAGACAATTAGCAGAGATGGACACCTTCTTCTTTTCCTGCTTTTGCAGACACGCACTGAAGTCGGAGATGGCAGGAATATTTATGGGACCCATCGACCCTTCGAGGCTCTGCTTAATTAAAACAAAGCCTCTGGGGAGGTCTACCAACATTCCTGCGCTCTTATCTTGCCCCTTTCATCCAGGGAAAAAGATTAAAGCCGGCTTTTCCTGGCTTTTACGATGTTCAGTGCGGAGCCCCTTTAATTAGGGCTCAGCGAAGAGGTGGAGCCACCCGGAAGTACGGTATGTTTGTATTGGGCCAAAGTATACATTTAAAGTTTCTTCCCTTAAATATTTGCTGAAGGATTGGGAACTGAGCCAACACATTAAAAATTGGCCTTGCTAGAAGTATTTTCAGAGGCAAGGTCAAATATATTTTCCAGGTTTGGGGACATTCCAAGAATGTTTATTTATTGTACATATCTGCTATAACAGGGCAGAACATGTATTGGTTATGCCTCATTTCATCTAATTAACTTTGAACTTTTTTTCCTTTTTAAAATCATTCATTGAACTGTATGAGCTGCCTGTTCCAGCAAATCTGTCGTGGAGGGAAACACTTTAATAGAGGGCTGGATTGCACTTGAATAATGCTCTATGTGGGGACTGAAATATGGTAAATTATATAAATTCAGGAAGCCTATTATTACTTGTCTGTGAAATGCCCTGACTGCAACAACATAAGATATTAGATACCAGTGTGTATCTATTATTGAAAAAAATGTTCTCAGAGACCTATTTTAATTTATTTTAGTTCTAGATTGTTCAATGCTGGGCAATGAAGAAAATCAACAATGTGTTTCAATTACACTCCTCATAAAAATGAGACTCAGCTCAGTAGTGTGTTCCACTTATCTTCACTACAGTTTTGGAACTGGGAGTGTGCATGCAGCCACTTTCGATGCTCGGCACTTCTGTGCATGTGCAGAGCATCCGTGATGATTTCTGGGCAGGTGGGCGGAATCTCCGCCCGTCGCCACTACCTGTTCGCCGAGCCGGGGTGAACCGGTAAAACCCACCACTGACTCAGCTGCTCCTATTGATCTCTAGGGAAGTACAGATAGTCCTTGACTTACAACAGTTTCTTTAGTGACTGTTTAAAGTTACAACGCACTGAAAAAGTAACTTATAACTGTTTTTACACTTCCAGTGCAGCATCTCCCTGGTCACATAATCAAAATTCAGACATTTGGCAACTGATTCATATTTATGACAGTTGCGGTGTCCCAGGGTCATATGATCTCCTTTTGCGACCTTCTGACAAAGCAAAGTCAATGAGGAAGATAGATTCTCTTAATAACTGCATTACTAACTAAGCAACTGCAGCAGTTCATTTATCAACCATGGCAAGAAAAGTCGTAAAATGGGGCAAAACCCACTTAACAAATCTCTCACTTAGCAACATAAATTTTGGGCTCAATTGTGGTCGTAAGTTGAGGACTACCTGTATTCAAGCATGAATCAAGAGGTCTCATAAAACAGATTAAAAAGGTGCCACTGAGCTGTGTAAAATTCAGATTCTTGGTACTCCATTTATAAAATGAGTTTAAAGGGCTTCTTTTCTGGTCACAGTCATTGTTCATTGAGCTGTCCTGTACCAAGGCCTAGAAATAAACCAGATACAGGTCCTCTATGCTGTTATCTGTGTTAATATGTTTAGAGAAAGAAATACAGCAAAGATACAGATAAAAGGAAATGTTGTGGCCTGCGGGCAGCCAGCAAAGCTGTCAGCAGAGTTGGACAGTGAGGAGGTTGGGGAGGAACTTGGTCCAGTCCTGGGGGTGGGAAAGCTCAGACAAGGGCTCTGCGTCTGAGGCAGAGAGGGAGCTAGACAGCAGCGAGGCAGAAGAACAGCTGGAGCCTGTTCCCAGCGTGCGCATGTGCAGAGCTGCCAGAAGACAAGAACAACTCAGAAAGTAGGGTCGACTTGGGAGTAAAGCCACACCTTGGATGTGATTGGCCCCTCCCATAGGAAACAAAAGAGGAGCAGTGGGCTTTTGCAGGAAACAATTTGTTCGTTCTGTGACTCTGAGAGACTCTGTTCCACGTTTTGCCTTGTACTGCATTGGAAACAAGTTACGTGGCAGCTTGCCAAGCAAGAGAAGGTGTGTTGAGAAATATTCCTCTGAAAGACTGTTTGAACAGGCCTTGCTGACTGTAAATGAAAGTAATTCACAGTCGTGTAAATAAAAGAGGTTTTGCTGGATCAAGACTCTGCTTCTTGCTTTTTAAGGGAGCCTAAGTCAGAACAGGAAAGGAGGAGAGGTGACCCTGGATACCTTGGGTGGGAATTTTATGATGCAATTCTTGGAATTGGAAAGTATTGAAGACAGACCCTTGACAAGCGCAGGAGTCCAACACAGCCATCCCTGACAGGCAGCTGTTCAGCTTCTACTTGAAGGCATTTGCTGGAGGGGAGTTCACTACTACAATAGGAGGCCTTTTCCTCCACTTCTAATAACCTTTCCACTGTATCTATTGAAAGTATATTGCCTCCCTGTTGTTTTTTTTAAATTAAAAATCACTAGACAACGTAGCCTTTCCTCATACAGCAGCCCCAGCCTTCCCATAATTTTGCTTAATTTGTCCAACACCTTTCCCTCTATTGTGTCCTTAAAAAAAGAAAAACCAATTACCATGCTTAACAATGCTAACTCTAATTCCCAAAATTATTACAAAAGAAAGCTGCACAAGGTATTCTAAAATTGATAATGCTCGTGTAAATGTTATATGCACACAATAGCATAGATATGCATGAGTTGTGATCTGTCTATGGAGATTCTCAGTCATCCAGGTCATGGTTGCCCCAAAGATGTTTTTTTTTTCAAGAGACAATTGGACTTCCTGTTTTTTCTTCGAAGACGTTTTGCTTCTCAAACAAGAAGTTCCTTCAGCTCTGACTGGATGGTGAGGAATGGAAGGATTTAAACTCCTTGCAGACAGCTGGTCATTTGCATTCTTTTAATGAGTCGTTAAGGTCGCCTGGAGGTTTATCTGTGTCATATCTGCAAGGAGTATAAATCTTTCTATTCCCCACCATTCAGTCAGAGGTAAAGAAGTTTCTTGGATGAGAAGCTAAACGTCTTCAAAGAAAAACCAGAAAGTCCAGTTGCCTCTTGAAAAAAGCACCTTTGGGATGAGTAGATTTTATGATTTCATCCATGACGCTTGCGCAGCATGAGCCATCTCTCTTGGTAAATCAATCAATCAATCAATCAATTTAATCAATCATTTACTTGATTTAATTAGACAATATATTTTGTTTCCATTCAAAGTTTATTATAATGTACCATTGAGTCTGGTTCAGTGAATGTTTGTATAATCTAGATTTTTGTTCTGCCTTTGTCAGAAAAATAGCACCTTAGTAGCTAAGCTAAAGTGACAGAATGCCTGCTGAGTTGGATTTGTTAGACAAAATTTTGGGGAATGTGAAGGCACCAGCATGATTATCTTGACTGGAGCATTAAGATGCAACCTTTGCTGAAGACCACAGCAGGATGCTTACCTGTCATCTGAAAACAGCAGGGAGGAAAAATAACAGTAGCTGAACATAGCTTCTCATTAACCAACCCATCAAATGATACGTAATGTCCTTTATTGGGAACAATGCCTTATAACTGGAGAATGGGAGAGAATAGCTGTCCCAGTAAATAAGCACTTTTATATTTATTGTATATGGTATATTTATTTATTCAGTTATTCTATATTACATTTATTTAGAATAAATAAATAAATTGGTGGTATAGGAGTTATTTGTCAACAGGTTTGTGATGAACTTGCTCTCAGCCACTGACTCTCTATGTACTTGCACAAATATCCTAACAAGTGCAACAGTTTGAATGGAAAGTCAATGTTGTTTATATTCTGGTGGAAAGACTCTCATAAGAGAGGGAGGGAGTGATAGACATGGAATGGTAAAGGCACAAGTTTTAAGAACCCCCAGGAGAACTTGGGAAGTTTGCAAGAGAGATGAAGGCTACTAGTTAAAATGCTTATATGGCTGTTGAAGATGGACTCTTAGTTTCAATCCATAGTAGAATAGAATAGAATAGAATAGAATAGAATAGAATAGAATAGAATAGAATAGAATAGAATAGAATTTTTATTGGCCAAGTGTGATTGGACACACAAGGAATTTGTCTTGGTGCATATGCTGTCACTGTACATAAAAGAAAAGATACTTTCGTCAAGGTACAACACTTACAACACTTAATGATACTCATAGGGTACAAATTTAACACTTAATGATAAAATACTTAATGATAGTCATAGGCTACAATTAAGCAATCAGGAAACAATCAATATCAGTATTGATATTGACAAAGTTACAGTTATACAGTCATAAGTGGAAGAAGATGGGTAATGGGAACAATGAGAAGATTAATAGTGCAGATTTAGTAAATAGTTTGACAGTGTTGAGGGAATTATTTGTTTAGCAGAGTGATGGCGTTCGGTAAAAAACTGTTCTTGTGTCTAGCTGTTCTGGTGTGCAGTGCTCTATAGCGTCATTTTGAGTGTAGGAGTTGAAACAGTTTATGTCCAGGATGTAAGGGATCTGTAAATATTTTCACAGCCCTCTTTTTGATTTGCGCAGTATACAGGTCCTCAATGGAAGGCAGGTTTGTTCTGCAGTTCTATGTTTCAATGCAGTTCTATAGCTATGTTTCAATTCTATGAGTTTGCAGTGCTGAAGGTCTGTCAGTTCATGAGTGGTCCAAAGTCCATGAAGCATTGATCTGATCATGATTTGGAGCAGGGGTGGGCTTCAAAGATTTTAGCAAGGGGTTCTCTGCTCGGTTGCTGGGTGGGCGTGGCCATGGTAGGCATGGCCTAGTCAGCCTCCTGCACTACAGCAGGGGGGGCATTTTTACCCTCCCTGGGCTCCGGAGGCTTTCCTCGAGCCTCCAGGAGGGCGAAAATGGCCTCCAGAGGCCCTCCCATTTCCAGCCGTCCCAAATTTATTTATTTATTTATTTATTTATTGTTCACATTTATATACCGCCCTATCTCCCTAGGGACTCAGGGCGGTTCACAGGCACTTAAAAATACACATAAATACAAACTAAAATAACAAGTAAAAAACTTATTCCATAGCCGAATTGTTAAAACCATATAAATAATAAAACCCATTTAAAACCATAAAATTTAAAATCTAATCCAGTCCCGCGCAGATAAATAAGTGTGTTTTAAGCTCGCAACGGAAGGTTCGGAGGTCCGGAAGTTGACGAAGTCCTGGAGGGAGTTCGTTCCAGAGGGTGGGAGCCCCCACAGAGAAGGCCCTTCCCCTGGGTGTCGCCAGACGGCACTGCCTAGCTGACGGCACCCTGAGGAGTCCCTCTCTGTGAGAGCGCACGGGTCGGTGAGAGGTGTTTGGTAGCAGTAGGCGGTCCCGTAAATAGCCCGGCCCTATGCCATGGAGCGCTTTAAAGATTGTCACCAAAACCTTGAAGCGCACCCGGAAAGCCACAGGTAGCCAGTGCAGTCTGCGCAGGATAGGTGTCACGCGGGAGCCACGAGGGTGAAGGAGGGAACGGGTCACCCGAAACAGGGCGGCTGGGCGGTTATCTGCCGACGCAATGAGGGAGGAGGCGTAGCAACACCTCGCTTCCCTCAGTGCCACTAGGTAGGTCCTAGTATAGGACCTAACTAGTGTCCGATCAGCCTCTGAACGGCTAGACCTCCAGGAGCTCTCTAGGCGTCTTCTCCGGCGTTTCATCCCCCTTAGCTCCTCGGAGAACCAAGGAGCCGGTTGAGATCTGCACCGGGTCAGAGGCCGCAGAGGCACGACACGGTCTAAAGCCCCAGCCGCAGCCCGTTCCCAGGCTGCGGCTAGTTCCTCTGCCGTGCCGTGAGCCAGACCCTCAGGAAGTGGCCCAAGCTCCGTCCGGAACCTCTCCGGGTCCATCAGGCGCCTGGGGCGGGACCAACGTAGTGGGTCCGGCCCCCTGTGGTGTTGAGTAGCGGTCAGAAAGTCCAGGCGAAGGAGAGAGTGATCTGACCATGACAAAGGTTCTGTGACTACATCTCTCAAATCCAGATCCTTCAACCACTGACCAGAGATAAAAATAAGATCCAGTGTGCCTCCCCCGATGTGAGTGGGGCCATCCACTACTTGAGTCAGGTCCAAGGCCGTCATGGAAGCCATGAACTCCCGAGCCACTGTCGATGGAGCGGCAGATGGCAAGTTAAAGTCCCCATGACTAAAAGTCTGGGGTCTCCACTGCCACCCGGCAAGCACCTCCAGGAGCTCTCTAGGCGTCTTCTCCGGCGTTTCATCCCCTCAGCTCCTCGGAGAACCAAGGGCGGTTGAGATCTGCACCGGGTCAGAGGCCGCAGAGGCACGACACGGTCTAAAGCCCCAGCCGCAGCCCGTTCCCAGGCTGCGGCTAGTTCCTCTGCCGTGCCGTGAGCCAGACCCTCAGGAAGTGGCCCAAGCTCCGTCCGGAACCTCTCCGGGTCCATCAGGCGCCTGGGGCGGAACCAACGTAGTGGTTCCGTCTCCCTGCGGTGTTGAGTAGCGGTCAGAAAGTCCAGGCGAAGGAGAGTGACCTGACCATGACAAAGGTCCTGTGACTACATCTCTCAAATCCAGATCCTTCAACCACTGACCAGAGATAAAAATAAGATCCAGTGTGCCTCCCCCGATGTGAGTGGGGCCATCCACTACTTGAGTCAGGTCCAAGGCCGTCATGGAAGCCATGAACTCCCGAGCCACTGTCGATGGAGCGGCAGATGGCAAGTTAAAGTCCCCATGACTAAAAGTCTGGGGTCTCACTGCCACCCGGCAAGCACCTCCAGGAGCTCTCTAGGCGTCTTCTCCGGCGTTTCATCCCCTCAGCTCCTCGGAGAACCAAGGGCGGTTGAGATCTGCACCGGGTCAGAGCCGCAGAGGCATGACACGGTCTAAAGCCCCAGCCGCAGCCCGTTCCCAGGCTGCGGCTAGTTCCTCTGCCGTGCCGTGAGCCAGACCCTCAGGAAGTGGCCCAAGCTCCGTCCGGAACCTCTCCGGGTCCATCAGGCGCCTGGGACGGAACCAACCTAGTGGTTCCGTCTCCCTGTGGTGTTGAGTAGCGGTCAGAAAGTCCAGGCGAAGGAGAGAGTGATCTGACCATGACAAAGGTTCTGTGACTACATCTCTCAAATCCAGATCCTTCAACCACTGACCAGAGATAAAAATAAGATCCAGTGTGCCTCCCCCGATGTGAGTGGGGCCATCCACTACTTGAGTCAGGTCCAAGGCCATCATGGAAGCCATGAACTCCCGAGCCACTGTCGATGGAGCGGCAGATGGCAAGTTAAAGTCCCCATGACTAAAAGTCTGGGGTCTCCACTGCCACCCGGCAAGCACCTCCAGGAGCTCTCTAGGCGTCTTCTCCGGCGTTTCATCCCCTCAGCTCCTCGGAGAACCAAGGGCGGTTGAGATCTGCACGGGTCATCCCGCCTCCTGGTGAAGGAGGAACGGGTCACCCAAACAGGGCGGCTGGGCGGTTATCTGCCGGCGCAATGAGGAGGCGTAGCAACACCTCGCTTCCTCAGTGCCACTAGGTAGGTCCTAGTATAGGACCTAACTAGTGTCCGATCAGCCTCTGAACGGCTAGACCTCCAGGAGCTCTCTAGGCGTCTTCTCCGGCATTTCATCCCCCTCAGCTCTTCGGAGAACCAAGGAGCCGGTTGAGATCTGCGCCGGGTCAGAGGCCGCAGAGGCACGACACGGTCTAAAGCCCCAGCCGCAGTCCGTTCCCAGGCTGCGGCTAGTTCCTCTGCCGTGCCGTGAGCCAGACCCTCAGGAAGTGGCCCAAGCTCCGTCCGGAACCTCTCCGGGTCCATCAGGCGCCTGGGACGGAACCAACGTAGTGGTTCCGTCTCCCTGCGGTGTTGAGTAGCGGTCAGAAAGTCCAGGCGAAGGTGAGAGTGATCTGACCATGACAAAGGTTCTGTGACTACATCTCTCAAATCCAGATCCTTCAACCACTGACCAGAGATAAAAATAAGATCCAGTGTGCCTCCCCCGATGTGAGTGGGGCCATCCACTACTTGAGTCAGGTCCAAGGCCGTCATGGAAGCCATGAACTCCCGAGCCACTGTCGATGACGAGCCGGCAGATGGCAAGTTAAAGTCCCCCATGACTAAAAGTCTGGGGGTCTCCACTGCCACCCCGGCAAGCACCTCCAGGAGCTCGGGCAGGGCAGCTGTCACGCAGCAAGGAGCCAGGTACGTGACCAGCAAGCCCATCTGACACCTATGACCCCATCTCACAAAGAGGGATTCACATCCGGCAATCTGAGGTACAGTGGTCTCCCTCGGCTCTAGACTCTCTTTAATAACAACCGCCACCCCCCCACCCCTACCCTGGGCCCTCGGCTGATGAAATGCACGGAAACCCGGTGGGCACATTTCGACCAGGGGCACGCCCCCTTCAGTGCCCAGCCAGGTCTCCGTAACGCCTATAAGATCCGCGGCGCCCCCCTGGATAAGATCATGTATTAGGGGGGCCTTATTGGCCACGGACCGGGCGTTGCACAACATAAGCCGAAGGCTCAGGCTCTGAGGGTCTTGACCATCCGGGGAACGGGAGAAGGGAGGGGGATCGGGGCGCGCGATCGCCTGCAGACATCGAGCGCGCGCCCCCCCAAAACGATACGGTCCCCCCCTTCCGCCATATCTGCCCCTCCCACTTACCGTGCAAATGGAACCACCCTCACCAAAAGGAACGCAATCCCCCCCCATAACCTCCGAACCCATTAAAGAACCGCCACGAGCACGCGCAAGGACTGGCTCCCCACCCGGCGGGCTACCCCCAACACCCGCCCTAACCCTCCCACCCCTTAAAAACATCCTATCTAAAAAAAACCAAAGGCTCTTTCTTTTCGCATGCCATCTCTCTGGGTCCCAAAACCCGTCGTTGAGATAGGCCCTCGATAACGTAGAGGGCCATTTCTGCGAGGCGGAGGACCCTCGCAGATGATGGAGTTCAACCGAAGAATAGATCATAGCTCGAATCAGGCATAAATGGCGCAATATGTCTCTCAACCGCAGAAGATGGTAAAGCAGTCATATTTGGGTCGATGACATGAGACCCACAGATGGTAAAAAACGATGGACATTCTCTCGCGGAATCCTCTTTCCAGATGATAAAATAGTCGGTGCCAGCATCCTCCCCCATAAACACCATACACCCCAAAAAGGGTATGCAGGAAAAAGGGGGAGGAACCCAGGATAGGGCTGATCGTAACCTGGACTAGCCAAAAGCTAACCCAAAGCCCACGCGTGATCTTAAAACGTTCCTAATAAGTAGCCCAGCTACCCCCATCCACAATCCAGAAATCCGAAGGGGGGGGAGACTTGCTCCAGAGTCTAAACTCCCCAAAACGGGTCCTGAGTTTGGAGGGGGGGGGAGAAAGGAATATCCACGGAGAAATAAATAGTCCATCGCCAAATCACAGCAGGAACGACCCGGCCCAAGGCAGTCCATCCAGTCCAGAAAGTGTCCAAGGGAAGGGGAACGAGGAGGAAGGAGTCTCCTGCCGTTTCCACCGCCGGAAAGGCTCCGACGCCGTCCAAATCCACAACGGACGTCCTCGCCATCACCGTCGCGGCCACGGCCATGCCCCCCCCACAACGATCCCCACTCCACCGGACCTCGCTGGGGCTCCTCGATGTATCTCTGCCGTTCCCAGCGAAAAGTAGAGACTGGGCTGAAAACCCCTCGCTACCAACGCTGCCGTCACCCCCCCTCCCCCGCAGCAAAAAGTTCGAAAGCAGGCTGCCAGGGGAGTGGGCCGGATTAGGCCCAATGTAGGCCGGAACGCCAGCCGGGAGAATAGGCCAAGATAGGCCGAGGTAGGCCGAGGTAGGCCAAAACGCCGCCCCGCCCCACACAAAGATGGCCGCTGTCGCTTCGCTGCCGTTCGGCTCCTGGCTCGGTACTCGGCAGCCACGAAGCTCTCAGGGGCGATAAACCCCTCTCGTGGCTGCCGGGACGATCTCCCACCCAGCCAGGAAACCCAGGCAGCCCAGGTCGTCCGCAGGCTGCATCTGCGGGCGAAGAGAATGCAGCCTCGCCGCTCCGAGAACCGGTTAGTCGTCCATCTTGGACATGCGCAGAGCCGAATGTCTGCTAGGCCCATTTTTCACCCTCCCCGAGCCTCCGTACGCACTCTGTACTTACTTGCATACAAAACAGGCTGCGTGGGGACTCCTGGGAGGGATGGGATGGGCAGAGCCAGGCTGGAGTGGGATTTCGGGGTTCTCCAAACTGCACAGAATCTTAACTAGAGGTTCTCCCGAACCTCTGCGAACCCCCAGCAGTCCACCTCTGATCTGGAGGAAGAGTGCTGAAAAGAAAGACGATCAGATCTTACCTATTCATCACTTAGAATCCTTGGTGCAGGTAGATGGCAGAAGAAAAGATCACCAGCTAGACTAAGGCCAACTGTCAGTTTGTTTGATGGAGTGAGAAATAGAACAATTTACCACTTAATAATCTGTAAGACTTTAATTCTTGAATTAGGATAATGTGCATATATACAGTAGTAAGTTTGTATTGTAATCTGTGATTCTGCGACCTATGCTTGCTGCTAGTTTGTTTCCAGGTGCAATTCAAGGTGTTGGATATCACCTTTAAAGCCCCTTATGGCATGGGTCCAGATTACCTGAGGAACCCTCTCACCCTGACAGGATTATCCCACCCCACCTGTGCCAGCAAAAGAGGCATGCTGCGGATCCAGTCAGTCAAGGAATTCCAACTGACAGGGTCCAGGAGAAGAGTTTGTTCTGCCATGGCTTCTGCCCTCTGAGGCAGGGCGGTCTTAACAGCATTATGGCCCCCAGGCAAAGCAGTGTACTGCAGCCCCTATGACAATACTCACAGGAATAAAAATGTATAAATAAATAAAAATAAAAAAGAATGACAAGCCCACACAGAATAATGTAAGGGCTCGTCTCATCATCTACGGGGGAAAAAATCTATATTAATTTCTATTAATGCATGTTAGTATTAATAAAAAAATGCCATAAAATGTAATAAATATGTTGCTGTATTTATATCAGGGGTCTCCAACCTTGGTCCCTTTAAGGCTTGTGGACTTCAACTCCCAGAGTTCCTCAGCCAGCTTTGCTGGCTGAGGGACTGGGAGTTGAAGTCCACAAACCTTAAAGGGACCAAGGTTGGAGACCCCTGATTTATATGATACAAGGTGCATTGAAAGGTTAACATACACAGATTAGTATGGGGCTCCTATGTTTGTGGGGCCCAGGGGCAAGTGCCTATCAGGCCTATGTGTTAAGACAACCCTGCTTTGAGGTGAGATCTGCTTCCACCCTCCTGACCTTCCATAAGGGCCTGAAGACCTGACTCTTCCAGTTGGATTAGGGCCCTAATGGGGAAGTGTTGCACTAGAGGTGGTTGAGGGACTAATAGCAGATCTCACCTCACCCCCCTGCATGCCTTGTTCCTTCCCTCCCCATTGTTTTACCATAATTTATAATGTTACTGTTAAACAGTTTGCATATATGCATATGCTGTCTGTGTGTGTGTACACATTTGTATAGTTTTATTGCATCTAACCTTGTAAGCTGCCCAGAGTCACCTTGGCATGAGATGGGTGGCAAATAAATTTAATAAATAAATAAACAAATAAACATATTCTGTACATATACAATTTCCTAGAGCTAAAAGTGGAAAAAATGCTTTGAAACCCTGCCTTATCTGAAGGGGAGGGGGAAATAGCTCGTATCAATATGCAGAGCAGTTAGACTCTGTGAATCATATTTGCAAAGCTTGATGCTAAGGGAGAAAAAAACTGGTTCTATTGTTCTGCAGTTTAAATATAAAAATCATAAGGGAAACTGGACTGTTCCTTCAGGTGAATCCTTTAAACCCTTAGACGTAAACCATGACAAGGATCTTCAGAAAAAAACACTGGTTGTTAGACAAGCTTGAACCCCACTACAAATATACAGTACAGTACATTACACCCCACCAAATAAAATGCTGTATCTGTAAATGCTTATGAATTATTAAACATTACCTCGGTTGGCTGCACCTTCTAATATACACAAATTCTGTTTTTTATAGAATGATCTAAACAAGCCAACCCAAGACTGATCTGGTTCAAAAGCTAACAACCTAGGTCTGTCTCAAAGTATTCACCCAACAGACATTGATTTAAATTTAATGAGCTCTATCCCAAGAGATACTAAGGCTAATGATTGCTTCAGGAAACTGAACTGGGCAGCCACGGGGAAAGCAATTGCACCTGTTCCATCCCTATTTGTTGTCTATTTCTGGAATTAAGGTTTTCTCAGCAATGGCACTCAGACTCTGACGCTTTGTCCATTAAGAAGTCCATTTGCCCCACTTTCCTCTTTGTCCGAGAGAAAGCTAATCTAACCATTCTGTTTGTTGCTGTCTTGTAAAGTTGAAAAATTGCTAATAAATAAAAGCTAGGTTACTCGGAAAACGCTCACATAGAACAAGGTATGTTTTTTCCTCCATATTTTATAGGATAGGTAGTACTCAACTAATAACAATTCATTTAGTGACCATTGAAAATTAAACGGCAGTGGAAAAAAAGAGACTTATGATCATTTTTCTCACAACCAATACAGCATCCCCAGGGTCACATGAGCAAAATTCAGATGCTTGGCAACTAGTTCATATTTAGGATGGTTGCAGTGCCCCAGTGTCATGTGACCACAGGCAAGCAAAGTCAGTGGGGAAGCCAGATTCACTTAATAACCGTGTTACTAACTTAACAATTGCAATGATTCACTTAGCAACTGTGGCAAGAAAAGTGGTAAAATGGGGCAAAATGCTTCACTTAGCAACATAAGTTTTGGGCTCAGTTGTGGTAGTAAGTGGAGGACTACCTGTATACGTCTTGATTTTCACAAAAGTATTTTAAAAATACAAAAGACAAAAGTATTCTAAAAATACTTCTGTGCATTGAGGTAATCTATACAGCCATGAGCCAAAATAAAATACAAGGAAGGCTGACAATAAATGCCCTATATCCATGATGGTGACCCTATGGCACATATGCCACAGGTGGCACGCAGGGCACTTTCTGTGGGCATGCCAGGCATCGCCCCAGCCCAGCTCCACCGTGCATGCGTGCATGCCTCCCACAGGCCAGCTGATCTTCAGGTTTTTGCCAGGCATGTGTGAGGTGCAGGTTGCATGTGAAGGACATGTGCATGCATGCGTGGCGGTGGGTCACAAGCGCCAGGGCCGCTCACATTGCATTTCGGAGGTTCACGCCCCCCCCCCCCCCCCCGCGTGCCCTATTTTGGCCTGGAAGGCCTCCTGCACCAACCTGGAAGCCAAAACAAGGCACGGGGGGGGGATAACATTCTTATTGGTCAGCCTAGGAGCGTAATTTTTGCAGAGGTTTTCCCCCCTTCATGTTTCTTCGGTAAGTGAACATGTAGTAAGTGAACATATCTCGTAAGCACTGAGCTGACACAGGTGTCGCTGAATATTGGTTTAACACCCTCAGGTTTTAATAATGCATAGTAGCATTCTTTGAATCATCTGTCAAAGCAATAGCTCTCATCATTAAAACCATCTGAATGCTCATTTTCCCCCCCAAGGGCACTTCCAGATGCCCAGTTTTTTTCATTGCCCAAATTATCTGCTTTCACAGTTTGTTTGTTTTTTAAAAAAAGGCCCTGACTGGACTATTTAAGATACCAGGATGCTGTGTAGAACTGGGTACGTTTCCTTGTTTCCAAGCTTGCAGTCCTGATTGTGCCCAAATGTGCCCTACCTGGCAAATACATGAACACGAGGATGCTTCAGCCAATCTCTGCTTACCTGCCAGCTAGCAAAAAAAGGCATCATCTTGCTTTTTGAGTCTTGCATAAAACCAAAAATTATACACACTCTTCATAGTAAGAGCAAAAAACACAAACGTGTTTTTGTGTCTGAAAAGGCAGCTAGCTACCAAACTGCTACATTTGGCCCCTTTACCAAATCCCAACACCCAGCCCAGAGGCTAAGTGATATGAGGTAGAGTTAATAAAGTGCCTCGTCCGATAGTTGCACGGAAGCCTTCAGGTAACAGAACTCAAGAAAATATTGTTGGTTCTCTTGTGACATGCAAATGGGAGTCCTTCCTTGGACAAACCTGTTGAATTCTTGACAATTTGACAAACTCTTTGAATTCCTAAGATGTAGGAGTTGCTTGTTCTAGATCAAATCGTAGATCTTTAACCCAACTTTGGTTAGACTAATATTTTCTGGGAAAATCACCATACTAATATCTTTTGGGAAAGTCACCAAACACAGCAAGATGAGGGGTAGATATCTTATTAGGATGGTCTCCTTGAAGAACTTACTGAAATGTCTTATAGATATTCTATAATCCATGGATTTGCCTACTGCTGTTTAGAGACCATCTAATTAAGTGAGGTCATTTTCACTCCTCACAGTATGTTTGTATGTATGTATGTATGTACATCCTACTTTTATTATTGCTGTAACTCAAGGTGATGAACACACACAATACTCTTTCTTCCTCCTATGTTCCCCACAACAATCACCCTGTGAGGTAGGTTGGGCTAAGAGAGTGACTGGCCAGCTGGCTTTCACGTCTAAGACAGGACTAGAACTCGCAGTCTCCTGGTTTCTAGGATGGTGCCTTAAGCACTAGACCAAACTGGGTCTCCATTCCTTATGTTGAAAATATTTATTATGCAAAATTACACACTGCTTTTTATCAGTCTGAAGTCTACAGCCAAATCAATTAAATGTATCAATGTTTGCTACAGCACTGCATTGATGAACTTGAGGAGGAGTAGACACGAGGTGGTAGAATACTGTGCAGCAGTGGGCAGGAAAACAGATTCATGGCTTCTTCCTGTGAATGACTGAAATGTAACTTGAGTGTGAGGAGGCTGCACTTGTTCTTAAAATGATGGCGTTCTTCTTTAATTGGATTCGCATCTTGTGCTAAACCAGGGGTAGGCCATCTGGGACTCAGGAGATCCATATGGTCTCCAGATCCCCATTTAAAATTTCAAAGTACTGTAGGATCTGAATGCTGAAATTTCTTAACAAGGTGACCAGATTTCAGTGGAATACTTTGGGATCAAAAATAGCAAAATAAAGATGAAAATGGCAAGACAAGCTTTTAGAGAGCTGAAGTGCTTCCATGCTGATTCTTAAGGGGAGACATGGAAGGAATAGATGCAGGACATGGAAAATACGGGCGGTGGGAGGGTGTTGGTCTCAGTGTTAAAATGTGGAGTGATTTGTTGTAACTGAATGTGGCAAGAATGAAGTCTGATCAAAAGAAAGCACTTCTTAATATACAGATAGTCCTCGACTTACAACAGTACATTTAGTGACCATTCAAAGTTACAACAGCACTGAAAAAAAGTGACTTACGATTGTTTTTCACACTTACGACCATTGCAGCAAGCCCATGGTCACATGATTTACATTTGAATGCTTGACAACTGACTCACATTTATGACAGTTGCAGGGTCCCTGAGTCATGTGATCCCCTTTTGTGACCGTCTGACAAGCAAAGTCAATGGGGAGGCCAGATTCACTTAAGAAGGAGACATGTTACTAATTTAACAAGTGCAGCGACTCCCACTTAACAAATGTGGCAAGAAAAGTCTTAAAAGGGGACAAAACCCACTTAACAAATTTCTCACGTAGCAACATAAATTCTGGGCTCAATTGTGGTTGTAAGTCGAGGACTACCTGCAGTTGGATTTTAAAATTTGCTGATATGTGATGACTACCAACTTGGATAGGTCTAAACTCATGGAAGATCAGTAACAGTAACAGTTGGAAGGACCTTGGAGATCATCTAGTCCAACCCCCTGCTCACACAGGAAACCTATACTAGGGAGTCGAACCACCAATCAGGATACCGATAGTTACTGATTTAAAGGGCTAAAGATATTTTCTGAATCACAGGCAATACAATTTTAAATACTAGCCAATATTGACCTCCTGTCCATGTTTGGGGTTACCTCATGCTTCTAAGTCACCATTTTGTGACAAAAGTGGTGAATTGCATGGGCCCTTAATCTGATTCAGCAGGTTCATAACTTGGTGATCCTTTTTCATGTCACTAATTTACCTTTTGTTATGGTAGACCCTGACTTTTCTTACAGCAAGATTGTAGAATAATTGCATAAGGTTCTGGACAGACTACCTATGTTGCAATGCACTTTCTTGTCAACTCATAGCTTAGATTTTAATTTTAAGCATATAGTTCCCAAGCTTCTTGGAAAACATTACAGTAAAACTTCACCACAAATGATCAGTCGCAGCTTTTATCTCACCCCTAAGGTCATCTACATTTCATAATTGAAAAAAGAGTAAATCAGAGCTCTTTTATTTTTTATGATAGTATGTGGGAACATTGTTATGTTATGGAGATAGAACTTGGGAATGTGCAGATGAAGGTTTATCTCTTCTATATGGAAAAGGGAAGATTAAAATTATTGTTCCAAATAACAGAATAAAAGAGTTGGAAAGAACCTTGGAGGTCTTCCAGTCCAACAATGGTTCCAGTCCAACCATAGCTGTGGCAGCCTGATCTCCAGCTGAGCCATATGTAAAATTTAATCTATCATGTAATAGTCCATTTACATGGGTAAATTGCCCAACTCTGCCAGATTTTAAGAAAAATTGAAGATATGGGATCCCAAGCCTGTGAAGTAGTTGTATTTGTGGCACTATAATTGATTTTTTTATCTTGGCTGTAATTATATGTACTGTGTTATAGTTGTGTTACTTGTTTATGATTTTAAATGCTACTAGTTGCCCAGAGATACTGTATAAATCAAGTAAGTAAATGAGTCACAACAATATTGAATTATCTCAAAAGTTGTGCCAAAACAAACCATTCCCCACTGCATATGGAGGATATAAACCAATTAGGGAGAATGGTTAGCGAACCGTTTGGGATTTTTTTTGAATTAGTTAACTCCTGGTAACTTCATGAAATTCCAAAAGGTAGGTAAGGAGATAGAGAATATAATCTCAGTAAAAGTGTTTTAATATTCCCCCCCCTCCCTGCTTCCAAAAAAGAAGTTTGGATTTAAAAAAAAAAAAAAAGCAGCTAGCAACCTTTATTCTTAGCACATTCAAAATATAACATCACCTCAGTTACATTCCCATTTTCATTTTGTTACCAACATAAAATATAACATATTTACACAACAGCGCACCAATTTTCTATCTGAGTTTGCGGCATTTGTTGTTGCTAACCTGTCTCAGATTTGAAATCACCCCCATTATGTTCCGGAGAAAGCAATTCAACCAGTGGTGGGATTCAGCCAGTTTGCACCACTTCGGGAGAACCGGTTGTTAACTTTCTGAGCAGTTTGGCAAACTGGTTGGTGGAAGAAATCATTAGGGCAGAGAACCGGTTGAATCTCACCACTGAATTCAACTCTCTCTTCTGGTGCAGCTTCTTTCTGCACAATTTTATCAGAAACCTGGTGCAGGAGAGAGGGAAATTCTCCAACAGTATCATTAGATTTGAATTACAGGACAAGATTGACCATGGTGCCGGTCAGTCACAGCAGAAGAGAGCTCTCTAAACAAGGCACCCAAGCTGGACTCCCCATTCTTGGCTGCAAAAATCAGGACGGCCATTACTTTCTGCCAAATTTAAGTCAGACTTGCTATCCTATCACTTTTAAGAAGCCTACTGATTTGCTGGAATGAACAGATCACATAGCTTATTCAGCACTGTAGAAACCTTCATATGTACTGCCACTTTAATTAAAAGCACAGCTGAAGATATTATTTGAAGCATCATGATCATTTCCTCCCTCCACCAAAACCCTTTTCTGGAAGAAGATGACTTTAAAAAAAGGGGACGGGGGAGTCTTCCCTGGACTTCAGTTTAATGAAGTCATGAAATCTTTCTTTGAAAAAAAGTGTCCCCTGCTTTTCATTATCCTTCCTATCACAAAACCATAATTAATAGCCTTAGGCCACCCACCCCTCCTCCATTGTTCAGTGAGACCTCTTCAAAGTATTAACATCCTGCTGAGGTGATGGAAAAGGGGTGGTGGTGGGGGAAGAATTTAACTCTCTTCCTATAATGGGTATATAAATAGGGACATTTTGGCAGGTGCGATTTTTTAACTCCTGGAAGCACTCTGACATATAATAAATGGCATTGAATGAAGTCCTCACTCTTCTATACAGTCATGAAGGCAGCAAAAGATGTAAGTTGGAAATGCTACCCTGTGTCTTAGTGTTAGGCCTACAGCACGCGTGTCAAAGTCGTGGCATCACATTGCCGTCACGTGACATTTCATGACATTTTCCCCATTTGCGGAGCTGGGGTGGATGTGGCCTGCACGTAATGCATCCAGCCCATGGAGTGGACCACCAGTTTGACACCCCTGCCCTACAGAGTAGACCAAACAAGCAGTGAGTTTCACATATTCTTACCACTGGTACCCCGCCCGTGCGCACATTCTGTTCGTGCGTGCACCTTCCACGCATGTGCCCAGCCTCAAAAAGGTGGCTAAATAGAACATCTTTTCGCTGGGACAGGTGGACAGGTCCACCCGCGATCTCCGCTACCGGTTCGCCTGAGGTACGAACCCGCTGGAACTCCATTGTCATCAAAGGCAGGACTTTTATTGTAACAGCTGTCATTACAGAATCTTACAAATCTGAATGTGCTTCTCCCCAGCTCATTTTATTATCATGTGATCTAGAACTGGGCCTGACTAAGATGTTTTCTCAAATTAGTTTTTTTTTACTGCACTTAAGCCCCACTTATCTGAACATTGCCTTGGCAGCTACACTTCCTCCTGTCTTTCAAGGCCATTCCTCACTGCTGAAGAACATCAGCAAGTTGCAGGATTTCTATGTTATCCTGGTTCAAGACTAAATCATAGGCGGCGATGTAGGGAGGTTCTGTTCCCTGTTTGAACTGGGCAGTGTTGCTAAGAAAGAAGAAGTGCTTTCACTGTCCAGGCATCATTTATCCATTTGAAAGACACTTAAGGATGTTCTTAACTGGAAACACCAATGGATAATACTTAAGCTGAATTGGACCATTTCTGGAGTCAGTTATGGGATTCTTGTTCTATCTTTGTTCATGCCGTGATCTTATACAATGTTCCACTATATTAAGCTAATGCATCTTCTTCCATTAAACACATTAGAGCTATTGGTTCCATGCCACGAAGCTCTAAATTTCCTGGGGTTTTTTTATTTGCAGGGGCATAAATACTGGTAGTCCTTGACTTACCAGCACAACTGACCCTGGAAATTTGGTTGTAATTCACTGTGGTCATTATGTGGGTCACCATGTGACCTGACTCAATTTTACAACCATTTTTATGACCGTAAAGCAAGGCAGCAGTCATTAAATGAATTGTATGTTCGTTAAGCGAATCAGATGGTCAGCAGGTAAATCCAGCATATCAGATGGGTGCTTCTTACTATTTTCTCCTGGAAAACAGAAGAAAAAAAAATTGGCAAATCCTGGTCACTTGACCATGGGAAACTGCAACCAGTTGTAAATGCAAGGAAGTTGCCAAGTGCCCCAAATGCAACTCTGTGTGTGTGTGTGTGTGTGTGTGTGTGTGTGTGTGTAAGTAATCTTTTAAAAATCCATTATATTTAGAATGGTTGTTAAGCAACCAATTGTTAAGTGAGGACTACCTGTAATGAAACATTCCCAGACCCTCAATTTGTTTATGTCATGCTTGATTAGTTAAGCCTACAATGGATTTGATTTTTTACTATTTTTTGCAATGGCAATTTGGCACGAGGCGGCCATTGTTTCACTCAATGGGAAACCAGGAACTAATAACGTCCATGATACCACTTAATAAAGCTTGTTCCCAGGCAAATGAGAGGAGCATTCTCTGGAGTCTAATGTGCCACGAGATGATGCACGCTCTGCCTGTCCTCTGGGAAGAGGTGTGTATGACAGCGATTGTGCTTTTCTTAATTGATTGTTTTTAAACAATGTTCTATTGTTGTTTACCACCCATAATCATCTAGACTCAAATGCCTTATAAAATATGTTGATAGATATGGTAGAAGGAGGGAGGGATGTTTGGTTGCTCATTTGGGATAATTTCTACATTATGACTTCCAATGGCTCTTCAATGGTTTTCAAGTGGATATTTGCCTCCAATCCTCCCAGCAATTATTTCATCACTTCTCTTCATGTATCAGAATAAAAGACCTATTAGCGTTTGCACATTTCAGACTCCCATTAACACCTCATTGACTTGTGCCTAGCAGTGGCTCTGAGGAAGCCGCACATTTATCATGTGTTGGATTACTGTGAAGGAAAACATATCTTGGTTTTCAAATAGCAGAACGGTGAATCTCTTAGGAAAGACCACTAGTGAACTGCAACCGTCACAGGCAATGAACGTGGGGAAAACTCCTCCAAAAACCGAGTCTGTTGAGTGGATTCTGGGGCAAGCTTCAGGCACACACTGGCTTCCGTCGTGCTGTGGTTGTGGTTGTTTACCCTGAAGTGTTCTTTGGCTGGGTGGATTGCTACCATAAACTGGCGCTTGAAAGTCTCACTTAGGGCAATGTAGAGGAAAGGATTGAGGCAGCTGTTGGCATAGCCTAAGCTAATGGCAAAATTGTAGGCATAGAAAAAGGCAACAGAAGGGGTGCCTATTCCCAAATGGGCCAGCTGAAGGATATAGAAGGGTGCCCAGCAAATGAAGAAGGCCGAGCAGATGGCAACAGCCATCCGAGTGACTTTCTTGGTACGAGCCCGAAGACTTCTCTGTGGTAAGGGCACAACAGTGGTGGCCATATGCTGGAGGATTTTAAAGTACACCACGCATATGATGATCAGTGGAATTGCAAAAGCTAACATGAACTGGTAGATGGTGAACCAGTAGACATCAGTCTCAGGGTTGGGAAGCAAAAGAGCACACCGGACAGTCCCATCATCCAAAGGCATCAGTCCTGCATACATCCACACAGGGATGATGGTCAGAAATGAGAGGAGCCACACCAGGCTGATAACCAAGGTTGCTACACATGGAGTTCGGACATAAGTAGATCTCAGAGGATAGACCGTGGCCAGGTAACGATCTAAGGTCATGACTGTCAGGATATTGGTGCTTGTAATCTGGCTGTGGGTGTCCAGGGCGGTGATGATAGTGCACAATGGAGCGCCAAAATACCAGGATCCGTTGCCAAGGAGTTGGTGAATGAGAAAGGGCATGCCCAGCAGGAATAGCAAGTCTACAATGGAGAGGTTGAAAATGAAGATATCAGGCACCGTCTGTTTGCACCGAAGCTTCTTCTTTTTGATGATGGTATAGATCACAATAAGATTCCCAACTATGCCAAGAAAACAAATGATGCCAAACAAGCTAGGCATGATCACATTGGTGTAGGGAGTTGTCCTTTCCAACCCTGATCAAAGAAACAGAGAGAGGGAGAGGAAAGGGAGAGAGAGGAGGTAGGGAGAATAAGAAAAAGGGGGAATAAGAAAAAGCAGTTCAAACAATCATTCAAAATAGAATAAGAAAAACAATTCAAAATTACGTTCAACTATTTATTTTATTTTCATCAAGCATGTATTTTATGACAGATACAAGTGTAAACATAATTATAAACACATGTAAAGGGTATGAATAAAAGAAAACATTAGGACAGGGACGGTAGGCACATTGGTGCGCTTATGCACGCCCCTTACAGACCTCTTAGGAATGGGGTGAGGTCTACATTAGACAGTCTAAGGTAAAAGTTTTGGGAATTTGGGAAAGAAACCACAGAGTCAGGTAGTGCATTCCAGGCATTGACAACTCTATTACTGAAGTCGTATTTTCTGCAGATTAGTTTGGATTGGTTTACCATGAGTTTGTATCTATTGTGTGCTCTTGTATTGTTTTGGTTGAAGCTGAAGTATTCATTGGCTGGTAGGACATTATAGCAGATGGTTTTATGTACTATGCTTAGGTCAGACTGAAGACGGTGAAGTTCTAAGTTGTCTAAGCCCAAAATTTCAAGTCTGGCGGCATAAGGTATTTTGTTGCGAGCAGAGGAGTGGAGGACTCTTGTGAAATATTTCTGGACTCGTTCAATTGTATTAATGTCCGATATGCAGTGTGATTCCAGGCAAATGAGCTGTATTCAAAAATTGGTCTGGCAAAAGTTTTGTATGCCCTAGTTTGATGAGGGCTACCCAAGAAAAATTACATATAGTACCCATATAATATGCTTTCTAACAGCAAGGAGGCTTGGAGTCCTCTGTACTAATAGGGGCTAATACGTTCCACAAGGAACTTTCCCTGGTACTAATTTGGAGCTAAGATGTCCCACAAGGTGAAGGCTACCACCGAGTATCTTGTCACCTGGCTCATACCCATGAACACAGGATCAACCAAATTCTAATAAGCTGGGAGAAGTGGGGAATGCACAGAAATATTTGAAAGCAGCAGATGTCAGAGCATCTAATCTCAAAGGCTGCACAGGATCAAAGTGATTTCCCTGCCAGGAACTTTCTTGTCCAGATCATTCATTTTCATGAATCTAAAATATGCCCATCTTGAGTAACATTTTGAATATAGAGATCTCTTTTGTAATGTTCGAACAGTTCACAGAAAGCAGGAGATGTCAGGCTCCTGTGTCTGCGGGAGTTTAATAATCTATAATCTAATTAAACAAAATATACATGAACTAGGTGAAGCTTTTCCAGGCATAGAAAACTAAAGATAAAATCATAACTAAGTAGCAGTTCTGCATTCAGTTCCTAACATCTTTGATAAAGATGGAAAACTTCAGACTGAATATTCACGCAGGAGGTCTTGCTGATCAGTATTAAAACCAATAAATTGTTCAATGAAAATATTCACACATTTTACTTATCCATAATTATACTGATGGAATTAGGATAGGATGGGATAGGCTAGGATAGGATAGGATAGGATAGGTTAGGATAGGTTAGGCTAGGCTAGGCTAGGCTAGGCTAGGATAGGCTAGGATAGGATAGGATAGGCTAGGATAGGCTAGGATAGGATAGGATAGATTTTTTTTTATTGGCCAAGTGTGATTAGACACACAAGGAATTTGTCTTGGTGCATAGGCTCTCAGTGTACATAAAAGAAAAGATACCTTCATCAAGAATCATAAGGTTAATTAAACCAACTGTCTGAATTTGCATGATGTACTGGCCCCTACTAACCCCGAGAATGCCTGGAGAGAGGAATGGTTCATGTTATGTATTCATGTTTGTACCTTTAAATATTTGAGCGGGAAATCAGCACGTTGCTGATTGGACGAAGCCTCCAGTAGAACTGTATAAAAGGAGAGGTTTTTCCCCCAGCCTGCTGCTGGGTTCACCCTATATTAAAGAGCTGTTGTCACTACCCTGGTCTCCAGCCTCGTTACTTCCCGAACTTAACATTGGCGACGAAGGTGGGATCTCGAGGCTAAGGAGAACCAGAACCGAGCTGAAGCACGATAGACCCGAACCCAGCAAACTCAGGGCAGAAAAGCGGAGATGGCCAGTTACACTCCGCCCGCACCGTTTGACCCGGCTAAAGAGAAATGGGGAACGTATATGACCCGTTTCGAAAGCTTTCTAGAAGCCAACGAACTGCAAGGAGTTCCAGATAACCGAAAAAGGGCTTATTTCTTAAGCCACTGTGGTCCGGAGGTCATTGATATCGCGGAAGCCCTGGCAGAGCCAACGCCGTTGCAGTCGGTGTCATGGCCAACTCTACAGACTTTACTAAAAAACCACTTCGCACCAACGCCGTCCAAATACGTGCGGCGGTTTGAATTCGGAGAGCGAAGGCAGATGGAGGGCGAATCCATCGGTGACTACATGGCCGCCCTAAGAAAAGCGTCCAAGGACTGCGGATACCGTGACCTGGGCGAGGTGCTCCTCGAGCAACTCATCCGAGGTCAAAGACATCCGTTTGCGGCGGCGGCTGCTAGCAAAGAGCAACCTAACGCTGGCCACGCTCTGGGCGAAGCCAGAGCACATGAAATGTCCTCCCAAGCGGCAGAGACACTGCAGAAGCCTGTCCCACCAAAGGCGAGCGCGAAGGCAACTCCGGTGCACCAGGAGGAGGTTCAGACCGAATCCGACGGTGAAGATGAGGAAGGAGTCTGCCGCACCGAGAAACGCGACAAAGGGGACCGAGATGAATGCGGAAGCTGCGGGGGTCAACACCAGCGCCAGCGCTGCAAGTTTAAGGACGCGACATGTCGGCGGTGTGGGAAGAAAGGGCATCTAGCTCAAGTTTGTCGAGCGGCCCAACCTTCCCGCCGAAAATTCAAATCGGCCAATCAGAGCGCGGAATCGGCAAGGCGACCGCGATTGGCTCAAACAAAAAGCGCGGATTCAACCAAACAACTGTGGTCATAGGCGCGCCTCAACCAAAGTGGAGAAGAAGATCTTCACCAAACCAAAAATAGAGAGTACGGTGCCGGCTTGAAGTAGACACGGGATCAGCGATCACCATCATGTCCTGGGACACTTTGGCGAAGTCGCTGCCGTCCGTCGCGGCGCCACCTGCAAGCACAACGACTACGAGTCCACGACTACCAGGGAATCGCATCCCTGTTCGAGGACCACCTCCGTCCGAGTCGAGTACGGTCCACACAAGAAGACCCTGCCCATCACGATCGTCGAAGGAACTCTGCCCAGTCTGTTGGGACTAGACTGGTTTCGTGCCCTGGGCATGGGAGTGACTGGCATCTACAGAAGTGACTGTAACCTGAAAGACATTCTCTTTAACGAGTTCGAAGATGTCTTCAAGGACTGCCTGGGCAAGTACAAGGGACCCCTATTTCCTTCAACTTAGACCCCAGGTAGCCCCATTAGGCTTAAGGCGAGGAGAGTCCTTTGCCCTAAAACCAAAAATCGATAAGGAGCTGGACAAGCTCATAAATCAGGGATTTTGGTGCCAGTCGATCACGCAAAGTGGGAGGCGCCAATCGTCACCCAATAAAGTCGGACGGGTCAATTAGAATTTGCGCTGACTACAAGGCGGCGCTTAACAAAGCCTTACAGAAAAGCGCTTACCGGTTCCGTGGTGCAACACTTATTGCACTCTTTGGGGCAAGGGCAAGTCTTTGCAAAGTTAGACTTGGCCCAAGCCTACCAACAACTGCCCGTGAGCGCCCGCTGGCGAAGCCCAACGATTGTAACGCACAGGGGGGCCTTCAAGTGCACCCGATTGCAATTTGGGGTCAGTGTGGCACCAGGGCTGTTCCAAAATCTAATGGAACGACTACTGCAGGGGCTCCCAGGGGTAGTCCCCTACTTCGATGATGTCCTAATTTCAGGGGAAAACATAGAGGAATTGGGGGAGCGTTTAAGAAAGGTTTTGGGCATTTTCCGGACAGCCGGATTAAAAGTCAAGGCAAACAAATGCCAGATAGGGGTCGAATCCGTCGATTTCTTGGGCTACCGGATAGACAAGAAAGGAATTCACCCTACTGAGAGCAAGGTCAAGGCAATTAAGAAGGCTCCAGCGCCTAAAAACAAAGCAGAGCTGCAGGCATTCCTGGGGTTGGTGAATTTCTATGCAGTCTTTTTAAAGAACAAAGCAACCGTTGCGGAACCGCTGCATAGGCTCTTAGGGAAAAATACTGTTTGGTCTTGGGGAAAGTCAGAAAATAGGGCTTTCGAAGCAGTAAAGAACCTGCTCTCAAGTGATAGCCTGCTCATCCAATATCACAACTCAATACCCCTAGTGCTGGTTTGCGATGCCTCCCTTATGGGGTGGGGCTGTACTCAGCCATAGACTTCCAAAGCGGCACAGAAGCCCCTATAGCTTTTACTCTAGAACGATGTCCTCCCAGAGAGAAACTACAGCCAATTAGATAAAGAAGCACTAGCCATTGTGTCAGGGGTTAAAAAATTCCACGAATATGTCTTTGGGCGGAATTTTGAAATCGTGACTGACCACAGACCGCTACTAGGGATACTGGCTGGCGACCGCCCAACGCCTGTGGCACTTTCGCCACGCTTGACCCGATGGACTATATTCTTAGCCGCTTATTCGTACAAGCTGCAGCATCGACCAGGAAAAGAAGTGGGGCATGCAGGCACGTTAAGCGATGCCCACTACCAGGGGCGACCGAAGACCCCACTCCGGGGACGCCCATCCTACTTATTGACTCTTTGGACTCTGGCCCAGTCACATCTAAGGAAGTGGCTCGGGCATCATACCGGGACATTGTGTTAAGGACTGTACTCGGTTGGGTACAGAGAGGGTGGCCCGCTGCGCGGGCGAGCAGTTCAAAGAATTTGTTAAAAAGCGAGATGAGCTCTCGGCTCAAGGGGTGCCTGTTATGGGGTGATCGTGTAATAATTCCTGATAAATTAAGGGAAAGGTATTGGACCTCCTCCACGAGGTCACCCAGGGATCGTAAGGATGAAGGGTTAGCTAGAAGCTATGTGGTGGCCACTCATGGACGCAGAGATTGCTGAGAGGGTAGGAAATGCCAGGCTTGCCAAGAGTCAGACCTCTACCCCAACGGCCCCAGTCAGAGAATGGGAAAAGCCCCAAGGGCCCTGGTCAAGAATCCACATTGATTTTGCTGGCCCTTTCCACGCCAAACGTTCCTAGTGGTTGTTGATGCATTCTCTAAATGGTTGGAGATCATACTCATGAAATCCACTACGGCCGAAGCAGTAATCGCAGCCCTCGCCACCTATTCGCAACTCACGGGTTGCGGACACTCTGGTGTCCGACAATGAGCCTCAATTCACGGCAGCCCAGTTTGAAGAATACCTGGCAGAGGAGGGCATCCGACATGCCTCTCTGCGCCTTTCCACCCTGCGTCGAATGGCCTTGCAGGCGTTCCGTCCGGGCGCTAAGGAGGCGTGTCAGGCTCAAGCCAGGTGACTGGCAAACAAAGATAGACTTTTCCTAGCCGTCCAGCACAGAACCCCAAGCACGGCCACGGGAAAAGCCCAGCCGAATTACTAATGGGACGGAAACTCCGGTGCCCACTTGACCGTTTGAATCCCATTACACACCAGAGGGTTACAAGGGGAACTAGAAAAGACAAGGAAATGAGCATAGGCGACGGGTGTGGGCCCGAAACTATGGGGCGGCCCTAGTTGGTTCGCAGGACAAATAATAAAGATAACCGGCCCAAAATCGTCGTGGTAGAGCTACCAGACAACCGAGTGTGGAGGCGCCACATAGATCAGATAAGAAGCGAATAACTGATCAAACCGAACCAAATGAAACAGATCATGACCAATACCAATTTGAATTCACAGCTGACAATGACCGGGGGCGCAAGACTTAGCTGAGGTCCCAGAGTTCCAGCGGCGCCATCAGGTTCCCGAGGAAACAGCAGGAAAGTTTCAAAAGTAATCCAAGGCGGATGGCCAAGAAAAGAGTCGGCCAATAATCCGGAGCCCGTTGGCTCAGAGAAAGAGCTGGGAGGAGAAAACAGCCCCTCCGACCAGCTCAAAACACCACCAGAACTGAACCGCGCAGGTCAGAAAGAACTAGGAGGCAGGTTATTTGCGTGACTACGTCGAAAAATAACATGTAAATAAATATGTAAATAGAGGCAAAGTGTTTTCTGGGAGGGGAGGAGTGTTATGTATTCATGTTTGTACCTTTAAATATTTGAGCGGGAAATCAGCACGTTGCTGATTGGGAAACCTCAACAGAACTGTATAAAAGGAGAGGTTTTTCCCCCAGCCTGCTGCTGGGTTCACCCTATATTAAAGAGCTGTTGTCACTACCCTGGTCTCCAGCCTCGTTACTTCCCGAACTTAACAGTTCAAGGTACTTTCTTGTGGCCTGGCCATTAGTGATCCCTCGACCAAACTACCTGTCAGGATTGCCTCGCACTTTCACCTACATTTTTGCTTTGCTGGCAACTTGACAATAACAGGAGTGATGGTGGATGGCAAGAGTGGGAGAATGGTATCCAAGCATCCATCAGCTTCTGTGAAACATTGCTGGCATCTCAAGGACACACCGAGCAAATGTCCTGGCATGGCTGTCTGTTTCCCATAACATAATGAACAGAAGTGATTGGTGGACGAATTGGATTGTGGGTGGCCCATAGGGAAAGGGAGAAATTAACTATGCTTGCTTTTGTGTGGGAAACTCAGAGCTGTTTTCGCTTCTTCTCTGCCAGTGTGGTTTATTCAGTAAAGTTTTATACTCTTGGTAAAGTAATATCCTAGGAGTTTCTTTTTCTAGATTCGCCAACTGGACAGTTAATATCACCTGGTTTTAACCTGCCTCATTCTGGACAAAATTGAACAGAATTAGGTGTGATACTGGAAGAAATGCCTCTGCCCTGTACCAATGGGGATGGAAAGATTCCCCTTGTTTCAATTATGGTGCTGCTATGCAAACTATTAAATATGTTGTGCAAGGCTGCTCACGACATGCATTTTCTGGTTCCTTAGAAAATCTGCACGAAGCAGCATTAGAGATGATCGCCTGGATAACTGAATTGGACATCCAGTTATGAGGCCATGCTGTACCCCTGAACAGGTTTTATATATAATTACATGGATTGTGTGTGTATAGGTTTAGCAGAGTGGTGCAGTGGCCTAGAGGTGGAGCTCTCACAATCAGGAGGCTGTGAGTTTGGTCCTAGGTAGAGGCTGATATTTCTCTCTCTGGGCACAGTGAGAATATCTGTTGAACATAGCTCTGCATTGGCGGGCATCCAGCCATTAAAAATTCTGTGCCAGCTCCATTCAGTTGCCCTGACTCCACCCTGCAAGAGATTATGGGGTCATTAAATGGTGATGATGATGTTTACTTTCCATCTGTCATGTTCTCATCATGTGCTAAATAATAACTGGACCCTAAACCAAATAAGGCTGATTCGTAAAGTGCATACTAAGCTAAAATGTGCTTAGTTTCCATTTCAGTGTGCCAAATGAGCACAGCAATTGTAAGCAGCTCCCTATGCTCCTGAGATGGAAAGGTATCATTGCCTAATGAATTGCTCCTCTTTTGAATTATTAAAACCATAAAAACCTGTTTCCTAAGAGGAAACACTGGGAAATCTGTCTTCCGTGTGCCAAACAGTAACTTAAAAAGCTCATGTTTTAATCAGTAATTTATCAGAGGAGTTTACTTAGAGGATGACATAGGGTGATTTTTTTTTTAATTCAAGCAATCTGGATGCAAGGATGATATAACATGTCATCCATCCAAATATAACAGAACAATCCATTTTTCTGTTAGAACATTCTTCCCTGGTCGATTTTACAGAAACAGATGTCTCAGCTTAGCTAATTTGTAAGAAGATAAATTACTATCGTGGACTGAATTGACAGCATTTCAGTGGCGTCTGAACTAGAATAAAATTTTTTCCAGCTAGTTATTAATTCAAAGGAAATGCCCCTGGGGTCACTGGAGAACTCTGATTAACTCTCTATAACGCCATGTAAAACTGAAAAGAAACAATCTTTACCCTTTCCTATGGTAAAAAGGTAAAGGTTCCCTTCGCACATATGTGCTAGTCATTCCTGACTCTAGGGGGCGGTGCTCATCTCCGTTTCAAAGCCGAAGAGCCAGCGCTGTCTGAAGATGTCTCCGTGGTCATGTGACCGGTATGACTCAACACCAAAGGTGCATGTTACCTTCCCACCAAAGGTGGTCCCTATTTTTCTACTTGCATTTTATACGTGCTTTCGAACTGCTAGGTTGGCAGAAGCTGGGACAAATAACAGGAGCTCACCCTATTACGCGGCACTAGGGATTCGAACCGCTGAACTGCCGACCTTTCGATTGACAAGCTCAGCGTCTTACCCACTAAGCCACCACATCCAGTATTTCTGTAATCCACCCATAGTCACTTAGACACTGAGAGGGGTGGTGTCTAAATTTAATAAATAAACAAATTATTAATCAAGTCTATATGATTGCATTCAAGCAACTTTAAACATGTTTATTTTGTTTAAACATGTTAATAGAAAATTCACAGATTACAGTTAAGTGGAAAAAGAAATCTGGTCACATTATTATTTTGTGTATGAATATATACAGTATTTCTGAAAGCAGGAAGATGTTGAAAGAAGAACAGGATTCCTAACAATGTTGTTGTCCATATATCCATGTAATTGTGGGGGGGAAGGGAGAGAACTTTATTTATTTCTTTTTCTACTACCATACATTTTTTGGCATCTTTCTTATCTCTTATGAACACCAAAATGATTTTATCAATTGGAACCGTCATCAACTTCAGAAACACAACTCTGTCTTTGATAAAATCAAGTGCAAATGTAAGGATGACAAAATACAGACATTTTCTTATAACAGTTGTTTAGCTCTAACCTTTAGTCTGAAATCCATTTCCTGCCATTTTTATCTCCTGTGTTTTTGCTGTTACTTGTAGAAAGATATACAACAGGTACTGTAGGAAAGGGTATAGGACTAGATAAAAGTCCTATGGAGCAGAAATCCCACTTTCTTAGGTTAAAGTTTATTTACGACACTTAGGAATTCTTGACTCAGTGATTTCTGTCGTTCACAATTTTAAAGGGTATATCAACTCTGTCCCATATTCCTACATGTCTTTCCCCACAATATAGAAGGTCCAATCCACTTCCATTCAAACACTGAAACAGCTGCCCTAATATATGGAGAGAGAATGGCAGAGGACAAATTTATTTAAATTTAAATTAAAATAAGACAGAAATTAATATTCAGCAGTACAGTAATGGATAGTCACTCCTCAACTGTAGTCATCCATATCTAGAATTTTAAGCTAGTTGAACCGGAATCTCATCTTCACAACACTTAGTGTTTTTCTGTCCAAGGATGCACTCTCAGACATTGAAAAGCGTCTCCCTTCCACCCAAAAGCTACACTCAATCAAAAATGAACAACATTAGTGTTCTTTCATTTCCTTTCCCTTTTCCAAGGAAATTTCCTATGACTTGGACAACTGTATGACAGACAGAAGGAAATAATTTTTCTGTTCCATTAGCAGTGGCAGATATCTGCCAGTTCCTCTTCTGAAGGCACGGAATGTTTGGATCTAAGGTATCTGGAGTCCAGTCATAATCAGACTGGGGCATTTTTATGCTCAGAAAGCTTTCAAGTGCTTAATTTTATGAGCCAAGCGGACCTGGAATGCACATGAGTCCACTAAGAGAGTTCATCCAATGTAGCTGAATAGAAAAGACAGGGTGCCTCTGGTTTGTGCATCTATGGCTCTCATTCAACAATAAAAGTCAAGAATTATCACAGCCCATCCTTGCCTCCCATAGTGCCATCTGGAGTGCAAGCAGAATACTGAGCTCCAGCACTTGCGTGGATTGGCAAGATATCCATTTTTAACAAAAGGAAGACATTCAAAAAGGGGTAGGCTTGATTTAGACAAAGAAGAACAATTATTTTTTCACCCCAATACCATTCATAGGTAGACATAGTATTATATCTTAGAACAAAGTAGGTAGACTTAACTGTTTGTCCTGATGCCTGTTTTTTTTTACCACTGAGGTTTAGTAGATCCATATAACTAAACTCCACACAATTTATTTATGAAATAAAATAAAAATGAAATACATGTCATGGGAAGAAAGTTTATTTTAAGTAGCAAGATGAAAATTCTCTCCATCTCTCCCTCCAGATACTTCTCAGTCTAGTCCTTTTCTGGAGGAGGAAGAGCTGCTAAATTCTTAGTATTCTAACAGAAAACTAAATTGGGTTTACTGCCAAGCTTTCCTGTCAGTTCTTATCCCTGCTTATTAAGCTTGTGAGGATGGATGCTGAAGTAGACTGAAATTCACCAAAGTCCATAATAATGTGTCGTGAAAGTGAAAAGTGTTTAAATGACAAGCATCTTGAAACAATGAAGCTAACTTGGTCACGCCAGGTGAGGACTGGCTCAAAGCAAGATTACTGTAACATCAAAGTCTTAAGGTATATGCAGGAATTGGGTATGTCTAATTTAATGAAAAGAAGGACTACAGGTGACATGATAGCAGTGTTCCTTCTTTAATGAAAAGAAGGACTAGAGGTGACATGATAGCAGTGTTCCGATAGCTCAGGGACTGCCACAAAGAAGAGGGAGTCAAACTATTCTCCAAAGCACCTGAGGCTAGAACAAGAAGCAATGGGTGGAAACTAATCAAGGAGAGAAGCAACTTAGAACTAAGGAGAAATTTCCTGACAGTTAGAACAATCAATAAGTGGAACAACTTGCCTGCAGAAGTTGTGAATGCTCCAATAGTGGAAGTTTTTAAGAAGATATTGGACAACCATTTGTCTGAAATCGTATAGAGTTTCCTGCCTGAGCAGGGGGTTGGACTAGAAGACCTCCAAGGTCCCTTCCAACTCTGTTTCTGTTTCTGTTTCTGTTTCTATTCTATTCTATTCTATTCTATTCTATTCTATTCTATTCTATTCTATTCTATTCTATTCTATTCTATTCATCGCACACAATTATTATATCTCTTCTCCATCCCCAGAAGCTGCCTAATCAGACTTCACTTAGACTTCATCTAACATATACTGGTATATCCTGGTAGGGATGGGCGATTTTAGGCCCTGTAAGCAAAATGTGATCAACGCCCCCTCCTTTTATGCAGCTCTTGAAGCATCTCTTTGCCACCATTTCCAAATATCAGCAGTATAGTTTGCTGCCATCTTAAGAGAGAAAATATAGAAAGCTGATAAATGATGTGGTCCCCAAATGCATCCCATCAGAACACTTCAGCTCTGGCTTCACTCGCCATCATTGTACATCCCTGTTTGTTTGTTTGTCAAACACATAAGATAACAGATAGTATAAGATAAGTATAAACATAACTATGAATACGTGAAATGGATATGAATAAAAGGGGACATTAGGACAGGGATGGTAGGCACATTGGTGTGCTCATGCATACCCCTTACAGACCTCTTAGGAATGGGGTGAGGTCAACAGTAGACAATCTAAGGTTAATGTTATGGGGGGTTGAGGATGAAACCACAGAGTCAAGTAATGCATTCCAGGCATTGACCACTCTGTTGCTGAAGTTATATTTTCTGCAATCGAGTTTGGAGTGATTTATCTTGAGTTTGTATCTATTGTGTGCTCGTGTATTATTGCGGTTGAAACTGAAGTAGTCATTGACAGGTAGGAGATAATTTTGTGTACTACGCTAAGGTCAGACTGAAGGCGGCGTAGTTCTAAATTTTCTAATCTCAAAATTTCAAGCCTGGTGGCATAAGGTTCACATAATATTCACAGGCAGTCCATGCCCTCTCCAAAAATATTCAGTACAATCTCCTGTGCCTCAGAGTTTGTCCAAGCAAATACCGTATGAAAAAACAAACAAACCACCCATTACTTACAATGTTTAAAGGGTACATCTAAAACATCATGGGTGAAAGCAACAAATGTGTGTGTTTTGTTTGGCCTGCCATTTAATGGCGCTTTTCAGGAGCTGACCACGTGCTTGAGAAATAAGGGCATTTATTTCTCTTGAGATAGTCATGACAGATCAACAGTTGTTAGAGCTCTTTAGCATCAGTAGGTAGTTAGACTGTTTAGCCTATAATATTCCAGTAGAATGGAAGGACCCACTTTTCTGGTTGGAAGTATTGTTGAGAGCTGCAGTATGGCTGTATGGAAAGTGCCATAAGTAACACTTCTATGAGAAATCGAATAATATATAATTTGTCATATGGATCCCCGAAGAGGAAATAATATGGAACCAAGACAATTCTCTCATCTAAACGCTTCTCTCACTTTTCATTTGCAATCTTTTCTTAAATTATTAGGGCTATATTCTCTAACTGATTAGCAGTTAAAATGTTCACAGAAAACCAATTGATAAAAATATGTCTTCAATACATCACCTAGGTTTCTCTTTTTAAAATATGTATATATGCATTTGTAATACTAATAAAGTAGCAAGTGTCTTTATAAAGACATTTTCCCTTTCCTCGTATAATAATAACTGCTATGGCATCTTCTAAATCAAACAAATGAGTCAAAAAAAAAGGCTGTGCTTTTTGTTTTAGAGTTACTATTTTATGAAGATGGCTATGTATGGATTTATACTTGGTCATCTTCCTCAGAAGAAAGTCTTATTTTGTGCCATGAGGTTCATATTCTGATAAGTTGGCTTAATGATTACTCAAAAGGTCTATGATTAGCTGTAATTCAAGAGTCAGATGTCCCTTTTGTCATGTCACTCTCACCCAAAAGTGGAGCATGTAGGTAGCTCTTCTCTATTCTTTTACAATAATTACTTGCTACAAGTAATTAGTGATTAATTAGATCACTAATTTACTACCTCAATCGAGAGGTAGTGATGAATCTACTAAATGAGGTGATCAATCCAGAATATGAACCAAAGGTAATAATCAATCCAAATATTTCATGGCTGAATAAAGGATCTAAATTGGGATATTCTTGGATCAAGACTGCAGGGTTATATTAACGTTTTGTGGATCAGAGTGTACTTTTTAATTGGAGGTGGGGATGAGAGCTTCTAGGAGGTGAAAACAGTGCCTGAGTATAACTGGGAAAGAGCTGGAATGCTCAGCTCTTTTTATGTATTTATTTTTCCATTTAAAAAAATCTAACTGAAATAGGTATTTAAAAACTATTAGAGGTTGAACACTTTTGCTTTAATCTTGTTTCCAACAATTCCAAAGACATGCCAAAAATATCAACTTCATCAAAAATTCAGTGATGTGCTCCAGGAGCTTCCCAAAAGAGGATGCATCTCAAATTGATTGTGGATTGTCTCCGCCTCTCATTTTAAAGTGCATGTTATATCCATGGTACCCTTTCTTTCTTTCTTTCTTTCTTTCTTTCTTTCTTTCTTTCTTTCTTTCTTTGAGTGTCTTTGCTCCATAGTTTTAATTAAATCTTATATCATCCTTCTTAAAAGCTTGTTATTTCATGCATTTTAGGATCCTAAACATAGAAATAGTACTTACAGCTAGTCATAGAAAAAATCTACTCAAATGTAAATCTGGTCAGTTTTAGGGGTATTTGCTTTCTAACAGGCACATTTAGGAAGACAGTCTGACTTCCTGATAAAGTATTACTAGTGTTTTATCCATTCAGTTATGACATGTGTCGTCATTTTATAGTGTAACCACCCATTTAAACTTGGATTTTAATATTACCTCCTCTACTACATGAAAATATTGAGGGTGGGGTGTATACTTTGCTGTTATTTGTTTATCTATGGATCAGAAAATGCTAGGAAATTACTATCTGTACCATTAATAGTCTGTATTACATAGTTCAAATAATTTATTTCAATTTATTTCCAAAGCATTACCTTCTTCTTAAGACAACAATATACATAGACTATTATTCTTTGCAAATATATCTGGAAGTAAGTCCTTTGAAATTCTAGGACTTATTTCTAAATTATTATTGAGCTGAACTATTAAATTGATATAAAAAGCAAGCTGATAAACAGAGTTAATGTTTCAAATAAAAAGAAGACTGAAAACAGTTGCTAAAATGTTCAGAAATTGCTTTGCCAGCTCTTTAAACAAGCTTTTCTCTCCCTCCCTCTCTCTCCCCCTCCTCCATCAATTTCCATCCTTTTAGCTTTTTGTAAAGCAAATAGGGTGCCTTCCCGCAGAAAACATCAAGCAGCTATCCAAGGGTGCTGTTCATGGATGTTGGTGCTGAAATGAATCCTTTTACCCAATCTATTGCATTGCTGGAAGGGCGGGGTGGTGGTAGGGGGGGGGGAGAGAAAGGATATTAGATACAAAGTGGCTAAGGCACCCAATATATATTCCTAAAAGTCAGCCTCTACAAGTTAAAAAAAAATATTGTTCTCTTCTTTCTTTCCATGATTTGGAACTGAACTGTTTCCATTTGTTAAAAGGGCAAGAATTGCAATGAAATGCCAAACTGTGAAATCATCAGGTTTGGTATTTGCTAAATCTCCCTGAAGTGTTGAATGTGCTGAGAGTACGGCTGGGAATGCAATATCTTCCAGGAGCTAATCCTGTGTTTGCATTCTCCGAAAAGTTATCTGCTTAAGTTAACATGCAAACCTCTCCATCCCCAACTTACTTGAGTCATTCCTGACAGGGAAGCTGGAGGAATTCTTTACGAAAGAGACTCTGGTAGCGTTCTCTACAGCCATTTCTTTGCTTGCTGTATCTTCCAGTCCGATGGTATGGGTGATAGACGGCAAACAGAGGAATCCGAAATCAGCCCGCCTTTTCTTAGGCTACAGTGCTCCACTTGACTGCTAGCATTGTTCTCCTACAGGTGTGATCAAGCAAAGACAAGAGAAGCTCAGCGCAAGGACAAGGATTCCGAAGTGGAGGAACTTAACAGAAGTTCCAGCTGATGCTTGTCAAAGTGGAAATGGAATAACTTGCCTTCTGAGCCCACAGACATTCGTGTCACTTCTTTAAATGTTCATAGTCACACCTTCACATGCTCAAAACGGTCTTCCCATCTGCTGATCTGGCTGGAGGCTGCGTAAATCAAATTTGGAGATGGCTGTGACAAAGCGTGGCAGCAGGCAAAACACTGTGGGTGGGTTTAGCTCTCTGCGCAGAAGTGGAAGATTGACAGGCTGCACCCAGCAGGAAGGAACAGGGAACGGCACCATTCGTCCCTCATCCTTAAGCTCTTCTAAGGTGCAGTCAAAAATTCTGCCTCTGTGTGACAAAGGCTGACATCAAAGAGCAGCTGGCATCATTTGACACACCATAGGGGCTTGGGGAAAAGAAGGGGGGGCAAAGGTGTGGGCAATGGTCTTGGGCATTGTATCCTGAATGGCAATAGGGCAGAATGGATTTGTGTATTGCTGTAAAAGAGGCTGTTCCTAATTAACCAAGGAGCAATTCAGCGACAAGAGTCGGGAAGCAGTGATGGAAGTTAAGCAGCATCTTGTATGGTGGAAGCTAGGCTTGAATAGACATTTCTCTCCAGCAGTTACAGACCTCCTGAAGCTTTTCTACTAAGAGGTCAACAAAGCAATGAAAAGTAAGAAAGAATAAAGGGGGGGGGGTTGACACATGAGAAGTGGTGATGTATTATCCAACCTAAAAAAAAATGACTATTTTGAGTGAAATCTTTTTTTCAGACCAGAAATCCTTAGGCGATTCATTCTTCTTACTCAGCCATAGTTCCCTTTCTGCATAATAAATTTAAAATAGAATAGAATAGATTTTTTTATTGGCCAAGCGTGATTGGACACACAAGGAATTTGTCTTGGTGCATATGCTCTCAGTGTTCATAAAAGAAAAGATACGTTTATCAAGAATTATAAGGTACAACACTTAATGATGGTCATAGGGAACAAATAAGCAATCAGGAAACAATCAAAATCAATATCAATATAAATCGTAAGGATATAAGCAACAAGGTTACAGTCATACAGTCATAAGCAGAAGGAGATGGGTGGTGGGAACGATGAGATTAATAGTGCAGACTTAGTCAATAGTTTGACAGTGTTGAGGGAAATATTTGTTTAGCAGAGTAATGGCATTCAGGGAGAAACTGTTCTTGTGTCTAGTTGTTCTGGTGTGCAGTGCTCTAAAGCGTCGTTTTGAGGGTAGGAGTTGAAACAGTTTATGTCCAGGATGTGAGGGGTCTGTAAATATTTTTTTATTGTAAATATTGGCCTACCTTACAAAACACTAAGGATTGTTGCTTATACAATACAAAAAACTTCTGAAAAATGATGTTTTGGTCACCTCATTCTCTGCCACAGATTTGGATGCAGCAAACTCAGACTTTGGACTAAACAATTTCACTCTCTCAAGTGGTGATAAAGCATTTCTTCTGCTAGCATTTTACCTGTTGTTCAGTGTTTACATCTGTGCCCCCATATGTAAACATAATCTAGTTGTCAACATGTACAATTTTACGCAAAAGCCAGCATAAAGTCCACCTGCTCTTCAAACTGACTTAAATCAAACCATCACAAGCGTGGGTAAAAAACCATCCATTTTTATTGCTTTGATGCTGAAGTGTTGCTTTGTTTTAACTCTAGAACAGTAAACTAATTATGATTATTACCTGTCTGCCTGCCTAACCTTTGTCTGAGGTATTAAAAATATTTTAATAATCTTTTAAAAAGAAGAAAAAAAAATTGCAACAAGCAGCATTAGCATAGTGGCTCCTTCTCAGCCCAGCTATGCTTATGCCAATTCTGTTCACTGAAACTTTCGTCCCTTGATACTCTCTGGAGATCTATTTGTGTTCCTTTCTTCCAAATTCTGCAACTCTTAATTTGATCTTGGAATGAATTTCTCAATATTCTGTTGACATATCTGAAATGTTTTCCATAGTTCCGTAGATTTATGAATAGAAAAATATAGTGGATTTTGGTTGTGCAGCAACTTGGTTTTCTACTGCTAGAATGACCATTTCTTTTGATCAAGGGAAAACAACACATTCTTGGATTTCAACTCCCATCAACTTCATTAGTCATGCTGATTAAGTCTGTAGGATATTGGGGTTTTACAACAGAGCTCCATGTTCTCCCCTAATTAAGAAAATACAGCATAGTTATAACTCTCTAATTGATCAACAATTTCTTTCATTTTCAATGTAGACATGTTGGATAGTATGCAAATCATTTCCAATCAGAAGGGCACTTAATTGCTTCTGGTCCTTCATATCCAGTAAATTTAAAATTATTGATTTTCTGACATAATTTTCCTTCCGCTCCAGAATTTTTCAACCCTCCAACATCTAATCTTCAAGGGCCTCTTTCAAACTTTCACTTAAATGTGTAAGTAGCATCTCAAGCTCCAAATGTTCAAGACTCATCTCATCTTTTTTCTTCTTCTTGGGATTCCCTGGGAAGAAAAGATGAACTGAAGACTTCAGTTTTCAGTGGAACTGACAACTGCAGCAGAATAAAGAGCTGGTGAGTAGATTGCCTCTTTGTAATTCCTTTCCAAACAAGAAGAGGACCCACAAATGCTCCAGACAGTTGCTTCTCATGAGAAGACTGCAAGACGAAAGTCTCCAGAAGATTTAAGAGATCACCAATTAATTACTCAGAAAGTTAATTTAACCAGAATATATAATCCAATCCAGTCTGTTTCTTCCAAGTACAATTTTATTTTCCTCCTTCTATTTGTCTACTTTGCATGTGTATATATATTATAAATTCTTTGGCTCAGAGACCAGTTCCCTCCTTTCCTGTAAAGCACCGTGTGTGTGTGTGTGTGTGTGTGTGTGTGTGTGTGTATTAGTGTGTACACACACACTAATAACAACAACAACAACAACAACAACAACAACAACAACAGCAACAGAGTTGGAAGGGATCTTGGAGGTCTTCTAGTCCAACCCCCTGCCCAGGCAGGAAACCCTACACCACTTCAGACAAATGGTTATCCAACATCTTCTTAACAATTTCCAGTGTTGGAGCATTCACAACTTCTGGAGGCAAGTTGTTCCACTTACTAACTGTTCTGTCCGGAAATTTTTTTGAAAATGTTGAATAGCCATTTGTCTGAAATGGTGTAGAATTTCCTGTCTGGGCAGGGAGTTGGTCTAGAAGGCCTCCAAGGTCCCTTCCAACTCTGTTGTTGTTGTAGATAGATAGATAGATAGATAGATAGATAGATAGATAGATAGATAGATAGATAGATAGATAGATAGATAGATAGATAGATAGATAGAGATAGAGATAGAGATATATATGGTTTTTAAGGTGTCTGTTGAAATGCTCTTGCATACAGTCCTCTAATATGTAGCATAATATATAGTTATGTAGCAGTACACTCCAGATCTAGCAGAGTTCCCATATAAAAACAATATTGCACTTCTTATGGAAACCAGTTGTTATCAAAGCAAATCCAGGATCATAAAAGCAGCTTTCCCAAAATTTAGTTCAAGAAGATGCCAGATTCTGTATTCGCAAATCTTTAGTGGTGAATACAGTAAATAATATAATGGTCTGAAAAGAGAATTTTTATGTGTCGGTTTGTTTGTGGGAAGTATCCCCTTTTCTATTGCTGCAGTATGCTAGATTCTTTCAAACCAGTGGCTCATAAATGGGAAATCACTGCAGGTTTTCCTTTTATATTATGTTTGTTTTCATTGTTAGGCTTTAATCCGCGTACATCATCCAGAGAGTCACCGCTGTGAGGTGGGCAGCCATATAAATTATTCAAATAAATACATTATTATTATTCCCTGAATAAATGATTCTTCAAGCTTTATATCCCTTTGCAAAGTATTTTATTAGTTAACTTCATTTCTTTATGCATGGTACTGTTAAGTTTTCTTGCAACCCACCCCACCCCCCGCAAACATAAACAGCTCCTGCAAGACAAGGTCACAATCTGTACAATATCACCTTTACGTTACCCTGAATAATTTTCTTACAGTTTACAGTGGTGGGAGGAGGATGAACCAAATGTGTCTGGATTGCAACAGGCACATTTCAAGCCACAGAATGAACTCATCAGCTTGCAAAGACCTCTTCTGCAATGTCAGGGGAGCAGGCCATTTATTCGTGGCAAACCATTCACAGACCGGTTTTCTCTGCACATATTCTTTCAGCCCTCCGTCTGACTCACACTCACGTAGTACTCAGCCTCAGGCTGGCGAGGTTGTCGGCAGCACAATGCTTCTTCTTGACGCTTGTTGACGTCTCCTGTAGCTCTTCTCTACTTAAACAAAATCAAGTCATGAACTTCCAGGGTTGCCATGAGGGTGCAAAGGTGGAGCGGGGATGGGGATGGGGGTGGAACTTCTGAATCGCAGAAGAACTGGTAGCAACTGAGTACTTTTGCACATCTTGTACAATTATATCGGGGTTAATCGTAACTTAGGTTATCTAATTCACTATAAAAAAAAATAATAACCTCATTTGCAGTGCTTTGCAAAGTGGCCCCTGGGCTGTGAGCTTATTGACTCCAGATAACTAAAATTTGTTTTGCATTGGTTGATTGGCTTATATATAAATATACAAATCATCCTTGTTTTCAACATGCTTACATGCATCTTTAATGTCTTAAGGCAGACGCAAACACAAGCACAATGAGCACATTACTCTTTTGGGTGCCTTCTTTGTTTGTTTGTTTCAGTTTTGATTTGCTCTCTCCTTCCTATCATTTCCATATTACACAGGCATAAAAATTGTTTATAGGCATTGAGTCACTTCCGAAAGAAAATGTTCCAATCTGAGTTATTTATGCACTAGGATGAGATTATAAAATCATCAACGAGGCCAGGGGTGTCAAAACTCGATTTCATTGACCTCGGGGGGGCCGAGGGGTCATGGCCAGGGTGGGCGTGGCCAGCTCAACATCACTCGTGTCGTGGGTGCCTGTGGTGGCCTGAGGGCTCTGCCAGCAAAAACAGCTCCATTTTCAGCTATGATGGCTTCCTGCAACCCTCTGCCAGTGAAAATGGAGCTCGGGGGAACCGAATGCAGCTCTCCCGAGCTCTGTTTTCACTGGCAGAGGCACCACGGACCAGTCCTTCGCTATTTCCAGGGCAGCCCTGTGGGCCAAATCTAAGCACCCCATGGGCCAGTTCTGGCTCGCGGGTCTTGAGTTTGACATCCCAGAACTAGACTTTTGCCCTAGTGAAATAGGATAGTGCCTCTTAATTCAGTGAGATAGAATATATTTCAGCCTTCTTCCTAAATAAGAATTCAAATTATAAATGCTTAAGAACAATACATATGTTCTAATGTACCAAAAGTAATAGTGTATTAGAAGAGAATATCTGTAACTTAGGGATGAACTATGGAGCCTTTGATGCTCTCTGAACTTGGTTGATTGTAGACGTCTCGTTGCCCAACTATCCCAGAGGTGCATTTTCCAAAAGGCAACTAGAGATTCTTGGGGGTTTTTCTTTGAAAATATTTTACTTCTCTCACCCAAGAAGCTTCTTCAGTTCTGAAGAATTAGATGCTTTCTGAAGAACTAAAAAAGCATTGTGGATGAGAAGCGGAACATTTTCAAAGAAAAAAAATTGAAGAACCTCCAGTTGCCTTTTGGAAAAAACATCTTTGGGACAATTATGATCTGGATGATTGAGTATCTCCATGGCATAGGCATTACCCACCTAAGTAACATCATCAGTGTGATTCCCAAACAGAGGTTTTGCTGTCTAAGGGTTTTGCCCTGCAACTTTGAACTGCTCATCTCCTGCACTTAAATCAGTTAGAAGTGAAGTCATCTTTAAAAAAAATCCTCTTTTTTTCATCATTATCCTCCATTTTGACCTAGTCAAACAAAAACTTATTTTTTTACTTCTACTGGATTCCTTAATGAATGTTTTAAGAGAGCTGGTTTTCTCCTTTCTAAGCTGGAGCCATTATACACATGAGAGGTTAATAGTAGTTTGGTCAAGTCCACTGGTTAGATCAGGGGTCAGCAACCCACGGCTCTGAAGCCACATGTGGCTCTTTTATCCCTCTGCTGTGGCTCCCTGTCACTCAAAATATGTATTATAACCACCAATGTGCGATACCTGCCGGCATGCGATTTATTGAGCTTTTCAACCCCTGGTAGGCCAATGATGGATAAATCCAAGAAAAGAAAAGTTTCAGAAGAAAACAGAATGTTTAATTCAACTACATATGCTAGTTCTGTGGCTTCTCAGGAAATAATCAGGCATGGGAAAGGTTTTGTGGCTCCTGATGTTTTTTTTTCTGTGGGAAACCGGTCCAAATGGCTCTTTGAGTGTTTAAGATTGCCGACCTCTGGATTAGATATTAATCAACCAATTCTAAAAGCTGGCTAAACATTTGTCAACTCTTGACCTTGTGTTTTTGAAAGGCAGAATTGGACATTCTGGGTAGATTTTAATTGGGAATCAAAAATTAACTCTTAAGCAGTTGCATAAACATGGTTTTTTTATGTTCTAGTTTTTATATCCTACATAAATAGAAAAGCCTTACTGCACTGTACGACTGTGTTGTTTCTGCTTTTTTCCTCTCATTCCTTTATTTCTTTTTATTTTTTCTTCTCTTTATTTCTTTTTTCTTTGATCTAATTTTTTGTTTTTTTTCAGCATATGGCTTATTTTGAACAGTTTAGAGTATTGCTATCATGGGTAGCAATTAAATTTGTAATTAATAAAAATAATTAATAACATTAATAAAAATTAGTAAAAAAAAATATCACGCCTTCAAAGCTAGGTCAGATCAAGAAACAGGAACGACAGCGATTCCAGAAATATTCTTCATGGTTATGAAGAACCTTAAAAGATAGAAGGTTTGTTTTCTTTTACCTCATGAGTGTATAAATCTTCCTTCACATCTCCTTTAATGGCCCTCTCATACCTTCCCCAAAGTCAGCTGTACACATTCACATTCTTGCCACCTTGGCAGAAGCAATATTCCACCTTCCTCTGTGGTAGAAGGTCCACTCCCAGCCAAATTCACCTGCATTTGCTGAGAAATGTCACTACTGCTTTTGATTCAGGACCAATAAATCTTATGCCTGGCCTTAGCTGTATGAGTTCTGACAATGATCCATCTCTGGGTGCACAACTTGGTTTGCCAACACACAGCTCGATCAGCATCATATCAACCTCCTGCTCTGCCCGACTTATACAGACTGAGCAATATCAAGTGTGAGCAACATGTCTTCCCATCTTAAATTTGTTCATAGCAAACCTTCCCCCCATCCCCACCCCCAGGAGCTGAGACCCACAATTTCCTTTAAGGGCAAAGCAAGCAATCTCAGATTGGGAAGAACAGGTGTTAAAAATATAGTGACCAGGTAAGAATTTTGCAGCCAGGGACTTCCGGTTTGGCTCCGCTGTGTTAATGGCAGGCGATTACAGTCCGCCCGTTCTTTGTGATTCTGTGAGAGCTGTTTAGACAGTGCTAATCTTCTGTCAACAGCTCGTAAATCTCTGCCCTCGGGCAAAGAGGGGGAGATGAGCATTTGAACTGAAGTTTGAGCCCCCAAGAAAAGCCCCAGAATGATTTCTGGTGGTTTGATGGGAACGCTCCTTCGATAGTTCAAAAAAAGCTCCAGAGTCCAGAACGCCTCTGCAAAAGCAGAGCAAAACGCAGCGTCCATCTCCGTGACTGAAGAGGATTAATGATAAATTGTCAACACGGAAGAATCGAAAGCAGGAGGGCTGGCATTTGCTTGTAAGATGATTTTAACTCCCTGACAGAGAAGTTATTTGAAGAGTGGAGATGAAGAAAGATGGCGTTTTGTGTTTTGAAAGTGAAAGCTAAGGAAATGCTGATTACAATTGCTGGTGTGGAACCTCTAAGAAGAAAATAACAAGATTTTTTTCTAAATGGAATTCTTTTTAAAAAAATCTATTTCTTTTTATTATCTTTTTTTACAGTGTTTAAGAAGAAAAATTTATTGGGTTTTTTTCTTTTATTCCCTCCCCTTTTTTTTTTTCTTCTTCTTCTTGATATTACTTAGTTTAAAATGGCTTTTAAGCAAAGAGATTTAACCACTTCTAAATTATTGGAAATATCTTCACTTCAGGTACGGAAATTGAGAGAGGATATTAAAGAAAGTCTAAGGAATTTTTACAGGAGCTTATGGGCTCATCTTTCAGAAATAGATCAAAATTTAATGAAATGGAGAAAGAAATACTGGATTTTAAAGATTTGGTGGAAGAGCAGAGTAAGGAGATGAAAAATTAAAGGAATCAATTACTCCATTATTGTTATCTAGTACACAGACAGAAGAAAGACTGAATGAATTTAACCAAATTAATTTAGATTTGCAAAGGAAAATAGATGAAGTTCAAATTAATTTGAATTTAGAAAATAAAATAGATGATATTCAGGTTAAGGCTGATAAGGCAGAGGAAGAAAGGGTTATATTACAATATAAATTAATGGAATATGCTATAAGGGTAAGGGTTTAAGAGAATCTAAAGAGGAAAATTTGAAAGAGATTTTTATTCAGGCCTTTGCCCAGATAGAGGAATGGAACCAGAAGATTTTGAAGTTAATATTGAAAAAATTTATCGTGTTAATTCCTGGTGGGCAAGGCAGAAGTGTTTACCGAGAGATGTGGTTATTTATTTTACAAATAAGAGGATTAGGTATGGAATTTTGCAAGCATTTTATAAAAATAAATTTCAAATATTAGGACAAGATATAATAATGATGAAGGAAATTCCTCCTAAAATGTTAAGAAAGAGAAAAGAATTTGCCTTTCTGGTGGATGAGCTTAAGAAACATCAGATATATTTTAGATGGGAGGTTCCAGCAGGTTTAACACTGAATTATAAAGGAAGAAAGTATTTTCTCAATACAATTTGTAAAGCACGAGATTTTTATACTAATGTATTAAAGATTGGGAATTCTTTGTTAACAGATGTTAAGTTGAATGGTGAATAGATGGTTGAAAATGTGTAAGATAGAAGAAGGGGAGGGAGAATGTTTAATTTTATTATATATGATTATGGTTAATTTTTGTAAATGATTTATTGTGGATATAAATGTGTAATTTTAGGGGTACTATATGATATATTAAAGGTATAAAGGAATAGGAAGATGGAATATTGTTTAATTTTGGAGGATAGATAGTAAAATTTAGGAACTTGGATTAAATATTATATTTAAGAGATGGATGTAATGTTAATTAGAATGTAATTGTTATAATAGATATATTTTGGATGTTATAGGTGTAATTTTAACAATGTTATTTGACATAAGTAAGGTAAAGTGAAGATTTTAATTATTACAATTGACACTTTGGATATTTGTAATATTATTTGTTGTATATATAAATGTTAAAGATGTGAAAAGATGGACTATCGCTTACCCTGAAGGTTGGACAGAAAAATTAAAGAAACTAAGTTGGAAATATGAACTATTTTTGAGAGACTGCTAAGGGAAGAAAGACATTTTAGAAGAAACCTTGGTGAATATTGGAAGATGGAACGTTGTTTTGATATTGATTGATGAAGGTTGGATACGTACTTTATTCAAGAATAAACACTAACTCAATCGGAAACTTTTGAGAATTCTAGGAGTGGAATGGTCTGATATATAATGGAGTGGAAGAAAAGTATCTTCTTTGTCTTTGGAAGGGGAGTGGAGGTTTTAAGGAACGACTATGGATTATGATTTGTGCTAGATTTTAATTTTTGTTGTTAGTTTTATACCCTGTACTCGGTTCTCGGAAGTCCTGGGGGTGGGGAGGAAGGGAAGGGAGGGGAGGGTAGAAAATGGATTGATAGTTAATGTACAAAGATGATTGAAGATGTATAATTAATGTAAGATCGGACCTGCCTGGTTACTACTTTAGAATGAAGGGAAAGAAGGAGTAGAAGAGAGAAGGAGGAAAGAGAAGGAGGAGAATGTTTAATTTTATTATATATGATTATGGTTAATTTTTGTAAATGATTTATTGTGGATATAAATGTGTAATTTTAGGGGTACTATATGATATATTAAAGGTATAAAGGAATAGGAAGATGGAATATTGTTTAATTTTGGAGGATAGATAGTAAAATTTAGGAACTTGGATTAAATATTATATTTAAGAGATGGATGTAATGTTAATTAGAATGTAATTGTTATAATAGATATATTTTGGATGTTATAGGTGTAATTTTAACAATGTTATTTGACATAAGTAAGGTAAAGTGAAGATTTTAATTATTACAATTGACACTTTGGATATTTGTAATATTATTTGTTGTATATATAAATGTTAAAGATGTGAAAAGATGGACTATTGCTTACCGCTGAAGGTTGGACAGAAAAATTAAAGAAACTAAGTTGGAAATATGAACTATTTTTGAGAGACTGCTAAGGGAAGAAAGACATTTTAGAAGAAACCTTGGTGAATATTGGAAGATGGAACGTTGTTTTGATATTGATTGATGAAGGTTGGATATTAAAACTACGTACTTTATTCAAGAATAAACACTAACTCAATTGGAAACTTTGAGAATTCTAGGAGTGGAATGGTCTGATATATAATGGAGTGGAAGAAAAGTATCTTCTTTGTCTTTGGAAGGAGTGGAGGTTTTAAGGAACGACTATGGATTATGATTTGTGCTAGATTTTAATTTTTGTTGTTAGTTTTATACCCTGTACTCGGTTCTCGGAAGTCCTGGGGGTGGGGAGGAAGGGAAGGGAGGGGAGGGGTAGAAAATGGATTGATAGTTAATGTACAAAGATGATTGAAGATGTATAATTAATGTAAGATCGGACCTGCCTGGTTACTACTTTAGAATGAAGGGAAAGAAGGAGTAGAAGAGAGAAGGAGGAAGGAAGGAAGGTAGGAGGAAAGGAAGGAAGGGAGGGGAGGGTAGAAAATGGATTGATAGTTAATGTACAAAGATGATTGAAGATGTATAATTAATGTAAGATCGGACCTGCCTGGTTACTACTTTAGAATGAAGGGAAAGAAGGAGTAGAAGAGAGAAGGAGGAAAGAGAAGAGGAGGAGGAGGAAAGGAAGGAAGGAAGAGGGGAAGAGGGAGAAGAAAGGAGTAGGGAGGAAAGAGGAGAGGATGTAGATAAGAGAGGGGGAGGATGGTTATGGAAAGTAGAAGAAGGTAAAGAAGGAGAGTAAAAGGAAAAGGAAGGGGGTGGTGACCGGGCAAACCCGATTAATTGTATATGAGGGTACATTAAACATGTTATTGGATATGTTATTGGATAAGAATGTCAAAATAAAACTTTTTAAGACAAAATATATATATATATATAGTGACCAGACGTCCCGCTTTTGGCGGGACAGTCCCGTTTTTTAATAATTTGTCCTGCGTCCCGCAGCAATTCCAAAAAGTCCCGATTTTTTTTTGTTTCACTCCCATTCTGAAAATGGGAGGTGGAGAAGGGGGAGTGGTGGAGAAGGGGGCGCGAGAGGGAGGAGAGACGCCGCTTGACTTCACCCGAGAGGAAGAGAAGAGCCGAGAGGAGAGCCGAGGAGAGCCGAGCCTGCCTGGAAGAGCCAAGAGGAGAGCCGAGCTTGCCTGGAAGAGCAGAGAAGCAGCAGCCACTCCTCCTCCTTCAGGCAGGTGGCAAGACTCAGCGCGCATGCACAGCGCCCCTCCCCCGGTCAATGGTGTCCCGCTTTCCCATCGCTGAAATCTGGTCACTTTAGTTAAAAATGACTTGTGTTCTTTTACTGATCTAGTCCAGGGGTCTCCAATTCAACTCCAGGGAATTCTGGGAGTTGAAGTCTGCCAGGCTTAAAGTTGCCAAGGTTGAAGACCCCTGCTCTAGTCCATAATTCAGACTCCAAAGTTATGTTAAAGTCCCTAATAGGTTGCAGAAAAGTCAATAGAATAATGCCAAGCCAGTAAAAAAAAATACCATAATCTCAGAATAACCTAAAATGTTGGTGAAGTCACAGATCACTCATTCAGAAGCAGTCAAAATAAATGCTAATTCTTCAACAAAGATATATGATTTATAAATATGTCAACAGTCCTAACTCAGCTGCTATTTTTTACACCCTGTAACACGGAGGAGGAAAATATATCATAGCAGCAACTTTTCTCAGCAATGGAGGAAAAAAGAATGAAAGCTGAGCACACCCATAAGTCAAAACTCATGCTTGTATTTATATTTCTGGATAATGTTTTTCACCTTGCAAAAACGCCATTGCCTGACAGAGGAAAAAATGTAAATAATAGAAGAATACCATTATGAAATTGTTGAAAAAAGGAAATATATATTTTATGTTTGTGTTTGGTAAGTTTTGTTTTTTAAAAAATAATAAAAAGACTTTAAAAAAAGTTAAAAAACCGCCATTGCCTGAAAATAAAACAAAAGATAATGGGTTAAAACCACTTACCTTCATTGCTGGTTCAGGAATGGGAGCACGCGGGAGCGCACATGTGCTATGTGCATGCACACCTCTTCTACGCACGCACAGAGCCTTCTGCACATATGCAGAAGGTAAAAAACAGGACGTAATGATGTCCCGATGGGTGGGCGGAGCCTCCCACCACCGGCGCTACCGGTTCATGTGTGTTGTGCCTCGTCCTCCCTCCTCTCCTCAGCCGGGCCCCTCCTGTCGCCTCCCGGGCCTGCTATCAGATTCAGAGTCTGATAATGAAGAGGAACGGCCTGGCATGCCTCCAGCCCCCAGCCCTGGCCCCATGCCCGGACAGAATGTCAGGAATGAACAAACAAACCTCACTCCTACAGCGTGTGAGCAGGTAGCCAGCCACGTGCTGGAATTACCGGCAGCAGATCCAGAGGAAGGGAATTCACAGTGGATGGATCCCTGCTTCCGGAGATCTGAGAGGCGACGTCAGCAGAAGGAAGGGAGGGGCAGGCCTGGATAAGTGCTGAGTCATGGAGCCACACCCCACAGCCTATATAAAGGATCAGCTTGAGTCAAGCAACTTTGAGTCAAGCAAAGTCTCATCTAGTTTGCTGAAGTCACAACTTGGATTCCTGCCTGCCCTGAGAAATCTGAAAGGAATTTGGCAAAGCTGCAGAGGCTTCGTGGCCACGCTTGATACGGACTTCCTAGACCTGGTCGTCGGAGGGGGAGGGGGACACGACAATGTGAGTTGGATAAATCCAGCCGGATTTCACCGCTTGTTAAAACAGGTTATAGAGTTTACCCTTCAAAACATGGACATAGTTGTCTGCATAGTTAACTCTTATTTGTCTGCCTAGAAAGAATTGCAACTCAAAAGGTGAGTTGCAGTTCTAACATACCTACAAAGCAAGGAAGATTCTATCGTTATATACCACTCTGATCTTAGCTTATCCTCTTTCCCAGGTTCCTGGGGTCTGGATTTTCTGGCTAGAAAAAAATAGTGAGCAATTCAAATTGCCAATATCTAAAGCACAATAATGACGGCAAAATAAGCCTGCTTCAGAATGACTCACAATGTTTATCAGTAGTTAGGGCTGCAAAGGCAAGGAGATAGCATCATCAGAATCATGCAAGGACTGAGTTTTCAAGGAGAATACACAGCTAGGAACCAAATATGGAAAAGGCCCAGCCTCTTTCTAATGCCTACTCTCCTCAAGCACAAAACACCCCTTCTAAATACAGAAAGCTCCCAATCTGAGTCAACTAGGTCATTGTGTACACAGAGATGGGATGGTGGAGTTAAACATGTCATGAACTTAGAATCCTTATATTGCCACAAGTGATCCAAGTCCAGTCCCTCCCCCAATGAATTCCATTGACTCTTATCTGGCACTTATTCAGATTTGAACCTTAGCTGACTAGATTCTTATTGTATAGGCTTGTGACTCTGCCTGACACAGTGCAGATTAACAGTTTGTCTCCGCTAATGCTTGGGCTTAAATTTTCTGGAACATCTCCCCCATTTGCAGATAAGTAGCTCAACCATGCCCCATATTCCTCTTTGATTGCATGATATCAATCTCATCTGCTCCCCAGGCTGTAATGTAAAGAGCATTACACTGCTGTTTTTATACTGAAATATGTTTTAATCTGTCAGCATCCTGGCACAGCTTCAAGACATGTAAAAACCATAGAACTTTGCTATCCACGATCATAGAAGGGAGGTCAGGTGACCTAATATGGGTCTGGCTAAATGTATGAATCTCCACTTCTGCCCATTCTTTTTTATTTAGTTATTTATTTTGTCACACAGTATATATAAGCATAAGCATGAAATAACTATACAATATATAAGCATATATATGAGTATGAGTGTGTAATAACTATATTAATTGGATATAACGAAAGGAAACAATAGGACAGGAACAGTAGGCACGCTTGTGTTCTTATGCATGCCCCTTACAGACCTCTTAGAAATGGGGTGAGGTCAATGGTAGATAGTTTTTGATTGAAGCTTTGGGGATTTTGGGAAGAGACCACAGAGTCAGGTAGTGTATTCCAAGCATTAACAACTCTGTTACTGAAGTCATATTTTCTGCAATCAAGATTGGAGCGGTTCACATGAAGCTTAAATCTATTGTGTGCTCGTGTATTGTTGAATTGAAGCTGAAGTAGTCTTTGACAGGAAGGACATTGTAATAGATGATTTTACGAGTTAAACTCAGGTCATGTCGAAGGCGGCGTAGTTCTAAATTTTCTAAACCCAGGATTTCAAGTCTGGTGGCATAAGGTATTTTGTTGTATTTGGAGGAGTGGAATACTCTTCTTGTAAAATATTTCTGGACACATTCAATTGTATTGACGTCAGAAATGTGGTATGGGTTCCAAACAGTCGAGCTGTATTCAAGAATTGGTCTAGCAAATGTTTTATATGCTCTGGTTAGTAGTGTAGTGTTTTTGGAGAAGAAGCTACGCAAGATTAGGTTTACAACTTTTAAGGCCTTTTTTGCGATGTAGTTACAGTGAGCTTTGGCACTTAGATCATTTGATATGAAAATTCCAAGATCTTTAACAGGGTGGGAGTCATCAGTAAGGTAATGTCCATCAAGCTTGTACTTAGTGTTTAGGTTCTTTTTTCCAATATGTAAGACTGAGCATTTGCTGGTTGAGATTTGGAGTTGCCAAGTTTTAGACCATTCAGATAAAAAGTCAAGGTCTTTTTGGAGGATAGCTGTATTGTTGGTGGTGTTAAATAGTTTGACATCATCAGCAAAGAGAACACAATTACTTATAATTTGGTCACAGAGATCATTCATGTATAATATGTAGAGTGTTGGTCCAAGAACGCTGCCTTGGGGAACGCCACTTTTAACAGGAACTTTTAAACTTTTAACTTTTCCTGCAATTTTCTCTCTCTCCTGAAATTCTTTCACACCTGTTACATCCCTTCCCTCACTATTTCATTCTTCTTTTCACATTCTTCTTGATTTGTGAGATGCCAAAATGGAGGAGAAATAACAGACAAATGAATTTAGAGAAGCTAAGATAGACACACACACACCCCGCAATCTTGTAGAGTGATCTCAAACTCCCACCAATTGTGCAACAGTGCCCCAATTTCTGAATGTTTCCCTGCTTACATGGCCAAAGGGGATGTAGCAAAACCAGTGAAGAAAGCCAATTAGTACAGTATAACAACTGTCATCCTCACAAATCTAGACAACATGGTTTGGCAGGGACTCGCAATAGAAGCAACCGAATCAAGATAGGGATTGGCAGTTTAGATGGCTAATTGTATGGATTTTGTTTTGTTTTGTCTTGACACCAAGAGGGGTGAACAGCATTTTGACTCAGCAGTGAGGAAAGGAATCCTCAGCTAGACATAAAATATGCAAATTTAATCAGTCTTCAGGTTCAGAACTCAAGAAGGAAGAAAATAGAAAACTCAACCACAGTAAGCTCTTTCATAGCAGGGGCATTGCTTTAAATAAGGAAACGGAATCCAGGCTATGCCTAATTAGACTTCAAGATTGGTCTCCTTTACAGTTTGCAGTCACGTTTTTCTCACTTGGCCCCTTCCAGATAGGTTGGATCTGCAATTCCCAGAAGGTCCAGTCAGAATACAGAAAATCCTTGCCTTGCAACAGTTTGTTTAGTGACCGTTCAAAATTACAACGCACTGAAAAAAGTGACTTATGTCCATTTTTAACACTTGCAGCATCTCCATAGTCACATGATTAAAATTCAGACACTTGGCAACTGGTGGTTGCAATGCCCCCGGGTCATGCTATCACCTTTTGTGACCTTCTGACAAGCAAAATCAACGGGGAAGACAGATTCACTTAACAATTGTGTTACTAATTTAACAACTGCAGTGATTCACTTAACAACTGAGGCAAGAAAAGTTGTAAAATGGGGCAAAACTCACTAACAACGGTCTTGCTTAGGGGTCCTTGGTGCTCCCTGAGCTTGCTTGTTTTCTTGCAGACGTTTCATTACCTTAACTAGGTAACATCATCAGTGCTAGTAAGGAATGATGTTTTCTACCAGTTTATAATCTGGTGTCTTGCCTGTCTGTGTGGGTGAGGGAGGTTTTAGAGATTCTTTGGTTGGGCTGTTTACTGACAGCTCTGGCAGCTTCTTGATTGGGGTACTTGCTTAACAACAGAATCTTGAGGCTCAGTTGTGGTCATAAGTTGAGGACTACCTATACCAAGGCTTAGAACAATGGATGCCATATACTTTTGGAGACCATCATCATTTGGAGAAAGGATACTATAAACATGGGATATTAGGTCTTGTTTTTATTTTATTTTATTTTATTTATTTATTTGTCAAGAACGTATTAGGTGATCAGTATAAACATAGGTTGGATACATAAAATAGAGGAAACATTAGTACAGGGACAGTAGGCACGCTGGTGCTCTTATGCACACACCCCTTACAGAGGAGTACCCAACAAATAAAAGATAGAGACAGATTTTAAAAAAAACCCAAACCAACATGAAAAGGGTGTTACTGTAGGTGGGCATAGAAGAATACAAATAACCTGAACACCACCATATCTGCTCAAAGTAGTAATAAACAAAGCAAGTCATAGAAAGCAGTCCAACTGAATACTGGAGCAATTTGAATAACACTTTGCTATTGCAGGGCAAAAAAATAATAATACAAAAATAAGTTTTGGCCAAGTTGGGTAAGTTTTAGAAAGCAGAAGGAAAGACCAATCTAAAACCGAAAAATTATGTTTTCAGATAGCCCATATACTACGTAAATAGAGTAAGCTGAGTCAAGAAAAGACATTCTGTATACACTCAGAAATTTCTCAACTATGTTAGAGGCCAAGTCCATTATGCAAACTTTGCACTTATCAGCATGAAGGAATGCAAGCAGTTTATGTCCCAGCTGAAATGACATTCCTTCATCTTTATAATAAGAGTTACCTATAGCACAGGGGACGCGATGGCTCAGTGGCTAAGATGCTGAGCTTGTCGATCGAATGGTCGGCAGTTCAGTGGTTCAAATCCCTAGTGCTACGTAACAGGTGAGCTCCCATTACTTGCCCCAGCTTCTACCAACCTAGCAATTCGAAAGCACGTTAAAAATGTAAGTAGAAAAACAGGAACCACCTTTGATGGGAAAGTAACAACGTTCCGTGTGCCTTTGGTGTTTAGTCATGCCGACCACATGACCACAGAGACATCTTCAGACAGTGCTGGCTCTTCGGCTTTGAAACGGAGATGAGCACCGCCCCCTAGTGTCGGGAATGACTAGCACATATGTGTGAGGGGAACCTTTACCTTTACCTTTACCTATAGCACAGGTGCTCAGATCAACTACTGAGCTGAATTCAGTGACAGCCAATGTGCTCAGAGTAATTATGATATGACAGCTGTCTTCCTGCTATGATGAGGGAGCTGATGTCTTGCAGTTTGCCTCTTTGCCAATGAGATTTGATTTTGCCAGTCTTCTGAAAGCAAAAACTCAGCAATGAAAACACCTCTTACAATGTGCTTGCAACAAAACCTAGAATGTGAAAGGCAACCGTGTTGCCTAATTGCAAAGATGCTTGAGTTATTAAGCAGGTTGAAAACTTGCATCAGATGAAAATATGTTAAAATTAATAGTCCACCAGAGTGGTATTATCCCAACAGTCTAATGAAGTATGATAAAGAATGTTGAGTTCAAAGGATGCAAGAGAAGGAAGGTAAAAAGTTTTTGGGAAATGCAAGATGGTGTAAATTTAAAAATTCTACCCTTGTGAAACCAGCTTCTTTGAAAAAGATTAAGTGCAAAGATGCCCAGCCTTTTTTAAAAATTCAGTAGGGCAAGGGTGAAATTCTCTTGGTTCGAACCAGATCGCCCGATCTGGTAGCAATGGTGGTGGATGGTTCGGAGAACAAGTTGCAAAAATCCCTCCCCTCCCGCCCATGCCCAGCTGAGCCGCACAATCATCAGAGGTTGTTGGGTTTTTTTACTTTTAAAAGCATTTTTTCTTCAGCCAAAAAATGCTTTTAAAAGAAAAAAGAAAAAGCCTCTGATGATCGTGCGGCTCAGCTGGGATCATCAGAACCTTTTAAAAGCATTTTTTCTACAACCTCTTCGGCCAAAGAGGCTATAAAAATGCTTTAAAAATGTTCTGGCGATCAGGCAATTCAACTGGGATCGTTATAACCCTTTAAAAGCTTTTAAAAGGCTCCTCTGGCAATCCCAGCTGAGTTGCCTGATCATCAGAGGCTTTTAAAAGCATTTTTTACAACCTCTTCGAAGAGGTTGTAGAAAAAAATGCTTTTAAAAGTAAAAAAAAAAGTTGGCCATGCCCACGTGGTCACATTATCCCCCAACCAAGCCACGCCAACAGAACCGGTAGTAACAAATTTTACATTTCACCCCTGCAGTAGGGTATCATTGGTTGCAGTCCTTAGTCTTAGCTTGGAATTTATTTTTGATAATTTAGCAATTTTTTTTATTTTATTTCAGTAAAGTTCAGTGTCGGCTGCCAAAGGAGGCTAATTTCAATATTGGCTGCAGCAAATTAATCAAAACTCTTGGAATTTATTAGCAAATACTATAAACAATGTTATTTTCACACCAGTTAATTACCAGAACTTTCCCCAAAGAATCTTGAGCCTTGTAACATGGTATGAGAGCCTAGCTTTTTCAATTAAATATCCCAAGTTCTCTTATGTAATTATAATTTGCACAATTCCTTGGGGAGAGACTGAGTGCTTGGGTCCTATATCATGCTAAACACAATTGATAATTTAGGGCAGTTTCATTACCTATGTTTCCCCGAAAATACGACCCTGTCTTATTTTTTTTTGAACCTTGAAATAAGCACTTGCCCTTATTGCCATGCGCTCAAAAGCTCAATTGGGCTTATTATCAGGGGATGTCTTATTTTGGGGGAAACAAGGCATTAACACCAACTTACTTAAATTTCTCTGCTAAAATAACTTCTCAGAACAGCATGCTGAATATATCCAAACTCTTGTCTAAAATTATTCTAGGTATCTGCTCCAAGAATCAAATTCTTGATTGCAGAGGTATAGACTTACCCTTCCTGCAGTGCTACAGAACAGGGCCCTCCAAACTTGGCAACTTTAAAACTTGTGGACTTCCACAAATTCCCCATGCTGATTGGGGAATTCTGGGAGTTGAAGCCCACAATTCTTAGAGTTACCAAGTTGGGAGAACCCTGTTTTACAATTGTGGATCCCCAAGCATTAGCTGGTTGGCTTATGCAAGGGCCATCTTGTTCTATTTTGACATTTTGTTCCACTTAGCTGGTGAAAGAAAAGATCTGTGCCACTTACTGTCAGTCTTCCCCAACCTTGTGACCACCAGATGTATTGAGTTTACAGTTGCTATAATTTCCAGCTACTCTTAATGTCTGAAAAGTATCGGCTTGGGGATCGCTACAAACCTAAATTGCATGTGCTTGTTATTTGCAGGTTCTTTTAGATTTAATTGTTGATGTGATTCTCTGTGATAGAGAAGGAATAAAGGGTTTGTATTAACTATAAGATTGCAGAAAGTTAGCACCCACTCATCTCCTAAAAGAATGAAATATTTGCGAAATATAAAGAAGGCAGAATATTATATTTCCTGGGAAACATGTTTTTGTAGAGGCAGGAAGCAGACTCACTCTTAATAGCCCCCAACTTTCTTAATAGCCCTTAGCAGTTGTCAGCACTTAAGAGATAAAGAGATAGCTAGCTCTATTCATAACTGAATTCCCTGCAGCAAGGTCTGAACAAAGGTAGGATTAGCCTTCAGCTATAATAGGAATTGCCCAATATCCTTTCAGAACACAAGCTCCTTCACTGCATCATCTCAGTTGCACCACATCCTCCAAACTTCAACCAAACCTGGGAGCTCAGACAACCTACAGACCCCTACAACAGCCAATAGAATACATGTTCTTGCACAGGAACAAGAAGCTCAAGTTCAAAGCCCAAGAGAAGGTATAAATAGCCCTCACTCTCGACTCCATGTGGTCAGCTGCCCAGGACCTCAAACCCATGGGGTTGTGCTTCATCATTAAACCATCTTTCCAATCAGCCTCCATGTTTCCAATGTCTTTCTCCCGGCTTGGAACTGAACCAGCTGGATATTTCTCCCAACAGGATAATATGCCAGGGTTTCCTTATTTAGGTAGAGAATCCCAGGAAAGAATGCAGAGAATGTGAACCCACAAAGAACCTTTACAAGCTACTGCGGGGAAATGAAAGGCCAGCTGATTGTTACACAGAGGAACTGTGAGGATGCATGTTTTTGAATCCAAGGGAGATATACTTTAGGGAATCAGTGTTTGTAATGGCTGCTATTCTTCAATCACTAAAGGTTAGTCCAGGCCACATCAGCTTCAACCTGGTTTGTGTGTATCTTGGAGGAATAAAACAGCTCTTTTTATGCTGCTTTCCCATAAGTAAAACAGCTTTAAATTCTCTGTATTGGTGTTAAAGTAGTGTTTTCTCCTTATTTAATTACCAACTAGGGATAGCTTCAAGGTATATAAAATCTGTCAAACTTTGCTGCCCGTTATTTTGAAGGGAGGTTAGATTACTGTCATCCCTGAGAAGAGAGAAGAGATTTTGGCCATGTAGGAAGCAAATATCATGCTGTTATAGTTTTCTGCTGACTCAAGGACAGATGGAGAGCAATTCAACACAACAGTGTACTTAGCTATGCAAACCCATAAAGTTTGAGTACTGCAGCTTTGCAAGCTCACTTCCACATATCTATCTGTGTTGAAGCGCTGCCTTATGACACACTTGATTTTGTCTTTGCTTGTTGCAGGCTTCTTAATGAGCTCCGAAGGATCCATTAGCTTTGCTTTTCTCAACTCCTGAGCAAGATGTAACAGGGTTGACCATGCAGAGTCATCCCTTTAGTATCTTCTGAAGCAACCTAGGAAATTAATCCCTTCAAGTTTCTCATTATCAGAACCAAATGCCTGGTTAATTAACTTTAATGGTCCATTCAAACTGGACCCAGATAATAACCCCTTTCCCCTCTTGACAGCCATCATCCCAGTAGTTTAAGCTTAGAAATGAGAAGGATGAAAGCTGACTTCACACCTCTCTGCTAATTTGTCTCAAGTTGATCATTTGAGCCTTTTTTCCTTTTCTTCTTACTCTACGGTTCATTAGCGCTAAGCCAAGAGAATTGCCTCCCACGTATTTATTTGTATTCTGGACTCAAAACAATGAAGAAGAGAGAAGGTTTCTCTCTTAACTACAAAGACATGGGGAGATGGCTGGGTACTTCGATTCAATTACCTTCATGTTTTCTTTTTCTTATAATAATAACTTTAAGCAGGAGTGAAATCTAAAAATTTCCCTACCGATTCTGTGGGCGTGGCTTAATTAGTGGGTGTGGCTTGGTGGTCAGGTGACTGAATGGGCATGACCAATAATAATAAATAATAAAAATAATAAAGTATACAAAACTTGGGAGCACACCCTACCTTCTTTAAAAATAGAGGCACCGGTCTATTAATTGTCTTTTTTGGGGAAGAATAGAATAGAATAGAATAGAATAGAATAGAATAGAATAGAATAGAATAGAATAGAATAGAATAGAATTTATTGGCCAAGTGTGATTGGACACACAAGGAATTTATTTTGGTGCATATGCTCTCAGTGTACATAAAAGAAAAGAAAAAGAAAGAAAAAAATACCTTCATCAAAGGTACAACATTTACAACACAAATGATGTTCATAGGTTGCAATTTAACCCTTAGTGATAGTAACAAAAAGTTACAGTCATACAGTCATAAGTGGAAAGAGATTGGTGATGAAAATGATGAGAAGATTAATAGTAGTGTCGATTTAGTAAATAGTTTGACAGTGTTGAGGGAATTATTTGTTTAGCAGAGAGATGGCCTTCGGGAAAAAACTGTTCTTGTATTTAGTTGTTCTGGTGTGCAATGCTCTATAGCGTCGTTTTGATGGTAGGAGTTGAAACAGTCTACCTTCTTTAAAAATAGAGGCACTGGTCTACTAGCCGCCTACAGCGCTGATCAGCTGTAGTGCGGCCCTTTGAAGCGCCGCAGCAGTCATTTAAGGCCGTTTGCGGCTATATCACCACTGAGAGCTTCAGGGATAGAGAAGAGGAACAGCGAGCCCTGGGCGGTGGGGCGGGGAAGGATTTTTGCTACCGGTTCTCCAAACTACCCACCCCCATCGCTACTGGATTGCACGATCCGTTCCGAACCCAGAGCATTTCACCCCTGACTTTAAGCCAAATCTCTATAATTTATACATGGCATATATGAATATTTTATGGATATTAAAGCTACCTTTGAAAGGTTGTTTGGCATTATAAAGAAGTGACAACAAAAGAAAAGAGTAGCAGTTTTAAAACATTAAAAATGTGTTATGGATTAAGCTCACGTTCTGTTTCAATATACAGTTACTTTTACTTGTTTTTCATAATATCACATCCTGTGTTACTTTTCCTGAGGAACATGTCAGCTTTTCCAGCTCAGTGGCTGATCAACTTTTGAGTAGATTAGATTTTGAGTAAGTAGATTTTTAAATCCTGTATAATCACTTTTCTAGGACCACGTACAGATCATTTTAATTGCTACCAAGACAGTTGACAGTTAAGCTAATTTTTTACAACAATCCATGGTTTTCTGATTTTACAGTTTTATAAATTCCTATTTCTAATCAACTAATAATAAATTGTCCTGTGCAGGCAATCCTACCCATTCGTAATCTGCATTTCTCCTATCAAAATTCAACAGAGCGTATAATTGACACTTGTATCAACAAATTATACCCCATTTTCCCCAAAATAAGACATCCCCTGATAATAAGCCCAATCGGGCTTTTGAATGCATGGCAATAAGGCCAAGCACTTTTTTCAGGGTTCAAAAAAATATAAAGATAGGGTCTGATTTTCGGGGAAACACGCTAGTACAGGATCCTACACATATTAAGGTTAATGTGATTCTTTAAAACAATGCCATATATTTTTCAAGATTATATGGAAGCTAGAAAAAGTTGTTTGGCTTTAATGAACCAGCAGAGTAGTTCAGGTAGCCCTTGACTTACGACCACAATTGAGTCCAAAATTTCTGTTGCTAACTGTGGAATCACAAGTCTTTGGTGACAGAAAAGCTGGTTGTCTGGAAGGGCCCAGGTAAATGCTAGAAAATGTTATTTCTTTACAACTACAGTGCCACCTGGAGGTAAGAGATGTCAACTGGACAGAATTAACAAACACGTGTATTTTCCCCTCTTAATTACACATGCAGAAATTGAAAAATATGATCACGGCCTGGAACACAAGAGTCCAACAGTTCGCAAGTTCCTATGGGAAAGATTCACCAGAAACTACCAGAAGATTCATCTCAAGTCTGTGTTGTTCTGCTAAATATTGATGCCCAGTGTGGAAAAATTCCATTCATGTGAGGAAAAACTACCTTAGTATTGAAGACTGTGAGCTGAAGTATCTCAGATTCTTTAAATCCCACTAAAACAAATAAATTCTGTTTTCTTCTTAAAATAATTCCACCAAACTTCCAGAAAACTGAAGCCAATTGCAATAAGGAAACAACCATTAGAGAAGAATATTAGGCCATCTCAGTTTAGTAGCATCACAGAGCAGACCTGTTTGTGATTATGACAAAAAGCAATGAAAGCAAAATGCCAGACCAGCTTTTGTGATGGCAGATGTTCCCTGGAAACTTGGCAGAAGATGGTGTCGGTATTAAAATCAAATTTGCCAGTGATTCAGGCTCCAGGCTAGAAACTGGAAGACTATTGAGTTCTAGTCCCACCTGAGGCATGAAAACTGTCTGGGTGACCTTAGGCCAGTCACTCTCTCTCAGTCCAACCCACCTCACAGGTTTGTTGTGGTGGGGAATATAGGCGGAGGAGGAAGTATTTGGTGCGTTTGCCACCTAGAATTATTTATAAAAACTAATAAGGTGGAATATAAATACCTAAAACAACGTAGAAGCTCCTATTGGAGTAGAGAAAGAACGGATCATCTGGAAAGCCATAAAATATCTTCAATTGTGGTTGAAAGGCCAATAATCAACATGGTAACCCAAAGGAATTCATATGATAACTGTTAGAAGAAAGAGACTAGGGATATGCAAAATATGCTTTGCATGAACCATTCCATGGAGGAAACAGCTGGTTCTGAGTGGTCCATACATGAAACAAACCCTGTAAGCTCTGGATTTGAGAGCTATATATTTGCAGCAGACAAAAGTTGGGGGATGCAGCAGATAAATGTCAAGGAGATTGGCTGTGTTGACTGGGAAGGGAGGTAAGGGAGGGTTGGACATGGGCTGGCTGATAGGTTAGGTTGTGTCTTTTCATTATTGCTGAGGGCCCTGAAGTGAGGAACAGTCCTATAGGCCAGTAGATCAGCAGTGGTGTCTCAAAGGTGCTTTTTCAAAAGGCAACTGGAATGATGTTTTTTCCCTGAGGAAGAAATTCCGCTTCTCATCCAAGAAGCTCCATCAGAACTGATGAACTGATAGCAATAGCAATTGCACTTAGACTTATGTACCCCTTCATAGTGTTTTACAGCCCTCTCTAAGCAGTTTATAGAGTCAGTACATTGCCCCCACAATCTGGGTCCTCATTTTACCCACCTCGGAAGGATGGAAGGCTGAGTCAACCTTGAGCCTGGTGAGATTTGAACTGCCAAATTGCAGGCAGCCAGCAGTCAGCAGAAGTAGCCTGCAGTACTGCATTCTAACCACTGCGCCACCACGGCTCTTCTGATGAAGCTTCTTGGATGAGAAGGGAAATGTCTTCTTCCTCAAGGAAAAAACAAAGTCCAGCTGCCTTTTGAAAAAGCACTTTGGAGACAACCATGGCCTGGATGGCTGCGAATCTCCATAGACATCAATAGTGGAGTGGCAGCTAAGTGGAGGTGGGGAGTGATAAAAGGAAAAAACACTAGGAAGATGGGGAACAATCGAATGGGGATCAATGGGACAGCAGTAGCAGCAATAGTGGCTGAGAGAAGGCAAGGCAAAGAGAAGGCACTAGGAAGATGGAGGACAGGTAAGCTGGTGGCAAACGAACATGAGAAAAACCATAAACATGATATGGAATCATGATATCCAAAACAGGTATAACTGGCAGTGGTTTGTTTCTTGCACTTGGAGATCACCTCTTCCTGCCCATGACAAACCTTTATTTTACTCAAAGTAAAAAGGAACCAAGAAAAGTAAGTGAACTTTGCTTAATTAGCAGCAATCCATAATTCAGGCTCTGTGTGGTCAATAAAGGAGAGTGCTCTATTAATTAAAAGTTCCCGAAAAGGGAGCTGTTGTATGTTTGAGATCTATGAAATAATCTGCCTTTCTCTGGGATGATGGATGGATCTTATTTCAAGACCTAATCAAATCTGCAAGTATTCTATCTGGCTGCCAGAATCATTAACGAATTCCTCGTTAATGAAAGTACGAAGGTGCTTCGTTTGAAATTAAATTACCAGTCCATGTAACTTAGCGTGATTTATATGGATGAGAAACAGTTCTCCGGAGTTTTCAGATTGGACCAGAGCCTTTCTCAGTTCTACCTTGAGAGGCCAAAATTGAAGTTGAGTGCTTCTGTAGGCCCTGAACCATAGCATTTTTATTTAATTTATTCATTAAACATGAAACTCAGTCAACTGAACATTCAAAAATGCATTATATTATTATTATTGTTGTTGTTGTTGTTGTTGTTGTTGTTGTTGTTGATGCTTTATTGAGAGAAAATGGAAGCATTGTTTCTGAATTGTGTAAGCTATCCAGAGTCTAGTGGAGTGGGTGGCTAAAACAAATGATGATGATGATAATGATGATGATGATTCATGGCAAAACCTGCAAGAGGGATTCCACTATGTCTATGGAGATTCTCAGTCATCCAGGGACTGAGTTGTCCCAAGGGTGCTTTTTCAAGAGGCAACTTTCTTTGAAGACATTTCACTTCTCATCCAAGAAGCTTCCTGGATGGCAAGCAAAACGGCTTCAAAGAAAAACTAGAAAGTCCAGTTGCCTCTTGAAGAAAGCGCCTTCAAGTGTTCCACTAAAAGACATTAAAATATGGGACCCTACAAGAGGAGGTGGGGAATCATGCAGTTAATTTGAGCCTAAGGTATTCAAGGCCTTAGACATCAACGTGAGCAGCTTGAATGGGGTTTACAAAGCAACTGGCAACCAATGTGGCTCTTTCAACAAAGATGTGGTATGACATCTTCTACCATGCTACTTGCCATCTGTGTTGCTTCCTCCTGAGCCAGATGGAATTTTCAGAGTGCCCCGAGAAGCATGTACTGTAGTAATCCACTTGTGACTTTGCCAATACTTATGCTAGTTCTCTGTTGTTCCGGTAGGAGCAAAGTTACTTCATCAGCCCAAGCTGATAAAACAGCCCCGTGAAGTACCTTAGAAGGAAAGGTAGTGGCCTGGTTTCCCACTTCCTTGTAAGCCCAATATATCAACCTACCCGCTTTATGACAAATTGCCACAATCTCATTGCTTTTCTGGTCTGCATACTTCAGCATCTTTCATGGAGGAAAAAGTTTCAGGAAATAGTTAAAATTTCTGAAGTTGTGGAATGACTCCTATCAGCAGATGGCATACAGTATATGTATTTAGGGAGGAAGTTATTAGAAAAAAAAAGGACTCAATATAATGCCCAAGCGTTCTCTGCTTGGTTATATCTGTCCCAGTGGTGAAATCCAATTTTTTTTACTACTGGTAAATGCTGTGGTTTGGTGGGCGTGGCTTGGTGGGCGTGGCAGGGAAGGATACTGCAAAATCTCCATTCCCTCCCCATTCCAGGGGAAGGATACTGCAAAATCCCCATTCCCTCCCCACTCCTGGCGGAAGGATATTGCAAAATCTCCATTCCCACCCCACTCTGGGGCCAGCCAGAGGTGGTATTTGCCGGTTCTCTGAACTACTCAAAATTTCTGCTGCTGGTTCTCCAGAACCTGTCAGAACTTGCTGGATTTCACCCCTGGTCTGTGCAGTAGAATCAAAATCTCCCACTCTTTAGGAAGGCAATTGTGGGTTGACCTGCAGATTGGAGTGAAAGAGCACAAAATGTAAACTCCTGTGGGAAGTGCACAGAAGACAGTGCCAGGAACCCCTGAAACAGGGCAGGAGAGAAAAAACCTCAGAGGTAAGCACTCAGGAGACGATTGCAAGTCTGGGTAGACTGCCAAAAGCTATTACTAGAAATAACAAAGCAGATCCTGAAAATACTTAAGGAATCAGGGTAAAAATAAACTCTCCAATAAACAGAAACTCCCCTTTTCCTGCCCCATGACAAGATTTACCCCCAGGACAGGAAAGACAAAGGTCTTGGGAGAGGATTAACCCATTAAGGCAAGAAGACAGGATCCAGGGCAATGACTTTAACTACAGGCACACAAATAAACCCATCAAGCTGCAAGAGCTTCAAAGGGGAATTAAGCATAAAAGGGTCCGGTTCACACTTCCAAGCTGCTTGCAAACCAGGAATGCTCCAGCTCTGTCACTTTTTGCTTCTTGACTTCCTACATTAAAAGAATTCCACTTTCTGGCAGCTGGCTTCTGCATCCATTTCTTCTCAGCATCTGTGGTGTGTCCCAGCTGGGAACGAACCGGATAAATTTCTTCCAACACTCCTAAGGGGCGTTTCCTTTTCTCCCTGATTCCCTTTGCATCCAAAAGGGGGCACCACCCTGTGCTCTCGGCCTCTGTTTTCCATTGAGATCCTAAAGCACCATGGTCAACGTATTGAACCCCAGACTGAGAGGGTGGCCGTCCCCCCATTGTGGGGCGGCTCAGTTGTTAAACTATTTTAGAGTCAGCTGAATGAAGCGTCTTTCCTCCAGGCACTTCCTCAGTATGATCAATTGCCCTGTTTTATCCTAGCAGGAGATAACCAATGGACTTTCAAAGTGCTTGGTTGGAGAGAAAGAGAGGGAGATGGCTGGGGACTACCAACAGCTGCGCAGAAGAATGGCCATTTTGGAAAGCAAGGTTCACATTAAGAAGTCGGGCTGAGGGTCCTCAGTCTCTATCTCCCCCTCCCATCCACCTCCAAATTTCAGAAAATAACCCAGCTCTGAGTTTCTGATATTAATGCTGATAAGAACTTCGCCACTCACCCACCCACCCAACTTGTTTGCTTCTATTGGTAGATGATGCAGGGGGCCTTCAAGACTTGTCAGAAGAAGCATTTCTCTCTTTAAACACCAACACCAACACCCCCGCTGCCTCCTTCCTTGCCAGGAGTGCAAAATCCAACAGACATCAAAGCAACAGAAACAGCGGTCCTGTTTTGAGCCTGCCTGACAGCCTGCAGAGAATGTTAAACAGGGAATCTGACACTCCGCTTAAAAGTGTGTGTGGTGGGGTGTAATCTTTTGGACCTTGACGGAATGTGTAAAAGAGGCAGAGAGGACAAGAATGCTTTGGAGAGAGAAAAACAAGGAAAAGAATTTCCTTGACTTGCATAAGAGAGTGGCAGAAAATTGAGGTGGGGGAGAAGTGAGCAGGTGCTACTTGACACCAAAGGCTGCATATGTTGATTCTGAAGGTATCTGTCTGAAGGAACCTTTTTTGCGATGATCAGTGTGTTTCTTAAAATTAATCTTGCTAGAAAGATAAATGGTAGTAAAGGGGCCAGATTATCATTTGTCGGATTGGGGGGTTCAAGTTTTTAGAGATAGGGGCTATACGAGCAGGATCTCCATTAGCTAACTCCAAATGTATGATGGCTTCTTTGCTGGCAAGCTTGCCAAGGGCATGAAGGTTGGAAGGAAGCAATTCTGCTGCTGCTTAGTGGTTTGGGGAAAACAGGAATGTCTTTAGTCTAAAAAGCAGATTTCTCTTCTTCTCACTCTCCTGACCTGTAGTTTTATATTCTTGGGAGAAACAGAAAGGAAGCAGTTGTGTTGTTTTCCTCCACAATAATCTTCTCCATCCTGGGAATCTCTAGACGTGTTAGTGCACAAATCGCATCATCACAGCCAGTTGGTTGGAACTAAGAGCTGACATTGCTAGTATGGCTTGTATGGCTGCTGCTACTACTGATAAATAAATTGTGCCCAATTTATCAGTATTGGATAGGTGGGAACTGCGATGTCTCCTTCCTTATTTTAGGAGTAATGGCCTCTTCACTTAAACCCACTTAATCCCAAAAGCTTAATCCCTTAAAAAAAAGCTTAATTAATTAATTAAGCTTAATTAAAAAGCTTAATCACTTAATCCCAAAAGCTTTAACCAAAAACTTTCTACTATTGACCTCACCCCATTCCTAAGAGGACTATAAGGGGCGTGCGTAAGAGCACAAACGTGCCTACCGTTCCTGTCCTATTGTTCGTTTGTTTTTTCTTCTTATATACATATGCCTATACTTCCTTATATTACCTCATATATATGTCTATATACTATATAATCTTTTTGTGTGATGCTTACATATATTGTTGTGACAAAATAAATAAATAAATAAATAAACTGTGTCCCTTTTAAAATCTGGGTTGCCTCTGTGGGGGTTCATCAGTGTTATTTAAACTTTGTGACTTCATGAGGATAGATGGCTATGTATGCTAGGCTGGCTATTTCAAAGCATGATTAAGTCAGCTCCTTTCTGTTTGGCATTACTCCTGTTGAATGAAGCCCCAGACATCACCCACCCCCACCCCCAGGTTCTGAGTGGATGACATTGTTCCCTGCAGCAGGGGTAGGTTTCACTTACCTTTGCTACCAGTTCCTTCATGCACACGTGCTCGGTTCGCTTGCATGCACACCACTTCTACGCATGCACAGAGCGTATTTGATGACGTCCAGGTGGGTGGATGGGTGGAGCTTCCTGCTGCCACTGCTACCAGTTCATCTGAACCAGAGCGAACCGGTAGCAGCCTACCACTGCCCTGCAGGATGAGAAGGAAAACCAAGATGAACTGTGACAATTATCAACTTAGAACAAGCCCTGCAAAGTGTTACAGGCTGTTCAGAAATTACCTTTTTGAAGGAAAACCCACATCATCTTCTGACATCACAAGCCATTGGCCGGTTGTGTCTTTGGGGCGGGGTTCTCGAATCTGTTACTAGAGGGCTGCTGTTTTCAGTAAGGGCAAATGCTGCCCCTTAGATTTTACTAAGTTTGGGTCTAATGTATCCTAGGATTGAGTCCGATCTAATGCAAAATGCATTATGGGTGGGATGCTATTGAAAAAATAACATTATTTCAAAAGAAGTGCTGGTCAAGAGAAAAGAAAACCAATACCTCTCTAGAAAGTCTGAAAGTTTTCTGAAAAAGCAAGCAAATGTTTAAAATGTCTCTTGACACCAGGAGGTTTGTGCCAGCACTCATCAATCCCATCATATGATTTAGTTGAGTGGAGAAAATAATCTGTAACTGCTAAAGTGATGACACTCTGAAGGTAGCCAAAGCAAATTTTACAAAATGAAACACTCTGAAAAGCAGAGCGTCTTTAATACCGTGTCTTTGAAGAGATCCCAAAAGGGGGGCAGATTTAATCACGTTCTTGAAGCAGCAGTGATTTGAGAGCCTTCTCTGAAAATTAGAGACATCTGGCTCACAGCATGTATGCCTTCAGAACCGTCTGGTTCTCACTCATTCAGCAGGATTCCCTCCTTACCCTGTTGGTAACTTTATCTGTACTGGAAAAACAAGCATGAAGAAATGGTGTGCAACAACCTAGATCAGGGGTCTCCAAACTTGGCAACTTTAAGACTTGTGGACTTCAGCTCCCAGAATTCTGGGATATTGAATTCTGGGAATTGAGCTTTGCTGGCTGAGGAATTCTGAGAGTTGAAGTCCACAAGTTTTAAAGTTGCCAAGTTTGGAGACCCCTGATTTAGATGGATGGGTTTTCTGAACCTCTGTGGAAGCCTGTAATATGAACTAAGAAGGAAAGAAGGATGGTAGTAGAAGAACCAAGGCACAGACAAATAAAAAAAAATACCAATAAAGGAGAATATATGTAATTCAGGGTTGAAAGGAGTGGTCCTTAATGTTCTCTGAGCTTGGTTGTTTTCTTGCAGACTTATTATTACCCAAACTAGGTAACATCATCAGTGCTAGACTAACACTGATGATGTAATCTAGTTTGGCTAATGAAACATCAGCAAGAAAACAACCAAGCTCACAGAGCACTAAGGACTACTCAGATAAAAAAGGTTAGAAGAAATTTAATTCTGGGGCATCCAAGCCAAGCATCTCTCTTTAGGTTTGGAAGGCCACAGTTTCTGCATTGCTCTCCAATTGTTATTGATTTTAGAGTTACCAGATCTGACCAGTACAAAATCAGGATGGCCACCAGATGGCCACTATCTAGGGGTTATCTCGGGGTGAAATCCAGCAGATTCTGACAGGTTCTGGAGAACCGGTAGCGGAAATTTTGAGCAGTTCGGAGTACCAGTAGCAGAAATTTTGAGTAGTCTGGAGAACTGGCAAATACCACCTCTGGCTGGCTCCAGAGTGGGGTGGAAATGGAGATTTTGTAATATCCTTCCCCAAGGAATGGGGAGGGAATGGGGACTTTGCGGTATCCTTCCCCTGCCATGCCCACCAAGCCACGCCCATCAAGCCACACCACACCCACCAAGCCACGCCCACAGAACTGGTGGGGGAAAAAATTGGATTTCACCGCTGGGTTATCTAGGCTTTTGCATGCAGATCTGCAGTCCTTTTACATTTCATCCTAATAAACATGAGGCAAGGGTCAAACAGAAACTGGGTGCAGGACATTCTCTTCAGAAACAGTTATTTGTAGCCTGTAAGGAGTTCTTGCAAACTTATGAATCTGATTTATAGCAAATCAGTGGAATGCCTTTGTACAAAACACTAGTTAGGGTCATTTTAATAGCTGGTTTTATGTAGCGTGCTAAATCATAGGTTATTCAATAAAACACATTGACTTGTACAATGTAATGCCAAATCATAACTTAAATAAGCTACTTGAGGGCTTAGCATCTTGTACAAACTAGGCAAAAAACTTCACGGAAAACAAATTTCTATGCTGATTTGTGTTCCTCGTGATGCCCAAATGTTAACGTTACCCACAAATGTAGAAATAATACATTAAAAGCTCTACTGTATGTAGACTTAGAAATAAATTCCCTGACTACAGTGGGTCTTTTTTCTCTGTCTCAGCTGGCCAGTTGCATCATATGAACAAAGTAATCGTGCTTTTCAGGCTCTTGTAAGGATTATAAGAAGGTAATTAATTCAGAAGCAAGGGCATCCAAGTTATATTGCTAACATCTGACCAATAATGGAAATGGCACTGGAGTTCCAAAAGATGTCTAGTTTTGCTTTAGTGATCATTCAAAGGCTTTTATGTGAAGACCACAACAAACTATGGATGGCTTTAAAAGGCATAAGTGTGCCAAACCACCACACCTGCATATTAAAGAATTGTAAGGTGATCAGAAGGCAGCAATTAGAATAGAATGTGAAGCAACTAAACACTTCAAAATTGGGCAAGTAATCTATGTACAGAATATATACTAAGAGAAAGGGCAAACTGAATTAATATTGGTGAACAGAAGCATCAATAATCTCAGATATGCTGATGATACAATTTGATGGCTGGAGGTTAGAAGGTTTAAGGAATGTTTTTTTTTTTTTTTATAAAAAAGTTTTATTTTTACAATCTTGTCAAATAATTCATCCAATGTACAGTTATATACAATTAGTCGGGCCTGCCCAGTCACCACCCCCCTTTTTAACCTTCTTCCCTCTTCTACCTTCTTTTACTTTCCAAACCTTCCTCTCCTTCTCTTATCTACCTCCTCTCCTCCCTCCACCCTACACTCTTCTCCCTCTTCTACCCCTCTTCCTTCCTCTTCTCCTCTTTCCTACCTCCTACTCTCTCTTTTTTCCCTCCCCACCGTTCTAAAATGGCAACTGGTCAGACCCGACCCTACATTAATTATATTTATACATCTTCAATAATCCCTGTACATTAACCATCACTCCATCACTAACCTAACCCCCCAATTCCCTTCCCTTTACCCCCACCCCACCCCGACTTCCCAGAACAAATATGTTGGGCTTTCAACATTCCACATTGCTGTGCACTTTCATAGTACGTATTTATCTTCTTCAAGTTATTGGAAAAAGAGAGATCCTTTTTACTTCTAACATTGTCAAGTAGCTATTTATTTACAAGGAGTCTTTGACTTACGACCACAATTGAGCCCAAAATTTCTGTTGCTAAGGAAAACAGTTGTTAAGTGAGTCTTGCCCCATTTTATGACCTTTCTTGTCACAGGTGTTAAGTGAATCACTGCAGCTGTTAAGGCAGTAACATATTTGCTAAGTGAATCTGGCTTCCCTGGACTTAGAAGGTGGCAAAAGGTGACCACTAGACCCCGGAACACACCAACTGGCATAAATATGAGTCAGTTGCCAAGCATCTGAATTTTGATCAAGTGACCATGGGGATGCTTCAGGGGTCGTAAGTGTGGAAAATGGTCATAAGTCACTTTTTTCACTCCTGTGTAACTTCAAATAGTCACTAAATGAACTGTTGTAAGTCAAGGACTACCTGCATTATCTGGTCTGCTCTTTTTCTTTTAACCTATTCCGGTTGGTTTACCGTGGATTGGCAAGGTCTGGATCAGTGGTGGGTTCTAACTGGTGTTATCACCGGTTCGGTTCGCCCACACACTTTGTGTGCGATCGGCGCATGTGTGCTCGCTTTGCTCGCATGTATGCCAGACTTGTGCTTTGCACAAACTCATTGACTGGCTGAACAGCTGAGGCTTTGCAATCTGCTCTGCCGTGCCTTTCATCTGGGCTAAAAAACGGTGGAATAAAGGTAGGTATAGCGCAGGGGTGGGCAGGAGGGGCCAGATGACGGTCAGAGCAAACCGGTTCGCTGTCACTTCAACATCTCTGCTACTGGCTCTCCTGAACCGGGGAGAACTGGTAGCAACCCACCACTGGTCTGGATTATATCCACTGCAAGACTTGAAGTAGTCATTCCCTTGTTTCCTCCTCTCCATCCATGCACGGAAGACAAGCTTCACTGGCCATGTGGACCAGTCTGCCTTCTCCTTTTAGGGACTGTTCCATTCTCAATAGTCCCTGTATCTTCCCTTTGATTTCCCAATGTTCCCAACACACAGCTGTTCTCACACCCTCCCCTTCTCACATTACCTCCTTTGACACATCTGCAAACTCTTTTTTTTCCCCCCCAGTATGATACCATCTTTGCTCTGATGCTAGAAAAATCAAAGCAACAGGGAACAAATTGTTTCTTCAGTCCTACGTTCTACTATAGGTCCCCAGAAATCTTGTATCCAGGATGAATTGAGAGTTCAGCTTGATAGAAACACAGTACAAATGTTGCCGAATAATAGCTTAAGCTTTTGTTTGAGGAAAGAGAAAAATAGATTTTGCTACTTCTGTGGGCAGAAAGTAAGAAAGCAAGCCTATGTCCCCCATTTCACCCAGCTTAGGCAGAAACAAAAGGGAGATGGAAGGTTTGAATGGAGCATGAGATCCTAGATATGAGGATTATTCATTGTCTTAATGGGCCATTGTTGTATCATCTGGAAGATTATAAAAACATGTGAAGAACAAAGCTACCCAACAGTTCAGGATTAAATGGATGCCCAGGGCAGCAACTGGCAACTGTGGGAGAGGGAATGTACCAGATGCTGCAGCCAGTTGAACCTGCAACTATTGATAGAATGGAACAACTTGCTCGAAACCATCCTTTCTGAAGGGCTTAAGATGGCTGTGGTCAGAAAACAGTAACTTTGCATCAATCATGGGGTGAATTTGCAACGGGCTGGGAATCACTGAATTCAGAAAGGAATGGATGGCCTACTCTGATGATGAGCCAAACTCTCAGTTTCAGGTGATCCTTTACACCAGGGGTCTCCAACCTTGGCAACTTTAAGACTTGTGAAGTCCACAAGTCTTAAAGTTGCCAAGGTTGGAGACCCCTGCTTTACACACCCATCCATCCATTCCACACCCAGAGCACCCATCATCCCTGTAAAGGAGTCCATCCACATTGCTGCTGGTCATCCTCTTTTTCTTTCTGACTTTCCCAGGATTAGAGCTTTCTCCAGAGAGCAAGGCCTTCTTATAACATGGCTGAAATAAGGTAACTTGAGCTTGGTCATTTTTGCTTCAAGTGACGCTTCTCAGTTGACATTTGATGATCATTCGTTCACTTGGCTACCCGTGGTATTCACAGGAGTCTTCTCCACCAAAATTTGAAATGTTCTTTCTATCCTGCTTCTTCAAAGTCCAGATTTCATTTCTGTAGAGCAAGGCTGTCAAACTCGCGGCGTCACGGTGATGACACCTAATGTATCGGGACTTTCCCCCCCTTCGCTAAACTGGGCATGGGCGTGGCCAGCACATGACGCATCCGGCCCACGGGCCAGGAGTTTGACAGCCCTGCTTTAGAGTATTATGGTCTTTATAGATATATCACATCTGAATATTTTTTCCAAGTGGCCTCAATGGCTGCTGTACCAAATTTTAGTCAGTTGTATATTTCTAAACTGCTCTTTTCTGTTCTTGACTGCTGATAGTTAATGAAAGGCAGAAGTTCTTTCAGTTAAGTTGGTTGTTGTACCTGTTTTCATTAGTCTTTATATTTAATTTTAATTTAATTTATATTTAATTGTAGTCCCTTTTTTTTTTACTGTGCTCAACTTTTATTACAAGAACTTGTAAACTCTTTGCATTTTTGGCTATCACAGTAAGGAAATGCAGAAAGGGAAGTTTTTTTTAAAAAAGGAAAGAAACAATGTTCTATAGAAGCTAACTTTCCATATTTTCCCTGGCTTTAAAAATATTCAGAGGGACTTCAGTGGCAATTCTTTGGGAATATAACAGCAACATCATGATCCATCTGTCCCTCAGACACTGGTAGAGTCATGATTCATGTGTCATCTCTGCATCTTTCCATTCAAGTGTGGGAGTTTGGCCAAATGAGCGTTTGGGTTTTTCATGCACTACATTTGGCAATGTTTTTAATCCTGTGAGATCAAATGGGCAACAACATGATGCCCAATCTGTTCAAAGTAGCAGAACATTTAGAAGTGTTGATATTGGAACTAAAACCAGGGGAGATGTTGACGTCCTTGCTTGTTCATACTCAAGAAGAAAATATTGTCTCTGTGGATATAACAATCTGTGTGTGTTTTAAAGATTGGCATCTACCCCCTCCCTTTAAAGTTTTGCTTCGTATTGGAACGGGGTTGCTTTCATTCGTTTCCATGACACAAGCAGTTCTCTGGTGCTGTGTTATCTTAATCGGCAGTTTTCAGAAGACGGGGAAAGAGCGCCATTTTTAGCCTGCATCCTTAATCTGTCAAATTGCTGAGTGGTGCTTTTTGGTTACCCAGAAGCAGTTTTTATGACAGTGGAAAAATAGTTCTTCCCCCTTTTCTAAGAGGCACTCCACGAATTCCCAGGTCCTTGCATTCAGAATTACAGCTGGAAGAATCAGGCAGGACACGTCCTGTCTGTGCTAGAACAATGATGGAATTTTGAGGAACCATGTCATAACTTCAGCTCCCCTCTCCTATCACAGGGCAAGATTGTGTCCTCCCCCCCCCCACACACCTTGGTTTTCATTTATTTAGGGACATTCCCGAGAAGTGTATTATATCATTTTTAATTATATTATATTATAATTATTATATTATATCATTTTTAATTTTTAATTCTAGAATACAGCTCGCCTGTTTAGAACCCTCACCATATCTCTGACATCAGTACAATTGAACGTGTCCAGAAATATTTTACAAGAAGAGTTCTCCATTCCTCTGAAAACAATAGAATACCCTATCCCACCAGACTCGAAATCCTAGGCTTAGAAAACTTGGAACTCCATCGCCTTCGACAAGACCTAAGCTTAACTCACAGAATCATCTATTGTAATGTCCTTCCTGTTAAAGACTACTTCAGCTTTAATTGCAATAATACTAGAGCAACTAATAGATTTAAACTTAATGTCAACCGCTTTAATCTAGATTGCAGAAAATATGACTTCTGTAACAGAATCATCAGTGCTTGGAATACTTTACCTGACTCTGTTGTCTCTTCCCATAATCCTAAAAGTTTTATCCAAAAACTTTCTACTATTGACCTCACCCCATTCCTAAGAGGACCATAAGGGGCGTGCATAAGCGCACAAACGTGCTTACCGTTCCTGTCCTATTGTTTTTCTTTTCTTCTTTCTATATGATTATACCTTCTTATATTTACTCATATATGTTTATATACTATATAATCTTTTTGTATGATACCTACATATATTGTTGTGACAAAATAAATAAATAAATAAATAATGCAAGCACTTCATTTTGGTGTTCTAATAATCTCTGGATTTGTGAATGCCTCACCTTGATAAAGCAGTTAATATTATTGCTGGAAAAGACTTACCTGGATTAAGCAAAAGTAAAATCTGTATTTCACACATTGTACTGAGCAGCAGACCAAACCACTGTGGCTTGCAAAAGACTTATAAACCATGGTTAAATAAACCATGGTTTAACAGTGTGTGAAGTTTTATTGGTTTTAGTTCAGTTGTAAGGTTGGCATTCACCACTAGATGGCAACAATGATTCATGAGATTAGTGGAAGACACATTTATTTATTTATTTATTTATTTATTTATTCATTCATTCATTCATTCATTTATTCATTCATTTAATTGCTTATTTAAACAGAAGAGAAAAGGAAAACATAAAATGGAGGAAATAAAAAAGTACAAAGAGACAGAGAGAACAAAACATCCACAACACAATTATATATGAGGATTTTTCACCCAGGTAGGTACAAATATAGAATTATAAATAACAGCTTCAGTAAAGGATGACCATACAATATTTCATTGTTATTGTCCATACATAATCAACATTTGTAAACAATATTTCATTTTCCCACCTCATGGGCTGCTTCTCTGCACAAGCTATGCCCCCTTTCTGAAAAAGAAAAGCATGTACAGTATATATACTAGCCTACATTATAATATACGAAGTCTTCCAAGTGCATTATTTTCCTGAAGAGGATCTAAACTATTCCATCCTATTTACACTAACTAGCCTCGCTTTGAAAGGTGATGAACATCCATTGATCCAATAAGTGATTTTTTTAATCAGGGCAACCTGGTCTACCCAAATATGGGATGAGCATACTGTTTCCGCTTTCTCCTTTCAACCCCAATTGGGCTGAAAAGCAAAAGTAGAAGTACTATGCTCCGTCCCATATTTGGGTAGACCAGGTTGCCCTGATAAAAAAACACTTAATCTCTCCCCTGATATAGCCAACAAGGTGAGGAGAACCATGGCTTAGAGGTTAATAAATCTACTATTTAATATGTAAATAGCGCAGGTTCAAATCCCAGAAGGCAGAGGTGGGTTTCAGCAGGTTCTGACCAGTTCTGGAGAATTGGTAGCAGAAATTTTGAGTAGTTCGGAGAACCGGTAGCAAAAATTCTGACTGGCCCACCCCCATCTATTCTCTGCCTCCCAAATCCCAGCTGACAGGAGGAAATGGGGGTATAGAAATCGAAACAATAACAATAATAATAATAATAATAATTTTGCAGTAACCTTGCTCTGGAGTGGGGAGGGAATGGAGATTTTAGAGCATCCTTCCCTGCCACGCCCACCAAGCCACACCCACAGTACCGGTAGTAAAAAAAATTGAAGCCCACCACTGCCAGAAGGGTATGGCTAGCTGACAAGAGTTAAATAACTTGAAATACATCTATACTAGTCTCCCTTTATTTCTTTGTCGGTAAATATAAATTTAACACATTGATCCAATATATCAAGAGTAACCGCAGAGCACCATCGGCCAGTAATGGAAGCCCTGAAAAATAGGGTGGACAGAACCTCACGGTAAATTTTTTCTTCACAAAGCTTTCTTTCTTCCCCTACTGAGGTGACCTATGCCCCGATTGCAAAGTTAAGGAACTGAAGAGCTTTTTTATTAGTAATGTTTCAAATGGCTCCGCCATCTTATTTCCCATCTCTAGAACACAGTTAAAGGAGGAGCCTTAGGAAAGAGCTTGACAAATTATCACAAGAGGAAAGGAAAAAAACCCAACAACCCAAACGTTACCACCTGGATTTGCTGGTTCAGAGATTCTCACCTTCGCTGAACTAATACTTTTGGTCTTTCTTTTTAAACCAAAGGTGCCCAATCTTGGCAACTTTAAGACTTGTGTTCTTCAACTCCCCAAATTCTGGGAGCTGAAGTTGAGTTGAAATCCACAAGTCTTAAAGCTGCCAAGGTTGACCACCTCTGGTTTAAAAAGAAAGAGCAAAAGCAGGATGTTACTGTGCCATCTCACCCTACAGAGCTGTCACTGGGAAAATGTGAACCATATTTTTTTTTACAAATCAGGCCAGGAACCAAGGTGTCTCTTTTACAATGTCCTGATTTTAACACTTGGTTGCCTTGATTTGGGAGTACAATGTTTCTGTGCCTCCTGAAAATAGGCTTATCTCTTTGGGGATTTCCTAAGCTTAGTTAAGATTTTTTAAAATGATAAATGGGTGCTGTATAAATTCAGAAATTCATTATAAATGTCAGTGAACTTTACAAGTGCTGGCAAAGTTAGATAATGAATTACAAGACCTTTAACTTGCAATGTTTCCAAGCATATCTACTTATAGACATAAGTTGTTCCAAATAAAAGCCATAAAATGCTGACATTTATATCCAAACACACATAATTATCACTTTATTGAGCACGAGGGAGGTACATTTTAGGAAGAAGGAGTTCACTCCTTCCCAATCCATGAACTTTTATTTATGTTTGTTCAATTAAGCCCAACAGCTGCGTGCCTCCCACTCTCATCTTAAGCATGGTGGGCATTTCTCAAAATAGAACTCCATAGAATCCAATATGATCATGTGATTAACTTCTTAAGAGCAGCTCATAACATAAAACCAAGAGCCCTAGGCATTGAAGAATGGGTTGGGGAAAGCTGATTTAGTAATCAGAAAGCTACCTGAGGGAGAAGAGCAGGCTGAACTGGAAGGTGGCGTTAAACGTGTCATTAGTTTGGAGTCATTGCGTTGCCAAAAGCAATCCAAGTCCAGCCCTTGTGATTTCTATTGACCCTTATCTAGCATCAAATTAACTCTCACCATTAGTTGATTAGATTCTTGTGTGTAGGTAGCAATAATAAACTCTGCTATGCTTAAAACTCAATGAATTATCCTGGTTATTTGTGCCTGACTCTACCCAGTTGACAAGGGAAGGTTACTCTCCTTAGACTGTACACTCCAGAAGGGCAGAAAACATCTGGCAAGTTCTCCCTCCACCCTCAATGTTTCTACATCTTGGTTGCAAAACCCTTGCCAAAGTACCCCTGTTATGTGAACAAACAATCAAGTGAAGCAAAAATATTTATCTTTACATGACAGGAAAAGGCTTGTGCTGGATATGTATTCAACAGCTGCTAATAAATTCCTCATACGTTGCTCTAGGAGCAAGACCCACTGAATTCAATGGGTCTTGGTACAGATGTATAGGATAGGAATGCAGCGCAACATAGCAATCTATACATTTATTACACTGTTTATTTGCATTCTTGAATCTACAGTGCGTTGTTACAATAAAGTTGCATTCTCAACAACGTATAAAATCAGTTTAAAAGAGGTAAGCCATGGTTAACTCTATTATACAACTTAACTCCACTGCCTGAATTCACATAACACAAATAAGCTAAAAGAGAGGTTACTTCAGATAAACTTGATTATAACAGCTGCCTCCTATTAGACCAGGGATTCCGAACATGAGTCCTATAGGATCAGGATGCCTACGGTCATCTCTCGGTATCTGTCGTGTCCCCCTCCCCCTCCGACGACCAGGTTAATGAAGTCCGTATCAAATGTGGCAACGAAGCCTCTGCAGCTTTGCCAAATTCCTTCAAGGTTTCTCAGGGCAGGCAGGAGTCCAAGTTGTGACTTCAGCAAACTAGATGAGACTTTGCTTGACTCAAGGTTGGAATGCCAAAAGCAGGTCCTTTATATAGGCTGTGGGGTGTGGCTCCATGACTCAGCATTTATCCAGGCCTGCCCCACCCTTCCTTCTGCTGGCGTTGCCTCTCAGATCTCCGGAAGCGAGGATCCTCACACTCTGAATTGTCTTCAGCTGTCTCTACTGTCGACATCTGGGAAAGGGAGGGGTCAGAGGGAGCAGGTCCAGGTAATTGCACCACTTGGCTGACTTCCTGCTCTGACGGCTGCGTCGAAGGAACACACACTGTATGAGTGAGCTGTATTGGGTTTCTGTTTTCACTCGACTCCTCTCGGGGCATGGGGCCAGGGCCAGGGGCTGGAGGCATGACAGGCCGTTCATCTTCATTATCAGACTCGGAGTCTGATAACAGGCCGGGAGGAGACGGGAAGGGCCTGGCTGAGGAGGACGAGGCACAACAGTATCCTTTGCAATGTATCAGATTATCATTAAAAACAAAAATCTGATTTAAAATAATGCTAAACTGATATATTGGAAAGCAAACCAGCAGCTTCTAGTACCATTCCCTTCCACCCACCCAGAAATGCACAGGAGGACAAACATATAAAATAGAATAGAATAGAATAGAATAGAATAGAATAGAATAGAATAGAATAGAATAGAATAGAATAGAATTTTTATTGGCCAAGTGTGATTGGACACCCAAGAAATTTGTCTTGGTGCATATGCTCTCAGTGTACATAAAAGAAAAGATACGTTCATCAAGGTACAACATTTACAATACAATTGATGGTCAATATATCAATATAAATCATAAGGATTGCCAGCAACAAGTTATAGTCATACAGTCATAAATGGAAAGAGATTGGTGATGGGAACTATGAGAAGATTAATAGTAGTGCAGATTCAGTAAATAGTTTGACAGTGTTGATGGAATTATTTGTTTAGCAGAGTGATGGCCTTCGGGGAAAAACTGTTCTTGTGTCTAGTTGTTCTGGTGTGCAGTGCTCTATAGCGTCGTTTTGAGGGTAGGAGTTGAAACAGTTTATGTCCAGGATGCGAGGGATCTGTAAATATTTTCACGGCCCTCTTCTTGATTCGTGCAGTATACAGGTCCTCAATGGAAGGCAGGTTGGTAGCAATTATTTTTTCTGCAGTTCTAATTATCCTCTGAAGTCTGTGTTTTTCTTGTTGGGTTGCAGAACCGAACCAGACAGTTATAGAGGTGCAAATGATAGACTCAATAATTCCTCTGTAGAATATGACCATTTGTCCATGCTCTTTGCCTTTGACCAGGGCATACTTAGTCCCACTGCTTTAGTCACTGATTCCAACAAGATTTAGATCACTGAATCTGGCCTATATTGCAAGGGCATTGTAAAAAAAAATATTCACGCTTTACATGATATAGTTTCCATGGTGGAATTAAATAAACGGTAATTAATCATTGCTGGCTATATAGCAGAAGAGGCTACAGAGCTATCCAGATGCTGCTGTTTTGCAATTGCAGACATTCTTGGATGATCTGGCAGCTGTCAAAACATTTCACCACCACCTCCAAATGTTGCTAATAAAGAAAAGCAGGATATAATTTTAACATCTAACATTCTCCACTAACTGGAAAGGTGGATTACTCTTATGCATCTTAGTTTTTTACCCTATCTTGTGGTTCTATACATCCGTAACACGCTGGATTCCTCCTTATGGCCAAGCCAGTGTTATCTTCCAAGTCTTGAGCTAGCTGCAAATGATATTGACATAAAATTAGCTGTTATCATGAGTTTCCCATCCCATACCACAGGCACAATGTTGGAAATGGTGCTTATTAATGTTGTATGCAGAGCACGTTAAACAGAGTAACTGATGTGTTTTCCTAAGTTTATTTCACTCTCTTCCATCATGTCACCAGCCAATTGAAATGCATTCACTGATCATTCTTTTAAATGTGGAATGAGGGCTGGAGAAAAAAGCAAGTTTTGACAGATGGCTAGATCAACAACCACAACAACCCCTCATTCTGATTTTGTGTAAGTGCTTTATGTTTGTTCGTTTTTTAAAAAGGGCTGGGCTACCAGATGTAAACTGGATTTCTTCTGGGCATGAGTTTAATGCTATTCCAGAAGATCACAGGGACTGGAGAGGCTGGGAAAGATACCAATACCAGATTCAACTGGGCAGTAGGCATAGGGTTGATCCCATACCCAAGGCCCTTTTGCTGTTGCAATACTGGAGATCCTATAGTTTTCTGACCATGTTACCTAGCATCAGGGGTGAAATTCAAAATTTTTCCCTACCAGTTCTGTGGGTGTGGCTTGGTGGGCATGTCAGGGAAGGATACTGCAAAATCTCCATTCCCTCCTCACTCCTGGGGGAAGGACATTGCAAAATCTCCATTCCCACCCCACTCTGGGGCCAGCCAGAGGTGGTATTTGCCGGTTCTCCAAACTACTCAAATTTTCCGCTACCAGTTCTCCAGAACCTGTCAGAACCTGCTGAATTTCATCCCTGTCTAGCCTAGTAACAAAATGTTCTCAAGAAAAGAAGAATCCAGTTTGACTGTGCTACCAATCAATTGGTCCATGAAGCAGAGCAGATTGTCTCCACAGCAAAGCTGTCTTGGGATAAGGAAGAAAACATTACTTCAGTAGCAGTACAGTAAGGATGGCTTGCGGTTGCTTCACACATGGGTTCGAAAACCAGATAATACCATATGATGAGGACACTGCAGAAAAAGAATAGTTGCCAGGATATGTTTGTGCCACAGTGAGAGGTAAGTGAAGAAAACCTCACTGATTGCTAGTTTTATTATATCTATGGCAGCATGGAAGCTTCCGGCCTAATATGGCTTCCAAAGCTTCCAAATCTACACTGGTAAAACCCCTACAGGGTTATGACTTCTGTTTCCCAAATTTGTAATTTTCCTGTGGTAGAGTGTTTTAGTCTGTGTGACTTAGATATTCTTGAGAATCATATAAGACTATTTTATAGGTGGATATTATTACCATCTTCCAAACTGGTATATTTTAATTCTTGCATCAATTTTAATATCTGCATAAACTGAGACCACATCTAACCTCTCTACAGCCTGCAGATCTGGCATGAACACCATAATCCTAAATTTCAGTGAACAACAACATATCATAAAATTAAACCAACCCAGCATGCTCCCTACTAAGTGGAGAACATGCACAATGCCACTGTTGCTGCTTGGGGAAAGAAAAGAATAAACTTCAAGGAAATAAACCAATGGGCCACAACTAAGGACCTTCTGTTATCCCAGCACAGCTAATTACTGTTTGGCTGGGGTTGCTAATAGCTGTGGGTTTCTCAGCTTTGATGTAACTTGCTGATATTGGATCTCTTTGAGAAAACAAGGATACTAATGGATCTGGTAATGAGCAGGGAATTTTCAAAATGTTCTAGAAACAGAATATCTAGGCTTATAAATATTTATGAAAAGCCAGTTCTATCCACAAATTAATGAAAACTGGTGTATACACATTCTCTTCTACATAATGGAGAGCTACTACCCTGGAACTCCCACAGCTATTTTATAGGAGTAACTCAGGAGTTCATAATAGCAGCCATGATAATTGTGGATCTATTGGTTCCAGGTTACAAGAAGCAGGATCACCAGCTAGTTAAAGTGGCATTAATAGCTATATCTCATCTTTGAAGGAGAATTAGGACAGCCCACCCCAAAAAAATTCTGTTGGATTACAAGACAGGACTTCCTGTCCTCTACCATCTTCCAGAGACCATTTAAGTTCATGCCGACTGCTTCAGTGACGCCATCCAGCCATCTCGTTCTCTGTCGTCCCCTTCTTCTTTTGCCCTCAATCGTTCCCAGCATTAGGCTCTTCTCCAGTGAGTCCTTCCTTCTCATTGTGGCCAAAGTATTTCAGTTTCATCTTCAGGATCTGGCCTTCTAAAGAGCATATTTGTGCTAGTCTGATTTTATTTATTCATTCATTAATTTATTTACTCATTCATTCATTCACTCATTCAATTTCAATAGCCATCCAACTTAACCAAGTGACTGGGGGATTCCGAATGCCATCTGTCATGTAGAGTCAACTATGAGAATATCAGTTTACTTCTTTTGTAGCATTTGACCAGAATGACTTCAATTTGTGATAAGAAGGATTGGCATTTCTCATCAGGATCCTTGCAAACATGGCTTGTAACTTTTATCCAGAAGTTAGAAATGCCTTAGCTAACTAAGTGCCTTTATGAAGAGAGCAGAGATGCCTCGTTTAAAGAAGACATCACTAGATATTTCTTTAATTACCTTTCTTTCCTTTCCAAGTTAGTGTAACACATGATCATAGGTCATGATTTTGCTTGGGCCAAGATAGATCCTTAACATGTCCCTCTATAGACAAACTGAGCAATAGTGATTAAGTGGGTGAACTAGGGCTAGGAAGACCTAGGCCTGTGATGATGAACTTATGACACGCATGCCACAGGTGGCGCATAGCGCCCTCTCTGTGGGCATGTGAGCCGTCACCTCAGTTCAGATCTGCCGCGCATGTGTGTGCACCTCCCACCAGCCAGCTGGTTGTCAGGTCTCTGCTGCGCATGCGCAGGGGGTGGGGCACATGTAGGGGGCACACATGCAAGTGTGGGGGCAAGACACATGTACATGCACGGGGGGCGTGCAGGGGGCGTGCATGTGCATGGGTGGGGCACATGCACTGGGACCACGCATGCATTGCATTTTGGGGGTTCGGGCTTGTGCTTTGGGCTCTTGGTCCAGAAAAGTTTAGTCATCACTGACCTAGGCTCAGGTCTACCCACAGCTATGGAAAAATTGGGTGAGTTTGGGCCAGTAGTTCTATCTCAGACCAATCTATTTTATAAGATAATTGTTAGATGAATAAAATCAAAGAAAATTTCCATATAAATTGCCCCAAAGTGCTGGGGAAAATATAGGATATAAAGTTAACACTTAAAGATGACTCTGCAAGCATGCAGGATAAGATCAGAAACAGGATTTTCCTTAAGATGATGAGAGTTTTTCTTCTTTAAAATTACTGATTAGACAACCTCATAGGGTTTTTATGTCTTTTAGACCATCAAGCCCATCTCCTGAAAAGAATTCCAGAAGGATACAAATTCAATTTTTAATTTAATTTAAAATCTAAAAATGTAACACAGTGCAATAAATTGCAGATTTATACAATATAAAGAAGGAGCTGAAAAAGTATAAAATAACTTTCTATGTACAGTAAAAAACTGCCTTTTAATAAAGATGTTTCATACACTTCATAACCAAAGGAAGTCTAGCTGCATATGATATGTTCACTAAGACTGTAATAACTGCTCTCCCACCTCATCCTGTTGCTTGTATCAGATTTGCCTTGCAGGCACTGAAAAACTAAGATCTAAATGTAGACCTGTAAATTTCTCTGCGAGAACAACTGTTGAAAAAGAGAAGGGAACCAGAATAGGTAGAAGGATAATTGATTAAGGTTGTCTTTCCTATGCCACTTTAACCCAAGCTGAAATATATAGACAATTAGATAAAAACCAACCAATCACAAACTCATCTACTGTGTATGAACAGTTCATGGTGTAGCGTGTGAATTGTATGAATCAAATGAATGAGTGGAGTAAATTATTGTTCAATTAATCACGGGGGAAAAGATGTTATGCAAACAAAGCCAGAAGGTACTGGCATAAATCAAGATGAAACAGGAGGCAGATACTTCGTGATGTCGTAGCTAGAAATATGGTGGCAAGTGAAGCATTTTCCACCGCCAACAAAAGAGGCCCGTCTCAAAACATCTGAACACCTGTACACGACGATGCTTAAGAACTGGAGATACAATACAATACAATACAATTCTTTATTGGCCAAGCGTGATTGGACACACAAGGAATATGTCTTTGGTGCATATGCTCTCAGTGTACATAAAAAGAAGACACAAGGGCCCAGAAGAAAAAGAGAAGGAAAACCTCTGCAGATTCTTCATATTTTTAGTACAAAGAAGTGTACACCTATGAAAATAAGCAAGAAACATCACACAGACACATAGAAGTTTAAACTTAGTAAACAGATTTATTTACTAAATCTGCACTACTACTAATCTTCTCATCGGTCCCATCACCCATCTCCTTCCACTTATGACTGTATGACTGTAACTTTGTTGCTTGTATCCTTATGATTTATATTGATATTGTTTCCTGATTGCTTATTTGTACGCTATGAAAGAATTCTATTCTATTCTATTCTAAACCCAACATTAAAACAAAATGGGGGGGGGGAGGATTTTAAGGACCAAAGGGGATAAACATTTATCCATGAGTCCCTCGGAGATATCTTTTTTTGTTTTTTTAAAGACACACTTTGGAAACAGACCGGCCTCTTCTTTTGCGAAGCCTATCTCACAAAACAGCCACTTGAGACTTTCCTGAGCCCTGGAGGGGAATCTCTTGGAAGAGGAGGAGGAGGAGGAGGAGGAGGAGCGGCGAAGGCGGCTCCGCTCCCCTGCTCCAGACACACAGTCTCCCTTACCTGTGCGCACACGCTTCGCACCGGGCCAAGGCCTCTGGTGACACGACACGCCCCCGATCGCCCGCCCTCCTCCTTCTCCTCCTCTATGCTTCACCCCTGAATCCCTTTACTCCCCCCCGCACCCCTCCCGGTGCAAGAGGCAGCGGGAGTTCCGCAAAGCCCTGCCCAGCTCGGCCGGCCGTCCTCGCTTTCGCTTTTCCAATCAGGAGGGGAGAACGGGAGGCTGGGAGGGATTTCCTGCTGAGCGATCCCAGGCGAGGGAAAGGAGGGAGGGAGTCGGAGGGGGAACAAAAAAGAAAAAAAAAGGAAAAGAAAAGAAAAAGGCGGCAGAGGCGGAGGCGAACTCTTGGGCAGAGTTCCCAGGCGCCTCGCAAGCTGACCGGACGGAGTCACCTTCCGCGGGGGGCGACGCTGCCCTGAGGAAGCAGGAGAATGAGAAAGCGGGCGCGGGGGGCGCGGGAGGCGCTGCGCCAGCCTTTCCTCCGCTTAAGTTCTCGGGTTCCGTAGACTTTTGCCCGCGGACTTCCAAACCCTCCCGCTTCCCTTCCTTCCTTCCTTCCTTCCTCCGCGCCCGCCTTCACCTCGCTCCCGGGCATAACTAGCCTTCGGCGCTCGGCAGGTCCGGGACGAGAGCGAGCGGGAGAAGGAAGCCCTCGTTGGCGTTCCGGCGGTCGTCGTGGAAGGCGAGGGGCAGCTCTTTCTCTTCGCCCGGAGGAGGCAGCCAGGAGGAGCGGGGGAGGAAAAAAAGCCACCAGCCGGTGACAGGAACGCTCGCAACTTTGTGTGTGGTGCCTGGGAACGCGTCGAGCCCCCCCCCCCCCCGATGCGGTGAGTTGTGGGAAAGAAAAGCCAAAAGGCTGGAGTTAAATGTGGAGGCTGTGCGCGGAGGGAAAGAAAGGGAGAAATCGGCTCCCAAGTCTCCAATGTTGCCGACCAAGATTTGTTTTTCTTCCCATCCCCGCCCTCGGCGCCCCTTTATTCGCCTTATTTGGGCACTTCTGTGCAGCCGACTCTGGATTTAAAAACTCTCCGATTTTTGCTTTTTCCCCCCCGAAACCGGGCTCCATCCTTCGATTCTGGGCATTTCAAGACGTTTGGTCTGATGGCTGCTGGCTTGGATGTTTTGAGACGAACTTTTCAAAAGATTATATCCGCCAGGCTATATAGTACCGCGCTCTGATGCGCTATATAACGTGCGCTGGTTTACAAAGCTTTTTATCCCGAATAATTCTCGGGTTTGATTTTTCCCTCTACTGCTCTGCTGCCTCTCCTCCTCCTGCATCTCCTCGTCCCGGATAACCCCATCCGCTTTTTTTGCAGCCTCCTTTGACCCATCTAGGTGAGCTGAACTACCACCACTCCCATTATCCCCAGCCCGTTATTGATCATGTTGGCTGGGATCAGTCAGGGTTGCCCTTCAATATCCCTGCAGGGTTTTTTGGGTTGGTGAAATTGTGGGGTTTTTTTTTTTATTTTAAGGAAAAAAGAACTATAGTCTACCTCCAAAGCCTCACCTCTTTTTCTCCTAACTCTGACTTGTAGCATACCTGAAAAATGACACCACTGTTGTGATACAAAAAGTTCCCCAAGTTCTACCAGGTAACCTTTGCTCTAGGCTTTGTTTTCCAGTGGAGATAATGTTTGCCCCTTGTCTCCCTCCTCCAGGGCTTGTATTTTTAATAATTGTTGTTTAGCATCTTTAGTCTATCTCTCACATAATTGAATCCTGGTCCCTCACCCCCAACCAACTTTTGCACTACTTTTGAGAAAGGAAATTATCAGATACTTGAGTTCAGCAGGTAGAGTCCTGAATTTGGTATATTAGATTTCTTAAGCAAGATGGGTGTTTTACACATTCTGACGGGATGGAAATGAACTAGGCTGCTGAAAAAGTAGCCTGAAAAAGATGCCAAAGCGTGCACCAAGTTTAACTCTCTTTCTCCTGGTGAGAACACTGACTGGTAAAGGAGCCCCGTTCTTGTTCATGTGTTGATCTTTATGTACAACAGCAAAGTTAATAAGTTTGCTTTAATACAGGGGATCTCAGACTGAGTAGTAGGTTTCATGCAAAAACTATAACAAAAGCAATTATTTTATTGTACTTTGATTGTAAGAGGCCAGAGATGTGAACAAGGGGTACAGAGATTATTTCAGGTCTAAAACCTACAGAAAATTGAATAATCAGTTGAGGAGAAAGTAGTCAGCCAAAAAACGCACTCTGCCAATGGAAAATCCCTTTGGGGTCTATTAGCAACTCTTGCTTGATTTCTAGAATGAAATGTGCCAGAGCTCATCAGTTGCAGCCCATGAGCCTGGAAATGGGTAGAACAGGCTGGTCTGACTTGCTTAGCAGAGGAATGTATTCTCTTCATGCATATTCTGCAGCTTTTTACTGTTATGTTACTTATAGGAGGACTGATTACCAAAGCCTATTCTGTTTTTTGAGCAGTAACTCTAATTACTTTATTCTAAGAAGGTGCACAATCAGCTTTTTGGAGTCCAGTTTATTTATAACTTATAATGAATATAACCTAAATGCTTAATTTGAAGTGTAATTATGGCTTATGGTTGTGGAAGTTGAGCAAATATGATCCTGTTCATGGTCTCTGGAGAAAAAAGGTTATCTCTGGGGATAACTTTTTCAGATCACATCCGATACTTCTGCTGAGATGGGCTCCATAAGGCAGACTTTGAATCTCAGTGATTGCGTAGGCAAATGCTTGCCATCTGGAACTGTCATTAGTTATAAATTGTAGTTTGTCCAAGGACATCCTTGTAACCACATTGTTCCTGTAAGTCCACCTTATCCATTATCTTCCTCTTCCTCTACTTCCTTCAACCTTGCCAAGTATGACAATGTCCTCCAATCCCCCTTCCGTTCACAGGACATCCCAAAGTATCTGAACTTCCTCATAGATCTAATTATGGTAATTAAAATAGGTTGGAGAAGGGAAAGAGACAAAACTCAGAATATGGATTTTTTTTTTAACAAGCAAGTCACCAAGCACAGGTTATAGCTAGAGATCCAGATTAGTAAACCATAATAATTGTGTCTCAATAATGAAAGAACAAGAGTGATCTATTATGCTCAACAGGGTCATTCTAGACACAGTCTTTGAACAGAGCTGTAATATTTCTTGTATATTATGGTTTTTACATGTTCTAAGTTGATTTTTTTTTAAAAGCAAATGAATAAGATGGTATGTTGCTGTAAAATATTTGTCTATCTGTATGGCAACAAAGTAATAATCCCAGTCTGAATCCAATCCAAAGTGTGTATGTTGATATTGTATTTTTAAATAAGATTCCAAAAGTCCTAATCCATTTAGTATTAATGGTCTGCAGTCACAGCTGCTGTAAGAGATAAATATAAATATAAATATGACTCCTTTACAGCCAGTAGCTAGCTATTCTCAAAAAACATTTTGTCCATTAATGATGCTTTAAGCTAGGTTAGCCCGGTTACCTAGTCCACAGTTTATCTAAAATCTATACCCTATGGAAATTCGCAAATGCTTAAGGTTTTATAGTTTTCAAGGTCATCTTGATCCTGCTTACATTTATACCCACCCCATAGACGACTTGCTGGTTACTTGTTAATACTGGTATGACGGGTTTATAGGTCTGGTGGTCATAGGAACTTTCGTTTTACTGAGTCTACTAAAGGTTATTCTGGGTAGAATTCTGGCACATGAACTGTTATCTGTTATTTTCGGTTGGAGTTAGTAGTGATTGAACTTGATCACTTTTGTCCACAAAGCACTTTGGGTCTATGCAAGTCTATTATAGCCTCAGAGAGCTCTGTGAGTTAGATCTCCCAAGATACAGTTTCTGAGAATTTTGGTCCTGATCCTGGATTTTTTATAATTTACCCATTTTAAGCTTCCTCCTTCATTCATAGACCATTGTACAGGTTTTCCTTGAATAATTACTGTATGCAATTGATTGCTTTTCTCCAAGTATTTGCTTTCTTTTTCCTCCTTACCATTGTGTTTATTTATTTGCTAGATTTACAAGTAATTATTATACTAGGTTTATAGATCAATAATATTGATCTGCAAAACCATTAAATATGTAGTATAGTTCTAATTATGTATCCTGTCTCCCACTTACTTTCATACCTATAACAGCCATGGCTGTTATTGTGGAGTCAAAGTGGACCTCAATGTCTTGTCCAATTCACTTACTAAAAATGAAAATGATCTCTCTAACTTTAGATGTTGGACTTACTGTGTCATGCCATAGCAGATAAAGAATCCTCAGGCCCAAGAGGAGCTTTTAAACTGGATGAATCTACTGTATAAAATAAAATGTAGAATGCTAACAAAACTCACAGACCTGTGCTACGATAACCGCCCACTTTAGAAATCCAGTCCTCACTGTACATAGAATAAGAGACAAGGAAGAAAAGCTGTTTCGATGTAGAGGCTCTAAAAAATGTATGGGCACATGTCAAGGTATTTGGATTACAAAAATGGACGTCATGTCCTGCAACCCCCTTTTTTCCCATTGGTTTCATGTTTCGCTTTATGTGAATTTACTTTATGTGAGATTTTCAGGCAACCTGTACTTGTTTGGAAAGATAGCCGTGCAGATGATAAAGTAGCTCCCACTAGAGAGCCAGATCTTGTTTCACCTGGATGAGCAATTCATTTGTCATCCTGATCATAGCCGAGTGGTTGCTGTGGAGATGGGCAATAGTAACACCAGATAAAGAACCTAGCTCATATACTAAAGCATCGGGTGGTTTTGTCTTCAGGGTCAGTAAATGATGCATGTGGTCTTTGGAGTGTTTAAGATTTCATAAAGGAACACTAAAATATCCAATATGTAAGCCAGCAACACATTCTTATGAGATATGGTCATATTTTTCTCACACGAAAGGGGGCTTGCTTTATCTCTTGAAATCAATTAAACCCGAAGCTGATTTTTATAAATAGCCTAGTTAACTCCAGGCAGAAATTTTCCAATCTGTACATTGTTAATCTGATTTCCAGCAGAAAAGATAACACAAGTTCACCCCATTGTGTGTGGAGTTTTTGTGGTAGGGAAAGTTTGATGTAGCGTCTTCAAAATTCATTTGTAATTTTTGTTTTCTGTTCCTCGCATCATTTTCGTAGCTCAATGTACCTTTCTCTCTTAACTAACTGTACACATGGGGAAGTCATCACATTAATTTGGGAATGTGCCTTATGATGGTAGGGGTGGACTGCTGGGCAATGGCTGTATTGCATTATGACTCAAGATGGTCTCGCTCCCAGGGGTTTAAGGAACTTCTCTGTCATCTTAAACAGGGGTCACCAACCTTCTGGACCTCAGGGACTACGTAATTCATAATTTTAAACCCCACGGACCACTAATATGATCTGCCTAATGACTGGCTGGGTGGGCTTGGCTAGGTGGGCATGTGACTGGGTGGGCATGGCCAACTTGATGTAACTCATGTTGAGGGATGCCTTGCCGGCCTCTACTCGCCCCTCTCCTCCCAGTCACTCCTCGCCTGCCTGCCTGGGCTCCTTAGGGCCTTTAAAAGGAAGCAGTTGTTGGAGCTAATCAGCCACCATGAAAAAGAGTTGGCAAAACAGCTGGCTCAGTTCAAATTGGATCTGACCAAGAAGGAGGCTCAGCAGAAGCACCTCACTGAGGACTACGAACATAGACTTTCCAAGGAGAGGGAAGACCTGCAGGAGTGCAAGGCCAGGTATAGACACCTGCAGGCTCAGCAGGCTGAGATGGTCAGCCAGTTCCAGGCCATGATGCAGTCCCACTGGAATGAGGCCCTCTTTAACACCAATGGCACTTCCCTCCAGCCTTTGTCCAAAGCCCTATGCCAGGAGGCTGAAGCAGACCCCGAGTTGGAATTTCTGCCCCCCTCTGACCCACACAAAATTACCCCGAAGGGGGAGACTCTCTGCAGCAACGCAAACGTTCATTGCACATATCCGGCCCAGGGGCCATAGTCTGAGGACCCCTGATTTAGTGCAATATAAAAAAAAATGCAAATAATTTTTCTGCAGACCACCAAAATCTTCTTGCGGACCACCAGTGATCCACAGACCACCAGTTGGTGATCGCTGATCTTAAATATTCTTCAGTGTGGGACAAGCTAAAGTTTGTTCAAGTAGTAATCCTCAGACCAAGCAACTGGTTCCAAATTTAAAAACTAAACTGAATCACATTATGTTTATATAAATTGTTCCTCAGTTCTTCAATTCTCTTTCCTCTCCTTTCCTGAATCAAGTCTGCTTCAATGCAAAATACACTGTGTGGGTAATCCATCTAAACCTCTTAATGGATGGGTGTGGGTGTAAAAAAAAAAGATGAAACAGTGGTGGGCAAACACAAGGGTGGTATAAAAGGATATCTTCTGGATCCCAGAACAAAATTCAATACCTTTGCAATGATGACATTATAAATCTTGGTGTGGGAGAGCCTTGATCCCCGATAGGCAAGAAGAATGTTCCCACTGGAACATTCAGATTATCCTGTTGCCTCTGAAAGATCAGATGCCATGTCAATAAACTCTGTTCTTCTTTCCCCAACTTGCTACTTTTCAAATATGTTAGATTCCAATGACTTTGACAGTTGTGGATTGTGGGAATTCTCCTCTGGACACCCATATGCTGGTCCAAGGGTCTGGGGTTTTCTTTTTTCTTTTTTGTTTCAGATGTGAAGAATCTCTTAGGGTGAATTGTAAAGATACTGTTTTATCACTTCAGTATTGACAGATGAGGCAAGACGTCTGTCTTTGATTTATCTATCTTATAAGAATAGAATAGAATAGAATAGAATAGAATAGAATAGAATTTTATTGGCCAAGTGTGATTGGACACACAAGGAATTTGTCTTGGTGCATATGCTCTCAGTGTACATAAAAGAAAAGATACGTTCATCAAGGTACAACATTTACAACACAATTGATGATCAATATATCAATATAAATCATAAGGATTGCCAGCAACAAGTTATAGTCATACAGTCATAAGTGGAAGGAGATTGGTGATGGGAACTATGAAACGATTAATAGTAGTGCAGATTCAGTAAATAGTCTGACAGTGTTGAGGGAATTATTTGTTTAGCAGAGTGATGGCCTTCGGGAAAAAACTGTTCTTGTGTCTAATTGTTCTGGTGTGCAGTGCTCTATAGCGTCGTTTTGAGGGTAGGAGTTGAAACAGTTTATGTCCAGGATGCGAGGAAACTGCAAATATTTTCACGGCCCTCGTCTTGATTCGTGCAGTATACAGGTCCGCAATGGAAGGCAAGTTGGTAGCAATTATTTTTTGTGCAGTTCTAATTATCCTCTGAAGTCTGTGTTTTTCTTGTTGGGTTGCAGAACCGAACCAGACAGTTATAGAGGTGCAAATGACAGACTCAATAATTCCTCTGTAGAATTGGATCAGCAGCTCCTTGGGCAGTTTGAGCTTACTGAGTTGGCGCAGAAAGAACATTCTTTGTTGTCCTTTTTAATGATGTTTTGATGTTAGCTGTCCATTTGAGATCTTGCGATATGATAGAACCCAGAAATTTGAAGGTTTCTACTGTTGATACTGTGTTGTCAAGTATTGTGAGAGGTGGAAGTATGGAAGGGTTTTTCCTAAAGTCTACCACCATTTCTACGGTTTTGAGTGTGTTCAGTTCCAGATTGTTTTGATTGCACCACAAGGCTAGTCGTTCGACCTCTCGTCTATATGCGGATTCGTCATTGTCTCGAATGAGACCAATCACTGTTGTGTCATCTGCGAACTTCAGTAGCTTAACAAATGGATCATTGGAGATGCAGTCATTGGTATACAGAGAGAAGAGAAGTGGGGACAGCACACAGCCTTGGGGCGCCCCTGTGCTAATTGTACAGGTATTCGATAAGGGAGCCAAGTTCAGAAGAAAGATTATAAAGAACTCATCAACTCATTAGAACTTTGGAGGAAGTGTGAGGTAATGGAAAGAGGAGCACGTTAATCTTCTAATACTAGAAAAGATTTGTCTTGTTGAATTATTGCAGAGCCTTTTCCCACTTCACATAAAGTCTATGCTTGTCGGTTTGTTCCTCCCAGAGGAGTCCCAAAAGGTGCTTTTTCAAAAGGCAACTGAACTTTGTTTTTCCTTGAAGATGTTTTGCTTCTCATCCAAGAAGTTTGTTCAGTTCTGACTTCTGTCTTCAAGGAAAAACAAAATCCAGTTGCCTTCTGAAAAAAGCGCCTTTGGGACAACCATGACCTGGATGACTGAGAATCTCCATAGACACTCCCAGAGAAAAGGAGATGTTCTTGTGAAGGGGCAAAGAAACAGGTTAATACACAGGAGCCTCAGTCGGTGACTGGTTGGAAAGTTTCAATCAGAAATCTGGGTTAAAATCATAAGTATATCTTCTTGCTTTTGTTCTTCTCTTTTTCCTTTTCTTGACTTTTTTTTAAAAAATTGGAAGAATATAACAGATGGCTAGTACAGATTTAAAACATCAGGCACTGCTAGAGAAACATGAGCAGGCACACAACAAATCTGAAATATCACAAAACTAATAGTGTATACTCAGATTCATTTTTAGAAGCTTATACTACGAAATGTTTTATATCTGTTTGCTAGTCAAAATCTAAGTGTCCCTGCTAAGTTTTATTCTTAACAAAATGCTTGGGTTAACATTATTCACATTCTGCTTATGTGATGCTTAGACGCAGGCTATCTTGCTGCCAGCTGCAAGATTCATTTAGAAAATTTTCAAAACAGATGCAGATAAAATTTAGCCAATGAATTAATAGTCAAGAATGTTTTAGAGGGTCCTGCACTCCTACAATAGCTGTTATGTTTTCTGCTAGAAAATCCAGCATTCATAGTAAAAGTACACTTGGACTGAGCATTCTCAGAATATTTTAAAGTCCTTACTGATGCTTTACTATGCGGGAAGTTTTTGAAGCTTTTGAGGAATTAAAAGAAAGGGCAAAGGCAAAATAAAGTTTTTGAAGTCCTGAATCCATTGGTGAAAAGGCTCATCACCCAGTGGTTCCCTCCAATGAAAAGCAGCAAGGCCAGTGGACTGGAGCTCATGAGTGAACAAGCAATGGCTCACGTTTGTATCCCACCCTGCCAATTATTGGGAAGATGTGTTTTTTCTTCACATTTTTGGATGTTTTCAATGACTGAATTTGCACAATACACTAGACCAAGGAGGGGGGGAGGGATTATGACAGGGTTTTGTGGGGGATGGTGCACACACAGGCAGCACACAGACCAACTCCTGGGTTGCTTGCTGTTGCAACAGTCACATATACAGTAAAGCTTTTTTCCCTTTAAATATCTAAGGGGTGCCTATTATTTAAGCAAAATTGACTGCAAAGGGTTGTTTCCCTTTCACATTCTTATTTGTCAATTACCTTCAGGTTTACCTTTCCTGAAATTATTAGAGCTCTTACCTCTTATTCAATTCTCAGACCAACCACTGCTAATCTGTAGCCGGCTGGGTTTGACCTTGGTTGTTTCCAAAACAATCTGAGTGTGGGAAAGTAGATTTTCCCATCTCTCCATGTTCCTATGCTTCCTCTTGTAGGTGGCTTCACTGAGCAATTGCTGCTGGACTAGATCAACCTGCCATTTTAAACCTATAACACGGATGGTTTTTTTACCCTTCTCTGTTGCCCTTATTAGCCTTGTTTCCTTCATTGTAGGTGGTGTCTGCCACCACCAGGTTCTGCTTTGACTACGGGATTTTCATCTTCATTGTTCCCACCTCCCAATCCTCAGCCATCACTCTATAGGCTGGTGTTGGCTTGATTCTTCAGTGGGATGACTTCTAGTTTCTACTCAAACTTTGTGGTCATTGGCAAGGCAGGTGGCTTGGCTCTGCTCAAGATGGGATGCTTCATTGCTGCTGAGCTTCTTAGTACACAACCTGGATTTGAGCTGCCTAGCTGATGAGCCAGATTGATTTGCCACTGGTGGTGGTCTGGGCTGCTCTTCTGCCGTTACTTCTGCCAAGGCTTAAAGTAGCCCCCTGAGTGAGCTTCTCTGTTGTCCTCAATTAATAATTTCTCCTATTGTCCTGGCTAATTTTAGGCTGCATTGGAGTTGAAGCTATCTCGGTGGATAGCCAATCAACTTCTTTCTCTCGCTGACTAAGCCTGCAGAAAATTGGCTTCCCTAATTGCAGTGAAAGGATCACCCAGCTGAGGTCTTCCTCAGTCCCTCTCTTTTTGGTGAGGGAGGAAGGGGCCCCATTCACCTGGATCAGGCTTTAGCTCTTTGCTGCCCTGGCAATATCTCTCATTGCTCCCATTGTTGATCCTGCTGGCCAAACTTCCCAATGCTTTTCTAGGTGTTTTCTCAGCCTGAAAACCTGGATATCGCTAGTCTGCTAAAAGGTACTCCCAATTGAAAGTTCTCATGAGCGGCCAACCCACATTTTTTTGCTGGCCAGTCTGCCAGCCAAGTCTCCTAGCCCGTTCCCAACTTCCATTGACTGATCTGCCAGCTGATTTTACTAGGTCTTCTGACTTTCCTCCCGAATACTCCTGTGTTGGCCAATCTACCAGCTAAATTCTTTTCACCATTGTAATTTGGTCTGATCTATGTCATCGGCATCCTCCCTTCTGGGTCTTTCCCTTTTTTCCTAGTTCTGGATCTCTCTACACAATTTGAGTTCTTTGACCCTTTCAGTGCTTTTGGAGCACCTACTAGCTCAAGAAGCAGAATCTTTGGTAGTCCTTCCCCTGCCCACCACTGCTATGTCCAGCCAGTCAGCCTATTTGTCTGTGTTGCTTTAAAGCCAGCTGATTTCCTCTTGACCCGCACTTAAGCATGAACATGAACATAGGCATATGTATATGCAATACAAACCACTTCATTTGAGATGAAGGACCTAGGTGTTTGCAATCAGCTAGCCCTCCAGCCTATTGTGGGCATAAAGTTATTAGTCTCAAGAGTGAACCATGCCATTCACTTTATGCCATTACTCAGTTTTATTTGCTTGAGTATAACCTACTCAGGAAAACAGTAATTATGTTTTATTAAACTGCGTTTAGAGTTGGCATGTTTTCTGAATCAAGCTAATGAGTTAGCAAACTGGATGACAACAACAACAACAAAAATAACAACAACTTGTATGCTGCAAGCTCTCAACAACTCTGGCTTACTTAAATAATGAGTACGCGGAAGGGATAAGCTGAGGGAGGTTAGAAAAAGTCTGCTGGAGACTTTGCCCTGTTCAAAGTTGAAACACATACAATAAATTATTATGAGGACTATTCACCCTATATCAAAGGTGCCTGGCAAATAATACCTAAGATCTTATCTTGGGACAGGTGAACAAAAAAAATATTTATGGAACCTGTTTTTCGTGCGAGTGTTCAACCACAGGAGGTGCATAACAATTGTGTAGTGAGTATTTTTAAATATGTAGATTGCTTTCTTTACTCTCCTAGGTACTACAGTAAATTCCTTAAGTTCCTGAAAACAAAAGAAGGCCGTGAAAGTTACAAACAGGTGCCAGGTTTTTCCTTGCTTAACTTTTTATATGCTTCATAGTAAGGGATTAATTTGGCAAATCTTGTGGGGTTTTCATTTTCTGAGCATCTTGCTGCTGTGGTCGTCCTCTTTTTTGGCCACTTTCTGTGCCGGGCTAAGGAATGATCAGATCCTAGTTACAGAGATGTAGATATGGGTGTGTTTTTATATGTTGTTACTTTTCTTATATTTGTCTTGCATGATTTTGCAGTGTGCTTGCTTAGTTTCTTACAGAAAAGCTACAATGCATGAAGCGACAAGAGGTTTTGTTTATCAGCCAGCAGAGCCTGACACTGATTAGGACTGAGGGAATAACTGGCTCAAGGTCACCCAGAGGTGGTTCAGGGAGGACTAGACTCTAGGCTGCCCCTTCCTAATCTAGCACCTGAACCAAACACTACATCACACCGGCTCTGTATGTACATACTGCATACATATACATACAGTCCCCGGGTTAAGGATGAGTCCCATTCCTAACTCTCTCTCTAATCCAAATTTATATTTGTGCTGGAACTTGTACTTACAAATGGAGTGCCTATTATTAAAAATGGCAGGCAGCATTCTCCATGCGATGCTTCCAGGAAACCTCTGAGAACAGGCTGTATATTAAAAATGTGCGGTTTCAGCAGTTCCTGAAAGCATTGCACAGCTTCAGCGCTTTGTCGGCTCAAGGAAAGAGAACGCTGCCTGCCATTTTTAGTAATAGGCAGCCCATCCATATCTAGGAATTGTTCTTAAGTCGGACGTTCTTAACCCGGGGACAATATGTGTATCCATATACATATATTTGAAATCCCAGCGTAATAAATATTAACACTTCCCTTCAGAATTAATAAGATAGATCTATTACATTGAGATTTCTGCTGTAGGAATGAGTTCTGAGTCCTATCTATTTCTGTCAAGTTTATTAGATGATGGAGAGAAGCTAGAATGCAAAGTGCTTGAGCTGTGGCCCTATGTGATTTGCCGTTTTATTAAGAGCAAGTGTGTTAAAATGTTTCCTACACAAACATCTGTTCCTGCCTAACATCTGCATTGTCTAGATCCTAATTATAAGTTAACTGAGCATCAGTTAAGAAGTACCCCCGGGACCAAATACAAGCTCCACTTAGTGCAACTTTGGGACACAGCAAAGGGCAGCACTTAGCCAACTTTTCTGAGCTCAGAAAGCGCTCTCTCTCTCTCTCTCTCTCTCTCTCTCTCTCTCTCTCTCTCTCTCTCTCTCTCTCTCTCTCTCTCTCTCTCTCTCTCTCTCTCTCTCTCTCTCTCTCTCTCTCTCTGTGTGTGTGGGGGGGGACCCAGTTAGTTCCTGGATGGGAGACCCAAGATTCTTGACAAAGCTGAGAAGTAGGGGAAAAAAACCTGAGGAAGAAGGCAATGGCAAACATTTACATACTGTTGCCATGAAAACCACATGTGTTCACCAGGAATTTAGTTGATTCAAAGAAGTCTATACCTTTACTGTTTCTAACAAGAGCTAGTCAGATGCTTCTAGGGATTCAGCATCCCTTCCCCCAACTTGCATAGTTTGCTTTTGGTGTCTGTAATTTAGAGAGATTTCTCTGAATAGCGAGAGGTTCCATTTAGGCATTTGTGTATAAATTGGGTTTTATTTATTGTATCTTATCATTTGATGACTTAGTACTTCCTAAAAGCTAAATAATAGTTTAGCTCATATACAAATCTTAAAGTTTCTTTCCGTTGTAAAGAGGCGGATGGAGGAGGGTAGTGAAAAACATGAGCAGACTTTATAGCTCTCCTACATGTTATCCATTTTGAACATAAAGACATAAGCAGAACAACCCCCTGGCCCAAGACCAACAGTCTGTTCGAAAAGTTTCCCCCCCCCCCACATACTATATTTAGTTCAGACCATTGCTTGATTTTTATTTATTTATTTATTTATTTATTTATTTATTTATTTATTCGAATTTTTATACCGCCCTATCTCCCGAAGGACTCAGGGCGGTGTACAGCCAAATAAAAACATAAGAATAATACAAGTAAAAACAACAATTAAAAAACTTATTAATTAGGCCGAAATTAAAATATCACTAAAATAGTATAAAACCCCATTAAAACTAAATTTAAAACTAAAAACCCTAGGCTAGCCCTGCACAAATAAATAGATGTGTCTTAAGCTCGCGGCAGAAGGTTCGGAGGTCGGGAAGTTGGCGCAGCCCTGGGGGAAGCTCATTCCAGAGGGTGGGAGCCCACACAGAGAAAGCCCTTCCTCTGGGTGTCGCTAGTCGGCACTGCCTGGCGGACGGCACCCTAAGGAGTCCCTCTCTGTGAGAGCGTACGGGTCGGTGGGAGGCAATCGGTGGCAGTAGGCGGTCCCGTAAATAACCCGGCCCTATGCCATGGAGCGCTTTAAAGATGGTAACCAAAACCTTGAAGCGCACCCAAAAGGCCACAGGTAGCCAGTGCAGTCTGCGCAGGATTGGTGTAACATGGGAGCCACGAGGGGCTCCCTCTATCACCTGCGCAGCTGCATTCTGAACCAACTGCAGCCTCCGGATGCCCTTCAAGGGGAGCCCCATGTAGAGAGCGTTGCAGTAATCCAAGCGAGATGTCACGAGCGCATGAGTGATCGTGCATAAGGCATCCCGGTCTAGGAAGGGGCGCAACTGGCGGACCAGGTGAACCTGGTAAAAAGCTCTCCTCGAGACAGCCGTCAAATGATCTTCAAAAGACAGCCGTCCATCCAGGAGAACGCCCAAGTTGCGCACCCTTTCCATCGGGGCCAATAACTCGCCCCCAACAGTCAGCTGTGGGTGACTGTACCGGGGTGCCGGCATCCACAGCCACTCCGTCTTGGAGGGATTGAGCTTGAGCCTGTTTCTCCCCATCCAGACCCGTACGGCTTCCAGACACCGGGACAGCACTTCGATAGCTTCGTTGGGGTGGCCCGGGGTGGAAAAGTACAGCTGAGTGTCATCCGCGTACAGATGGTACCTCACCCCAAAGCCACTGATGATCTCACCCAGCGGCTTCATATAGATGTTGAACAGGAGGGGCGAGAGAATCGACCCCTGTGGCACCCCACAAGTGAGGTGCCTCGGGGCCGACCTCTGCCCCCCTGCCAACACCGTCTGCGACCGATCGGAGAGATAGGAGGAGAACCACCGATAAACGGTGCCTCCCACTCCCAATCCCTCCAATCGGTGCAGCAGGATACCATGGTCGATGGTATCAAAAGCCGCTGAGAGGTCTAATAGGACCAGGGCAGAGGAATAACCCCTATCCCTGGCCCTCCAGAGATCATCAACCAACGCGACCAAAGCCGTCTCCGTGCTATATCCGGGTCGAAAGCCGGACTGGAACGGGTCTAGATAGACAGTTTCATCCAGGTACCGGGGAAGTTGACATGCCACCACACTCTACAACCTTCGCCACAAAGCGAAGGTGGAGACCGGACGATAATTACCTAAAACAGCCGGGTCCAGGGAAGGCTTCTTGAGGAGGGGTCTCACTACCACCTCTTTCAAGGCGGCAGGGATGACCCCCTCCAACAATGAAGCATTTATAATCCCCCGGAGCCAGCCTCGTGTCACTTCCTGTGTGGCCAGCACCAACCAGGAGGGGCACGGGTCCAGTAAACATGTGGTGGCATTCAACCTCCCCAGTAACCTGTCCATGTCCTCGGGAGCCACAGGATCAAATCCATCCCAAACAGTCTCAACAAGACGTGTCTCCGACATCTCACCTGGATCCACCCAACTTTGATCCAAACCATCCCGAAGCTGAGCGATTTTATCGTATAGATAACCACTAAACTCCTCGGCACGTCCCTGCAACGGGTCATCCCGCATCCCCTGTTGAAGAAGGGAGCGGGTCACCCGAAACAGGGCGGCCGGGCGGTTATCTGCCGACGCAATGAGGGAGGAGACGTAAAAACTCCTCGCTTCCCTCAGTGCCACTAGGTAGGTCCTACTAAAGGACCTAACTAGTGTCTGATCAGCTTCTGAATGGTTAGATCTCCAGGCACTCTCTAGGCGTCTTCTCTGGCGTTTCATCTCCCTCAGCTCCTCAAAGAACCAAGGAGCTGGTTGAGACCTATGCCGGGTCAGAGGCCGCAAAGGCACGACACAGTCAAGAGCCCCAGCCGCGGCCAGTTCCCAAGCCGCGACTAGTTCTTCGGCCGTGTCGTGGGCAAGATCCTCAGGGAATGGCCCAAGCTCCGTCAGGAACCTCTCTGGGTCCATCAGGCACCTGGGACGGAACCACCGTATTGGTCCCGTCTCCCTGCGGTGGTGAGTGGCGGTCTGAAAGTCCAGGCAGAGAAGAGAGTGATCTGACCATGACAACGGCTCAATGACTACATCTCCCAAAACCAGATCACTCATCCACTGTCCAGAGATGAAAATCAAATCCAGTGTGCCTCCCCCGATGTGCGTAGGGCCATCCACTACTTGCGTCAGGTCCAAGGCCGTCATGGAGGCCATGAACTCCCGAGCCGACGTAGATGGCAGGTTAAAGTCCCCCATGACCATAAGTCTAGGGGTCTCAACCGCCACCCCAGCAAGCACCTCCAACAGCTCGGACAGGGCTGTGGTTACGCAGCAAGGAGCTAGGTACGTGACTAACAAGCCCAACTGACACCTATGGCCCCACTTCACAAAGAGGGATTCACAACCAGCAATCTGAGGAACAGTGGTCTCCCTCGGCTCTAGACTCTCGTTTATCACAACCGCTACCCCCCCACCCCTGCCTTGGGCCCTCGGTTGATGGAATGCCCGGAAACCCGATGGGCACATTTCTCCAAGGGGCATCCCCCCCTTCTGTGCCCAACCAGGTCTCCGTAATGCCGTAAAGTCCACGGAGCCCCCCTGTATAAGATCACAAATAAGGGGGGCTTTGTTCACCACGGACCGTGCATTGCACAACATCAACCGAAGGTCCAGGCTCTGAGGATCCTGACCATCCGGGGAACAGTAATTATGTTTTATTAAACTGCGTTTAGAGTTGGCATGTTTTCTGAATCAAGCTAATGAGTTAGCAAACTGGATGACAACAACAACAACAAAAATAACAACAACTTGTATGCTGCAAGCTCTCAACAACTCTGGCTTACTTAAATAATGAGTACGCGGAAGGGATAAGCTGAGGGAGGTTAGAAAAAGTCTGCTGGAGACTTTGCCCTGTTCAAAGTTGAAACACATACAATAAATTATTATGAGGACTATTCACCCTATATCAAAGGTGCCTGGCAAATAATACCTAAGATCTTATCTTGGGACAGGTGAACAAAAAAAATATTTATGGAACCTGTTTTTCGTGCGAGTGTTCAACCACAGGAGGTGCATAACAATTGTGTAGTGAGTATTTTTAAATATGCAGATTGCTTTCTTTACTCTCCTAGGTACTACAGTAAATTCCTTAAGTTCCTGAAAACAAAAGAAGGCCATGAAAGTTACTAACAGGTGTCAGGTTTTTCCTTGCTTAACTTTTTATATGCTTCATAGTAAGGGATTAATTTGGCAAATCTTGTGGGGTTTTCATTTTCTGAGCATCTTGCTGCTGTGGTCGTCCTCTTTTTTGGCCACTTTCTGTGCCAGGCTAAGGAATGATCAGATCCTAGTTACAGAGATGTAGATATGGGTGTGTTTTTATATGTTGTTACTTTTCTTATATTTGTCTTGCATGATTTTGCAGTGTGCTTGCTTAGTTTCTTACAGAAAAGCTACAATGCATGAAGTGACAAGAGGTTTTGTTTATCAGCCAGCAGAGCCTGACACTGATTAGGACTGAGGGAATAACTGGCTCAAGGTCACCCAGAGGTGGTTCAGGGAGGACTAGACTCTAGGCTGCCCCTTCCTAATCTAGCACCTGAACCAAACACTACATCACACTGGCTCTGTATGTACATACTGCATACATATACATACAGTCCCCGGGTTAAGGATGAGTCCCATTCCTAACTCACTCTCTAATCCAAATTTATATTTGTGCTGGAACTTGTACTTACAAATGGAGTGCCTATTATTAAAAATGGCAGGCAGCATTCTCCATGCGATGCTTCCAGGAAACCTCTGAGAACAGGCTGTATATTAAAAATGTGCTGTTTCAGCAGTTCCTGAAAGCATTGCACAGCTTCAGCGCTTTGTCGGCTCAAGGAAAGAGAACGCTGCCTGCCATTTTTAGTAATAGGCAGCCCATCCATATCTAGGAATTGTTCTTAAGTCGGACGTTCTTAACCCGGGGACAATATGTGTATCCATATACATATATTTGAAATCCCAGCGTAATAAATATTAACACTTCCCTTCAGAATTAATAAGATAGATCTATTACATTGAGATTTCTGCTGTAGGAATGAGTTCTGAGTCCTATCTATTTCTGTCAAGTTTATTAGATGATGGAGAGAAGCTAGAATGCAAAGTGCTTGAGCTGTGGCCCTATGTGATTTGCCGTTTTATTAAGAGCAAGTGTGTTAAAATGTTTCCTACACAAACATCTGTTCCTGCCTAACATCTGCATTGTCTAGATCCTAATTATAAGTTAACTGAGCATCAGTTAAGAAGTACCCCCGGGACCAAATACAAGCTCCACTTAGTGCAACTTTGGGACACAGCAAAGGGCAGCACTTAGCCAACTTTTCTGAGCTCAGAAAGCTCTAGCTCTCTCTCTTTCTCTCTCTCTCTCTCTCTGTGGGGGGGGGGACCCAGTTAGTTCCTGGATGGGAGACCCAAGATTCTTGACAAAGCTGAGAAGTAGGGGAAAAAAACCTGAGGAAGAAGGCAATGGCAAACATTTACATACTGTTGCCATGAAAACCACATGTGTTCACCAGGAATTTAGTTGATTCAAAGACGTCTATACCTTTACTGTTTCTAACAAGAGCTAGTCAGATGCTTCTAGGGATTCAGCATCCCTTCCCCCACCTTGCAGAGTTTGCTTTTGGTGTCCGTTATTTAGAGAGATTTCTCTGAACACCGAGAGGTTCCATTTAGGCATTTGTTTATAAATCGGTTTTTATTTATTGTATCTTATCATTTGATGGCTTAGTACTTCCTAAAAGCTAAATAATAGTTTAGCTCATATGCAAATCTTAAAGTTTCTTTCCCTTGTAAAGAGGCGGATGGAGGAGGGTAGTGAAAAACACGAGCAGACTTTATAGCTTTCCTACATGTTATCCATTTTGAACATAAGGACATAAGCAGAGCAACCCCCTGGCCCAAGACCAACAGTCTGTTCGAAAAGTTTTTTTCCCCCCACATACTATATTTAGTCCAGACCATTGCTTGATTTTGCATTACTCAATGGAGGAGGATGCTGGTGTGTTGAATGTTCAACTCCTCTGACTTAAAAACTGTTTGCTTCTGAGCTTTCCTAATTATTCCTATTATTATTTTGTCGCTTTATGTGCCACAAGCCCTTAACACTCGGTTCCCTTTGAGACAGAAAAAGAAGGAGGCCCATTATTGGTGACAACTGTGCCAAGCAGTAAACATATTTTCATAGTCATCTTACACGAACTGAAGAAACCACAGCCACTGGGGATGCTTTGAGTGGAGTCTTTGTGAGAGCTTTCCCGTGGATTAAGGGAGCTTCTGTTTTCTTCTGCCTGGAAGAGAAAAACAATGATTTCTCAGCTATGTCTTGGTAGTTTAAAAAAAAGTCTTGCCTAGAAAAAAGTCCCAGTTGGGATACTGAAAAGACAGACTGGATTGTCAATCTGATGTTTAATTCCCTGTTGTTATATGTGTTTGGTGTACCACAGCAAGCAACCCCTGCATTTTATAAATTTATAAACAGAATATTAACTCTGTGTCTGCGTATCTTATTTGAAAGTATAAGCTATATATGCACAACAACAAGAATGCTGTCGGGGTAGTACTGTCTGAGTAAGGGAGTCCATACCTTACCCTCACTTCTACTTCAGCTCATGTCCAACAGACTTCTACTTACTATGATCTTACTATGTCTACTAACAGAGGAAGGGGTAATAAAACTAGTGCCGCAGCTTTTTTTTTAAATGTGCTGGCAGACTTTCTTTTCAATGTAAACACACATTTGGCCCTGCAATACTTCCTCCCCACGCTCCTATCTGAATGGGTCAAGCTGAACTAAAATACTTTTTTATTTATGCCACATAGGATAGGCCTTTGAGTAACCTTGGAGAAGATGGCATGAGATCAAGAAATGAGGAATGATTGCTGGTTGTCCTTCTGAAATCTTGTTTGAAAAGAGCCATAGCTATAAACAATGACAGCCTTTCCCAAGTTAGGATCCTCCATCAATGGTCAACCGGTCTCATAATCCCCAACCAGCACAGCAATTGGCTTTGTGGGTAGGACAGTGAGAGTTACAGTTCAAAACTTCAGACAGCACCAGAGAAATGCAAAATTGGCAAAAGTACACATTTTGGTTTTGATTTGTATGTGCCTCTTTCTGCTGCACAGTTACACAAATCCTTCTAGGTTATGGTTTAGACAAATTAGATCATTTGATCAATATACAAATATTAATAATGGAACGGGGAATCTACCCCCACCCTAAACACAAGAGAAGATGGTCAAAAAAAGAGTGGCTGGTCGTTTATCATGTCCGAAAGGTACTTTTTCAAAAGGCAACTGGACTGTTTTTTCCCTTGAGGAAGAAGTTGGACATTTTACTTCTCATCCAAGAAGTTTCATCAGTTCTGGCAGAACGGTGGGGTGATGGAAGGATTAGTTCCAACAGAATGGGTGGGTGGGGTTTTATAGGATCATATTTCTTTCAGTCATCTGGTCTTTAGCACTCTCCTTGAGAGCTCTTGAGGCCACTTGGGGGTTTATCTGTGCTGTCAGGGTCACCTGTATCAGAGTGCAAATGCGGGTGGAATCTTCTTGGAATTGCTGAAAGGACTGTGTTGTAGACAGGAAACAGGTGGTGTCCTATCCCCCCCCGCCCCTGTTGAGAGAGGGATGCTCAGTGTTAACATAGATGGCCTCTTTTACCCTCTTTCAAACCAGTGTTCCTCACTATCCAAATGTGGACTTTGCTGTCTTCGAAAGAGTGACTTCTGTCTTTCAAATATAGATGGATTGCTTAATCTAGCCATGATGGGTTTGCTCTCCTATATTGTGCCCTGCATTTGTGGTTGTTTTGTTTCACCAATATCTCATTGCATTGTATTGTTAAGCAGTAGATTCAAACAAATGCACACTGGAGAATTAAAGGCAGTTTAATTCAGTAGTGTTTGTTTAATGTTTCAGAGATCAGATCCATAATCCTAATAGAGGATGGGGTAGAAATGGATTGGTGTGACCTTTCCTGGTTTAGGAAATCAAGTGACAAAGGTGATCAATTCCTCTTAAGAACCTTGTTCTGATTACAAGAATGACATAAAGGAATTAAAACAACTCTAATGATAATTCTCTAAGTACTTGGATAAATACAGTTAGCTGATTTCTATTTTATTTGTATGATGACATCTACATTGCTTTTATCTTTATATGAATATCACCAAGCAAAGTTCAAAACGCGGTTAAAGCCTTTCCTTATTTTAAGGAATGAAGTGTTTGTATGTATGGAGGAAGGAAGGAGTAAACCATTTGCTGTAAGAGAACTCACTCAAATCCACTGGCTAAAAGGTACTTTTAGGTATATTTTAGACCTAAAAAAAATACCTAAAATTTACCTGGCACCCAGTGATGGAATTCAAGTAATTTAACAACCGGTTCTCTGCCCTAATGATTTCTTCCAACAACCAGTTTGCCAAACTGCTCAGAAAGTTAACAACCGATTCTCCCGAAGTGGTGCGAACTGGCTGAATCCCACCACTGCTGGCACCCCTTTATTTTTGTTACAATAGCTATTGGCTAAATATTATTTGCGGTGTTTTAAGTTTCACATTTTCTAGGGTAGCTTACTCAAGTTAAGATTTTTCTGATGTTTCAAATCAGGGGTACCCAATCCCAGGCCTCGGTCCACTACCGGGCCTTGAGTCATTCAGAACTGGGTCATGGAAGTGGCAGGCACATGGGCATCCCCACTTATACAACTAGTGGGTGAGCACATGCACGCACACTCCATTGGCATGAACGGCAGACGGGCTTGCCCGCTGCTCATGCCAATGGAGCTGTGCACACATGCCCGTCATTCAGAGGTGGGTTTCAGCAGGTTCTGACCAGTTCTGGAGAACCAGTAGCAGAAATTTTGAGCAGTTCGGAGAACCGGTAGTAAAAATTCTGACTGGCCCTACCCCCATCTATTCTCTGACTCCCAAATCCCAGCTGATTGGGAGGGAACCGGGATTTTGCAGTAACCTTTCCCCAGAGTGGGTGGGAATGGAGATTTTACAGTATCCTTCCCCTGCCACGCCCACCAAGCCACATCCACAGAACTGGTAGTAAAAAAAATTGAAACCCACCACTGCCGCCATTCCTGTGGACTCATCCCCTCTTCCTGCCCCCCAATCCAGTCCACAAAGGCAGAAAGGTTGGGGAGCTCTGTTTTAAACAACAATTCTAAACATCACTTACTATTGGCTGTTTGGGGAGGGGTCATACTGTATAAAATTACTAGTTTAAACTGGTAACATCCATATTGGGAAAGGCTGATCTGGCCTTTAATGTTTCATTCACAGCTTTTAATGTCGCGCCCAAGGCAACCTTCTTTTTTCCTCAGATTTCCTATATCTCAAAGTTTGTGATATAGTTAGGCATTGGGCATTGAGAAATAGCGCTGGATATTCAATAAACAGGCATGAGAACAGCATGCTAAGGCCATTTCAATTCTCTTGTTTGCATATTACAGATGTTGCTCACAATTTCTTTACAGAAATTTATCTATAAAGGATACTTTATCCTTTAATAAAGCCTGGCTTTGTTCAGAAGCAAGTTTAAGCTGAACTCAGAGTGTTTATTAAAAGGTACAAGCAATTTTTTTATTAAAAGGTGCACAGACACAAATAACATTGTGAGAGGCAGATACAGTAATATATTATTCAGTACTGTATCCAGTTACTGATGCTGTAAAACAGCAATAGGAATGACATTTTGTCTCCCGTTTGCAAACAAGTTCAAATGCAATGATTCTGATCGTTTGGCTTTCTGTTTTCTCCCATTTCTCTCATCTTAACAATGTGGGCAAGTTTATTTGTCTCTTTGCTTTAAATTTCGAAGAAGAAAAAACATCAAGATTGGATTGTTGTGTGAAATGGAACAAATTCTGCCAACTGAGTGTGTAAGCAAAGATAGAACTTACCTCTAATATAATTTCTGAGCAGACCTCTCACAATTGTACAAATACGTGAGAGTCCAATTGGTGGATATTTGCTTTGTTTTGTTTTAAAAGATTCCGTAGGCCATGAAATCTGTTTACCTATGATCTAATAATGCATATGGTTGCAATTATATCATTAATGACACACTTAATAATATTACAGATAATTTCTGCAGAATTTTGAGACCCTTGATTTTGGCTTATGTTAGCAGAGAAAGCCTTTAGATCTCAAGAGTTTAAGCGGAAATGCCCATGAAGTAGTTCTGGTAAACATTTTGAAAAGCACATAAAAATTAAGGGAGAGTTATAGTAGTTGGGAAATCAGATTTCTCAGCCCAGCTACTACTTCTTTCGTATATGCCCTCCCCTTCTTCATCTGTTGTATTCCTAGTGAAACACTCATTTCATGGAGCATATAGTCTATCTAGTATTGAATTGTACTTGAACTGAAAAGAGCAAATTGCCTATAATCCAGGATTTATATTAGCACATTACAGGTAGTCCTTGACCTGCAATCATTTCATTAGCGACTGTTCAAAGTTATAGCAGCACTGGAAAAAGTGACACATGAACCAGTCCTCACATCTATGATAGTCACTGCATCCTCGAGGTCACATGATCAAAATTCAGGCACTTGGCATGCATTTAGGACAGTTGCAGTTTTCTGGGGTCTTGTGACCATCATTTTGTGACCTTCCTAGCCAACTTCTGATAAGCAAAATCAATGAGGAAGCTGGATTCTCTTAATGACTTAATGATTCACTTATCAGCAGCCATTCTCTTAACAACCATAGCAAAAAATATCATAAAATTGGATGCAACTCACTACCTTACTTAGGAATGGAGGTTTTGGTCCTAATTGTGGTTATAAGTCGAGAACTGCCTTTATTCCAATGGTTTGGAAGTCTTTGAAAAAACTCATTCTGCTTTTTATTTTCATAGGTAACTGAGAAACAACTCGGGCATTGGCTGCAGAGGCTCTACATCTACTGATTTGGGGAAACAGAGGATTCCTACCACGAAAAGAACCTCTACCTGCCTAGGAAGAATTTGAGATTTGGAGACAATGCACTTATTTAGCAAGAACAGCTAAATATAACACTGTTTCTGTTGCTTCGACCTATTCATTTTTCCTTCCCAATTTTTCCCCACAATTGAGATCCAATCATTAAGCACCAAATTATTTAATGCCCAGTAGTATTTATCACCATTACTAGACTTTTTTTTAATGTGCAGTGAGAGTTCTGAAAATATTTTTGTTTCTTGGGCTTTTTGCTCCCACCGTTTTTTGGGACTTTCTCTTGAGTAGTTATCTCGCACACGGAGTATCTGGATGGCTTCATAAATTGGGAGCAGTGCCCTGGTTCATCATGGGGCGAGAACAGGAACTGATCCAGGCTGTGAAAAATGAGGATGTACCTGGTGTGCAGAAATTGGTAGCAAAGATCAAGGTGTCCAAAAGTAGTGAGTATCTCCTTACAGCCTAATATGATACTTTGCTTTCACTTGGCTCAATAGTAAATTAGTTACAGTTCTGTGACTTTTGGCAAACTGGCTATGGTTATAGTATATAGCAGGGGTCTCCAACCTTGGCAACTTTAAGCCTGGTGGACAACTCCCAGAATCCCCCAGCCAGCAAAGCTGGCTGGAGAATTCTGGGAGTTGAAGTCCACCAGGCTTAAAGTTGCCAAGGTTGGAGACCCCTGGTGTATATAGAGCAATAGTAAGCAGTGGTGGTATTCAGCTGGTTCTATCTGGTTCGGGCGAACCAGTAAGGGCAGCTGCAAGAGGCTCCACCCTCCTGCCCGGACGTCATCACATTCAGTTTTTAGTGCTCTGTGCATATGCGGAAGGCCCTGCGCATGCGCAGAGATGGCACGTGTGAGCGAAGCGTACGCGCATGCGCACTTGCTCACATTTGAAAACCGATAGCGAAGGTAAGTGAATACCACCCCTGATAGTAAGATATGACTCTCAGGTGAAACTTAATTTATAAAATATTTCTTCCTAGCAATCCAGAATTGTTAACAATGTTGGAAATAGCAGCAAGATACTGTATAAGTTCTACCTAAGAAAGCAATCTTCTCTTTGAGAATTATCTTCTCTGGAAGCTTCCTCTATTGGAAAGATTGTCCAATCCATGCCTGATTTAAAAGTACAGAACCATAAGAAAGGCTCTTAAGTTGCCCATTATCACATAGTAACTAAATAGAAGGTATAGTAGACATTGAAGTGATTTGACCACATTCTTCCTCACTGTTATAAAGTATATTATGTTTGTATTTGAACTATGCTCTTACATATGCAACATGTATATTTTTGTTTTCTTCCTCTTGAATTAGTACATATGCACTTACCTTTACCTTTACCTTTATTAGAGATTTCCAGTTTGTCTTTCATGATTAGTAGCAAAGAGCTCATGGTGTTATTGTTAACTATCTTCCTAGGATGGATTTGATAGACAGGGAAAGTATGGGTGCTGGGATTTGGGATTTATCTTGAATAATAACTGCATCATTTTATCGGGGGGGGGCATATATGAAATATGCAAATAATATGAAAAGAAAACTAATTTTAACTTTTACTTTTAATCAGAATAAGTTACTTGGGAGTGTATGTTTTGGCCATCTGTTCAACATTGGGAAACTTCAGATAGAAAGAAGATTAAGAAAAAATAAAGCTTTTGTGTTAAAACATACTTAAAATATTGGGAAAAGGATATCAGCAGGTGCCCAAGCTCCAGGCTTTACAAATAGATGGTTTTCTGCCTCAGATTTAAGGGATTTGCATAAGATTTTAAAATGAACTGCCCAGAAAAGCGAACTTCAAGAAACATCTCTGACACCTGTTTGGCTGAGGATAGAAGCAAATAAAGTGTGAGTGATGGATTTATCCCAGTACATGTAGTCCTTGCATATAACCGTAAGGGAATCTGTCCATTACAAGTTGCAGGTAGACAACGGTAAGAAAGTCTCTTAAGCTGCCCAGGTTGCAAGTCATGATGGCCATTAAGCAAGGCATTTATATGATCACCCTGCTTAATAATCCCAATCCATCTCTCCCCATTATGATAATTAAGCAGAGCATGGGATTCCCTCAGGCATGGGCAGGCCCTGTCCCAACTTATATGTGGCTTGACTCGGGCCTTTTCCACCTCCTGAGGCATCCTGTGCTCCACCTTCCACCCCACTGGATCCCCACAGATCTTAAGCTTGCTTTCCTATCCTATCACCATCATGGCTCGGTCCATTGACCTTTTCCTTAGGTCTTCTTTGGGAAGCAGCTGCATTGCCACCCAGCCTTCCTACACAGAGGCCATTGGGCACCATCCTGGCATTGAATGCCATTTTGGCACTGAAATGGCACCCGCTTCCAGGATGGTGGTTCACAGCCTCTGTACTCTGTAGGCGGGCTGAGGGGCAGATCGGCTGGCGCTCCTTCCCAAACATGATCTCCAATCTGCCCCTCAGCCTCTCTATATAATATGGAGGCTGCATAGTGCCATCCCAGAAGCAGGCCCTGTTTTGGGTCACAATTCATTGGAGTCACCTCTCCAGAATGGGACCTGCTTCCAGGATGGCACCATGTGCCATGTGTACTGTATAGGGAGTCCAAGGGGTGCACCGACTGCTTCCAGAAGGAGACATACAGGACAGGGAGGAGGGTTTTGGACCCAGCAGGATGGGAAGCAGGCCCAAGGCCCAAGGTCAGGATTCAGTGGGCCATGAAGCAGAGGAAGATAGGCAGTGGTCGCTTCAGCTCCTGTGTGGTCGGTTGTAAGGGTGATCGGCGCCACATATTGTTCACATGACCAGAGTGGATGGAATTTTGGGTAGGGGTTTTAAATCTCTTTGTTCAGTGCTGTCGTAATTTCAAACAGTCACTAAACGAACAATCCTAAATTGAGGACTATATGTATTTATTTAGCTTGCAGCTTCACAAACGCCATCCATACCTAGTATGGGATCTAAAACTCCTAGGATTCCCAACCAGCAAAGTTGTTAATGTTTACTGTATGGCTACCAACCATTTAATGTATCGCTGGGTGAAAGTGGATTCTGGGAGCTATATCAGTTCTTCTGGAGAAAAAGAAGAATGTGTATAGGGAAAAATACTAGTTCTACATAGAAAGAATTAAAGCAGAAAAACCAGTGCCTTCAAAGGAAAAGCTTGCTGACGCATGTCCTACATATTGGGACACTTCGTCTCTCCTGGGATAGACGCTAATAAATTTGGATTATACCTTCAATCCCCCATATCTAATTGCTGATAGCTAGGTTAGGCAGTCTTTTTTTCTGCTAAGAACTGCATTCCCATAAGATTAATATGGTGGGAGCTGCAATACTTGCTAGTGGTGAGAAGGATCACAAACAAACTTGAACGTGGCCTGCATTTTCTTTCTCTGAGGCATCTATTTTTATTCTTTTGGTATTAAGAAAGAGCACACCTCTTTTTGAGAGCTAAATTGTTTGTTTGCAAAGGGCTCTTCAAATTAGGCTGAAGATATATGAAACTAGGCCAAGGGCCTTTTGAGTTGAAAATGGCTGGCCCCAATGAAATCTCATTTTTAAAGAACTAATTTGGGAGGGAGCTTGATTATTCTCAGTTGATGCCATGAGTGCAAATTTCACAAATTTACAGCAAGGTTTTGGAGGTGGGAGGATTGTAATGGCCACCCAACCATCTCAAGAAAGTGTCCTGTGGAAAGAAAGGCATTTCTTGGTAAGCCTACTTGGTTGGCAGCTCAACCTTTTGCCCTTGAAAAGAAGAGGGAAAAAGAAAGGCAGGAGGAGATTATTTTCCCCCCTTGATTCATATCCAATGGTTACTCCCCTCTCATCTTTCTCTACTCTCCTTAGGACCAACTCCTCCCCTACCATCTCAATTCTAAGGGGACGTCCTGCATCTCCTTTCTGATTGATGGGGGTCTGCCACTCCCTTTTATTTATTTATTTTATTTATTTTTATTTTATTTTTATTTTATTTTATTAAATTTCTATACCGCCCTTCTCCCGAAGGACTCAGGGCGGTGTACAGCCAAAATAAAACACAGAATATATACAGTTAAAAGAATTTAAAATGAACTATTACTATGCGGCCGATAATTAAAACATTTAAAAAATTTAAAATATTATTAAAACCCCAATTTAAAAATAACTATTTATGCCAGTCCTGCTTGAATGAATAAATATGTTTTAAGCTCACGACGAAAGGTCCGAAGATCAGGCACTTGACGTAAGCCAGGGGGGAGTTCGTTCCAGAGTGTTGGTGCTCCCACAGAAGGCCCTACTCCTGGGGCCGCCAGCCGACATTGTTTGGCGGGCGGCACCCTGAGAAGGCCCTCTCTGTGAGCGTCTGGTCGGTGGGAGGCATAAGGAAGCAGCAGGCGGTCTCGTAAGTACCCGGGTCCTAAGCCATGGAGCGCTTTAAAGGTGGTAACCAGAATCTTGAAGCGCACCCGAAAGACTACAGGAAGCCAGTGCAGACTACGGAGCAGTGGTGTTACATGGGAGCCACGAACGGCTCCCGTTACCACTCGCGCAGCTGCATTCTGGACTAACTGCAGCCTCCGGGTGCACCTCAAGGGCAGCCCCATGTAGAGAGCATTGCAATAATCCAGCCGAGACGTAACCAGAGCGTGAGTGACCGTGCATAAGGCATCCCGGTCAAGGAAGGGACGCAACTGGCGAACCAAGCGAACCAAGCGAACCTTTTACTTTGAGCATCACCTTCTCAGGCTCCCATTCTGAGATGACCTGCGTGGGCTGTCAAGTAATGAAGGGCCTTTCTCACCCATCAGTATATCCAGTTTAGGGACCTCAAAGGAGCTGCGTGCCTTGTGAATGTAGTTGGCCATGGAGGCAGCCAGCAGCAGCCTCCTTCTATAAGACAGGATGAGAGGCTGACCTTTTTTAAAAAAACAAAATCCTTGCCAGAGCCCTTCCCCTGTCTCAGTGGATTCAGAATTGTGTCTTTCTGATCAGCCCTCAGGGATCTCATGTATCTAAAAAAAGTCACTGCACATAATCAAGAATCAAGTGCCAATCCCAGCGACAGGAATTTGAGAACATGTAGTTTAATATTCAGCGGGCATATTCTTAAGCTGTACATGGCTTGAAAGATATAGGTCTACAAATGGGTCACAATGCCTATTATTGATTATGGGCTTGTGGGCAATGTTTTATTGAAGAGGGGTAAAAGTGATATCTAACTGTGCATGGAGCAGAAGAGCAATGTGCTACCCCAGCTTTTGATAATTCAACTAGAAAGGGAAAACAGTCATCTCTGGACAAGACGGGCGTCACATAAATTTAATAAATAAATAAATAAATAATACATTTTGCAAACCTTGTACCTTTTCTAAGGAAGGCCTTTTTGACCCTGCTAAGTTGCCATAGGAGCTTTGCCCACAATAGCTCTGAAAAAGTCCCCCCCTTTTTTTTTCTTCCAACATTTCTTCTTTTTTTGCGTTTGAATGCTGAGCGGTTTAATTGAAATTGTTAAACGACCCGTCAAAGCATTGGCCTTTCTCCCTGATGATCAATCACTTTCTCGGCTGGACGCGCTTGTTAACAAAGAGCCAGTTGGCTGGGTTGGGGCGGGCACCATAGCCCCAAAGGAGAAAGGGGAAAATCCAAGCTCAGGCTGACATTCCTTGGGGGCGGGAAGGGGGTTGGTGGCTATTATCCCTTGAAAAGGACAATGTCTAGGGGTCCTTCAAGGAAAAGGAGAACCTAGTTCAGCTGCCTCATAAGAACTGGGGTCTTTCTAAAACACATTACAGTTTTCATTTCTTCTCTGAAAATGTTACCGCACTTGACCCGTCGTTCTCTCCTTCCCATCACCAGTCCTAGCAAAACCCGTCATCCTATAACTCTTAAAGAAGACACGGTCAAATGTTTGCTCAGACATTTGTGGAAAGACTGGGAATTTCTCCTCATTTTGAGAGCCACAGTGATGCTGTCTGGAAATTGTGTTAATTTTGCAACTTCATTGTTGAGATTGTACACCTCTGAAAATGCTGGTGAAAGTTGAGATGTTTGCTTAGCCAACAGTTTGATAGTCACTTGTACCTAGTCGTGTGTATCTGAAAAGTTTCTGTCACATTTAGTACTTTTAGTTCTTCAACTGGCAGGAAAGAAGTAGTTAGATTATATGTAAAAAACCTGATGGGCAACTACCTAGGAAATCTTCTGTAATAGGAGTATGTCCTATTTCTTGGTATCTGCAAGTGCTCAGCTGAAATTGTTAATGAAGTCAATATATCATTTTTACTTATTATTGCTATTCTATTTTTCTACTGTGACTGATGGTGGAATTTTGAAGTTCAAAGACAAAAGTGACATCTGAACGTTCTGCCAGGATGTTGAATCAAACACATAGTAGGCTGCACTATTTTTAAATGGTTGTATTGTGGAAGCTGACTATCTATTTCCAGGCTAGAAACAGTAAGAGGATATAATTGAAAATGAGCCTTATGCTAACTCATGGTTCAGATTATAGACACATTCATTTTTCTCTCTTTCTTTTGAACAAGTGGTTCTACCTTCACATTTGTTTAAGCTTGACTAGTTTAAGCAGACCAGATTCATAAGCCACTTTAAATCTATTTCATACATTCCCAAAGGCAAACCTGAGCTTGCCACACACTGTATGCTGAGTAGAGAGCTACAACTGAACCCCGATCACTGGAATATTTTTCATAAGAACTAATGCTTACCAGTATGGATTGACATACCAATACTTTTTGTAGTTAGATATGCATTTAGAATATCTTAGAGATATTCTTTATTAGCTCACAGAAAACTAAAGCAGAAAGTACAAAACAAGAGATAATATTTGAAGAAATTAGAATTTGGGGCTGCAGTTGCTATATTGTTTCCTGATATATTCAATTAGTTGTAAAATAGTAGCCTGTTGCATTAATATATTACATTTTCAGGTGGACATTTGAATCATCTTAACTATTTATATACTGAAAAGTATATAGGATTCTTTGAACTACCAGCTAAGGGCTATTCCTGCTGAATTGACTGAGTATGTGCCATTAACTCAATGTTGATTCTCAGCAAACCATTGACAGATTTTCTCAGTGAAGATTTGTCCCCAGTCTGGCCCTTCAGATGATGCATTCACCACTGCTATAGTTAAGTCTATCCATCTTGTGGCTGGGTAGATTTTTCTTCTGTCTCCTTCCACTTTTCCCAGGGTTATACACTTCTCAAAAGAATTAGGTCTTCACATGTGTCCAAAAGGTATGTTCAATATCTAAACTTAATTTTGGTGGATTTGATTTTGGATTCTGATAACAATTGCAAGCCTCAGAAGTTTGCTGGATGTATTGTATAGTCTCTTGTTATTGGGTTTTCTTATTTCAATACTTACACAAATCCTTCTGGCAATCAGAATATGAATCCAGAGATCAAAGCAGTGTTCTCCAGTTGTAAAGGAAGTTTATTCTGTGGGTCTCTTTAGATTGCTATGTACTGTAGAAAGGGATCAGGAGATACTGTTGGTAACATGTATTGTTTTACCTTCCAGAGTTCTCAAATATCTCATTAAATATGTGGCAAGAAGTAAGACTTTTGGGTGAATCCTTTTGTCTGTCGCAACTCCTACTCCACTTCTTTTGGTAATATAGAAGGGATTTATATATATTGTCATCTTTCCAATGCAAGGAAGCAACTGAAATTAAATTATTCTACCTGATATTTTCAGTGGCCTGTTGTTCAATATACCTTGTTTCAAGATTTGTATCCTGCATTGTGCAATAGATTTTAATAACTGTAGAAAAAGAGTAGATCTTCTCAGTCATTAATCATACAAACAAACAACACTGATATATTAAGATCATTAGGGAAGGTTAATTCATGTACTTTGATTCTTCTGAGGTCATTTTTTTACTCTTCTGAAGAACTTTTCACTTGTCTGTATGAGGATTTATTTTCGGGGAATCTGGATTTTTCACTTAATTTGGAAATTCTTTGTTTTGATAGGATGATTTTCAGTTATTGCCTATAAACATTAAGGCATAAAAAGACAAAATGATTTGGGGAGTTAGGGAAGGGGCTAGAGAGAGTGGCAAGGAGCAATTTTCTGAGTGGGGCACTGGAGCAACCCAATAATAAATGAAAAATAAATACAGTAAAGAGCGGTAGCAAATTGTCCTGCTAATATTGGGTAATAGTATAACAGTAATATCAGCTTTGACTTATGCACCACTTCTCTCTCTTCCTGGTAACTAAGTGTTGAATCTCTTTGAAACCACTCCTTATCCCTCTTAGCATGGAGCTTTCAGTACAGAGTCCTCTACTTATGAATTTATGATTGCCAGTATGAAAAAAAAACCTGTCCACAACTCCAACTTAGAAGGTCCCAGAAGGTAGGAAAAAGTTAGTTTATGTCACACCGCATATGTACACTTGGCAGCACCGCTGCAAATTATGAGACCACATATGCTCCATTTTGGATGCTACCTCGTCCTGTCTCTTCACTAATCTCATGGTATTTAGTTTGAGGTATTCTTCCTTTGTGTAGTAACTGTGAATTACAGTATGTCTAGACTTAATCCGAAGCGCTGCTTATGTAAGGTAGGAAATGTACTTTGCATGTCTTTTATACTTGGTTGGACCTATGAGCAAAATGGACTTAACAAACAGCCTTTTGGAATGTAACCTGTTTGTAAGTAGGGAACTGTCTGTATTGTAATCACATTTCCAAGAAAGAAAAGAGATAAAGTGATAATAAATCAGGACTGCACCATCACTACAGAGTGTCTACGGCTTGCCTGCCTCCATTCTGGAATGGCCACATATGCCCACCACTATCGTAGATGAGGCCAACAATAGGACCTTGCTCTTTTGTGTGTGTTATTAAGGGGGGCAGAAGATTCTCTCTCTCCTGAAATATGTTGCAAGGGGCTTTAGTTGGCAGTCTTGAATTTAGAGTTGGAAGGAGAGAGTACATGCAGAAAGTTCATTTCTCTAGATTTAAGTATCTCTTAAACAGTAGAAAAGAGCAAAGAACTTGCTCAATTAACTTGTCCTTGAAAGCAGTTAAGAAGTGGATCACATACATAGGGAATATTTGACTTCGTTGAGACCTGCTTTTATGACAATAGTCTGCAGAACCTGAGTTGTGTATAAAGTCACTGGGTAGCTCCTCTATTTACACTTGGGATGTAAATTTCCTCCACCCCCCCACGAAGTTAAAACTTCATCTATTAATGGTCTATCAAAGAGGGCTAATCTTTCATGGTGAACATTGCACACACCCCTTGAGTGTGATTAGGTTCAGCCATTTCCCTCATCAGCAAACAGATCAAATCTGGATGACATGGAGGGAAAAGCATTTCAGAGAAACTGGGGCCCAACCGAATTGTGACTTATCAACTTTCCACCTCTCTCTGTTCTGCTTGTCCCCTTGGAGGGGTCCTTGTCCGGCAACAGCTGAGATGTGTGCCAGCAAAAACATTCCTTCTTCCATTGGGATCTCTGGAATCCAGGTTGCTTCTTGTGGGATGTGAGCCTTTCAACTCACTCTCTGTTGCAGGGAAAAAAATATAATTAGCTGTTTCCTGTCTGACCAACTTGCCTTTGGATTGATAACAGTGACTATATGACAATTTCTGCACTCAACATGTAGATGTTGAAAAATTATAATAAAAAATGGAAGAGGGAATGCAAGTTAATTAGAATATTTTTTTAAAAAGTTTCCTGCTAAATCCATCCCCATTTTTTTTCTTGTGATTTTTTTTTTAGATTTGAATAAGAATCATATATTTCTGCCCTGCCAACCCTCTTTCTTTTTTCTGCTAATTCATATCACCAACTGAACTTCCTTTGTTGAGCCTAAAATCAAGAGCATGGAGTCCTCAGCAAACTAAGATAAGCACCGATAAGCCCCCGTTACTGACATTGTGTCTGGGAGAGCCACCTTGAAGAAGTCCGACAATAGGGCTAATCTAAAGAGTATTGTTTCCTTGCCCTTTTTTCTCATACTTATCAAGCTCCCTTTTCCTCTCACGCAAGGATAGCCGAGATAAGTAGTTGCGGTACAAGGGCTACCTTGCCTTGCAGTAAGGGAGTGGGGAATGGAATACATGAAGGCAGGAAATATTTGAACTGCGCAGAATAGACAGAATCACAGGAAGAATATTAAAGCGAGAAAAGAGGCAGAATGCCTAGAGAAGTCCCATCATTGTCGGTGTCTCTAGGATTTGATCTTGGATCCAAGATGGATCCCCAAATGGATCCCCTTCCATTTAAATAATATGGCTGCCCAGGATTGGGAAGGAGAGTTATTTTACCCCTAAACAGCTTGTTATAACCTAAAATTAATTCTCTCTTTGTAGTTAATTTTTAATCCGTTAATTTATATGGGACCAGAAAATTGGGTCAATTAAAGAAGCTACAGTTAAATAAGCCATAGAGTAGGCTGTCATACAAAGAATAACTGTAATGCAGTAGGTTTCTATGCACTCTTGACAAGAGAGACTTCTGCACTGTGGCTCCTGCAAGAGCCCCTCTTACTGGGGTCTAATGGAGCTGAGTTTGCAGAGCAAAGCTGTGGTTTTAGGCACAGTTGGAACCAGAATTATCCAAAGATCCAATTGAAGCCATATGGTCTGGAATGTAATATCACAGCTTCAGAATCATCGTTTCCCCTGTTATCATCTGCTTAGAAACAGTTTTCAAATGGCCCTCCTTCTATATCTTGAAATAATAATGTCGTTATTGTACTGTAATTGTTATTGGATTGGAATGCTTGCTGCTTAGAACCAAATGAAATGTGTTGATGAGCATAATAGGTGTCTCTATCTACTGTTTTCTTCAAAATGTTGAAAGCAGTGTTTTCTGACAGAACAGGAGCTCTTCTTCTTTCATCTGTGTATGCAACACTGCAACACGCATACAAAAAAGGATGGAGTTTCTGTTATGTCTATGTAGCTGGGTTGAAGGGTTGAAGGACCAAAACCTCCAAGATTGTCCAGGTTACCAAATGTCGATGTATAGCAGAAGAAATCCTTCTGACTTGGATTTGTGAAAGTGCTTAAATCTACACCAGCTCTCAAGAAGAATGTTCACAGTGTCAGGACATTCCATAGAATGTGAACACTGATTGATAAGCCCTCCTGGAGTTTTCCCAGCTTTAGCTAGAGATACCAGGGGTTGAACATGAATGAGACTCTGCACGCTACCAGAGTTGCAGCCTCTTCATGACAAGAAAAAATTTCATAAGGCTGAGAGGAGGAAAACTAGCAATATTTTTTTTTATTCAAGCATTTCTTGAAAAGAGAAGGGAGGTAAGGATATCTCTTTTCATATATTGGGTTCTTGCTGTTATGTGGAATTGCATCGACCCAGCGCTTCCCGTAGAAAAATAGCTTCATCTGGAAAGGATTCTCTGGAATGTTTGCTGCAGTGCAGATGAGTTTCTAATCAGACTTCGAAAGGAACTGAATCTGCCAAGTTACTTTATATGTTCATATTCTTGCAATGCTTGTGTTTTGAAAGACGCACAGCATGGCTTGGCAGGGGATCAGGCCTAGAGCGGGCTGGTAGTAGTACATGGTGCTTCAGAAGTATGAAAGTGCAACAATTTCCCTACTACCTACTTTCACTTCTAAACCTGAAAAGGAGGTAGGGAGAGGGAAGTACTCCTCCCTCCAAGAATAACATACAGACTCACCACCATCCCCCCCCCCAAAAAAAATTGAATTCAGATTGTAGCTTGGAGGCAGAGTCTGGGGCTGGGGTGGTGCTTTAGCTGTGTACACTCCACCTGCATTATAAGCTTTCCAGTGGTTTATAAGCCTGTCTGGAAATGCCTTTTAGCCACTGCTCTACTTTAACGTTTTGATCTTCTGGCAATAGTGTAGATGATATTGTCCCAATCGAGAACTTAAAAAGCAGGCAAGTCCCTGTGCAACTCGCTGGTTGAGCCAGGGTGGTTACACATGTATGCACAGGAAGCCACCAGCAGCCACAGATAAGGGAAGAACTACATACTGACATCATTTGTCATGAGATGCCCCTACCTTTTTTTTCTCCTTTTATAGGCCACCATGGATGGCAGCAGAATATGTAAAAAGAAACCGTGGTGTATGAACCCGCTATGTGTGTCTTTGTCTTCCTAAAATTCAGGTTTTATGTCTTTGCGTTACAAAATTATCATGTATTTCTCAGTGAAGAAAGATCAGGCCTGTACGTCTACTACAACACCAAGATAAATAAATAAAGTCATAGTTAAGATGTCCTGTTGGTTCTGAGTTAGCAGCTGTTGTTGAATGAGGGCTAAAGCTGTTGTTGACTGATGACTCCAACTCCACTGGTTCTGACGGTGGGCAGCTTTGGGGATTTTGCATAGCTGCCCTTTTGTTGTTGTTATTTCTTTACAGAAGTAATTGTCTGTTTCTGAGCTTGACGTTTGCTAGAAAAATAACACTATAAAACTCAGAAGGAGCTGCCTCTGTTATATACACAAAGCCATAGCAAAGGGAGATTGGCCTCAAATTGCAGTAAGGTCCACATGGAATATAACTGAGACATGCATGACCAGAACATTAAAGCAAAAGCTAGAGTAGAACTAGACAATGGGGACATTCCACATTTTTCTGCTGATTGACTGGATAGCCCATTTATTTTCTGGTGGAAAGGATATAGAGGAGACATAAGCCAGGCCCTGAGATTGATGCTGCATAATCATCCAGGCAAGCCCGCCATTCCCATTTCAAAACTGCCATCCTGATGGGCCCTTGGTCTTCATTCCAACTCTTGGTCTTCCTTCTGCATATGCACAGAATAATGCTGTGGCATTGTAACAGAAACCATACAGAAAAGCAACAGAGGAGGTTGTAGACTGGCTTTTGAAGAAACCGGCACAGAGGTTTCTCAGCACCGGTCTTGTGAATAAACTGGAATAAATATTTTTTTGCTGGAAAGAGCCTGTATGAGTTGTTGTGGCTACATTTGCTCCTGTAAGGTCAAGATTACCCTGTACCTAGGTGAATCACTAGACAGAGCTAATGCCTCTTCAGTGACAATTGTTTCTGTTCCTCCAACCTTACCAACGGATTGATTTGGTAGTTGTAATAACAAAATCATTGAGATTTTGGAGAGGTTTTCGAGTGTGCTCTACTGCTCTTTCATATACAGTGGAAAAAAGTATATGCATAAACAAATTGGCTTAGCATTCATCAGATTCAATATTTTAACATTCATTCCATCTGAAGATGAAGTGCCCTTTAAGCTGAATGCTTACATAATTTTTCATGAAGCTCAAGAAAAGAATTATCCCTCCTTTGATGCATCTTACTCTTTAGAACCAAATAGGCTATGGGTGAATGTTTCAGAAAGAGCAGTGAATTATAATTCTGAAAAGCCCATTTTGAGAACAGCTGAAAGAAGGCATTTCGTTAGTCAAAAGAGTGGATGACAGCAAACCTCTTTAAGGCGACCACAAAAACAGGTCAGTTTATGAAATGTTGAACTTGGAATGAGAGAAGAAAATTCCATTTTTGTGCAACTGGTAAAGAAAAGGGAACATCTAAATATGCATAAGTCAAAAATCTAATTATTATTACATATTCACCTTCCTCCCCCTCTTATTAGATATTTGCTTTCCTCCCCCCCTCCCCAGAATCAAATGTATAACTTTAACCAATGTCTATAAAGCCAAACTAACCCAATCTGGCACCTCCAGCTGTGCAGGTTGCAATTCCCATCAGTGCCAGCAAGCACCAGTTGCCCAACACATCTGGAGAGCTCGAAGCTAGAGAAGATTGGTGCAAACTGAATACAGAAGCTCTATACTCACAGAGATAGAGGAGGCTGGGTGGTAGATTGACTGGGCAGATGGCCAATTGCAAGGACACTGGAAAGCTAAGCATTGTTCTACAAGTACTCTGTCCAGAGGTCATGCTAAAGGAGAGTGAGACAGCCCATCAATTTATGCCTTCTTCCATTCAAAAAAGAAGGGTGGGATGAAATTGATCTGTTCCTGTGAATGGCCCGGGAAATCTATTGGTTGAACAAGAAGTTCAGAAACAGGACAGGAGCCACTTGCAAATTAGCATCTTTGCAGTTCATTCTTCCATGTTGATTTTCTGGATGAATAGTTGTGAATATTTTATTTTATTTATTTCTTCACTGTTGTACGGTAGATACTAGACATTTATTGCTTTTGAAGTATAATATTCAGTTAATTCTTTCTCTCCCTCTTCTCCCTTGAAGTACGAATAAACATAGGGCAGCTTCACTACTCTGGGCTCTTTAGGGAGGGGAATAAATACGTAAATAAAGCAATAAATAAGGCAACAAAAATAATAAATCTGCATTCATGTTGGAAATGGTATGTATCTTGTGTGTATGTCTTGTACAATATAGATAGCAGATAGGAAGCAGAAAATCTTTGGTAATGGATTCTACAGAAAAGACACTTCTGCATCATTAGGCAATAATTATATTTATGGAGCAGGTGCCATTTCAGTTTAAATGTAATGTGTGTGTTACCAAGAGTGAAGCTAATTCTACAAATAGTAGAAGACAAAGATGCTCAAACTAATTCACTCTTTAAACTGCACAAACACACTATGGCCAGGTTTATTGTCAATGATCTTGTCAATTTAAATATCTATGTTAATTTTATTTATACCCTATACTTACAAAATCTTTAAAAAAAAAACCAGAAAGAGCCATATACAATAACTTCCTGTACTGTATCAGCTGTCAAATACATTATGGGACGTACAATTCTTCTTTGTAAAAATTAAAATAAACATGGGCCTTTCTAGATATGTAATTGATAAAGGCTATAACAGATAAGGCTTCATTGTTTTTACATAGTGATCAGGCTTCAATAAATGATGGAAAGGTGCAGAGCTGTATTAAATTATATAAATATAAAATGGAGCCCAAAATCATGGGCTATGGGAGTTGGGCATCTTTAAATAATAAACCATTTAACTGATCTTACTAATGTAAGATAAAACTGATTTGAAATATCAGTGCAACTCTAATATTGAGATAAATGCAGGAAATTAAAGTTATACAGACATTCTGAAGACATTCAACAATAGAACAGTGGTAAAACAAAGGAGTATGCCATTACAAGGCTAAATAATTGAAACTTATCACAAAGTAAATGGTAAGTAGTAATTCATATGGCAGTAAATGCAATTATTTACTGCCATATGAATTACTACTTTAATCTATCACTTGAAGTACACATCTTATCCAAAATTTGAGATCTCAGAACCATCATTTTATTTACAACAAAAAGTTCATACAATTGTTAGCCAGTCTGAACTTTCTATCAGCCTAGAATACTTACATTCTTACATGCTGGCTGGGAATTTTAGGAGCCGCAGTCCTAACTGCAAGGTGTTAGGAAAAAAAATGTAAAAATCAGGAATAGAATGCAGGGTGCTAGATTGTTCTCAGTGTCAGGTAAAGGGAAGAGGTAGATGGGATAAAGAAGAAAATTTCCTTGTTGTTAAAGTCATCAAATCTGCAAATACTCAGAGTCTTGGGAATGTAAAAAGGGATAAGTATTGTTGGAACTAGCCCACAGAGAAAAGAATTTTAATATTACTTAATAAAGATGTTGGCTGATACCATCTTTAAGTGTCTTAAATCATAGAAAAACAAAGGTAATGGTGCATCACTTTGGTTCATTTCTTATACCGCATTGGTCATATCATATTTTGCTTCATCAAGTGTTTGATTTCATTTGAACCACTGCCACTACCTCAATTCAGCTATTACACCTCCACACCCATGCAGCGTATATCCATTTAGCTTTCCCCTTGACTCATCCAGGATTCAAAATAACATACCGTATGACATGCGAACAACAAATTATTGTGTGGTTGGAAAAATCATGCAAACAAGGTCAAATAATATAACAAAAATATGAACAAAAATGGGTTAGAAACATAATTTAATGCATCTATCAGTAAACTATATTAAATACTGTCAGTTGAATTCTTGCTGCTTACAGAAAAATCGGTAGCATCATCAGTCTAGACAGAGGTTAGAATTCCAGAACACTTTAGCTAATTATTACCAATGTAGGATTTGCATAAACTCAAGTGTCTACCTTGTTGTTGGCTATTTAAATGGAACAATGCTTACTGGCCAGCTAACTAGTTCTGCTAAAGCAGTGGTTCTCAACCTTTATAGTGCTGCGACCCCTTTAATACAATTCCCCATGATGTGGCGACCCCAACTGTAAAATTATTTTTTTTAAGCAGTAATCTCAGCGCGCCTCAGCAGCCGCAGAAGGGGGGAAAACTGTTTCTTTGAATTTATCGGCCTGAAGCCGTATTGGCTAGCGATCTGAACTGCTTGCGATTGCCTTGAGGACAGAGGCATTAAAGCGGAGACTCCTCCCCTATTAAGTTTATTGCACCTGAAGCCAGATTAGGCTAGCGATTGGGAGTGATTGCAGCTGGCTTGAGAGGGAGACATCAGAGCAAAGATTTCTCTCTATTTTAATTCATCACGCCTGAAGCCGAATTCGCGATTCTTCAACTTGCAAGTATACTTCCCATATTTCCGATGGTCTTAGGCGATCCCTGGCAAATTGTCATTTGACCCCCAACGGGGTCGCGACCCACAGGTTGAGAACCGCTGTGCTAAAGAGATGCTTTCTTCTTAGACAAGGTGCAGCAAACTGGATGCTTTTCTAATGTTACAGAATCTATAGGATGCTTATACTGTGCAATCTTTGTGATTTGTGGGTTTTTACAAGTCATCCAGAGCAGTGGTCACCAACTGGTGGTCCATGGACCACTGGTGGTCCGCGAGAAAATTTTTGGTGGTCCGCAGAAAAATTATTTGCATTTTTGATATTGCACTAGTTTGAGGGGTCTTCATGCTACAGCCCCTGGGCCGGATACATGCAATGAACGTTTGTATTGCTGCAGAGAGTCTTCCCCTTTGGGGTCTTTTTGTGTAGATTGGAGGGGAGCAGAAATTCCAACTTGGAGTCTGCTTCAACCTCCTGGTGCAGGGCTTTGGGCAAAGGTTGGAGGGAAGTGCCACTGGTGGCGAAGAGCCAGAGGGCCTTCTTCCAGTGGGACTGCATCATGGCCTGGAACTGGCCGACTATCTCAGCCCGCTGAGCCTCCAGGGGATGGAACATGGCCTTGCACATCTGCAGGTCTTGCCTCTGCTTGGAAAGCTTATGCTCCTAGTCCTCAGTGAGGTCCTTCTGCTGAGCCTCTTTCTCGATCAGATCCAATTTGAACTGAGCCAGCTGTTTTGCCAACTCTTTCTCCTGGTGGCTGCTTAGCTCCAGCAACTGCTTCCTGTTGGGTCCCTAAGGACCTGGGTTGACAGGCAAGAAGTAGTGAGTAGAGGCTGGCAAGATGCCCCTTGACGTGACATCGAGTTGGCCACGCCCATCCATTCACATGACCACCTACCCACACCCACCCATTAGGCAGATCATATTAGTGGTCCGTGGGATTTAAAATTATGAATTTATTGGTCCCTGAGGTTTGAAATGTTGGTGACCCCTGATCCAGAGGATAATGCTTAATTAATTGTTCCAACCATTTGTTCATCCTTTTTATACCATAGAAAATCCATTGAGGGGGAGAAGCTGGAATAGGTGTGAAATATTTTGGCAAAATCGTCCTAGAATCATATATATATTCCATTTCTGATTTTTACATTTATTTAGCCAAAAATATAAGAATATATTGAAGATGTTATGGCATCCTTTGATTTCTGTGGCTGAACTTACCTTCTATCAACTTTAGCCTCTAATTTAGTTGAAGAATTACAATCTATAACAATATAAAGTAGTGAAATCTATACATTATATATTAATCTATATATGACTGGTGTAGAAAGAAGTGCTTTTAAAAGATCCGCTGCTTGAAAGTTTAATCTTTTACACTAGCATTTTTTTACCATGAAATGAAAGAAAGCAATGGGTACATATTGTGCTTGTGGTCTTGTTTTCTCATCATTTAGAAAAATACAATAGTCTGAACAGAAGATAACATGCAATTCAAGTCAGTATGTGTGTCATGTTTGCCTAAAATTAGCTATCCTATGAACATGATTGGTTTACCTGGGAACTTTTTCTTAACATAATTTATTTTGTATTCATTGTAAAGGCTAAAGCTGGTGAGGAGGAAATCTGTAGTTCTCAGGCTAGACAGCACCGTTACATAAACAATGAACAGATATCTCTCTGTCTCAAGGGTAGGAAGAGAATGTCCACATTTCCACTGATTTCAAAAAGCAGGAAGAAATAGTCTATAATTTAAACCCTTGGGCAGACAAAGAGAGAACGTATATGCCTTGATTGCTCTGTTCTGCATTAGGTAGCTGTTCGGGGCATGTATGATTTCTGTAATAGCTGTAATAAAGCTGCTTATGTAATTGTCTCATGTCTATAAGCTTATGCTTTAAGCAAGTTCCAGAATATGGGACAAAATCTCAAAGAGCCCAGATTTATCACCATGCCTGATGTGAAGGTCAATACATTGGGGATGCTTTTTTCAGATGTTTCTAATCTGACCATTACAAACATGGAACTCATCCATATTACAAAGCCCTGTAATACCATTTTATCTCACATATATGGGTTGAGGCCTTTTTCAAAATCTATCTATAAAAGAATGGATCTATGAATACTGAAAAGAAATGCTACCCCCCATAGGATTTCATTTCAGTGTTATGTTTATTAACCATTCAAATCATACTGTATTATTGAGGGTGAGATTCAGGGGAAGAAGAAAAAAGAAATGCATCATAATTTAAAAATAAAAATAAAAATGCATAAATGTACAGTGTGGAGGGGTATCTCAGATTTGAATGAAGAAATCTGGACAGATAATTTTCTTTTTCTCACTGATCACCTTAAATGGGAGAATGTCTTCAAGTCAGAATTGTCTTCTTTTCAAGTGTAGATGGAAAAGGTCTTCCATGGAGTCCCTGCAGATTTTGAAGTCCCTTCTTAATGAGGACATCATGCAATGTATCAGATGACACAGTTCCATTTACTTTGAGACTGTGAGAAAGTTAAATAAACTTTTTTCACCATATGCCATTGTTTTAAGCTTAAATATTTAAAAAAAAAATAAGATTATTATTGTTAGTGCTAGTAATAAGCAAAAACAAGAGTAGTGTACTTTTTGAAAACAATTGTAAACTTTTTCTAAGACAAGACTAAGTAGTTTTGAGTTTTATAGGCAACCAGGTCAGAATTGGAAATTAGTTGTCTGCTACAAAACCAGCCTAATACAATGATTGCTAGAAGGAATGTTAAGAAACCGATAGAACAATCTTATCCAAGTAAACCCTCTTGAAAACTACAAATTCCCAGCTGGTATGTATAAGATTAAAACAGGATTTACCTGGACTGATTGAATCATCTAAATCGGTTTATTATCCCCAAATCAGATATTCTGTTACAGAAAGTATAGATTGATGAGAAATATATTCTTTTCAAACTGTGAACCAGCATCAGTCTTCAAAATACTTCTTGCATATGAATATGTACAGAATGTTCTTGGAAGACTTAAGCCATCCTGAATGCCTTTCAGATGTGCTAGACTACAATTCCCATCATTTTCAGCTTGCACGGAGGTTGCTCATCCAAAGATCTCCTGATTGTAATACTATGGGATGTTCTACAGTGATTGATACACATGTGAGAGCTCACGCTACTTTGAGTTCTTGTTCAGCCCTAGAAAAGGTGTATACTGTTTCCTTACATTTGGCTGCCAATTCTCTAATCTAATGCTCCGTTGTTATTTTTTTTATAACCTCAAGAGTTATGTGTCTTGTAGCATCTGTTTCCTGGACTATATTTAACAATATACTTCCTGGCTCCTGTGTTCTTAAGGTTCCTTTTGTGTCTTCTTCAGATCGGCTCTGGAGTCCCACTTGGAAGGATTTTTTGTACCCTGTCAGTGTCTTCTTAACTCAAACACATACTTCCATTGCACAGCTTCCATGTGAGGCTGGGAAAAGTGGCAGATTTCAGGTCTGCATCCATTCTTGCTCTAAAGCACCCTTTCAGTTTTAATATGATGTACACTACATTCCCATATGTAGTGCAAGCTCTATATGCAGAATGCTGTAAATGTCCCGAACAGGTATTAGACTGTGAGCCATACAGTACGATCTTGTATCAATATAGAGGAAGACTGTAAAAAGAGGAGCAGAGAGAAAAGGACAGAATAAAGAAAGCTGGTTTGAATGTATAAACTAGCACACCAATGAGACTAAATCTCTCCTTGCAAGTATTTGATGTACAACTCTACATTCAGGAAGGGTTTCTTTCTTTCTTTGTTTTATGAGGCAAGAGCATTCAGAAATATGCAGCATGAAGTACTACAGGCCAGGAAGGAATTCTGCTACATGATTTTGCTAAAAATGAACCTTGACTCTGTTGAGTTTATTTAAGCCAACCTTTGGTCCCCCCTTAGCCATTTCTTCTCTTTTCCCCAGTATAAACTGTGCAATTATTAGAATGTAAGTAGAAACAGCTGTGCTGCTCCTTTTCTTCATCCCATTGAGTTATGTCAGCCTTGGCAAAATCCATTGGGTGTATCCTATTCAGAATGTCCCATTGATGAACTACTTCTAGACCAGGTATGTAGCGACCCTTCTCATAGCACACCGCTAGCATTTCACCGAAATCTGATCAGGTTCCCTTGGCAAAGTAGCAAGCTCAACAAGTCCTCTGGAAAAACAAACAATAAAGCAGAGAAGATAGCAAATCTGTGGGAAGGTCAAAACTGTTCTTAGTGTCATTAGTACTGTTGTGTACTCACCCTCCATCTGAGTTGCCTGTAGATGTGGAAATTTGAGATGATTCTGCCACTTTTAGATGGGGTTATTGCTGTGTCTAAATCTGCCTGCCCAGCAGACCAGCCCCATTTGTATGATCAGGAGCCAACCAGGAGCCCCTCAGTTGACTCACTGCCATCAAAAAAACCAAGGGATTCCAGCTACCTCGAGGGTATTCATGGGCCTGTGCTGCTGACAGAGGGCCTCTTTTGAAGAGATTTATGGGGACCAGTCATTACAGCCACACAAAAGGAACAAAGGAAAGGAATTTCAGCCTAAATCCATACTGTAAAATGTAAGATGAGCTCCCTTCAGGCACATAGGCTGAGTTACACATTGGAAAGAGATGAGATGAGGTAAAAATGGATCAGGTGAATCCTCTCTCTACCAGCTAGCCCATTTCTGTGTCCAAGAAAAGAATCTGAGCAGAAGGAAAAGAAATTAAAGAACAAAACGGAAAAGACTGTTGACTGTGACTTCTTATTGTTGCTGTTGTTTAAAAATTCATTTGGTATCCATCTTTCTGCCTGGAATGCACTCAAGGTCACCAACAATAACTAAATTAAGAGGGTAAACACTCTCCAAAGCATCCTGGTAATTTAGCATGAAACTGCTTATCAGCTACAAGTTGTAGAATTTAGAAGTTTTACCAGAATTTAGGGGAGGGGGTAAGAATCATAGTCTTTTCACTTTTCTCACCAAAGCTTTAACCGTAATTGCTGTATTTAACCATGTGTAAATCTGTTGTTTTGTCACCATGTCTTTGGCCCATTGTTCCCCTTTGCATCTGACAGCATCTGTCAGGGGTCTATCACGCTTTGTACGAACAGATGAGGCAGATAACGGCATATGGAGCAGGGATTCTGAACCAAGAGTGAAACTCATAAATCCTACCTCCAGGAGAACAGGTGTTGTAGGAGGAATAAGGAAAGAGCCATCCCACATCATGGCATAGTTATAGATGTGGCAGGAGAACAGATGCTGCTCAGAATAACATGAAGTCCTAGGTCCATTGCAAAAGAGCTAGAGATAGAAACAGAAAGGCTCAGATTCCTATTGAAGGATACAATTTAAAGAGAACAAGGTAGCGATACAGTACAGTACAGGATGTCAGATTATCTGGGGAGGGGAAATATATACACCTTGTGATCTTGTTCTGTAAAGTCCTGGTGACAAAAAGCAAAGTAATGAACGAAAGGGCAGGCAACACAGTAGTTTCCTCTTAGTGCTTCTTTACCATCTCTGGGGGAAGATGCAAGGAAATTTGCCCATGGTTTTATGCTTCCCTTTTGACATCCCCTGGAAGGATAATCAAGTAGAATAGAATAACAGAGTTGGAAGGGACCTCAGAGGTCTTCTAGTCCAATCCCCTGCTTAGGCAGGAAACCCTAGAGAAGTAGAGAAGGCTTGAGACTGTTTCATCTGTTTTAATGGAAAATAAAATAGAAAAAAAATTCCTTTCTTGCTTGCCCATTCTTGCTTTTCCTCCCCCGCATACTCAACAGTGCATTAGGAGGATTTTTAAAACAAATATGGGACTTTTAATCCTATTGTTGCCTATTCCTAGATGAGGACCTCAGACTGTTTGACATTAATTCTTCCTGTTATTCTTCAAAACATAAGATCTGGCTCCTACAGAGTTTAGAATTTTCTAGACAGGAAAGTAATTCTAATTCAGTCCTCAAAAATAGGTAGATACATATTTTAAGCATATGACAGAAATAATCAGCGTATAAAAATAAATTTGTTGTTGTTGTTAGTTGCGAAATCGTGTTCAACCCATCGCAACCCCATGGACAATGTTCCTCCAGGCCTTCCTATCCTCTACCATCCTCTGGAGTCCATTTAAGCTCACACCGACTGCTTCAGTGACTCCATCCAGCCACCTCATTCTCTGTCATCCTCTTCTTTTGCCCTCAATCTTTCCCAGCATTAGGCTCTTCTTCAGTGAGTCCTTGCAGTCCAAGGGACTTGCAGAAGTCTCCTCCAGCACCAGAGTTCAAAAGCCTTAATTCTTAGGCACTCAGGCTTTCTTATGGTCCAACTTTCACAGCCAAACATTGCAACTGGGTGAATGTTCATCATTAAAATTGTTAAAATATTAAAAAGCTGGCCCATAAGTGACAGCTATGGATGAAACTTTATATATAATAATATATTAACATTAATAAAATGTGGAGAAGAATATTTCCCATAAAGTTCTCTTAGAACCAAATCAAGGAAAAGATATCTAGATTTCCCTAGGAGGATATTTCAGAGATGTGGGGCCATCACAGAAGGCATTCTGTCCCTATAACTTACTGGAGCTCCTGGACCTCAAGGGCAATGCCAGGGAACTAATTAAGGGCAATCTTCAAGGGCAATGCCAGGGAACTAATTAAGCCTAGATGTACCTTGTACGGATGTTAAGCACTTCAACTTTGATTCTAATAAGGTATAAGGAGATACGTAATATGTATGCAGCACTATAAAGTACCTGTGTCTTTTCCTGGAATCACTCAGGATAAAATTTCAGTAGGCAAAACTGTTAAAAAAATATTCCCATATATTGATACTACCTATACCTCCCTAGTGAGCATGTAAAATATCCAAATTATTTAGAAGTATCTTGCACACTTTCAATCGTATTAAGTAGTCCTGACCTTCAGTATCTTGATTTCTGCAATTTTTACATTTATCCTCATGGATATGTGTTTCAAGTTTCTTCCATCTTCTTGAGAGTAGGTCAAACTGACTGTCTATATACTGTAAATGATTGAATCTTAAATTATTTCCATCCTGTAGTTTAATGAAAATAGATTTTTTTAAGTATGTAGTATCTATCGCTACTGGTGAAAAAGTATCATTTTTTGAAACCTTTCCTCCAGATAGGACCTGAAGCATCCCCCTTTCATATAGTTTACTCTTGAGAAATGGTCGAGGGACATTGTCCTTCCTGCACCCATTATTTCATTCCCTCTTTTATTCTATCATTCATTAATATCTATCCCAGATGAACACTGGAAGCCCAATTAGAATGGATCTGAGTAATGTTCCACAAAATAAAGCAGTCCCTAGTCAATTAAAGACATTCATATCTGGCTTTGAACCATATATCTATCATTGGCTTCAGCAGCAGTGCTTGAATGCATTGAGACAAACATGCCTTATGGCTCTTGGGAATACAATTAATGATTCCTGTTCTGATGAAGATGATGTCCATCATAGCTGTTCAGCCTTTCAGTCAGAAGGCTTCGTTTGCCACTAAAGTGTTGAATATTAAAATTCTTGCCAGCAGTAGGATCTCATTCTAATTTATCCAAAATGGAAGAAGTGAAACAAGAAATATCTAGGTGTTTAAGAAATCTCTCTGCTGCTCAATGATTGCATGGAAAATAAGGAAGAGGAAGTTTTGTTTGAAAAGCCCTGCTGATATATAAAAGCCGGCTCATTAAAAAAAAAAAGCATGAGAATATTTGCCAAGTACCAACAGATCTTTGCAGGCATGAATACTATAGAATGGCTGGAATCGTGTGGTTGAAGAATATCAGGCTAAGCCTATTTTGTTTTTTTGTTTTTTTTTTTTAATTTTTTTTTATTACTTTTTTTGCAACAAACAAACAAAAAGAAAATACATTATTACACCCTTGTGCTATACATAAAAGGAAGATTTGGGTCTTCGGATATATCCTCATGATTGCCAAAATCCACGTTCTCGAGGTACAGGTACTGAAGCGTCCAATGTTCCAAGCGCAAAGTCCACAAATGGTTTCCAAGTCTTCCAAAAAATATCTTCTTTATACACACCACTTCTAATTTTAATATCACATGTCATTTTATCATTTAAAGCTAATTTCCACATTTCAGAATTCCACTCTTCTATTCTAAAAATCACATCTAGTTTCCAATATCTAGCTATTATAATTCTACCTATTATAATCATAATTCTAATCAATTCTCTTTCATATTTTGTTAATTCTATTTCCTTAATTACCAACAATAATATAGTTTCCACTCTCAATGTTATTACTTTCCCCATCATTTCAAATATCATTTTCTCCAATTGTTGCCAAAACTTTTAACCTTATCACAATTATACCACATATGTTCATAAGTCCCCAATTCCATCTCACATCTCCAACATTTTTACTAATTTTTTATCCATTTGTGACAATCTTACTGGAGTCAAATACCATTTCCAAACAACTTTATAATTGTGCTCTTTAATCCTTATAGATAAAGTTCTCATAATTCTACTCTTCCAATTCACATTCCAATCTGACTCTGGTATTTCAATATTAAGATCTTTTTCCCAATTTGTCCTCATCACTCTTTGTAATTTTTCATCAGAATTTATAATCTTATAAACCCTACTAACGAGTCCCTTTAGCCCAATTTCATCTTTCATAATCCGAGATACTAAATATTCAAATTCAGTTTCACATCTATTTATCGAATAATTTTCCTTTAGTTTTTTGTCCATTTTTCTATCTGTATTTTTCAAACCAACTTAACCCTAATTTTTCAATAATTTCTTTATTCCTCCTTTCATTTCCATAACTTTTATCCAATCTCTAATAATTTCTATATTTTCCTCTTTAATCACTTCATTACGTTTATATTATTTTTAATTGGCCAAATTCCAATTGTCTCCCCAAAAGATTATATCCGAATTAAAATTTTAACAAATTTATTCCACATTTTACTTAATCCTTTAACCAATAACTTCTACTTACACATTTTAAATTTGCTTTATCTAAAACCACCTTGATCCAAATTTCTATATCCTTAACTCTAAGTCTCTCCAATAGTTATCTTCACCTTTAAGTATTTTTACCACTATCCGGATACCATACGCACAGTAATAATTAAATAATTTGGGGATTCCTAATCCACCTTCCTTTTGATTTTGATACCACATTTTCTTCACTAATCTAGGTCTTTTGCCACCATTACAAATTTATCCAGTTTTTCTGATATCCTTCAATATCCTTCTCTGTCAAATTTAGTGGTAGCATTTCGAATAAAAAGTTGAACTTGGGCAGCAACATCATCTTACACATTGCAATTCTACCAAACCAAGACAACTTTAAAATTTTATATTTATCTATCTTCTTCTCAATTTCGTTAATCACCACATCATAATTAAGTTTTTCAATTCTTTAACCTTAAGTGAAAGCACTATACCCAAATATTTCAATGTGTTTTAATCCTTATCCCAAATTGCTCTTGCATATTCTCAGACTCATTACCATTACTATCCATCAATAATTCTGACTTTGACCAATTTACTTTCAATCCTGTCATTTCTTCAAATTCTATCAAATGCTTATATATCTTTTCAGATCTTTCTCTACATTTTCAAAATAATTAAAGTATCATCCATACAAATTTATCTTATACCCTTATATCCTTCTAATTCTTCATCTTTTTCTATCATTTTTGTCAATATTTCCATAGCCAATAAAAATAATGTTGGGGACAGGGGACATCCTTGTCTCGTACCAGCTTCTAATTTTATCTCTTCAGTTAATATTCCATTCACCTTCACTCTTGCACTGCTCTTTTGGTACAATTTTGAAATAACATGTATAAACTTATTACCAAAGCCTAAAGCCTCCACAATTACTTTAATAGTTTCCCATTGTACAGAATCAAAAGCTTTAAAATATCCAATGATACTATACCAATTTTATCACCATTATATTCAGCTACATCTATAATATTTAATACTCTTCTAACAATATCACTCATGTATCTACCCTTCACAAAACCTACTTGATTATAACTTATATATCTATCTATAAATCTATTTAATCTATTACTTATAATAGCAGTAAATATCTTTGCATCCTGATTAATTAAAGAAATGGGCCGATAGGACTCAATCCTTTCTAAATCTTTATCTGGTTTAGGAATTAGGGATATCACCGTTCTATTCCATGACGAAGGTACTTCCCACCATGTAATATTCCATTGAATAATTTTTGCAGTCTTGGTATTATTAATTCTTTAAATTCTTTATAAAACTCAACAGGTAATCCATCCTCACCTGGAGCTTTCCTAATTTTAATTTTGTATTATTCCATTAATCTCATCTTGTGTTATATCTTCTTCCATCAATTCCTTATATGTTTGATCAATTTTCACCACATACTTTTCTAAATAGCTTTGCAATTTTCCCGATTAATTGGTTTCTTTGAATATAGATTCTGAAAAAGTTTCTAACCACTTCACATTTCTCTAATTTTATAACATCTTATACCTCTATCATCTATCAAAACTCCAATTTCTCTCTTCTCTCTTTTATCTTTCGCCATCTTTGCCAATAATTTAGAATTTCTATTACTAAATTCAAAAAATTCCTATTTAAAATCTCAAATTTCTTTTACTAACTCTGTATCTTCTTCTATCATTTTATTTCTTAACATATTAAGCTCCTGAAGAATTTTTTTTCTTTAGTAAGCAAAATTGATTTTCCAATTCTTTAATCTGATTTTTATCTCTTTCCATTTTAATTTTATAATTTTTATATTTCCTACTTGATAATTTAATACTCTCCTCTAAACACCGCTTTCATCGCATCCCAAACAATTTCAAATTTAACCTCCCGTTATCATTTAATCTCCAACTTTCCTCCAATTTTTAAGTATCCATTTTTATCCTTTTCATTTTATACAATTTCTCGTCATATCTCCAATAGCTTCTTTTTCTCAAAATTAAAATCTAAGTCCACCATAACTTCTGCATGATCAGAATCTTTAAAATTCCACATCTACCTTATCCACATTATTCAACAAATCTTTAGAAAGAAAAATATAATCAATTCTAGAATATGTATTATATATCTTAGAGAAAAAGTGTATACTCTCAATTCCTTTAACCTCTCTCCACACATCAACCACGCCATTTCGAAGCATCCACATATTTAAAATCCCCATTTTATTTGCTCCTCCACAGCGGGTAGGATTAGTACTGTCTATTTTATCTCTGATTAAATTAAAATCCCCAGCCACAATTACTTTCCCTAGACTTTCATTCTCCAAAATTTTTGTTATTTTTCAAGAAATTCTCTTTGTTTTCATTCGGTAAATATAAATTAACAAGTGTCACTTTTTCCTCATTAAGATTTCCAACAATTATTACATATCTTCCATCTTCATCCAAAATTACCTTATGTTTTCAAAGTACACCCTATCTGATATCAGTGTTGCAACTCCTCTAGCTTTTGAAGTTCCAAATGCTTTTCATATATTTGCATACCTTTTATATACATTCTATTTGAATCTTCAGATTTCTGATGGGTTTCTTGTAAAATAAAATGTCTGGTAAATCCTTTTAATCTTAAACTCCAATCTTCTTCTTTTAATCTGATTCCTGTACCCTTCACATTCCATGACATTATTTTTATAACTCCCATTTAAAATATAAATTTTTAATCCTATCCCGCATCTTCCTTTCTGTGCCCCCACCACCCGACATTAAACTACCATATAAACAACAATAAGAAAACAGAAAAAAACAAAAAAAAAACAAACAATAAAGTACAAACAATCTTCTTCCCCACATCCTCATCGGTTTCGCCTCTATAAAGAGAATGGGGAGAGGGACGTGCCAATGCCCGGGCACTTCTTTCGGCTGTCTATTTAAATTCATCACTCAAAAACAGATAGCGATGACCCGCATTCAGCTTCATATTTTCCAAGACTCTTATCTGCTTCTTCTCCTACTGTATCCTCACGACTCTTCTTCTGTTCAACCAACACAGGTGATATTTCTTTCCTCTTTAACCCTTTAGAGTCTTGCCTCCAATAGCCCTTTTTCTTCTTCTGAGATTGATGTTTCCACGTATGTTCCACCCATCTGAAGCATTTGATCTTTTATCTCCATTAAATCCTCCATCTCAATCAGTCCAAGCTCCGTAAATATAATAATGCATCTATATCTGGGGTGATTGTACGCATCCTTCCTTTATAAAAAATTTCAATTGTTGTGGTGGCCTCCAATTGTATTTAATTCCATTATCTCTCAAAACTTTTGTAATTGGTTTTAAAAAAAATCTCCATGCCCTTTCTTCTCTTGATATATCCGGGAAGACTTGAATAGTCTTCCCTTCAAACTTCAAAGCATCTCCCAACTCTCTTAACTTGGCCATAACTTCCAACTTATCACCAAGATTTGCGAACCTGACAAGCACATTCCTGTTAGAACCATTTTGCCTTCTATATCCAATTCTAAAACACTTGCCAGGTCTGCTATTGTGAACGTAAGTTGCGTATCCAAATCATTAATCCATTTCAAAACCCGCTGTTTCAATTTATCCTCCCTTTCTTCCGAGATTCCTCTGATAACAAAATTATATTTCCTCATCTCTTCTTCCAAAAAACAAATTCTCTTATCTTGCTGCTCATTTTATAAAATATTTTGCCAATTTGCCGATCTACTTTTGCCTCATGCACATGCAGCTGCTCCATTTTATCTTTAATCATTATCATTACCTCTTTTTGTTTAGCAAAGTTATTATTCATCTCTTGCTTTAAATTTTGCACTTCAGATGTCAGTTTAAATGTCAAATTAACTATACGCTCTGATAGTGCTGGTATTTTTTCCCCAATTTTATTTAAAGCTGCAGCAATTTGCTGCGTTTCTGAAAGTTGTTGAGTCATTTTGAAATAAACAAAAAAATTTCTCAAACTGGGATTCCAATTTTTCAAAGAGTCTTAGTGAAGATCAAAGGACAGCAGTCAAACCAATTTTACAGAGGGTCTTGATGAAGATCAAGGGACGACAATCTTTTAATTGAAGCGAAACGGCTTATTTGCACTCGTTAGTAGCTTATCAGTAACTTATGAGTCATATTCACTCCACAAAGAAACACAATTACCTCACAGCTTAATCAGCGCCATTTTTTCTCCACGTCGACAGAGAAGAAAGAAAAAAAAAAAACCAGCTTGAACTTCAAAACAAAGTCCTTTTTTTGTTTTCTATAATATAAACAAGCTATTAATTTCCTCTCAAAAGAAAAATAAAAAAAAATTATCCACCTAATAAAATCTTCTTCAGCTAGTCAGTCCAGCACAAAAGATCGATCTCTTCAATTAAAATTCTTCTCATTAGCAAATTCAGTCTTTGATATTCCTTAGCCTCAGCATTTAACACAGAACACGATAATTATAATAAGGAAAGCAAAAGACAGCAGTTTATTCCAAACTCATCGTGTCTGCCAGTTCGGTCATTCCATGCAGTAAAAACTCCTTAATTCAAGCAGTTTCAAATGACCTACCAGTTTTAAATTCAGTCTGCTGGGCTATTAACACTTCCACTTCATGATTTATTAACTTTCATCCATAACGGTGCATTCCAAACAGCATTAATCCTCATAAATCTTCATTATTAAGCCCTGTGAAGTGAAGGAAAGGTCCTTACCCCACCACGGTCATGGCCACGCCCCGGCTAAGCCTATTTTGTGTGGAGGGTTAGAACTTCAAGAGTGAAAATTCTCAGCTGTTGGCTATGCAAGCTGGAAATTTTGGGGGGAATTTCCAGTCTAATATCCTCTAAAACATTTCTAGATGATAGGGAGAAGCAAGGGGATATAATATTACTGATACTGATACTAATGTATAGTCATAGCAGAACCTGGGTTTCAGCAGGTTCCGACCAGTTCTGGAGAACCGGTAGCGGAAATTTTGAGTAGTTCAGAGAACCGGTAGTAAAAATTCTGACTGGCCCAACCCCCATCTATTCTCTGCCTCCCAAGTCCCAGCTGATTGGGAGGAAATGGGGATTTTGCAGTAACCTTCCCCTGGAGTAGGGTGGGAATGAAGATTTTATAGTATTACTTCCCCTGGAGTGGGATGGGAATGGAGATTTTACAGAATCCTTCCCCTGCCACACCCACCAAGCCATGCCCACAGAACCGGTAGTAAAAAAAATTGAAACCCACCACTGAGTCATAGATCAGTACGAAAACTATTGTTACAACTATGCTAATATAAACATACCTTGTTTTGCATAATGCTTTGATAGCAACAACTCTACAGTGAGTGTAGGGAAATACTAGCCAAGCTTTCTGCTACTTCCTGATGAATAGACTCTTAGCTACACATTTCTGAGCTATAGCGATTTGTTTGGAGAATAAACCTTGTTCAGGTCACAGTTCAGGACAGGCATCTGGGTCACATTTTAAAACACTCAACTATTTGACAATTCCAGCCGTAAGTAAAACTGCTGGAAAGGGTCGGTGTGTCTGAAATTGCCTTCACGATCCCAAACAACACCTTTATTCCCAACTACGGACAGAGAGAGATTTTGCTCCTGATTTTCAGACATTCCCAGCATGAGAAAAGGGAAGGGAGAATAGTTAAGAATACAAACTCTGACCCAGAGTGACCCTTTGGGCAATCCTGGATAAGCTGTTTCATCTTTCTTCCACTTCATTTTTTCCCCCTTCAACAGATGTAATCTAAACGGTAGAATCTTCAGCTCACAGATAGGTTTAAGGACTGGACTCTTCTTGCATCATTGGGGTTTTTTTTTTGTCCCTGAAGTAATGAATGAAACAGCCTCACACCTGTTTTTCTCATAATCCATGCACTCCACCCATTGTAGATTATACCATCTGTATTTTCTAAAAGCAAACAAAAAGAACCAGGATCTGAAATTGCTTTGGGGCATGTAGTGAATTCAAGGAGCACATGGCCGATTGCCCTATTGTAGGACTAAGTTATTTTTTGGGGGATCACGTGAATATACTGCAACTTTTTTCCTCCCTTTATTAGGCTGATATCAAATTAAGCAGGGAAGGTAGCATATAGAGAGAGAATTGTTTGACCAGTTCTAACATGTTTTTTTTTATTTGCCTGATTGATTTACAGCTCTGTACATTTTGAATTATGCAGTGAAATGATAGGAGGTTGATTACCGATCTAGAGTCAACAGCATTTAAAAACAACAAACATTTGTTTTACATTAAGGTCTGCTTAAGATACCTGAACAGCACCAACCTGAACAATATCTTTACATGGTAAAGTGCATTGTGTAATGCATCATAATTCTTCAAGAAAAATGACCTTCCCATTTTGCAAAATCTCCAGGCAGAGTCCTCCATGGAATGTACCATTACAATTATTTTTCTAAACTTCAAAAACATTACAATTAACATTTCTTTTTTTAAAAAAATGTGAAATTATACAATAAACTAAACAGCAGTATACTAATATAAAGTTAGTATACATAACTTTTGTATGTGTATGCTTTTGAGTCAGTGTTGACTAGTGGCAGCAGACTGAACTAGTCCCACCAGTTTTCCTGGCAAAATTTCAGAATTGGTTTGCCCTGGCCTGCTTCACAAAGCCAAGAATTAGTGGCTGGCCCAAAGTCAGCCAGCTAGCTTTGTGCCTAAGGCAGGACTAGAACTCATGGTTTCCTGATTTTTAACCTGCTGCTTTAATCACCGCACTAAACTGGCTCTCAATAATAAAACTATATTGTTGTTGTGGTTATTATATAAAAACTGTATTATTAAAAAAGAAACCTAAAAATAACTTTAAAATATTTTTAAGAAAGTAACTGTAGCTCAAAACTAGTTAAAAACAACAAAAGCAAAGAAAAAAATGTAAATTAGGTTAGAAGAGTTACTTTGCTGGAATACATAAAAATGTAAATCAGTAGAATCACTGCTTTCTCTCTCAAGTGCTACAGAGGAAGAAAATTAGCTGTAATTCCTTGTAACTAAAACTACTGAAAAACCATTAAGTGATTGGGCGGATCACACATTGCACTTAACCCATAATTTAATTTTGATTTAGCAGATCTTGTGAATCCAACTATTATGATTTGTTAATCAAGGTTAATAGTATTGCTTTATCATCGAACTATGATTAATACAGTTAATCATATTAATGTTATTAATCATAAGCAATTATTCATCACTTAACATGTTGTGTAAACCCAACCCAAGTAATGCTTTCTGTATAAACTATTGAATGCATTTATATGACACATCAGACACAATATACTTCACAAATTAATTTCTTATTTTCTGTATGAATTCTACAAACACATTTTGTGGAATTGGACTTATGATCAAATGGAAATTAGTAAATTGAATTATTTAGAGTATTCCATAGCATGCATACGTATAATTCATTGCTTTGTTCTCATTTGCCTAATTTTATATAACATTTAACTTATTCTCCATTAAAAGTAAACCTAAACAATGATAGATTTAAACCAATTACAAAACTGCACTAGGAGTTTTGAAGTATGTGCATACACAACATCTTAAGTGCTTTTTGATGCCAACTGGGAAGACTTTCATCTCTTTTACCCCACCCCTAGTTCATGTTTATAAGATGCATGTCTCTGCAATCATCACATGTCTCTTCACCTGCAGATATATTTGCCATATAAGTGTGGCGTAAATTACTTTTACTATAATACTGTACTGGATTTAATGCTTCCACCGTATTCACTATTTGTACTGTAATGCACTTTTAACAAACTTGGTGAAATGTTTTCCCCTCTTTACCAAGCTGTTCCTTTAACACCTTAATGTACTTTTGCCATGAATTCCTGAAAGTCCTCTTGTCTGCCAGTGACATCTCAGTGTCACTGAGCATTGAAGAATGAGTATACAGATGCCAAATTCGTAAAACCTTGCTAACATTTGAATGTCAAGTAAAAATGCTTGTAGAAAGACAGGTTGATTTAAAGAATTTAGGTAGTATCCAACCGCAAAGTTGCCAATATGGGCCTGCTGCACTGCAATCTCATTTAGCACAGAAACATTTATACTGGAAAGCTGCTTTGAGACACACACACACACACACACACACACACACACACACACACAATTTTTATTGAAAATTTATAGAAAAAGAAAAGGAAGAAACCTCAGGTGTAAGACAAAACAAATATTAAAATGTAAGTTAGACAGGCATTTTTCACAATTTTTATTTTTTTGAAAAGAATAAAATACAAAAGAAAAAATAGACAAAATTAGACAAGAACATGAAAAATATGAATTAAAAAACAAAAGACAAAATCACATATTATCGCCCCTGACAAAGCTGTTGCAACAATGATGGCTTCCGTCCTTGCAAAATTAGATAGAATAAGGTTCTAAGAAATCTGTTCATCTGTTCAGAGTTGCAACTAATTTTCAGAAATTTTATAGATTTATTTTCTCCATTTCAAACATGTCTAGATAGCCTACCCAAAACTGCCTCTTCTACAGCCTCCAAAAACCATGTAAAAGCATGCCCCCTTCTTGCATGATTTTCAGAGGTCATGCAAGAGCACATCTCTTGCGCATGACTTCCAGAGGGCTTTGGAAGTCCCCATTCTCTCACAGCCTCTGCAGCCTCTGAAAATCATGCAAGAATGAGCCATGCTTTCAAGAAGAGTTGTTGGGTTTTGGTGAACACTGTTGTGTCACCCAAAATATTGTGACATGTCGCCTTCGACACACATGTCATGTTTGCCATTACTGTCCTATAGAAACTGGAAGAGATTCTGCTTGGCAAATCTCCCCAGGAATTTAGTTCTCAAAATCTCTTGAGGATTTAGCTCTCAAATTCAGGACCAATTCCAATGTTATAATTAATTAAGCATAAATTGTTCGCTCTATCATTTATATCAGGGATATGAAAGAAGGTAAAGTATAGTTCCCAGCTTCATTATGGGTCTTCGTGTTACCTCCTGTCTGCCCCACTTGGTAGACCGAACCAGGAAATTAACTCCATAAGAAAGATAAAACTACTCTTACTGAGATTGGCTACCGTAAGAGACTCTTGCAATTCTTGTATCCTTGCAGTTCAGTGAATTAGGGAGGCATCTGCCTGAGGCCTTTTCCAAATGTTATCTCATTGTTTCAGACTTAAAAATGCTTCAGACCCTTTTGCCTAAGGAAGGGTTCTTGCATATCTCCATTAGGATCATCCGCCTTTTCTACACCTTTTCATCTTCCTTCAGAGATCTCTGATACTGCGTAAAAATTTGGGTTGGTGCGGCGCCAATGGCGCGCTTAATCCAGGCTTCACATTTAACCTAATCACATGTGTGACACCTATGAATCTCAGGCATTTGATGAAAGATCAGTTCACATTCAACGTAATGATGTATTTATTAGCTTAATCACAGAGGTGGCAATTTGTACAGAATCATAGATATGACCTTGCGATAGGAATTATTTAAGCCCAGGAAAATTAGAGAATATTACAAAGAAAGTAAGCTTACTTACTTTCTTAATGTTCTTTAGTGTAATAGGCACAGATGGTCAAGCTTTCATGATTCTGTTGCTTTCTCAATAAAAAAAGAGTTCCAGTCTTTCTTGTGGAGCCTGTTTCTGGACTTGGCCTACCTCAGCATTGACACAATTACAACAGTTACATGGGCCATTCCTGCTGTAACTGTTGAGAGCCTTATTCCTTTCAGGAGTCATGGAATTTTATTTATTTATTTATTTATTTATTTGATTTTTATACCGCCCTTCTCCCGAAGGACTCAGGCAAGATAAAACCAACAATACAAATATACAGGTTAAAATACCATTTAAAAAACTTATTTAAAATTAGCCTGAAATTAAAATTACCGTAAACTAAAAACCCCGTTTAAAAATTAATAAAATTTCACATTAAAAATCCAATTTAAGCCAGCCCCGCGCGAATAAAGAGATGTGTCTTCAGTTCGCGACGGAATGTCCGAAGGTCAGGTATTTGACGTAAACCCGGGGGAAGCTCGTTCCAGAGTGTGGGAGCCCCCACAGAGAAGGCCCTTCCCCTGGGGGCCGCCAGCCGACATTGTTTGGCGGGCGGCACCCTGAGAAGTCCCTCTCTATGGGAGCGTACGGGTCGGTGGGAGGCATGTGGTAACAGCAGGCGGTCCCGTAAGTACCCAGGTCCTAAGCCATGGAGCGCTTTAAAGGTCGTAACCAACACCTTAAAGTGCACTTGAAAGGCCACAGGCAGCCAGTGCAGTCTGCGCAGGAGCGGTGTTACATGGGAGCTACGCGTAGCTCCCTCTATCACCCGCGCAGCTGCATTCTGGACTAACTGAAGCCTCCGAGTGCACTTCAAGGGGAGCCCCATGTAGAGAGCATTACAGTAATCCAAGCGAGAGGTAACGAGCGCATGAGTGACTGTGCATAAGGCATCCCGATCAAGGAAGGGGCGCAACTGCCGAACCAGGCGAACCTGGTGGAAGGCCCTCCTGGAGACGGAGGGTGGGAGGGGCCATCACCACCTTCTACATCTCTTCATTTGGCTGCAGCAATCCCTCCATGTTCCAGCCACAGCTGTCTCAAGGCAGTTCCAGCAGATGCTGGTGTAACTCCTGAAGCATCTCATACTTAGTTCCCTCCAATGCTTGGTACTGAATATTAGTTTCTGCTCAATTAAGCGATTTGGTTAAACAGCATTTGGAAGCCACTCTAGTACTGAGTGATTAGAAGAACATGTGGCTGCAATTGCAAATTCATCTGCAGGCTTTATCTGCATAGACATCTGGCACTCTTAAAGATGTCCTGGAGTGTTTTGGATGCTTCTCTTTTAATGGAAGGTAAAACTGTATATGATTGTTTGAAGTCATCTTTTAATTGTGTATGGCCAACTTTTAATTGTATACCTGGCTACAGTAATTTCCTTCCAACGTATATCTCTTTCTTGTGCAACCAACAGCAGCGATTAACTGCATTCACAAAAACGGGGGCTCGTGACAAGGAGAATCCAGGAACTTACGATGCAAACAGATCCTAAAACCCAATAATGTTTAGGGATTTCAACTTCACAGTTTTGCTAAATTTTATTTGGAATAGCCATGTTAAAGCAGGTTTTGTCAGAATAGAATAGATTTCCTGTGAAATCTCTACAATGAGAAAAGGAGCCACCCTTGCCGGCATTGGGAAAAAGTTTGTCAACTGAACCAGATCCTCTGTCATATCACATGCATTTCAGTTCCTCCTGGAATTGTTCTGTCCTTTCGGAAGGATGAAGGAAATGGACAAGGCTCCACCTTTTCCTTATATAAATGAAAAGCTGCTAAGCTATCGCATCCTGAAAAGAGGAGTAGCTGGATCCCAGAAGAAAGAGTGACTTCATAGGCCGGTAACAGGTTTCCTTGCCAGCTGGAAAAAAAAGACCATTTCATATTTCGGAAGGAATGGCTTGATTCCCCCTCCTCACCCAATGATTTCCCCAGCTGTTTCAGTAATGGAATGAGAAACGGGTAAAATTTTGGATTCCAAGAGAAAAGCAGACTTCCTCTGCTTGTGAAGAGAACTACCTAAAGGCCCAGGAATCTTTCCTTAGGCATGGGAAATTACTTACAAGTTTATAATATCTGTTGAAATGTAAAAGTCAGGAAAGATTGAATCAACCTTTTTCGGTTTTCAGCTGCATCCTGCTAGCAATAAACGGATTGGAATGGTTGACTTTGGACTTTGCCAAACCACCTTTTTCCACCAAGCGCTATTTATTCAGTGATGATAAGCAGCTGTTTACATTCATACATCTAGAGAGATCACATTAAAAAAAAAGAAGACGTTAAAATCTCCTTTGAGGCAAACTTGATTCCTGGAAAGTTCACTGGTCAGAGTACAAATGTTCCATAGCCTTCTTTGGGGATTATTTTCTTCAAGTACCAGTCTAGTGAAGAGCCCTCATATTTCTCCATGGCTCCTATCCAAGTAGTAACAAAGTCCAACCCTACTTTGATTTCCAAGATTAATCAAGATCAAGTGGGTGTTGTACTTGTACTAAAATAGTAAGATGTTGGGGAAGTACAATTCCCCTCTAATCCTTTACTAGTCATAACTGCGCTAAACGTCATGAGCAATTATTTTGGTACCTATTAAGGCCATTCAAAGAGGTGTTACTACCTGAGCCAAAATAGCAAAGACAATATTCCTGCAAGCAGGTCAAGGAGTTTAGGACCTGAGGTTGGTCCAGATCTTTTGGCTTGAACCTTCCTAAACCCACCTCTCTAGAAATAAAACCAATAAAAGTAACAAGTTAACAATTTTCTTGCTTGTTTGTGTTTCTCCCTAACATAAATAACAGTTATTGTCAGGTGTCTTACTCTAGTAAAAATGCTGCTCTTGATACCTATGACATCACAGCCAAATAAGAAACAGATACCATTTGTGTGTGTGTGTTATTTTGGGATTTTAAAAAGAATTGTCCTCTTACACTCTACTTTCCCATTAGTTTTTTAATTATTTCTCCTTCGCAACAGTGAAAAGTGTACCTTTTTCAATATATGAGCAAGATAGCCTACACTTACAGCTTATTCTGTTGGAGGATGTAGAATGGCTAAATCTGCAGTTGTATGAATTGAATGCATTGGTAGTTATGGCTGAGCAAATGAGTGGCGAGACTGAACTATAATAATAATAACAAACTTACTTAAATCAGTGAGGCTTAAATTAATCTTATTTTGGTCTCTTTGATTTCACTGTATCTCTCTAAATACAATTAAACCTGAATTTAATTCATTTTCTGAAAGCTGCTTCAGCAAAGTTTTTTAAAACAAGTGTTTTATATTTTGAACCCACAATTCTCTTCTAATATCCCCATGGATCTGAAAACTGTCCATCATCTTTTTGCCTTGGCGACTGGTATATTATATCCAAAATTGAAAATTGAAGCAGATATTCCTGAACTGTATTGTAAGTTCAACTTGCATCATAGACTGTCCATCCAGACTGTTCTAGGATCTATCATTATGTTCCATCTGGAAGAAAGTCACTAGAGAAGCCTCTTCTTGCCCTAATCCTTAATTTGCAATGTTCTTTTCTGTTTCTTAGCCTGATTTTCTTTATTATCTTCGTCACACATGGCTAAATCTGAGGTTATCTGGATAAGATAATAGGTTAATGTCTTTGAACTGCAGCATTAGAAGGGTATTTTCTGTTTCTTTACTAGATATTAATTGATAACTGGTGTAGCTAAACTATTTTTTTTACACTCTGTTCATTCCGAATAATAGTCCAACGTTTTAAGGGTGGTCTCAATATTACTTGACACAAATTAGTTACCCCCTCAGCCTATTTAAGATTCTTTTCTGTTCATAGCATGACTAAAATGTTTTTAAAAAGAGTATTTTTCTCTTCTTTCACTAACTGCTCCTGGGAACCTTTCCACAACGCAATATTAAGCTCCCTTTAGATTTATTAATTCAGCATGTTCTCACAGCCATGGATTAGAATCACCTCTTATCCCTCTGGGAGCAGTCAGATGGGCCTATTTTCCATCCTTTGTGATAGTACCAACAAAAGAGTGATGCAGAAAGTATTGAGTTGTAAATAGTTAGTGTCTGCATTTATTTGAATGCTTTCTTGAACCACTCTACTTCTTTGATCAGTCATTTAATCCTCTCAGAAATCAGGTGTACAGTATTTTGATCGGAATCATAAAGTTAAATTTATCTAAGTGCTAGTTTTAACTACTCTTGCCAGACATGTTAAGAGGGGAAAAAAACTTCACTTGCAATCTAGTATATTGAAATTATTTAATTGCTTAGAGAAATGCACTGAGAAGGTTGAAATGATCTTCATGGCAGCATATGTATTATACCTTCTTTTCAAGAAATGCAGATATAACTCCAGACATCTATAGCAAAAAAAAAAAAGACAGTAGTTCTCAGTATAATAGACTAAATAATAGCATAACTGTCTCCACCTAGTAATGTTCTCTGTAGCTATTTTTCTCAACACTGATTCTGCCCAATGGCTTCCTGTCTGTCAATTACAAATTATGACCTCTTTTTGTCCCCTTCCTACTATGAAGCTAGATCTGATAATAGATCATACACTTTGGGGGAGGGAGGAGGGAGTGTCCTTCCCTGTTCCTGGCTGAGTGGACTTTCCAGTGCTTGTTTCCTTCTATTGTTCTCTCCTCAGTATTGAGACTCTTTGAAATTACCTGGATGTTCCTTCCTGTTCTGCTTTGGGCTTTATGGTGCTTTTTGAGGAGGGAACTGATATATAGGAAGCTAAGATGCTGGACTAACTACAAACCAACAGTATTTTCACAGTAATTTTGGTTTAAGCCGTTTCTGATCCTCCTCCTTGTGTTGCCCCTCACACCTTTCATATTTATATTTTGCAGACAAGGCTGATGGAGGATGAATAGCTTGGAATACCCTACAAATTTCTGCCTGCTTTTCTTTCCCTAACCTTTTTTAGAAATGTGATTTGGGTTGATTGGCCTTAAACTCTATGAACATTGACACAGAAACAAAGCTACCTAATATTGTGGCCCTCACTCTGTAGCTTTCCCTTTTGATCCATAGAGAATTTTTTTGCGTTGACTCTGATCACCACCTGCCTGTTCCATAATATCTTTTTAGATTGCACAGAATCTTTATATAGGCTGTGATTGGTTTTTGCTCTGGATATATACAAAAGCATATTACTTTACTGTATATTGTTTTAATATATATATAATTATATATAGAATATATAAAATTATATACACACACACACACACACACTGAATGCCAGTATGTGTGTGGGTGTATAAATACACTCACTAATATAATATAATATAATATAATATAATATAATATAATATAATATAATATAATATAATATAATATAATATAATATAATATAATATAATATAATATAATATAATATAAAGTCTCTCTTTCCTCTTTGCAAAACTAGCATTTCTGGGAACCGGATCTCCTGAAAAGTCAGGAGAATACCGATATTTGGTAGAAATACAGAGCATAGATATGTTATTTTTGTTGTTGTTAGTTGTGAAGTCATGTCCGACCCATCGTGACCCCATGGACAACATTCCTCCAGGTCTTCCTGTCTTCTACCATCCTCTGGAGTCCATTTAAACTCATGCCTACTGCTTCAGTGACTCCATCCAGCCACCTCGTTCTCTGTCGTCCCTTTCTTCTTTTGCCCTCAATCTTTCCCAGCATTAGGCTCTTCTCCAGTGAGTCCTTCTTTCTCATTAGGTGGCCAAAGTATTTCAGTTTCAACTTCAAGATCTGGCCTTCTAAAGAGCAGTCAAGGTTGATCTCCTCTAGAACTGACTTGTTTGTTTGCCTTGCAGTCCAAGGGACTCGCAGGAGTCTTCTCCAGCACCAGAGTTCAAAGGCCTCAATTCTTTGGCACTCAGCCTTTCTTATGGTCCAACCTTCACAGCCATACATTGCAACTAGGAAAACTATAGCTTTGACTATACGCATTTTTGTTGGCAGGGTGATGTCTCTGCTTTTTAGTACGCTGTCTAGATTTGCCATAGCTTTCCTCCCCAGGAGCAAGCATCTTTTAATTTCTTGGCTGCAGACCCTATCTGTGGTGATCTTGGAGCCCAGGAAAATAAAATCTGTCACTACCTCCATTTCTTCACCATCTATCTGCCAGGAATTGAAAGGGACGGATGCCATGATTTTAGTTTTCTTAATGTTGAGTTTTATTTTACGTTATTAAATAGGTGCTAATTACTAATCGGATAATTGCATAACTTATAGGACTTCTAAGGATCCTGCAACTTTGCAAGGGATCTAGGCCACGTCTCTCTGCAGGGTACTTCATTTGCTCATCTAAATTTATTGCTACAAAAAAAAAAAAAAACTTGGATATTGGGGCAGGGATCAGATTTCATTCCTAAATAGCCAGTGCCCTTGAATAATGTGGAGCAGATTAACTGCTTGACCTAGTAAATGCATCATATTTTTTTAATGCCAAATATTACCTTCCCAGGCTGAAGGTAATCAACAACTGGCAGATGACCTGAATGAGTTTTACTGCAGGTTTGAAAGGAAACTACAGCCACCTATCTCCACAACCCCCATCTCAGACACACCAACAACAGCCAAGCCTCCTACAACTGACCCCATTTCATTGGGTTCACAACCCCTAGTGATCACAGAAAAGGAAGTGCAGGACCTATTTCACAGACAAAAGCCAGGAAAAGCTCCAGGCCCAGACAAGATAACTCCTTCTTGCTTAAAAGTCTGTGCTGACCAATTGGCCCCCATCTTCACCCATATTTTCAATAAATCACTAGAGATGTGCTATGTTCCTTCTTGCTTCAAACGCTCTACCATCATCCCAGTGCCGAAGAAGCCCACCATCAAGGAACTGAATGACTACAGACCAGTTGCTTTAACATCTGTAGTCATGAAAACCTTTGAAAGGCTAGTGCTTTCCTACCTGAAAACCATCACGGATCCACTGTTAGACCCCTTGCAATTTGCATACCGAGCAAATAGATCAACAGATGATGCTGTTAATATGGCTCTGCACTACATCCTACAACATCTTGAGTCTCCAAAGACCTATGCAAGGGTCCTTTTTGTAGACTTTAGTTCAGCATTCAATACCATCATTCCAGACATTCTTCTAACTAAGCTAAACCAGCTACAGGTACCGGAACAGACTTGTAAGTGGATCACAAGCTTCCTAACAAACAGGAAGCAGCAGGTGAAGCTAAGCAAGATCACATCAAATACCTGTACAATTAGCACAGGTGCCCCCCAAGGCTGTGTGCTCTCCCCACTTCTCTTCTCTCTGTATACCAATGACTGCATCTCCAATGATCCATCTGTTAAGCTACTGAAGTTCGCAGATGACACAACAGTGATTGGTCTCATTCGAGACAATGACGAATCTGCATATAGACGAGAGGTCGAACGACTAGCCTTGTGGTGCAACCAAAACAATCTGGAACTGAACACACTCAAAACCGTAGAAATGGTGGTAGACTTTAGGAAAAACCCTTCCATACTTCCACCTCTCACAATACTTGACAACACAGTATCAACAGTAGAAACCTTCAAATTTCTGGGTTCTATCATATCGCAAGATCTCAAATGGACAGCTAACATCAAAACATCATTAAAAAGGACAACAAAGAATGTTCTTTCTGCCAACTCAGTAAGCTCAAACTGCCCAAGGAGCTGCTGATCCAATTCTACAGAGGAATTATTGAGTCTGTCATTTGCACCTCTATAACTGTCTGGTTCGGTTCTGCAACCCAACAAGAAAAACACAGACTTCAGAGGATAATTAGAACTGCAGAAAAAATAATTGCTACCAACTTGCCTTCCATTGAGGACCTGTATACTGCACGAATCAAGAAGAGGGCCGTGAAAATATTTGCAGATCCCTCGCATCCTGGACATAAACTGTTTCAACTCCTACCCTCAAAACGACACTATAGAGCACTGCACACCAGAACAACTAGACACAAGAACAGTTTTTTCCCGAAGGCCATCACTCTGCTAAACAAATAATTCCCTCAACACTGTCAGACTATTTACTGAATCTGCACTACTATTAATCGTTTCATAGTTCCCATCACCAATCTCTTTCCACTTATGACTGTATGACTATAACTTGTTGCTGGCAATCCTTATGATTTATATTGATATATTGACCATCAATTGTGTTGTAAATGTTGTACCTTGATGAACGTATCTTTTCTTTTATGTACACTGAGAGCATATGCACCAAGACAAATTCCTTGTGTGTCCAATCACACTTGGCCAATAAATTCTATTCTATTCTATTCTATATCTGAGGTTGTGCTGCTATCATAAATAGTTTTCCTGCTCTGCTTTATGTTTCCCATCACATCATTTTGTAGCTTTCTTTTTCCACACATGAAGCAACATCTTAGTGCAGTGCAGTTATGAAATTTTCTACAATGCTTCTTTGCCTTAAAGCAACTAATTATGTAATTAAAGTTAATATTACATTCTCTCATCACAACTTATGTTTTTAGCCAGCTTAATTAATGGCTCCTTTTGGGTAAATAGGTGTAGGTATCTTTCTTGTGGGTGTAGGCATGTGGAAAAGAGGTAGGATAAATCCACTTTAATGCACATATAACTTTATAACTCCCCCCTCAATAGTGAACAATCCAATCAAAACGTCCATTAAAATGTGGTTTCCATCTATGTTGATTGAATTGACTAAGGAATACAGACCAATGGGTGGATTATTTGCAGCCCTACAGTGACTAAAGTTCAACTCCTGGAAAAAGTTAGGGAGTAGTAAGACTATATTACTATCATTTAAAAAAAAATCCTCTTTGCTTTTTGGACTCTAGCTGTGGGTGATTGGCACGTAGCTGCAGGTGTGTGCCAGACTGAAAGGAACAATTTCAACTGCCTGTTTTGTTGGCTGCTTGGATCCTCCCCACCCCATCTGTTTGTCCAGATCCTGTGTACACTCCAAGTGCTTTTTACTGGTAAAGGTCATCGGTAAGGCACGTGCACTTTCTCATGCTACCTTTTGAGTTAACTATTTCCTGACAACCTGTTCTACAAAATTCAAGCTAGCACTAACAACAACCAATGAACTACAACAAACAATGCTGATCAGGGCTACTGGAAATTGTATTTCAACAATAGGTAGAAGGCACAAAGTCAATAGAGGATGATTCTTCGTAGATATTTCTTTTTTTTTCTTGCTCTAAATGTGGTCAGGGTAAAAAAAACAAACACCAGAATTTCTGTATGTCTTATTCATTATAAGAAGGGAAGTTTTAGTGGATGGAATTCTCCCATTCCTGTGTGACAGTCAAAAATCTCTATCTGAATTACTCTCAAATTCAAACATTAACAGAAAACCCAGTCAAGACCTCTGAGAGCAGAAAGGCCCACTCTAAAATCTCCCCAAGCAATGATTGTTCCAAAAAATTTCAAATCTAGTCTCTCATCTAGCAGCAGTCAAGATGACGTTCCCAGCCTTTACTAAGTTGGGCTGCCAAGTTCTGGTGTAGGTCAAGTCAGTTCAGAATGTATTGTATATCCTTTTATGGAGCATTGTGAATATCGTTAAAGTTGTTGGAATAAGACTGTGTGTACCAACCCTAAAGTTGGGGAATATCATACTGACCCAGTTCTTGCTTTGCAGTAAGTGACCTCATACATTATATTATTCTTCCCCCATTTAGTTTGCTAAATGTATTGGGGATACAGCTTCCTTTATATCAGGCTACCGTAATGGAAATCACAGTTTGCTGTATGTCAAAGGCTCAGCTGGGGAATATTAACATTACGCATCTTCAGCATGATGCTTAGGGACCAGGTAGTTTACTATCAACATAGAACATCAACAGTGTGACAGTTGTCAGATTGCTCATACCCCATGCTCCTATTCAGTGGAGACGGATTTACTATCAGTGATGCTGGTGTAGATACTGTCTGGGCTCAAAGGCAGAGATGTCTTAAAATCAGTAATAAATTATATGGCTTGCTTGTGCCTTCCATTATAAAAACAAGTGTTTTAGTCCTAGTCTAGGACTCTAATAAGATATATTGCAGGAAAATGGGAGAAATGGTCCTCGCATAGCTACTCTGTTTGAGAATTACAATCCCACCAGAGATTGCTGGCACCAAGGGCTAGGAAAAATCAAAGAGCCTCCTTTCAGTTTGACATACTACAGTTTCATGAGTTATATCAGCCACAGTGTATTTTGTAATCATTCCTGGGAGCAGTTGTAGGTCAAGTATAGGCAAACTTTGAGGACTGGAGACCTGTTAAGAATTTGGTGAGCATATGAAAGGTTTTTATCAGAAGGTAAATTAATTTTCCAGATTCTTTCAACCATTGTAGCCCAAAAGTATTGCAGAAAATATCTCATAGCCTACAAGCCAATACTGTACTTTGCAGCATGCCAACATCCTATTTAATTGTTTAATTGTTTTATTTTAAAGAAATATTATAAATATGTTAGGTGGGTAGGGGGCCTACTGAACACTACAGAAAATACCTAGGGATACATTGATGCCTCAGATTTAATTGACGTATACACAGGTGCATGCATCAGGTACCAACTTACACCTAAGTGTAAGTTAAGCGCGGGTGTGTACACACCTGCAATTTATTTAATCCCAGAGTAATGACATTTCCCCAGCATGATTGTTAGCACCACAAGTATGCTATGGCAGTGGGCTTTGACATTCCTCTATCAGACCATCTCAACTTTACTACGAGTCAAGTGTGGGCATATTCAATTTACCAGTCACCCGGATAAATTTGTCTTCAAGAAAGACAAATTAACACCTGTGGGGCAACATCTGGCCTTTGAAACTGGAATGTAGCTTCTCCTTTCCTAATCCTACAAGCCTCGAACATCACACACCAGCCACGGGCAGGAATTTTCCCAAAGAGAGCCTTTTGCCCAAATGGAGGTTGAGCCTGTTGTTTTTCCCCTGAAGTCTCTGAACTTAGTGTTTGTAAGTGGGGAGAGAGAGAAGAGGGCAAGACCAGGCGTACTCAAAAGAAAGATAAATTTGTTTGGTGCCAGTAACTGGCTAAGGAGGGGTGTGGCGAGCAAGATGGGAATGTGGAGAGCTTTTTGTAAATGTGTCTGAGGAGAAATATGTTCCCTTTGCATCTTTCTGCTCTGGGACCAGGTTTGTAACTCTTTAGCTTCCAGGTTTTAGCCACCATTGGCTTAAGCTTGCCCCCTGCTGGACTCATATTTGTTTCTCCAGGCCACAGAGGGATCCACTCCGTTCCAATCTGTGGTCAGCTTCCCAAATTCAGCAATGTGTGGACCTTGCCAGTTTAGGCTCTGGGGTGCTTGGCAAGAGTGGAGTGTGACTCACTGAGCCAGGCATGCCCACACAGCCCCAACTGCCACCCATTTTGCCCTGCCTGTGCCATAGGCGTGGAGTAAAAACATTTCAACCTTTGGCAACAGTGCAATAATGGGAGGGAGAGAGGTAAGTAAGAGTTCATTTAGGAACCTACCTACTAGGGGCTTTAAATTCCCCTCGGAAAGTGAGGGGCAGAAGATCAGATACCTTGCCCGTCATACTTTTTGGAGCGGGGGGGATAATTTATTAATTAAACAGAACAGGAAAAAGGGAAGAGAAAGCAAAAGAGTGACAACAGTATACGCAAGGGCTTTTCTTACTTGAATATTTGAATCTATAGTATTATGGTTGGTCATCCTGTTTGATGGTATTAAAAGTATTGTTGCAGGATATAAGCTGTTCCAAGTAAAGCTGCCTTCTGCAATTGACTTATGGTGGTTTTGTCAATGCCAGCTGGTGTTCAAATGGTGCTCCAGATGTTTTGGGATTATATCAGAGGTGTGTATTATTATTGATACTATTTTTGCTTTCTTTTGTCATTGTCATCATACTTCTGTTTGCAGGTCTTTGTATATTTTGTTATTTTCTCCACTTCTTCTAATCTGCTGTTCCCAGGTACTTGAACATCTACTGCCCAGATTCTTTTTGTCTTTTTTATTGACAATTGCCAAGTGTGAGGTATTACGTGTGTTTGAAGTTTAAAATCCCAGATCACTTTAGTGTCTTCATTTTTTGTTACTTTGTGAACCCACCAGTTCTTGCTTGCAAACAAATGGTATATTTTTGCAGATATTCCAGTGCACCATTGTTGCTACTTTATCATGCTGTTACTTGCAGTCATTCCATGCAATTTTATTGCAGCAGCTAATTTCATGATTCTTCAGCTTCTTTGCAGAGATACTATTTGCTATCTGTTGCTGTTAAGTTCGGGAAGTAACGAGGCTGGAGACCAGGGTAGTGACAACAGCTCTTTAATATAGGGTGAACCCAGCAACAGGCTGGGGGAAAACCTCTCCTTTTATACAGTTCTACTGGCGGCTTCGTCCAATCAGCAAGGTGCTGATTTCCCGCCCAAATATTTAAAGGTACATACATGAATACATAACACTCCTCCCCTCCCAGAAAACACTTTGCCTCTATTTACATATTATTTACATGTTATTTTTCGACGTAGTCACGCAAATAACCTGGGCATCTCCTAATCCTTTCAGACCTGCGCGGTTCAGTCCTGGGTGGTGTTTTGAGCTGTTCGGAGGGTCTGTTTTCTCCTCCCAGCTCTTTCTCTAGGCCATCGGGCCCCGGATTATTTGCAGACTCTTTTTCTTGGCCATCCGGCCTTGGATTACTTTTGTAATTTTCCCTGTCGTTTCCCTCGGGAACCTGATGGCGTCGCTGGACCTCCGGGACCTCAGCTAAGTCTTGCGCCTCCCCCGGGTCATGGTCAGCTGTGGGTTCAAATAAGGAGTGGTCATGATTTGTTTCATGTGGCTCGGTTTGTTCAGTTATTCGTCTCCTTATCTGATCTATGTGGCGCCTCCATACTCGGTTGTCTTGTAATTCGACCAAGTATGACTTTGGACCGGTTGCTTTTATGATTTGCCCTGCGAGCCAACTTGGGCTGTCCCCATAGTTGCGGGCCCACACTCGATCGCCTATGCCCAATTCCCTTGTTTTGTCTATTTCCCCTTGTAACCCTCTGGTGTGTAATGGGGATTCAAGCAGTCAAGTGGGCACGGAGTTTCCGTCCCATCAATAATTCGGCTGGGCTTCTGCCTGTAGCAGTGCTTGGGGTTCTGTGCTGAACAGCCAGAAAGAAATCTATCTTTGTTTGCCAGTCACCTGGCTTGAGCCTGGACAATGCCTCCTTAGCGCTCCGGACGGAACGCTCTGCAAGGCCATTCGACGCAGGGTGGAAAGGCGCAGAGAGGGCATGTCGGATGCCCTCCTCTGCCAAGTATTCTTCGAACTGGGCTGCCGTGAATTGCGGGCCGTTGTCGGACACCAGAGTGTCAGGCAACCCGTGGGTTGCGAATAGGTGGCGCAGGGCTGCGATTACTGCCTCGGCCGTAGTGGATTTCATGAGTATGATCTCCAACCATTTAGAGAATGCGTCGACAACCACTAGGAAAGTTTGGCCATGGAAAGGGCCAGCAAAATCAATGTGGATTCTTGACCAGGGCCCTTGGGGTTTTCCCATTCCCTGACTGGGGCCGTTGGGGGTAGAGGTCTGGACTCTTGGCAAGCCTGGCATTTCCCTACCCTCTCAGCAATCTCTGAGTCCATGAGTGGCCACCACACATAGCTTCTTGCCAGCCCCTTCATCCTTACGATCCCTGGGTGACCCTCGTGGAGGAGGTCCAGTACCTTTCCCCTTAATTTATCCGGGATTACCACACGATCACCCCATAACAGGCACCCCCCTTGAGCCGAGAGCTCATCACGTTTTTAACAAATTCCTTAAACGTTCGGGCCCACACTCGGTCGCCTATGCCCAATTCCCTTGTTTTGTCTATTTCCCCTTGTAACCCTCTGGTGTGTAATGGGGATTCAAGCGGTCAAGTGGGCACGGGTTTCCGTCCCATCAATAATTCGGCTGGGCTTCTGCCTGTAGCAGTGCTTGGGGTTCTGTGCTGAACGGCCAGAAAGAAATCTATCTTTGTTTGCCAGTCACCTGGCTTGAGCCTGGACAATGCCTCCTTAGCGCTCGGACGGAGCGCTCTGCAAGGCCATTCGGCGCAGGGTGGAAAGGCGCAGAGGGCATGTCGGATGCCCTCCTCTGCCAAGTATTCTTCAAACTGGGCTGCCGTGGTGCGGGCCGTTGTCGGACACCAGAGTGTCAGGCAACCCGTGGGTTGCGAATAGGTGGCGCAGGGCTGCGATTACTGCCTCGGCCGTAGTGGATTTCATGAGTATGATCTCCAACCATTTAGAGAATGCGTCGACAACCACTAGGAAAGTTTGGCCATGGAAAGGGCCAGCAAAATCAATGTGGATTCTTGACCAGGGCCCTTGGGGTTTTCCCATTCCTGACTGGGGCCGTTGGGGTAGAGGTCTGGACTCTTGGCAAGCCTGGCATTTCCCTACCCTCTCAGCAATCTCTGAGTCCATGAGTGGCCACCACACATAGCTTCTTGCTAGCCCCTTCATCCTTACGATCCCTGGGTGACCCTCGTGGAGGTCCAATACCTTTCCCTTAATTTATCCGGGATTACCACACGATCACCCCATAACAGGCACCCCTTGAGCCGAGAGCTCATCACGTTTTTAACAAATTCCTTAAACCGTTCGCCCGGCGCGGCCACCCTCTTGTACCCAACCGAGTACAGTCCTAACATAATGTCGGTATGATGCCGAGCCACTTCCTTAGATGTGACTGGGCCAGAGTCAAGAGTCAATAAGCAGGATGGGCGTCCCGGAGTGGGGTCTTGATCGCCCCTGGTAGTGGGCATCTGCTTAACGCGTCCGCATGCCCCACTTCTTTTCCTGGTCGATGCTGCAGCTTGTAGGAATAAGCGGCTAAGAAAATAGTCCATCGGGTCAAGCGTGGCGAAAGTGCCACAGGCGTTGGGCGATCGCCAGCCAGTATTCCTAACAGCGGTCTGTGGTCAGTCACAATTTCAAAATCCGCCCAAAAACATATTCGTGGAATTTTTACCCCTGACACAATTGCTAGCGCTTCTTTATCTAATTGGCTATAGTTCCTCTCTGGGAGGACATCGTTCTAGAGTAGAAGGCTATAGGGGCTTCTGTGCCGTTTGGAAGTCTATGGCTGAGTACAGCCCCACCCGTAAGGGAGGCATATAAACCAGCACTAGGGGCAATGAGTTATGATATTGGATGAGTAGGCTATCGCTCGAGAGCAGGTTCTTTACTGCTTCGAAAGCCCTATTTTCCGATTTTCCCCAAGACCAAACAGTATTTTTCCCTAAAAGCTTATGCAGCGGTTCAGCAACGGTCGCTTTGTTTTTTAAAAAGACCGCGTAAAATTCACTAGCCCAAGGAATGCCTGTAGCTCTGCTTTGTTTTTGGGCGCTGGAGCCTTTCGGATTGCCTTGACCTTGCTCTCAGTGGGGTGAATTCCCTTCTTGTCTATTCGGTAGCCCAAGAATTCGACGGATTCTACCCCTATCTGGCATTTGTTCACTTTAACCTTTAATCCGGCTGACGGAAAATGCCCAGAACTTTTCTTAACGCTCCCCAATTCCTCTCGTTTTCTGCTGATATTAAGACATCATCAGTAGGAACTACCCTGGGAGCCCTTGCAGAAGTCGTTCCATTAGGTTTTGGAACAGCCCTGGTGCCACACTCACCCCAAATTGTAATCTGGTGCACTTGAATGCACCCCTGTGAGTTACAATCGTTTGGGCTTGGCTGTGTTGGCGTCTACGGGCAGTTGTTGGTAGGCTTGGGCCAAGTCTAACTTTGCAAAGACTTGCCCTTGCCCCAAAGAGTGCAGTAGTGTTGCACCACGGAACGGGTAAGCGCTTTTCTGTAAGGCTTTGTTAGCGTCGCCTTGTAGTCAGCGCAAATTCTAATTGACCCGTCTGGTTTTATTGGGGTGACGATTGGCGTCTCCCACTTTGCGTGATCGACTGGCACCAAAATCCCTGATTTATGAGCTTATCTAGCTCCTTGTCAATTTTGGTTTTAGGGCAAAGGACTCTCCTTGCCTTTAACCTAATGGGGCTACCTGGGGTCTAAGTTGAAGGAAATAGGGGTCCCCTTGTACTTGCCCAGGCAGTCCTTGAAGACATCTTGAACTCGTTCAAGAGAATGTCTTTCAGGTTACAGTCACTTCTGTAGATGCCAGTCACTCCCATGCCCAGGGCACGAAACCAGTCTAGTCCCAACAGACTGGGCAGGGTCCCTTCGACGATCGTGATGGGCAGGGTCTTCTTGTGTGGTCCGTACTCGACTCGGACGGAGGTGGTCCCTCGAACAGGGATGCGATTCCCTTGGTAGTCGTGGACTCGTAGCCGTTGTGCTTGCAGGTGGCGCTTCGCGACTGACGGCAGTGACTTCGCCAAAGTGTCCCAGGACATGATGGTGATCGCTGATCCCGTGTCTACTTCGAGCCGGCACCGTACTCCTTCTATTTTGGGTTTGGTGAAGATCTTCTTCTCCACTCGGGTTGAGGCGCGGCCTATAACCACAGTCGTTTGGTTTGAATCCGCGCCTTTTTTGTTTGAGCCAATCGCGGGTCGCCTTGCCGATCCCGCGCTCTGATTGGCCGATTTGAATTTTCGGCGGGAAGGTTGGGCCGCTCGACAAACTTGAGCCAGGTGCCCTTTCTTCCCGCACCGCCGACATGTTGCGTCTTTAAACTTGCAGCGTTGGCGCTGGTGTTGACCTCCGCAGCTTCCGCATTCGTCTCGGTCCTCTTTGTCGCGTTTCTCGGTTCGGCAGACCCCTTCCTCATCTTCCCCGTCGGATTCGGTCTGAACCTCCTCCTGGTGCACTGGAGTTGGCTTTGTGCTCGCCTTTGGTGGGAGAGGCTTTTGCAGTGTCTCCGCCGCTTGGGTGGACATTTCATGTGCTCTGGCTTCGTCCAGAGCGTTGGCCAGCGTTAGGTTGCTCTTTGCTAGCAGCCGTCGCCGCAAACGGATGTCTCTGACCCCTCGGATGAGTTGCTCGAGCAGCACCTCGTCTAGGTCTCGGTATCCGCAGTCCTTGGACGCTTTCCTTAGGGCGGCCATGTAGTCACCGATGGATTCGCCCTCCATCTGTCTTCGCTCTCCGAATTCAAACCGCCGCACGTATTTGGACGGCGTTGGCGCGAAATGGTTTTTTAGTAAGGTCTGCAGAGTTGGCCACGATACCGATTGTATCGGCGTTGGCTCTGCCAGGGCTTCCGCGATATCAATGACCTCCGGACCACAGTGGCTTAAGAAATAAGCCCTTTTGCGGTTATCTGGAACTCCTTGCAGTTCGTTGGCTTCTAGAAAGCTTTCGAAACGGGTCATATACGTTCCCCATTTCTCTTTAGCCGGGTCATACGGTGCTGGCGGAGTGTAACTGGCCATCTCCGCTTTTCTGCCCTGTGATTGCTGGGTTCGGTTCTTTCGTGCTTCAGCTCGGTTCTGGTTCTCCTTAGCCTCGAGATCCCATCCTCGTCGCCAGTGTTAAGTTCGGGAAGTAACGAGGCTGGAGACCAGGGTAGTGACAACAGCTCTTTAATATAGGGTGAACCCAGCAACAGGCTGGGGGAAAACCTCTCCTTTTATACAGTTCTACTGGCGGCTTCGTCCAATCAGCAACGTGCTGATTTCCCGCCCAAATATTTAAAGGTACATACATGAATACATAACAGTTGCCTTCTTCTCAATCTGGCTTTATATGCATTTGTTCTTAAGACTCGGCCTTATGCATCCAGAATTAGTCCCTCTGTCTCTATTTTCAATTTTCCTGCTCTAAGCCATTGTCAGATCTTGTTGTTATCTGCTTTGTCTGTTAGTTATTTTTTTAATGCACTGGCCATGTAATATTTTGTCTTTCATGTCTTTTTTCTATTCTTCATTTGTCCTTCTTGTGAGTCAGTTTTGTCTCTCCAGTATTCAGTTAGACTGCATGGTGTCACTAGTTCCAACACATCTTCCTCACTGTTCTTCAGATATTTTTCCAATGCCCTTTTTTCTTCCTCAACTGTCTGATATAGTTGCAACATTCCACATCCATCTGTGTTTCTTGGTAAGTAGAGTCAACACCACTATGTGGATGAAGGGCATGATTCATTGTCATTATTCTCCTAGTCTTCCTAGCCAGGGCTTTTAGTTTTGCTAGAGTCCAGCCTTTTTATTTATTTATTTACATTTATATAATAGCCTTCTATTCCAGGTGTGTATCTAATGACTAGAATCATCCAGGTTCTAATTACCTTGATGGTATTTTCGGCACTGTGTTTGCAGTTTAAGATCTTTATACTTATGATATACTCACTTCGAACCTTCTTTCTGAATTCAGTGTGCTTAATGTTGTCAGCTTGAAGAATGCCCAGGTATTTGTAGTGTTCTTCATCCATATTCTTGTTTTCAGAGGGCGTCATGATTCCTATGGTTTTCACTATTTTTTCTCTGTTGATGGTGAGGGTGGCACGTTTGTCCAGTACCTGCCAGCAAAGTTGGCTGAGGAACTCTGGGAGTTGAAGTCTGCAAGTCTTAAAAGAGCCAAGTTTGCAGACCCCTGGTCTAGTCTAAACTTCATTGCAGTATAGGTAGTCCTCAACTTACAACAGAGCATTTGGTGACCGTTCGAAGTTACAGTGGCACTAAAAAAAAGTGATTTATGACCATTTTTCATACATTGCAGCATCCCCATGGTCACATGATCAAAATTCAGATTCATGTGGCAGCTGATTCATATTTATGATGGTTGCAATGTCCCGGGGACATGTGATCACCTTTTGTAACCTTCTGACAAACAAAGTCAATGGGAAAACCAGATTAATTTAACAACCATATTATTAATTTAACAACTGCAGTGATTCACTTAACAACTGTGGCAAGTAAGGTTGTAAAATGGGAAAAAACTCACAACAAATGTTTCACTTAACAACAAACATTTGGGGCCCAGTTGTGCTCCTAGGTCGAGGACTTCCTGTGTGGCAAACTATCTTGCTTAGCAACAGAAATTTTGGGCTCAATTCAGGGTTGATATTCAGCAGGGTCTGACAGGTTCTGGAGAACCAGTAGCGTAAAATTTGAGTAGTTCGGAGAACTGGCAAAAAGCACCTCTGGCTGGCCCCAGAGTGGGGTGGGAATGGAGATTTTGCAATGTCCTTCCCCCAGGAGTGGGGAGGGAATGGGGATTTTGCAGTATCTTTCCCCTGGAGTGGGTGGGAATGGAGATTTTGCAGCTTTCTTCCCCTGCCATGCCCACCAAGCCACACCATGCCCACCAAGCCACGCCCACAGAACTGGTAGAAAAAAAATTGAATTCCACCACTGGTTCAATTGTGGCCATAAGTCGAGGACCACCTGTATCTTGGCTGTATATACAATAGCAATTCTATTTCAGTTGTTGTTGTCCCATACAACTTTAGATGGCCCATGCAAAGGAGATAGGATAGACTACCAGATGTTTTTGATAAATGGTAGCCATGGCCTAACTTGTTCAGTATTGTTCACAGGTGTTAGTGCAATGAGAAACAGTAGTGGTGATAGTGAGTTGTCTTGAAGGATTCTTTTCTTGATATTAATCCCTCTCACGCTATCACTTTTGACTAGTAGTTTCCATTGTGCTATTGATGTTTGTACAAAGCTTCTGTCATTTCTACTGTCTCCCGTTATTTCTAGCACTTGATTATCCAATCAGGTGCTAGGGAATCAAATGCCTTCTTGTAATTAATCCAAGCTGCATTCAAGTTGATCTTCTTTTTCTTGCAGTTTTCCAAAATTATCCTGTCAGTTAGAAGCTGATCTGTTGTTCCTATGCTATTTGGGCAACTTTCTTATTACTCAGGTGGAAAGAGCTTGCTTTCAATAGATATTGTTGGAGCTACCACACCAGTTAGCAATTTGAAAGTTGTTGGTAAGCAGCTAATTGGCCTATAATTTCCTGGTGCTTTTGTTGGAGCTTTCATCATCCAGTATCTTTTGCCAAATGTTAACCAAGGCTTCAATTTCACCTCACCAGTTCACCAATATGTTGTTAAAGAGTTTGGCAACAACTTTTCTTCCAGTACTCTTTTAACTGCTGACCCTGGTTGCTCAGCCAAGAGTCCTGGGTTGTGTAGCCCATTTGTCATAAGATGTTCAGGAACATCAACACATAGTGTGATTCTTATTGACCCAAGCGATAACTGATCTGATATGGGTTTTGGTAAATTATTGTACGTCTCACTGTATTGTTCATGGGAGTGACACTCCTCATCTGGTTCTTCTGATGGGACGCATCCGGCATGCTTAAATCTCTTACTTAGCTCTCATCCTCCCTAGGGCTTGCAACCCCCACAATCACATCAAGTAACTCACTGGGGCAGGAGTGAAATGCTCCTGGTTCGGACCGGATCGTTCAACCCTGTAGTGATGGCGGCGGGTGGTTCAGAGAACTGGTAGCAAAAATCCCTGCCCCCCCCCATGCCCAGCTGAGCCGCGCAATCATCAGAGGTTTTTTTTTTAACTTTTAAAAGCATTTCTTCGACCAAAAAAATGCTTTTAAAAGTAAAAAAAAAAGCCTTTGATGATCGCACGGCTCAGCTGGGATCGTCAGAGGTTCTTAAAAGTATTTTTCTACAACCTCTTCGGCTGAAGAGGTTGTAGAAAAAATGCTTTTAAAAGTAAAGAAAAAAAAGTTGGCCACGCCCACCCAGTCACATTACCCCACCCCCCACCAAGCCATGCCCACAGAACCAGTAGTAACGAATTTTACATTTCATCACAGCACTGGGGGTATTATTATAATGGCTGATCACACATTCAGCCAGATGTCTATGGTTAAGTTTCAATGAAGAATTACAATAATTCAATGAAGAATTACAATTTTTAAATAGAAATGAATTATCTCTTCTATTCTTGTTGCCGGGAGACTACAACACAGGAAATACATGTTTAGGGCCCTGAATGCTCTATGGATCGAAGACTTTGTGTTACTTACGATTTATGAATGAAATGCTCACAGACATGAAGTAGGCATGTGGTGTACTGGACTCAATTTGCACTGGCATGTGAGAGCCAGTTGTTGAATTTCTGGAAAGTTATGAATCCAGTTGAGAGCAGAAATGAGCCTGGATGCTTAGCACACCAGTCAGCATTTTGATGACTAGCAGGGCAACCAGAACAGAGCTCACAGAGCCAATTCCTTCATATGTGTTATAGCAACGTTATTAAAGATTAAAATTTACAACAATAAAAACTAATACAGGTGGTCCTCAACTTATAACAGTTCATTTAATGACCATTCAAAGTTACAACAGCTCTGAAAAAGTGAGCTATGACAGTGCAACATCTCCATGGTCACGTGGTCAAAATTCAGACACTGGCAACCGACTCATATTTATGACTATTACAGTGTCCTGGGGTCATGTGATCCCCTTTTGTGACCTTTTGACAAGCAAAGTCAAGGGGGAAGCCAGATTCATTTAACAACCGTGTTACGACTTAACAACTGCAGTGATTCACTTTACAACTGTGGCACAAAAGGCCATAAAATGGAGCAAAACTCACTGAACAAATGTCTCACTTAAGAAAAGAAATGTTGGATTCAGTTGTGGTCATAAATCAAGGACTACTTTAAAGTATGATTTAAGCACTCACTTTTTTGCAGGGTTCTTATATACAGTAAGAAATAGTTCTGTGAGCTAGATCTCTGATGAGCTCAGACCACAAACTTGTACGTATAGTATAAGACTAATGTTTGTACACTTACTTGTAAAATCAAATCCTAGGGCCTTAAAAGATGGCTATTTCATTTGAATGTTTCAGTAATGATTATTAAATATTAGAAAGAAACCAGCCATATATACTTATCTTATGTCCCATGGCATATTAATTCTACTCTCTCTTTCACCTTTGGAACTTGAAGTGATGTATGTAGGGTGCAGAGAGTCTCTTATCCAGGCTGGTTCTGAGCAGTCCTTAAGTAGCTTAACCTATTCCTGAATGGGTCCTGGAGTACCCTCAGGTGATGAACTGGGATTTCTGCTTCTCAAGTGAGAAATCAGAAAATTTAAAACTCTCTTCTGAGAACGATGGTTTTGAGATTAGAAGCATTCCTACTGACAAGTCTAGAAGAAATTATTTAGATGGGGAATATTATTTGGAGGACAATAAAAAACAGTGCTCTGCAGAGCAGGTAAGGCGTTCGGCAGTAAGACAAAGGAATCAGATTTCCACAACCATTTTTGCAAAGAGAGATTTTCCAATAGCAACATTTCTGTGGCCATAGCCACATGAAGCATGACAGACTTTAGCTTTGCATTCCAAAATCTAGTGGCTTTGAGATAACTCCAAGAATTTTAGCTTTCATCTTTAAAAACAAAACCCCAAAATTTAGGCTCACGGTTGTTAAAATATAATTTTAAAAGGCTGTATGCCGATGTATACATATATGTTTGAGTTTATGTTTGTATAACTATAACAGAAACCGATATAGAGCTAGTTACGATATTTGGAGGCACGGGACTTCTGGATTTTTGTGTAATTCTCTAAATTGCATACAATCCATTGCCTAGAAAGGAAACAGCAGTGGAGAAAGAGCCAATGGCCGTTCCTCAGACTGTTTTAAGATCTGTTTCTTTAAGTTAGCCTGTACAATCTGCTTTCCATAATTTTAGACCAGCTGTCATGCTGGGTTAGGATTATGGACATTGTGGTCCAATAGATTTGGAAGACACAGATTGAGGGAGGCTGCTTTAACTGCCATTGTTTCCATGTCTTGTTTTATGGTGGATTGTCAAGAAGAAATATCAGACTGCTCCTGGGAAGAAGGGCTCAGAAGCCAAGGAATTGCAACTGTGGCTTCCTAGCCTGTCCCCAAATGTAATTATTAACACACAAGAAAAATAACATTAAAAGATGATATCTCTATATCTGGGCCTGACAAATTCTGTCAAAAAAGGTTATTTGCAAACGCAAAGAAATAAATTAACCATAGATTCCTATATACGAATCTTCATATTTTTGAAACAAATTATTGCAAATAATGGGCGGTTTACAACCTCACAATGTTTTCAAGTACTTTTTAGATATTTCCATGAAACACTGATTGAAAATACTTTCCTGCCTCCAGTGTCTATGGAGATTCTCAGTCATCCCAGTCATGGTTGTCCCAAAGGTGCTTTTTCAAAAGGCAACAGGACTTTGTTTTTCCTTGAAGACTGAAGAAGCTTCTTGGATGAGAAGCAAACCGTCTTCGAGAAAAAACAAAGCCTTTTGAAAAAAAACACCTTTAAGATTTCTTTCCCCTAGCTGTTCTTTACCTTGTACAGTGCATGATGTTGTGTGTCACTAATTGATAATTACCATGAGAAGCCCATTTATTGTTTCATTAATCTGGCCAGTGCAATAAATGAGACATCCTCCATTTACAAATATCCAAAATACTGTGTGATTTCTACTGTTCTTCTGGGGTTGGATGCTGTTCACTTCTTCCTTACAACACACACACACTTCCTTTTTTCTTGGCACAGAGCTGGCTACTTTTTGATCAAGATTTAATGAGGCAGGGAAAGAAGTCAGATAGAGCTGGATCACTAGCTATGGGAAGCTGGAGATAACCAGCTAAAACCCATAACATCCCTCTGAAAGGTCAGGCAACCACATCAGAGAAGATTGTGGGTCCATCACCAGAACCCATGCAACTTGAAGGCTTAAGATTGCTACTCAGAGAGAGGCTTGTGGTCTTCTAGGACAGTGCCACACCTCTTAAATAGCACAGCCAGAGGAAACTGTGATCAATGAAAGGCCTATGTTTTAGCTATTTAGCCCACACTCCAAAATATATCCGTGGGAGCCTGCTTAACCCAGCAGGGTTTAGGACAGAGTAAACCACTGGGAGGGTGCAAGATAGTATCTCATTCTGGCACGTAAACGAAGAAAAATTGGTGGGTATGTGAAGAAGTGGGAAAGAAAGTTTTCCGCGGAAAGAATTTAAAGAGATGCAAAGAAAGCTTCCCTTCTTTTATTAAACAGGAAGTGAAAATACTCCAATTATTGACCTGTTTGTGTAAGGCTCCATTGTACTCCACAAATTGTATTAGTGAAGACTTATTAGCAATCTTCAGTGGTGTGCTGCTCTTGAATATATGAGTAGACTCTACATTCTTGTTCATTCTTATTTTACGTTAGCCTATGTCACGTTGGGAAAGATTTATTTTGGTTTGTTACTGTGCTACAAAATTTCCATTTCACAGAACGGGTACCTGGGTCTTGTAAGTAGCTTACAAGGGCTTTGATTCCCTGCTTTCCAAAAGTAGACTCAACACCCTTATCTGCCAAATTGCAGATAAGGAATCCATTAATGAGGCCTATAACCCAGTACACGGATTAAATTGTAGAGTTCTGAAGGCTGGAAACAGACCTCCCTTCATCTTCTCTTGCGAAACTGCCAATCCCAGTCAAATCCTTTGACAGAAAGAATGTGAGAACAAAGCTTGCTTGCCTAGAACTTTTGAAAGGGAGAAGCCCTTTTTCTCTCTGCCCTCCCTGCCTCCCCTGTGTATAGCTGGAGCAGGGTGGGATGGGGGGTAAGAGCTGCATTCTTCGCCATGGGCTGTGCTCCACGGCTTTGCTATTGTTGCAGTTCATGACATCAACATCCTTGGAGTTGATTGAGTTCCTCATCTGTTGTGAATCAATAAAAGACAGATGGGGGTGGGGAAGAAGCGACCCAAAGAAGCTTTCATATCATTCATGAGTCTGGCCCTTATAGCTGAGAAAGGAGGCTGAGAAAGGAGGAAGCAGGGCTTCTGCCAAAGGGAAACCAGTTTTTGCATTCTCTGTTCCTAGGGGGAGATTTCATAGACAATGAGGCCCTCCACAGCTAAAAGGAATCTCCATTTTTTGGAGGCATTGTTCATCTGAAGAACTTGTAGCAATTGGGGATTCTGCATGGTGTGGAATCACATAAAGGACATGGAGAATTTCCCCCCCTTCAGGTTAGAGTGATAGTTTTTTGTTAAGGCCTGGGGCTCTTTGCCAGAGTTTTGTGACTGAGATTTTTCTGTGTACTAAATGCCTACTGCTTCAAAAGCCTTGAAAAGATATTTAGAAATCTTCCGTCTCCATATTGCACTACGGAGGAGTGACCTTGTTTAACAGTCTCTTGGAAAAGGAGCAGCAGAGAGTGGTGCCAGCTTGTATGAGGTAGAGAGCAGTGGGCCTTCAATAGTCATACAGAAAGAATTTATAGCAGACACAGAGCCTTTCCCCCACTGCCAAAAAGCCTACCAATTTTTTGTGGTGTTCTCAATGTATATGGAATATTATTATATCATCATTGATATAATTCATCATTGTAAATCACAGCTAGGCTAAAATTTCATGAAATCAAAACTATTACCTAATTATATATATATTTTCTTCATAGTGTTAACTGTAGGGTCTTATTTTGGATCAACCAAGTGTTGATCCATTGGTGGTGACAGAAATTGATTGACCAGCTTGTCGCTCAAGTCTGACATTGAGAGCTGAGAAAGAGTAACTGATCCAAAGTCAACCAGCCAGCTTTCATGACTAAGGCAGGACTAGAACTCACAGCCTACTGGTTTCTAGGTTAGTATCTTAACCATGAAACCGAACCAGCTCTCAGCTAATTATAATACTAGGATAAAAATAAAACCATACAGAAATAAATAACATTTCTGCCATTAGATGGAGCTCTTGCAATTAGCTGTGAGAGCAATGTCTTACAAAATACTCAAAGAAAATCTGTTTTCCAATTTGCCAAATGTTTTCTGTTTTTCTACCCCATTTTATTGCATTTGCTTGATACCCTAAATCACAACCTAGCAAGCCATATTTAGCAAAGTATGATGTGCAAAGCCTACCAATGTGTGACTTCATGGTTCAGTGTATTGTGAAATGGGGTTACTTCACCAATCATGGTTTAGTTAATTACACGTAAGTGTGTTAAGGGAACAGTCAGCAGCCCCCTTAATTTCTTCTCACGTTTTTAACCCTCATTTTTTTGTGACCATAAAGGAGAAAAAAATTATCAGCTGTTGTTTCCAGTCACACGTCTTTCCACCCCTCAGTGGCTAGCCTGGTTGCCCACAGATACTGAAGTGTGGGACTTTTAAGAGAAGAGACTTCCCTTAGGTTGGGAAGCCAGACGTAATTCTTCCCCGCCTTATAATTAAGATAAGGATTAAGAACTCCAAACCTTACCTACAAGGATCTGTGTGTGTCTGTGTCCATGTGTGTGTGTGTGTGCATGCGTGTACTGACACCTTTGAGTCAGTATTGGGACTGCCTGGACAAGTCCCTGCTGTTTTTTTGGCAAGGTTTTTTGGAAGTGGCTTGCCATTGCCTGCTTCCTAGGACAGAGAGAGTGACTAGCCCAAGGTTACCCAGCTGGTTTGGCGTCTCAGTCAGGATTAGAATTCACAGTCCCCTGTTCCTATACTGGTGCCTTAAGCAATACATCAAACTGGCTCTCTACACAGGGCTTTGATCAATATATTTTTCTTCTTTGGGGGGGAAAAAAAGAAAACTATTTATTTTCTAGGTAAAAGAATGAGAACAGGTTTTTCTAAGTCTAGAATAAAATTTTGGTGGAATATTAAGTGATAATTTCTAGAACTGGATATATTGTCTCTAAACACAGTAGTGTTATATCTACCTAAAAGGTAGATTAATTGGAGAGATAATTACTCAGATGGAAGTTCCTTGAATTCAGTGACGATTTCTTCAGTCTGTGCGGTTAGAGGAGGCTTTTCATGACTGCCACAGTGGATAGAAATTTTGAACACTGTAGCCCCAACACATCTGGAGAGCTTCTCTATGAAAATCTATCTCTACGTACAGTATTGCAAGCTTTAGCCTTATCTTCAGCTGGGCTAACAAAAGAACATGAGATGTAGTGGCAGTTGGCGGTGTTATTTTAAGCCACGGTTGTAGCTGTCTATCACTTCTGGGCCTATTGTGTGAAATTCATTTTTGTTTTGTGTGTTTCTTCTATTGCTTTTTTAAATTTTCAAAGTTTCCAAGCTCATAAGGGGATAGGAGTTTGAATAGCTGAACAATCTACTTCCAGACCCAGGGAAGTCTATTGGCTGAGTGGCAGCCATGTTTTTCATGTCTAAAAGAGGACTAGTTTCTAGTCACTATGCCAAACTGGCTCTCTTGTCTTGCATATGACAGAGGTTGGGGATTTGTAGTGCTCCAGATGTTGCCTAATTAAACAATCCAGCATCCCTTGTTTTTTTCATATTGTCTGGAATTTTTTGAATCTGTTATTAGTGATATTAATGGAACCTTAACTTCCTCACTCCTATATCATGTGAAAGGAGGTCATGCAAACCAAACATCTTTGCATACTTCTTTAATGCGACTTATACAAAAAGAGTGGGAAATCTTTGGCCCATTAATTACCTGCAATCCAATCCGTTTCTTCATAGTGTCTGAAGTCCCCTTCAAGTGATTGTCTAAATATCTGCCATATTTAGAAGAAGCAAGGTCTTTGGAAATAAAAAAAATATTTTTTACAAAAGAAGAGGAAAGGTCTGACCATATTATCTCACCACACCCATCTGGATAGAGATGAGACCAGAGGTGGGCTGCTGCCGCTTTAGACCAGTTTGCCTGAACCGGTTGTTCCAATTCTGTGCATTTCGGAGGACTGGCAAATTGGACCACCGACTAGCCCGACCTCCACGCATTTTTCAGGCTGTTTTCAGGCCATTTTCCGGCCAAAATCAGCCCAAAAAATGGCCTGAAAAAGGCCCGAAAAACAGCCTGAAAACAGCCCAAAAAAGCTGACTGTGAGACGGAGAGGGAGAAGGAGGGGGGTTGTGTGCTCCCATTTCTGTGTGGCACTCTCCCCTCAATGCTAGTGGCTGCCGCTGTCCCCTTCTTCCTCTTTGTCTCTACTGCTGGGTGATCCCGTGTGAAGAAGGAGTCTAGCAGAGAGGGGAGAGTGTGAGGTTGCTGCTTCTGGGATGAGGGGACCCAGGAAGTGTCTGGGTCCAGCTCACCCAGTTTCTCTTCTTCTCACAGCCAGCTTTCCCAGTCTCTGTCTCACACACATACATACACACACACACACACAAACAGGTTGGAGCTTTCTTCCCCCCACACCATCAGAGACCCCTGGATTCCCTCCCCAACCCTGCCTGTCCCATACAGGTACCTCCCACACAAGTGACATAGACTTGGCAACGCCCACTCAGTCACATGACCCAGCCAGCCACACCCACCTAGCCAGTCTCTAGGGCAGAGAACCAGTTGTTAAAAAATTTGGAGCCCACCACTGGATGGGACTCAGGTAACTCAAATAACCCTTCTAGAAGTCCCACTGCTTTCTTCCCCAAAAATGTCACTGTACCTTTGGCATATGAAAAATAGCTATTTATCCATTGAAGCTTTCCTCTTCTGTTCAGATTCCTTTTATGATATAGTCCTGTATAGGTTTACGTGCTGGCTGCCTGATTTGTTAGACTTCGGGCTACTTATATGAAAGGGAAAAAGAATACCAATCTTTTCCAAATAAAAACTTGTTTAGGTTTTGCCACCTGGTCTTTTGCTCTCAGCTGAATAAAAGGGGAAAGGCAGATCACTTTTACCCAGTTTCTTCTTTAGTACAGAATGATTGTAGAACATTTTTTGAAGATGAAAAAGCCTTTAAAAAACAAGTTACTCTGATTTCCTTTAGATTTCCTCCTTTCTGCTCTGCTTGGCTGACCCTATTGGTTGAGTTTGTCATGCATGTTGTATAATCAGCTCCTTGGAAATGGTTTTGCATTAATACGCCTATTTGCAAAATATTTTAATTAGCCCAAGGAAAACCACAATTACCAGAGTTTCCTTTTCAGCCCGTATTTCCATATGTCAGTAAGCCCACCGCATTTAGAAGGGTAGGAGGAGTTGCAAAGCCGTTCCTCTATGTAACACAATCTTTTTATTCCAGCCACCATCCTCAAGGTAATTGGAGCAAAGGAGAACAGAAAACTATAGTCCAAAGAATAGAAGTACCTTTCAATGCAGGTCACACAATATTTGCAGGAATGAGCTTGGGAAATTTCTAGAGGAAACCATATCAGTGACAATGAGGAGGAGGGATGCAAAATATTTTCTGTAGTCAGTGTATTTGTTTTACCCTGATCTTTATCACCCATCCTGATATACTCCAACTTCTGTATTATCCGATTTAATTCAGTTGCTAGGATTAGGATTATCCTGCCTGGCTGCTTTGGTGGTCCATGCAAACCGAACTTTAAAGCTACATTTCTGTAGGGAAAACATGTGCCTACCCTCCCTAGTCTGTTTTGTCCATATTCTTTAGGCAGTTCTACAGAGACTGAGCTATGGAAGCCTCAGAGACCTGAATCTCTGGATGAGTATTCCATAGCACCCAAGTCATTCCAGACATTGCCTGTCTCCAAAATAAGAACTATGCAAATATGCTCTTATCCATTCACCTTATTCTGCTGGTTATAAATGTAAAAATTGCTTCCTTGGTTGAATGAGACCAAAAGACAGAGTGTGGAAAGTCTGATATCAATAAGAATCTTGCATTCCCAGATGTGCACTTATGGCCTTGTTCATCTTCAACATTTAGCAGTAGAATGTACAAAATATATTTGTGTTCTTTCCATTGTTTTCCTTTGATAGCAGGTAACAACAGATAGTGCTGTCCCTTTGATTATACCTCATCACTGAAACACGGCTCTATTATTCTCTTATTCTGCGCCATGGTGGCACAGTGGTTGGAATGCAGTACTGCAGGCTAATTCTGCTGACTGCCGGCTGCCTGCAGTTCAGCAGTTTGAGCCTCACCGGCTCAAGGTTGACTCAGCCTTCCATCCTTCTGAGGTTGGTAAAATGAGGACCTAGATTGTTGGGGGCAAAATGCTGACTTTGTAAACCGCTTAGAGAGGGCTGTAAAGCACTGTGAAGCGGTATATAAATCTAAGTGCTATTGCTATTGCTATTTGCTCTGGCTGGATCCTCATTTATGTCTGTGTTGCTAACCTTCTATCCCTGGAACATTCTCCCTTGAAATACCAAAGAAAATACTGCAAAGAGTTTGAGATGACAACTATTGGCCTATGTGGCTTTTTAAATTGGAAAACCTGGACAGCTTGGTGAAGCTAAAGTGTCTTTTGGGTAGCTGTTAGTCATAATTACCAAAAATAAGATTCTTAGGGCAGAAATAAAGAAGCAGTTGCCTCCCTCAATCCCTTGCAAGCAGCTATGCTCCTTGTAAATGATGGGGTTGAAAATAGAAAGAGCTGGAAGGCTGTCCTAGAGCTTAGCCTCCCCCTGCCCATCTGTTATTTTTCTTTCGTAATTTTCTCTTTCGCATTTTACAGTAAAAGTTTTTTTCTCTGTGCATCTTGATAATGTTGATGACACTGGAAGAGTCTTTATGATTACTGTAATGTCAGAAGAATCCAACTGCTCAAGTTGCCTGTTTATTTTTACTTAACAGGCATTGCCACTTTAATCCCTATTTGCCCACAGGGCTTGCAGGAGTTAGGGTTGTCAAGTGATTATAAAGCTGCAGCAATTCAAAAGAAGAAGAAAAAAACCCTGTTCAAGCAGCCATCTTGAACAGACCTGCGAAGAAGATACCATCGTTAAATAAACCCCATCAACCAGATTCTGTTCTAATGGTTTTGCTTTACTAATTAGTTTGATTATTTTAAAATTTCTAGGAGCTATCACATTTATGTTTTCTTTGAGATCTGGGGAAAATATGAAAAAACTTGCTCAGTTAGGTGATGACTTTTACACTTTAAAACATGATATTGCATCGGTGGAATAACAAGCTGCCTATATAGTACTGGGGCTGTTAATCCCTTTTTCCCTCCCTTCCATTCAATTGTGTCTAATTCTTGGAAACTGCCTGAACAAGTCCCTGCAGTTTTCTTGGCAAGGTTTTTTTAGAATTGGTTTACCCTTGCCTCCTTCCTAGGGCTGAGATAAAGTGACTGGCTCAAGGTAGCTGCCTCATGCCCAAAGTAGGACTAGAACTCACTATCTTCCTAATGTCTTAAGCATATCACATTATGCTGAGCAAGTGCCTTTTGCTCTTAAGATGATGATGAAGGTACTAAGATTACAAAATTTTACATGCAAACGTTACAATCTTGTATCATGAAGAAATTGGCTGAAAAATAGCTGGCTAATTTTTATGCATTACAAAATATTCCGAATTCAGGAATGTGTTGTTGTTTTTTTAGCACAGACTCTTTAACTAAGAAGGCATTAATCACCTTTCATAACCATGGGACCAGTTGCAATTTGGCTGAGAAGGTTAGGCAAGTAGGTGATGGTCCTCCTGTCTCCACAAATCCTCTCCAGATCTTGAGCTACAGAATTTGAAAATATGCCACGTTCATAGGAAGTGTGGTTACTTTCCTGTGGCCTTCCCTCATATTAGTATCCAAATTGGGCCAGATCCAATCAACCATTCCTGCTAAGAATGCTGAAAATTGCCCACAGCAAGTTCAATGTTTTCTTTTTGCAAGATTCCTTCATGCATGCTAAATAGTTGACCAATCTGCATTTTTCAAACGCTGTTCAGAGAAACCCAACATATTCAGTAAAACATGCTAAATCTTTGAATTAGTTTTCAGAGAGTGAATCAATATGTATTTAAAATGGTGTAGTGGACAGGACTGAATTATTACTGGAGACTCAAGTTCAAGTCCACCTTCAGACATAGAAACTCAATGCCTTGTTTTAGTTAGGTCACTCTCCCTCAAATCAATCCATCTTGTAGAATCCAATCTGGGTCAGTGACAGGGACCAGAGGTTAAGTCTTCTGATCTTTTAGATTCATCCCCAGGGAATGGGGATGGGGACACTCTAACAGAATGTCCATCTTGTTGAGTTGGTGCTATAGGGGGAAAAAATTGCAGAATGAAGTATTTGCGAACCAATAGAGAATAAATTAGAGAGAGAGAGAGAGAGAGAACTAACAGAGAAAAATGATTCTTGCTTATATGTCCTACCCATAATTGTCACTTTCTTTTGTTGATGCCCAGTTGTTTTACATTCAGATTTCTGAATGGCTCCATTATCATGTGAAAGAAAAGAAATGCATCAGCTTCTGCGTATGGGAGAGAGCATCATAATTGGTTCAGTTGCACACTTCATTTGGAAACTGGAAGGGGCCTCTCCATTGTGGAGTTATCCCCAAAGTAGGCCAGCAAAAAGTGGGGTACTTGGAGGATAAGCAAGGTGAATAGAATGTCAGGCAAACACAATGCCGTGATTTAAAAACTCTGGATCTACCACCTCTCCCTCTGGACAAAAAATGCCAGCCATCTGATATGTGTGTGGGCTTTTTTCCCTGGCAGCAGGAAAGCTGAAGGGAGGTGGCAACAAAATAAATGTCAGTTTTTCATTTTTTCCGGACATGCCACTTTATAAATGTAGGCATCGCTGATAGAAGGAAAGCAAGGATACTGACTGAACCAGTGCCTAACGTTGATGGGAAAGGGGGATTTTGTCTGCTGGTTTTGTGGAAGTAATCAGTTGGAGAGGGGAATATTTGCAGCCACTATTTTGAGGAAAAATGAAGTGAAGAAGGGGACTAGTCCCAAGCTGGTATTCACAAAGAACAGAGTATAGAAGTCAATGCTAGAGAATTTGGAACGAAAGAAGAGACTGAAGGTATGGGCCAGGTGCTGTTCTGTGCACAGCAAGGTGAGTCTGGCAGGGTTGGGACAAGGGCCAATTACAAGTAGAAGCAGGAACCCCATGCCCTTATCTATTGGAGCACCAGGTTTGCTGTTGTCACTACCATCAGTTCTTCTAACTATTAGGACGGCAACTATAATTTCAGAATGACCACAAAACTGTTCCTGACAAAGCAAGGAAACATCTAAATATATGCCACCAGAAAAGCAGAAGGGAAAGTGTGCATTGAGTATACTTCTTTATACTAACTGATTATTTGATTGTCTGTCTGTTCCTTTCAAAGAAACATTAATGCGTTCATTCTAAACTATGGTTAGAGACAACATTGAGGGCAACGAGAGTTTCCCACTAAATTTTCTGGTAATATTCTGACTTGGAGCTGAGCACAATATTTGTGGCCAAGATACTTCCTTATAAAGCCTTCATAGTGTTGCAGATTCCCATGAAAAACGTTGCTAATTGTGTCTCTAAATTTGCATTCATACATACAGATCCCACAATTCCTCAATATATTAAACTGACACAAACTCCTTCTTCTTCTTCTTTTTCTCTTCCTCTAGAACTCTTGGGATCAACTAAACGACTGAATGTGAACTACCAGGATGTGGATGGGTATGTAATTAAAGAAAGACAAAAGTATTCATGATTTGAATAGAATTTGATTACATTTTTTTTAATATATATATGGCTGCCTAATTTGAAAATTGTGGGTTTGGCCAGCATATCATAAAGTAAAAACATGACAAAATGAGCTACTTTAATTAAAATATAAAAACTTGATTGTACTAGGCAACCAAGAAATCCCATTTTTATGTACCTCTCAATCTGGGAAATTCCCATCATCCCATCCTCAAAACTTGGGAACAACCCAGATTTTTAATGTCTTTCTAAAGCCAACAAAGTAGGGGCCAACTATATGTTGGGGAGATTACTCCAGACTGCAGTTGCCACAATGGAAAAGCTATGCTTCTTGGATCCCAGCATTGATTCAGGGAAGGGGTACAAAAGGTGCCCATCCAATTGGAGTGTGTGGGATGACCAAATATTACAGGGGAGAATCAGTCCTGCAAAAACTCAGTTCTTCATTATGGACATATGTGCTTCCCGAAAAGAAAAGAAAAAACACCAAATCATTTCTGAAAAAGTACAATAATTTCCCAGAATAGCTACGCTACAATGGATTAAGGGCTGTGGTCATATCATACATGCATAATTCAGTGAGTTAACGCTACAGCTGTTTAAATGCATGAACATGTAGCTAATGATCTTCAATCATTATCTATTTATATTAGTACCAGTACAGTATTATTTCCCAATCTTGATATTAAGTGGAGAGAACGATTTTCCAAAAAAAATCAAAAATAAAAAAAAAATTCTATGATTTTCTAGTTTTCTAGTTGCCACCTCCTTTTATTTTTGCAGAACAATTGTTCTAACAGGGAGATTGCATCTAACTCCCACAAATTTTCAAATGAATGAGGCAAATATGCTTTTGTGACAGTCTTTTGGGGTTCAAGTTAGAAGGAGTAACTCAGATTCTGGGCTAGATGCAGTCTAAGATAAATGTATTTTATGAAGAAATGTGATGGAAATTTTCCAAATATTTCCTTACACAATGAATTGTGGGGACTTAGCACAAATAAAATACAGAACAAATAAACTAGTCAGATGCTCAACCTAGATATCAGGCCCAGGCCTCCTATTACATAGAAGGAGGAACTTATGTGAGGGAGTAAGCGAGGGCAAAAAAAATATTGGGAATATTGCCAGGGATGTGCTTGAGCTATTTCTGCCTCATTTGCCAAAAAAATCAAAATAAAAAAAAATTCTATGATTTTCTAGTTTTCTAGTTGCCACCTCCTTTTATTTTTGCAGAACAATTGTTCTAACAGGGAGATTGCATCTAACTCCCACAAATTTTCAAATGAATGAGGCAAATATGCTTTTGTGACAGATAGTCTTTTGGGGTTCGAGTTAGAAGGAGTAACTCGGATTCTGGGCTAGATGCAGTCTAAGACAAAAGTATTCATGATTTGAATAGAATTTGATTACATTTTTTTTAATATGTATATGGCTGCCTAATTTGAAAATTGTGGGTCTGGCCAGCATATCATAAAGTAAAAACATGACAAAATGAGTTACTTTAATTAAAATATAAAAACTTGATTATAATAGGCAACCAAGAAATCCCATTTTTATGTACCTCTCAGTCTGGGAAATTCCCATCATCCCATCCTCAAAACTTGGGAACAACCCAGATTTTTAATGTCTTTCTAAAGCCAACAAAGCAGGGGCCAACTATATGTTGGGGAGATTACTCCAGACTGCAGTTGCCACAATGGAAAAGCTATGCTTCTTGGATCCCAGCATTGATTCAGGGAAGGGACACAAAAGGTGCCCATCCAATTGGAGTGTGTGGGATGACCAAATATTACAGGGGAGAATCAGTCCTGCAAAAATTCAGTTCTTCATTATCGACATATGTGCTTCCCGAAAAGAAAAAAAAAAACACCAAATCATTTCTGAAAAAGTACAATAATTTCCCAGAATAGCTACGCTACAATGGATTAAGGGCTGTGGTCATATCATACATGCATAATTCAGTGAGTTAACGCTACAGCTGTTTAAATGCATGAACATGTAGCTAATGATCTTCAATCATTATCTATTTATATTAGTACCAGTACAGTATTATTTCCCAATCTTGATATTAAGTGGAAAGAACGATTTTCCAAAAAAAATCAAAAATAAAAAAAAAAATTCTATGATTTTCTAGTTTTCTAGTTGCCACCTCCTTTTATTTTTGCAGAACAATTGTTCTAACAGGGAGATTGCATCTAACTCCCACAAATTTTCAAATGAATGAGGCAAATATGCTTTTGTGACAGATAGTCTTTTGGGGTTCGAGTTAGAAGGAGTAACTCGGATTCTGGGCTAGATGCAGTCTAAGATAAATGTATTTTATGAAGAAATGTGATGGAAATTTTCCAAATATTTCCTTACACAATGAATTGTGGGGACTTAGCACAAATAAAATACAGAACAAATAAACTAGTCAGATGCTCAACCTAGATATCAGGCCCAGGCCTCCTATTACATAGAAGGAGGAACTTATGTGAGGGAGTAAGCGAGGGCAAAAAACTTATTGGGAATATTGCCAGGGATGTGCTTGAGCTATTTCTGCCTCATTTTCCAAAATAATTTGACTTTGTTTACTTTACACATTGATTGGAAAAGTTTGCTGCTTCATCTTAGGCAGAACAAGGTCTTGAGATGGCCCTGCTAGAGATTGCATGCTGACAAAGAGACAAGGTGAAAAATTCTGAGGAACAGTCACAAAAATTTTGAGGTCATAAAAATCATAGATGTGTCTTGAATGGACTGTAGGAGATATTCAAATTGGAATGTACTAGTGTTGCAATCCTATCCGCTAGAGCAGCAGTCCCCAACTTTCTAGCTTGGCAGCCCAATCCGACGGTGGGGTAGATATATGAGTGGTAGGTATACACGCGCACTCCCAGCTCCATTTGTGGGAGATGCCGTCCACGCATGGAGTTTCGTGCGTGAGCGGAGGATGCTTGTACTTGTGTGCAAAGCTCCATCGTGTGAACCGCAGAGGCTTGCATTCACGCGCGAAGCTCTACTTACACGAATGGAGCGTGCTTGTGCTAGCGTGCGAAGCTCCACTCATGTGAGCAGAGGGCGCTAGCATGCAAAGCTCAATTCACATAAATATTGCTTTGTGTGCAAGTGCAAGTGCCCTCCACTCATGTGAGGGGAGCTTCACGTGTGCATGCTTGCCTGCTGCTCACACGAATGGAGCTTCATGTGTGCATACTTGTCCATCTTTCCTGCAACCCAGTTTTGTACAGGCCGTGGCCCTGCACTAGAGATTAATAGTAGTACTGATAGTGGTCTTTTCCATAAGCATTTTGCCATATAAAGTAATAAAATATGGCATAAAGCAATCAATATAACTTACCAATTTAATGTAAGATTACCCCAAAAGCTTAAATTCACTAAAGCTGACTTAAAATTTAAGTTTAAATAAAGAATTTTAGAGCCTAGGTGGCACAAAGCAAGAAACTTTATAGAGCCCAGGAGCAGGTCAGAATAATTTCTTTTGACACGCTTTTCTGTCAATGGTTCACAAAGATGCTGAGTTGAAAGTTGGTTTATGAGTGCATCTCTTCCAACATTCCTTCAGAAAAAACGGGATCTGTAGATACTCCATGTGGTGGTGATGGGGAGAAATTCTGGGCAAAGAACTTGTACTATCAACAAGGGCATTATTACTTCTTGATACTTTTATTCTTTATATGCCAGATACAAACTTACAGAACAATGGAAATGGAAATGCTGCAGTTGACATGAGAAGAACCATTCATACACACCCATATCAAATATACATAAATGCATAATAAATTTATGTTTGGAATGCAGGAAATAATTTTTTTTGTAGCTTTTATAAATTATTTTGCCACCAGGAATTTGCCAGGACTTCACTTTTATAAGATGAAAGAAACGTTCTAGAAACTCATAAATTTTTGAAACTCATAATGCTTCTGTGTTTGGTAAAGTTTACATTAGTATCAATTTATAACATATTTGATGTATTTATTAGTGCAAAGTTTAATCTAACTATTTAACAAATCTTAAAAGCTAATGTTTCTTTAATGATTCTAAGAATTAATTCATTGTTGAGCTATTCTATCTTAAACCATTGATTACATCCTTCTCTTGTCAACAGCAGCTGTTCTCTAGTGTTTCCTTGCTTTCTCTAGACTAAATGTTGTATTTCAAGAATTGAAAACAAATAAATGCTGTGAGAGTTAGAGCCATGTGTTTCAGCTATTACCATGGTGTATGGATTTCATAGTTAAAAGACATAGATAGCTACACGTCAAGAAAATGTTGATTATAATCTCACTTTGTCAGTTTCTCATTAGGTGGTCTTAGCCAAACCACTTGCTTCAGGTTCACTGATGCCAATTCTAATATGGGGAAAGATCTGGACACAAGTCAGCCTAGATAACGTTAAACCTTCTGGTGGGTTATTGCTCATGGTTCAGGCAATTTTCTCAATGCTATCCCACGGCTCTTCTCCAAGATACATCATGGGATCTAGCAGTGATGGGATGGGCCTCTCTGCATTCGTGCTATCACTGTACCATCTGTCAAATAACATCAGTGGTGTGAGGCGATTTTCCAGTCTCAGTTGTGTCTTGATTTAGGGCTGAATTAATACTTCAGAGTCGCTTGATGGGCTGTAGGAAAGCTTAGCTGCAGACCAAAGGGGCAAAGTGGGCCGGTTAGCTCAGGCTGGTAATAGCCTGTTATTAAGAACACCGAAGCCTGCAATTATTGCAGGTTCGAGCCCGGCCCAAGGTTGACTCAGCCTTCCATCCTTTATAAGGTAGGTAAAATGAGGACCCAGATTGTTGGGGGGGCAATAAGTTGACTTTGTAAAAATATACAAATAGAATGAGACTATTGCCTTATACACTGTAAGCCGCCCTGAGTCTTCGGAGAAGGGCGGGGTATAAATGTAAACAAACAAAAAAAAAAAAAAGTGCCCTTTTATTGGTTGTTTCAGTAACACTGAGAATTTCAGCAGGAGTGGCAGGCTGCCACAACCTCCCTGGGACTCCCACAGGTTACCAACTCCTGCTAGACAATGCCAATACAGCTCTCGGTGGCTATTCTTCCTAGCTCTTCAGGCCTGCCCCTTGGATTGGGCACAGGGCTCTTTCAGATGCTCTGGCCAGTGTTCCTGGCTGTGAGAGCTCTCCTTCCCATTGAGAGGTTACCGTGGGGATAATTGGAGCCTCCAGGCCTGCAGCAGAAGCCCAGCATGAGGTGACTGCTTGCTGGCTGCTTCAGGCTAAGAAAAGACCTCCCTGACGGAGACTGTCATCGTGCACAGGAGACTGGTGGTGTTGGTATTCCTTGCATTAATGGCTGCTATTAAATCCTCTCAGACAGGCTCCTACAGCAGGCCAAAAGACACAACTGCTTTCAATCTGCGATGGATGCCCATCGCTATTGAACAGTGCCAGAAGGCTGAACCAGTCTGCTACTAAAGTCACCCTCCACACTTTTCACTCCTGCCCAGGATAACAGTACTGCAATCCGGGGCACCATTGCCGCAGAGGCTGGGTTCCCGTGGGTCCCGACCTACCCTCCATCCTTTCCAATGAATGAAATCGGCATTAAGCAAGGAGAAGGCGGGAGCCAGCGGGGGAGGAGGGGTCTGGATAAACAAGCCTCTTTCACAAACCCCAAACACAAGATCTATTCATCCTCAGTGGCCTCACACACTCTGGCAATAGGAAAGTGGTGCTGGGAAAGAGACGGCCATAAGCAGGACAAGTCCAGGGAGGCGAGGGGGAGGGGGAGGGGAGATGCTCCCTCTACTGAGAGACAGCTGGTCACTTGTCCCAAGGCCAGCATTAGCTTTTCTGTCTGACCTTTTGGGTGCTACTCTGAACACACATACACACCACTATAAGAAGCAACTCATTTGATGGCTTAATCTTCCTAGAAGACTGTTTGTATGCTTTTTTAAAAAATTAGAGAAATGAAAAAAATCCGCACATATTTTGATGAGAAAAAAATTCCTATGCTTTTATGAGCTGCAAGGCTGGCTTGAGGCAGGAATCTTAGTCTTTTCCAGATGAGACAATGATTAAAAATATAATACTTGCTGAACAGCCTCGTGCATGCCAGTTACTGAATCTTAACAGGGGCACCAGGGGTGGTATTCTACCGGTTCGGGTGAACCGGTAGCTTCGATGATCACTGTGAGCAAACCAGTTCACTCCAACGATCAGGTGGGCCCACCCGCCCGCTCCTGCACTTTACTGACCTATATCTTCTCAGCTGATTCGTGCAGCAGAGTGGATTGCCGTGCTTCAGCTGTGTTATTCCCCAGCAGTAACACGGAAGGTACTTTTTTGTAAAACTGTACATACATGCACGCAAAGCACGCAAATCAGCGAACCGATTGTTAAATCAGCAGGATCCCACTACGGAGGAGCACCCTAAATCAGAATATACAACTCGGGGGAGCGGGGAGGCTGTAAGCATCCTGGGGACCACGGTTTAAAACTAGACGGGATTTAGATTATTTTAGATTTAAAATTACATTGAAGGAATTATATCCAATAAAATGGTTACTCCACATTTATTTAACATTTCTCCTCTCCTGCCAAACCTAGACCTTTAGAAGAGTCCACTTCTAAGACTATAAATGGCTCAGATTATAGCTTTTATCATTTTAGTCAGTTAGCGCTAAGGTACGACCATCCTTGTTTTCCTAGGCAAAGAGGGTACCAAAGTGCAGGCATCAAGTCACATCTTAACAGCTTGCTCAAATTCCTCTATTTATTACAGCCAAGAGGGGATTGTTTGTGTCCTGCAGAACCATGGCAGCAGACTTTCCCATGTGCAAGAGTGTATGTATAACAAGGTCTTCAAAGGAAAAAGAGAAAGTTTGGGGAACATTAACAGGACAATGCCCGAAAAAGAAATGTGTCATTAAGCATTCTGGGCTTGTTTGGTCAATGCTGAAACAGTGTAAATGGCAACACCTCCACAAAGAAAAGAGCTTACCAGAGTCTCTTACTATAAGCGTCTGTGATTTCGGAATCTCTCGATTTGCCAGGACACTGGAATAATATCAATAGCTCAACCTTTCCCAAATTAATATGTTCCAGAAATACTGAAGTATACTATGAAATACCACTTTCCAGCCATCATAGCAACTAAATTTGTTGAAAGTTACGGTCAACAACATCTGGAATACATCCTATTGGGAAAAATGCTTCCTTTTCTCCCCCAAAATTAATAGTGGTCCCATGAAGCCCCCCTGCTTCTCATAATAATTCTGTAAAATAAATTCGTCTGAAGAATAGTGGCTAGCCTAAGGGTAGCTAGATAGCTACAAAGCTGAATAAGAGTTTGAACTTGGTTCTTGTCCAATGTATATACTATACTGCACAGTGCTGACTTTCAAATCTTCTATATTATACCCATATCTATATGGAGGACTAGAATCATCATTAAAAACGGTATAATCACCAAGAAGATGTGCAGAGAGGAATCATGCCAGGGTGGATCGTGTGCCTAAAGAGAGTTACATTTCTTGTGGTGTCACTCTTAGTAGTTTTGAGTTCTCAACATATCTCCTAACAGGGTGGATCAGGCTGTATGTTAAGGAACCACTGAGGCTTGCCCCATCAAGTCATCCTATTCTTTTGCTTTTCTTGGTTTCAGGTTTTCAGCTTTGCATCATGCAGCCTTGGTTGGAAGCCTGGAGCTTATCTCCCTGCTGCTGGAGGCACAAGCCATTGTGGATATTAAGGACACAAATGGTAAGACATTTGCCTATTCTGGCTTCTCCCCATGCATGATCAAAAAGGAGAAAGATCGTCTCAAATGTTCTCTGTAGCAGTAGCCAATCACTCTCGTCTCACTAATGAAAAGTGTCATTTGCGAACAATGTGATAGACAACATTGCTTCTAGGGAAGTAATATTTTGAGTAATATTTTGAAACGAGAACAGAGGATTGTCGTACCCCGCCTTTTGCCCCAGTACAGATTGTCTGCTTACCGACCAGCCCTAACCCATGGTTAAGATCCAAAGATCTAGTACAGATAGTCCACAACTTAGAACCATTCATTTAGCAACTGTTCAAAGATATATCAGTGTTTTAAAAAAGGAACAGTTCTCACACTTACGACTGTTGTAGCAACCCTGCAGTCATGTGAACAAAATTTGCATGCTTGGCAACCAGCATGTATTTACAATGTTTGCAGTGCCTCAGGGTCACATGATCATCATTTGCGACCTTCCCAGCTAGTTTCCGACAAGGGGGAAGTTGGATTCGATTTAACAACTGTGTGATTCGCTTAACAACTATGGTGATTTGCTTAACGTCTCTGGCAAAATAAAAAGGTCATAAAATTGAACACAACTCACTTAACCGCCTTGCTTAGCAACAGAATTTCTGACTCCAATTATGCTTTTAAGTCAAGGACTACCTGTATGGATTTTTTTTTTAAAGTTTAATTTCTGATATCTACAGTACATTCCCCAGATGGGCCTCTATTGTTTCCACATTAGATGGCTTATCTCTGTCTTTTCTTTTCTTATATTTGTCTTCTACAGGAATGCGCCCTTTACACTATGCTGCCTGGCAAGGGAAGGTGGAGCCAGTGCGCCTCCTGCTACGGGCATCTGCTTCAGTCAATATGGCATCATTGGATGGACAAGTCCCACTGCACCTGTCTGCCCAGTATGGCCACTATGAAGTGGTAAGTGAGGAATTATGATGGAGGAAGCAAAAGGTAAAAGAGGTTGTCGTAACTCTTTGTGATAAGTCAAACCCTCATTCTAAAGTTATGTATGGAAAATCAAATTTGCTGATATACTTCTGTAAAGACAAACAATACATGATTTCTTATGGATCTTATACAATAATACCCTGAAATAAAACATTAATTGTTTATAATCAACTGGTTCTCTGAGGAAATAAAAACTAGAATACAATTCAATCAATTCAATCCAAAAGCATATACTATTAGATGAAGAATATGTATGTATGTATGTATGTATGTATGTATGTATGTATGTATGTATGTATGTTCAAACCTCACTGATGGAGAAGTTCTAAATTTGTCTTTTCAAAAGAAATCCAGAACATTTTGTCCTCTTAACCTCATATTTCTTGTATGTCCTCAAGTGAAAATTGCATAGCAAAGCTATTATAGTGCTTTGGTATAAAAATTATTCTAAATAGTAGAATGAAAATAAGCTGCAGTCAGTGCCAAGATAGCATTTATACAGATTTTGTCAGGAAACAAAAAGGAAGAAAGATGACAAAAAACATTTGTTCTCATAGGTAGCATAGTTTTGTAGGGCAATGCATTCTGAAATAAACTCAGCAGAGTTGTATATATTTTGCTCTGGTGAAAAAAATTATACATGCCATCACTATCATCCAAAAAATTCCGTACGTTGGTTATTTATAACATTAAAGCTTTTCTAGGAATAGCTCCAAAGTTCTGTCACATTTCTCTTGGTTTTCAAGCTCTCATTAGGACTTGCACCACACACAAATGAGAAGAAGCATTTTATTTACAATTTTTTAAAGATAAAATCTGAGATTATTTGCATACCAATCATTATACTTAGAACTCTTACGAGCTTGTGAATTTAGAAAACACATCCTTTCTCCTTATTCAGTGGGAAAACTTCCCAGTGATTTTCACTGTCTGAATCAAACACAGTGTTGAGAGGGTGAGAATGCAAATAAAAGTCCCTGAGAGGATGTTTACTTTCCACCAGATTGATTTAGAGAAGAATTTTAAAGTGGCTAAAAAAGACTGGAAAACTTTCTGTGTTTCTTGGTCTGAGATTTAACTAGGAGGAGCTGGAGAAGCAAATTACAGGCCCATTATGATCCATATATAGCTGTGTTTTATTGTCAGTTCCAAATAAGGCTTTTCCTGTATAAAAGCTTTGAATATGCATCACAGGGAAATGAGTTGTGTCACTGGGGAACGTGCTGTAACTTCCTCCAGATTCACTGACTTCCTTTCATGTTCTTACATGTTTGCCTGCAGTCAGAGATGTTGCTTCAGCACCAATCCAACCCGTGTCTTATAAATAAAGCTAAGAAAACCCCCTTGGACTTGGCTTGTGAGTTTGGGAGGCTGAAGGTAAGCAGAATCACCCATATCCTCTTGCATTACAAAGCAAACAAGTCAGAGAAAAGATTACTCCATCTGTCTACTTCATATCCACCGTCTATTGAAAACCATTCTGGTGCACCAAAAGCAGTCAAGCATACCATATAATTCTATCCTGTTCTGTCTTATCCTGTCCCGTGAAGCTTCTTAAGCTAGCCTTAAATCAACTATTGTACGCTGTTTTCCTTATCGCGCTGAGTTTCAACCCTTGGCCTATAGTTTTCTGTGGTAACCAAGTGTATGTCAATACACTAAAGCAGTGTTTCTCAACCTTGGCAACTTTAAGATATATGGACTTCACCTCCCAGAATTCTTGCTGGCTGGAGAATTCTGGGAGTTGAAGTCAACGTATCTTAAAAGTCGCTGAGGTTGAAAAACTTTGGGCAGGCAGCAATTTGGGTCAGGCCTTGCTATGGCTAGTGGGACTTAATACAGCACCCTTCCCCCCCACCATGTCTTTTTCCACTACAGTTCCAAAGCAATCAGTGTTTTCTCTTGAAAGTTCCCACACAAAACCACAAATGCCTGGAGCCTAATAATCCTTTCAGGCTATGAAGTCAGAAGCAAAGCCAGCTGGGATAGAAGGCCAAGCATTCCATCCTGACCCAGTTGGGAGCTGGCTGTAGATTCCTGGCTCCGATATTTAGGACAGGTGCAGAAGCTTCTTGGAATTCCTGGGGATGGGAAGCTTCCTCCAAGCTAAAGAAAAGAGTAGGAAATATAAATAAACCCTAAGTTGGGGTAGGGTGGGGAAGCATTAATCTAAGGGATCACACCAAAGAATCTGAGGGAGTGGCATATTGTTTTCATGATTAATCAGGAAGTATTTTGAACATCAGCTTTAGTAACATAAATACAGCATAAATAGCATGATGAACCTGACATAAAATAATATACTCAAGATCTCTGCACATGAACTACAATTTGTGATGGTGTAGAGATTACTTATAGCCAAAGGCAGGTCAAAACCAAACTTGAAATTGAAATCATTTCTCATTTAGTAAATTGCTTTAAGCATAACCTTTAGCTTGGCTGTCTTTTCATGATACTCTGCCCATGGATAGCCCAGATTTGCTAATTAACCCAGTTTCCTGGATTTGTAGAACGTGCTGAACTATAAATACATTCGAGTTCCTCAATATACTGAGATATAAACCAAACTCTAAATCACTGTTAAAAAAACTAATCCACCTCGCATGAAAACTGCATCCTTGCAGAAGCATTTTTGGGTAGGAGCATCTTCTATAAGGATTACAGGGCCTGTGGTTGAAGGGCTGAAGGACATTGCCAGGTGGAGTCTAGAAAAAGAGAAACCGAGTGGCTGATAATAACAGAGTTGGATGACCCAGTTCCTAAAAGGCTGAAGAATTTGGCCTCTTTAAGGACTTGGAAGCAAAGCAGATGTACAACACTTTCTTTCTCAGGGCTGCTGGAATGGGAGGAATGGCTGCTCTTGCCTTTCTTGGAGGTCAGGAGGGCAGAAGCTATCTCTTTATTTAAATTATGGCCATATTAAAAATAACCATTAAAAAAGGACTAGAAAACCCATGCTGTGTTGGGTCATCATTTCAGAAATATTTCCTTATCTAAATAGAAAAAAACCAGAATGATCATGAGTGGGGCAAAACAGTTTGGAGCAAGAGTAAGCTTAGAAAGGAAGGATGCAATATAAATACATTTGTAAATTGTTGTAAGAAAGATGGGAAACCACATTGTTATAATTTTCTTTTTCTTTGTTGTCTTTTTTCTTTTGTTTCTTTTTTATAAACGTATACTTTTTCCTTTTCTTTACATCCTTTTTTTTAATGTATTATTTTTACTTCATTTAAAAATTCTTTAATAAAAATGGATTGGAAAATATAAATATGGAAACAATACAAGAAAAACAAGAGGAGGAAAAAAGATGGGAAAACTGGCAGATCCCCAGAATGTATCCCTCCCCCACCACCTTAAAAAAAATTCAACAAGAGACTCTGGAGTGCCATCAGAGTGTAGAGCAATCAGATCTCAAATTGGGAAGGAACTATATTATGTCCTTTCAGGGAGATATGAGAGTTTGAATGTTCTAAATTAGATGTTCTACATTGCTGAATAGATGGTCTTGTCAATGAATTATCATTGGTCAGATAGGCTGTCTATTGTATTTTATTCATTGTATCTTTCCCTGTTCATTTTAGGTAGCCCAGTTGCTTCTAAACAGCCATATGTGTGTGGCTTTACTTGAGGGACAATTCAAAGACACAAGTGACCCCAATTACACTACACCTCTACACCTGGCAGCCAAGAATGGGCACAAGGAGATTATCAGGTAATTTTCAAAGCACTTCCAAGAAGGGGAAAGCAGGGGTGAAATCCAGCAGGTTCTAACAGGTTCTGGAAAACCGGGAGCGGAAATTTTGAGTAGTTCGGAGAACCAGCAAGTACCATCTCTGGCTGGCCTCAGAGTGGGGTGGGAATGGAGATTTTGCAATATCCTTCCCCTGCCACCCCCACCATGCCCACAGAACCAGTAGGGAAAATTTTTGAATTTCACCCTTGGGGGAAAGGCAGTAATCTTAAGAGAATAGGCTACTGTTGGCCATTTTTTAGTGGAAGGGAGGTAGCAGCAAATCACGGTTTAGCAAAATATATCTGCCAATAGAGGGCACCGTTCCTTTCTCCAGTATCCTTAAAAGAATGCTGTATTGTGATGTTGCATTGTTCCAAAGGGCTAATAAAATATTGTAGAGGCTAAAGAACTGGGAGAACTATCGATGAGTTTCCAATTCCTAAAACTTATCCTAAACGCTTCTCTTTTTGCCGCTCTGCACTCTGGCCAATGAAAATAATAAGTAATTTTGTGTTCTTACAGTTTACACTTACCTTTTCAAATCGTAATTTATTCCTAGTAACCTCAATTTGGGCTGGTTTTGAACTGTGTCAATTCTCTCTGTCATATATTCTAGACTAGGAAACAGCAATTAAGTGTATTTTGGATTTTTCAGTTGTAGCAACCACTGAGTTACCATCATTCAAGTCTGAGCCTAATTATGGCATAAATTAAAACATATTACTGTATGGCATACACATCCATTGTATATTCTTCTTGTAGTTCAAAAGCTTCCTCCAAATTGATTTCTTTTTTTTTTAATTGAAAAAGTTTTAACAAACAAAAACATTTTCCCCCTTTTCCTCCCCCTCCCCCCACAAACCCCCTTTCCCCCCTCTCTTCACGCCCCCCCCCCCGGCTTCCCGGGTCAATCACAAGGTATTGTTATACATAAACCAAACATAGAATAAAATTTTCCCTTCTAATCCAATTAACCTCATCCAAATCTTTTCATTTCCTAACCCCCCCCATTATATAAAATAATACATCCTAATTATTCAAAGGCAATCTGATATCTCTTAATCTGATATCTGTTTTGTAAATAATCAATCCATTTTTTCCATTCAATTAAATATCTTTCCTGCGTATTGTCTTTCAAAAAGGCTGAGATTTTAGCCATCTCAGCCAAGTTAGTAACTTTCAATATCCATTCTTCTATTGTAGGTAACTCTTTTTTCTTCCAATATTGTCCAATCAACAGCCTTGCTGCTGTTATTAAATTCAAAATCAATTTAATCTCAGTCACTGTACAATCCGTTATAATTCCCAAAAGGAAAAATTGCGGCAGGAACTTTATCTTCTTCTTCAGGACATTTTGAATAATCCACCAAATTCTTATCCAAAAGGCCTTAATTTTCTTGCAAGTCCACCAAATATGAAAATATGTAGCGTCATCACAGTCACATCTCCAACATTTCGCTTGGATATCAGGATACATACATGATAATTTTTTGGGATCTAAGTGCCATCTATAAAACATCTTATAAAAATTTTCCCTTAGATTCTGTGCTTGTGTAAACTTAACATTTCTAACCCAGATTTTCTCCCATGTTTCCAACATTATTGGTTCCTGAATATTCTGTGCCCATTTTATCATACAGTCCTTTACCAAATCCTTTTCCGAATCTATTTCAAGCAACACATTGTACAATCTCTTTATATGCTCCTGGGTCTGATTTCTAATTTGCTTTATTAAATTTTCCTCCCTTTGCATTATACCAATTTTTTGATCTTCTTTCCATCTAGCACTTAATTGCCTATATTGAAACCAAGTATATTTCCTCCCTTCTTCATTTAATACCTGTAAAGATTTTAATTGCAAGCTACTTCCTTCAGCATATAAAAGTTCTTTATAAGTAATCATTTCCTGTTTATGTTCTATATTTATATTCTCTATTGCATGTCTGGGGCTTGCCCATATAGGAATCTTATAGTTATAGGAATATTTTTTCTAGACACGCAAAAGAGCACTTCTCAACACATGACTCTTAAAAGCCCTATCCACTTTTTTTTCATAAAATAAATACGCGTGCCATCCATATAGTAAGTCATAACCTTCTATATTCAAAAGTCTTTCCTCCGTTAAATTAAATCAGTCACTTACTACTGAAAGGGCTACTGCTTCATAATATAGTTTAAAATTAGGCATTTTTAGGCCTCCTCTTTCCCGTGAGTCCTGAATTATTTTCATTTTAACCCTTGCCTTTTTACCTTGCCATATAAATTTATTAATCCCAATCTGCCATTCCTCCAAATTTTTATCTTTCTTGATTATTGGTATCATCTGGAACAGAAACAAAAATCTAGGTAACACATTCATTTTAATAGCCGCTATCCTCCCCAATAACGATAGTTGCAGTTTTTTCCAAGCATTCATGTCTTTCTGAACTTTTTGCCATAACAACTCATAATTATTCTTATACAGTTTCCTGTTCGATGAGCTAATATAAACCCCTAAGTATTTAACCTTTTTTACCACCTCAAATCCTGTTATTTCCTCTAATTTTTGTTTCTGTTGTTTAGACATATTTTTGATTATCACTTTTGTTTTATTCTGATTTATTTTAAATCCTGATACCTTTCCGTATTTATCAATTGTTTCCAACAAAGATATACTTGAAATTATAGGATTTGTTAAAGTAACCACTACATCATCTGCAACCTCCAAATTGATTTCTTGAATTCATTGGTGATCTCCTATTTTCATCCAGACCTCCAGCTGGCTTAGAGTAGACAGCAGGGTTTTGTTAACACCTCCTAGATTGATCTAATATCAGCTGACCATTGTGTAGTTTGCTGGTGCTCATTGTTTCTTTTTCGGTCCACCCAGGCAACTCTTGAAAGCTGGAATTGAGATCAACAGGCAGACAAAAACAGGCACTGCCTTGCATGAAGCTGCACTGTATGGGAAGACAGAAGTGGTGCGCCTACTGCTGCAGGTGAGATAAAGAAGCAGTTTGCACACAAGTACACCATAAATCTGGGTTAGTCATGACCATGAGCAGATAGGCATAACAAGCTCTCCTGAGTAAGCCAACACAGCATTTGGCAAATCTTATGAAGTATAATTCTTCCTCATGCAGATAAATCCTTTGTGCGTATACCTCCATTTTACATATATAACTCCATTTCCTACAGCTGCTGTATGAATGTACATATTCTGGGGTTTGGAACCGGTGAGAGAAAAAAATAATTGCCAATAATAGGGAACTTTTTAAAAAGTTCTGAAGTGTCAGAATCAATATCTAACCAGTGTTATCTAAACAATACTGGACATTGTCCATTGAAGGTTATCTAACCAATACTTACTCTTGGGTTTAGTTAAGTCAGTGATGAAACTGTGAGGCTAGATCAGAACACAGTTCCCAACCAGTTGAAGAGACTATCTGTAGCTCAGGGTTGAACTATGAAGTCCTTAGTCTACTATGAGCTTGTCTTTTTACATTTTATTACCTGACTAGGTAACATCACTACACACTGATGTTGTTATCTACTTGGGTAATGAAATGTCTGCAAGCAAAACAAGCTCAAAGAGCACCAAGGACTCCACAGTTCCCTATTTCAAGAAAAAAAAAATCTCTATCTTGCAGAGACCCTCTTCCTATAGTCTTTTTAATCTTTCTCCTCATTCCATTTAATATTTTCTCTATTAGGGGGGCATTGATGTCAACATTCGCAACACCTACAACCAGACAGCCTTGGATATTGTGAACCAGTTCACCACTTCACATGCCAGCAAGGACATCAAACAGCTCCTACGAGGTGAGCAAACTACTGAAAAACTACTCCCCACAGATCCTGAAGTGAGAAGGTCATCTGCTGCAATCTAAATGTCCAATGTGAAAGGACTTTGGTTGGAAGTCTTTTGGTGAAAGTGGGAGTAATGAAGACATGTGGGTTTTTCAACCCCACTGCTGACTTTGAATCTTAAGCTAAGTAAGAAAGTTGAGGGTGGAAAAAGTATACTGGTTGCTTGAAGAGTTTGCCAGCTGTGGGAAACAGGAGAAAGTACCTGTTTTGTAAGTAACAGTATCATCTTCCTGTTCCTTGACATGTTTTCATCCATTTCTGCTTCCTCTGTTTCCTTCTTTCTCTCTCTCTCTCTATTTATCACCTGTCATCAGAGGCATCAGGAATCCTGAAGGTCCGTGCTTTAAAGGATTTCTGGAATCTCCACGATCCAACAGCTCTTAACATCCGTGCTGGGGATGTCATCACGGTGAGAAATTGATGGAAGTCATGTAAGATCTTACATGGTTAATGGCTATCACTCTCCCCTGAAGTGTTCCCTCATCACTTTGTTATATGTCTTCTTTTTTTCATGGAGGGGCTTCACTATTATTAAGAACAAATACAACTTTGACTTGTCTTAAAAGATGGGAGAAAGTATTGTTATATTTGGATCTCAGTTGGCAGTGTGTTTAGATGCTAACAAGGGGCTTTTAAGAAGAATGTACAAAAAGAAAGGTTCATTAAATAATAGACTTTGTAGTGTAGCATTTTGTGTGTGGCACAACTTTTGCGGAGGTACAAAGTGACAAATTTCAGTTTTAGGTGCAGGTATAAAATTCATGTAACAAGCTTAGCTTCCAGTTTTTTAAAGGAAATTTTTAGCCTTTGGATCAAGACGAAAGTGACTAATCCTAATAAAGTATTTCTTTAGTTTTTATTCCACCTTGTTCTATTTTTATTTACTATTTCTTTCAAGTGTTAAGAATGCATGAATGATCTAAAAATAAAATAAAAGAATTTCACACGCAAACTTTACTTCATTTTAATCCTTACAATAGTCCTACAGTTCTAGACCACTATACAATTATATAGTTCTAGGACTATACAATGGAGCCCAAAATTTCTGTTGCTAAGTGAGACAGTTATTAAGTGAGTTTTTCCCCATTTTATGACCTTTCTTCCCACAATTTTTAAGTGAATCACTGCAGTTGTGAAGTTAATAACACGGATGTGAAGTGAATCTGGCTTCCCCATTGACTTTGCTTGTCAGAAGGTCTCAAAAGGGGATCACATAACTTCGAGACACTGCAACTGTCCTAAATATGAGTCAGTTGCCAAGTGTTGATCATGTGACCATGGAAATGCTGTAATGGTCATAAGTTTGAAAAACAATCATAAGTCACTTTTTACAATGCTGTTGTATCTTCAAATGGTCACTAAATGAACTGTTGTAAGTGGAGGACTACCTACACTTACTCCCATTTTATAAGCCGAGACAAACAGGGAAATGGCTAGCAAGTTCATAGCAAAGGTTAGCTTTGAACAACATAGATTCATGCTTATATCCATCACATAGCACGGGCACTATGCAATATGCCAGCTCTTAGAAAATCTGGCTTACAGGAGCAGGAAATTAGACTTAATGACCCTTTTGGCCTTTTCAACCTGCTGATGTGAATTCTTTTCTTTTGTTTGGCCAGGTCCTGGAGCAACATGCAGATGGACGGTGGAAGGGCCATATCCACGATGCTCAGAAAGGCACTGACCGAGTTGGCTACTTTCCTCCATCCATTGTAGAAGTAATCAGCAAGCGGACAGGTTGGCCCAGGTTTATAAAGGGAAAGTTTCATGAGAGTCCAATGATGTGATTGGTGGGTGGAGGAAAAAACTGGAGACATTTGGGGTTCCGTGATCCAGGACGTCCCCCTTACACTATTTTTTCATGGTTTCATCAACTCCTTTGTTTTTTAAAAAAAAATCTCATAGCCTCCTATTCCAATCATAGTTACTCATGGCAATACCTGCTGTGCCTTTAGTTGCTAATTGAAAGCTATAGTTATTCAGGACAAGTTCAACATACCCTTTATATGAAACTCACCCTCCTTCCCTTCCTTCCAACCCCCATCTCTTACCACCTTTTCAGTATGAAAAGGCTCGTTTATGCCTTGAACAGAGTCATTTCGTGTGAGATGGGTGATCATATAAGTTTAATACATACATGTATACCTACCTACATATATAATAAGATGATAGAGAACTTGATGTCTTCCAGATATTTAAGACTTCAATTTACTGTATTTCCATGAGACCCTACAGACAAAGCTTATATTGTTCGTCATTCTGCTTTTTATATTCCATTTGTACTTCTGTATTTTTTCATCCCTTTTACTTTTTTTTAACATTGAGAGTCCAATAAAATAAGAAAGTTGAAATAGATGCACAACAGTTTGGGACTGATAAAAGACACCCATCAAAATCTCCCAAATAATGGAATATGGCATTATCCAGAGATCAATGCAAACTATCATTTATCAAAGGGAAACTTGCAGAGATGCAAATACAATCTTAAAGGTAATTTAGCTATTTGCCTCATCCACTCATGTTGTTTTAGACTGGTTGCAAATATCTAATTATCTATAGATGGATGTTATCGATGTCCAGTGTTTACGAATATCCAGTGAAGTAAAATACTCATATTTTAAACTTGTTCCATGTTCTTAAGAAATTAAAGTTTGGAGACAATTATTAAAAAAAATAAATGATATAAATTCTATTATTGTATTATTGCTTCTAAAACAAAAAAAGGTTGGAGGTTTTAAATGCAAAACCCTGCAAAATTTCTTATTTTTGTGAGGAGTGTACAGGTTTGTAGGAGAGGTATGGCAAGTGTTGGAGTAGGAGAGAGACAGTGTGTGAAAGGTGGTGAGGATTGGGGAGAGTGCACGAAAGTGCAGCATGGATCAGGGAGAGTACAGAAGGGGTATGCAAGAGGCGCAGGACAGGGCAGGGCAGGAAGGGTGTGATACAGGCTGCTAAGAGTGGGAAGGGGGGCAGCATGCATAAGAAAGGGTGCATGGGGGTGTAGATTGGAGAGTGTATGCAGGAGTGCAGTGCAGATCAAGAAGGGTGCCCAAGAACTGTACAGGAAGGGGAGGATATGCAGGGGTTTGTGGACAGGGTATGTGGGGGCGGGTGCAGTTGGGATCAGGGTGGGTATGTGAACATATGGGTTAGGGAGTGTGCACAAGAGGCATGGTGCATGTCCAGGAGGGTACACAGGGATGGGGATGGGCCAAGAAAGGTATGTGGGGTGCAACATGGGTTGGGGAGGGTGCGTGAAGGCATGGCACATGTCCGGAAGGGTGTACAGATTGTATGAATGGCTGGCACAGAGACAGGAGCCAGAGGAAGATGCACAAGTGGGGGAGATTCACCTCAACAACTTGCAATCTTTCCTGCTGGCTTCCCCACTGACTGTCTGGGGAAGCCAGCAGGGAAGGTTGCAAATGACAATCATGTGATCGCAGGGCACTGCAACCAATCATAAGCGCAAACCATTTGCCTAGTGCCCAGATCACAATCACATGACCACGGGATTGCTGAGATGGCCGGAATTCCAAGGACCTGTCATAACCACCATTCATCCAGCAGCACTGTAATCTTGCAGTCGCTGAACAAATGGCCATAGGTCAGGGGCTACCTGTACAAGGATCCTGATTCTGTTAATATCCATTATATGGTGCTGACAATTTGTTAAGGAAGCATTCTGGAAGCATCTAGGTAATGATTCCACGTCTTTAGATGAACATATGTATTCCATGAGTACCAAAGTTGCCCTCTAAAACAGCCCCTTGGTCCATGCGGTGTGCCCCACTGGGGAAAATCGGCCACGTAGACACCCAGTCCACTGCCTTACCTTTACATGCGCTCTGTTCTGACATGCATGTTTTGTCTCTACATGCAGGCCTGACTCTTTCCCGCATGGTGTCCACACATCAGTGCCAGAGCCATGTAAAGGGACTGCAGGTTGCCACAGCCACCCCTCCTGGTGGGCTACAACTACATACCGACGCCTCTCCGCCACAGGCACCCCTCAGCCTCCCTACAGGTTGGGGCCACCTCACCCTGACTAGGACTGCTCCAGCACCTGAGAGCCCAGGTCAGGGGTACAGCTGGGCTGGGCTGGGCTGGGCAAGCCTCCCTAGCAGTCGGGCTGCCTGATTGCAGCATAGGAAAACACAGGCCAGGGACAAAAGCAGCAAGGAGAAGGGAGATGTCTGGTTCATGATATTTATCACCACAATATTTAGCTTTGGAGACATGTCCTCACTCACGCATACCCACTTGTTCTTGACTGATGTACGTGTGCATGCCTCGTTCTTGCCTCTGTCTTTGTTCAAAAGATGGATAATGTGTGCCTCGGTGCTCCAAATATTGCCGAATGCTACCTTAGCCAATGGCAAGAGTTGGTGAGGGTTGCAGTTCAGCAACAGATGCAGGAATACATTTTGCCCATTCTTGCACTACAACACTATGCTGCTACATTTGTAGTAGACCTCTGTGGACACTTCCAACCTTATCTGGTAACTCCATTAAAGGTACATTTATTTGCTGCTTCTTCTTCTTCCTTTTATTTTTAAGGGCAGTTTTACCTCTCAGGGCAGAATTCTGATGGCTATGCCAGCCACGTCTACCACACACATCTAATAGAGTGATACACTTTTCTTTCTTTCCATCTGCACGTGCAAGTTTGGCCTTCCCTCAAATTCAGCAGAGCCAAGCATGTTTGCTCTACTTAACCTGCTTGTTCATTATTGCATCTTCCCTCAAATAACCTGGTATGGTGGATTTAGAGTCAAAATCGGAATAAGTGGAGGCTGATGTAAGGAAAGTGTCACATAGCTAAATTCCTTCATTGCTTGCCGACTAATCTCTCCCTGAAAACTGGGGCTTCTAATTCTAATTAGAAACTGGGGTTTTCATTTTGTGCTCTGTGACAAAGCCTGCAGGGCTGTGAAACTGTCTGCTACCAATTGCTTTCTTTCACCTAACATTTTCTTCCTTAGGGAAGAAAACCCTCCGTTTCCTCTCCACAAAATGCCATTTGAAATGTCTCCCCTCCTGTCCAGCAGGTGATAGAAACAGCGTGGGCAGCGAAGGCAGTATTGGCAGTATCCGAAGTGCTGGTAGCGGACAAAGTACTGAGGGTACCAATGGACAATTCATGGGAATCCTCATTGAGAATGTGAAGGTAAGGAAATAGTATTTTTTGTGCAAAAGCGTGAGAATCTTTTGTTCTGTGATCTTCAGCTCATGTTCACCCAAAACCAGCGCTTATCTGGCTGAAGTTGATTTCAAAGTGATAAATTCATCAGATTCACAAGCAGAAAGCATCCAACACAGCAGCAGCATAGCAGAATTCAAAGACATGGGAAGCCATATCCGAAGGAAAGGTCTTGACTATTTTAAGAATGGAATTCATGGTAATCTTTACTGATTGCCATATTTCCAGCAACCTTTTATGGAATGATTATATTCCATTAGGAGAGCCAGTTTGGTGTAATGATTAAGGCGCCATGCTAAAAACCAGGAGGCCGTGAATTCTAGTCCTTAGGCAGGCAGAAAGCCAGCTGAGGGACCCTTGGTCCGGTGACTCTCTCTGCTTTAGGAAGATGCCAAGGGCAATCAGACCTGAAAAATCTAGAAAAATCTAGACCTGATCTAGAGATTAGATCAGGGAATGAATGAATAAATGAATGAATGCTTTATTCCACCTTTATTATTTTCATAATAAATAAGCTAACATGGTGAACATATCTGATAGTCTTTCCTCTTGCTATTTTCTCCACAACAGCAACCTTGTGAAGTGGGTTGGATTGAAAGAGGGCAATTGGCCTCTCAGTTGGCTTTCAGGCTTAGGGCAGAATTAAAACTCAAGGTTTCTGAGTTTCTAGCCTGGTGATTTAACCACTATACCAAACTCTTTCTAATTGTGAGGAATCAACATTGATTTGAAAAGAAACACACACACACACACACACATGCCATCAAGTTGGTCTCAACTCTTAATCACCACAGGTAAGCCTTCTCCAAGATGATGTGTCCCCAACCTGACCTTTCAGAACTTCTAATGATGCACCCAATGGTGTTGTATTTGACTTCATCCACTTTGCTGTTCAACACCTTTTTCTTCTCTTTCTATGAGACTTCTAAAGAGAAGAAAATCTTTGCATAATGTATCCAAAATTATCGTTTGAGTTTGGTCAGCAACCTGTCCTGATTGCTCTCAGCAGCCTCAGAGGTTATTATTAATTTTATTTATTAATTAAATTTCTATACCGCCCTTCTCCCGAAGGACTCAGGGCGGTGTACAGCCTTATTTAAAACACATAAATACACAATATAAATTCCAGATTTAAAATGCATTTAAAACAAAATATTTAACAGGCCTAATTAACTAAAACGGTGATAGACCGATAAACCTATCGGTCTATCGGTTACTTGGGCACACCTGGCTTTGACAAGACCATTCAGTCCATTACTCCTGACATGCTTTGGCTGGTTTGCCTCTCTCTTGATAAAGCCAAGAAGTCTTGTCTTTTCAGACACTAGTTGTGTTCCTAAGGGCTGTGTGGAGGAGTACCTGGGTCTAGGACAGGAATGTTTGGGCTGGTTGCTGGCTTGGTTTCATTTATGGAGCCCAGCAGTACAGGATCCATTCTTGAATACTTCTTCCTGGTCCTGGTCCTGATATTAGCAAGCCTCTGGGGACCAGACCATGACCTTTTGATGCACTTCCACTTAGGTGACACTGCCTTTAAGCCATTCTCATTTTAAGGAGCTTATATCTCACTTGGAAGCCCCAAGTGAGATATAAGCTCCTTAAAACTCACTTGGATGCTGAAATTCATGATTTGCTAATGGGTGAATAACAAGATGGTGATGACTAAAAAGAAATCAATTGTGAGAGATAATGTGCTTTTTATGGCCGAGCTAGATGAGATGTAGGAGTATTTTCTCATTTAAAGAAAGACTGAGCTACAGTTTTCTTTAAGACCTTTGTCAGACATAAGAGCTCTGAATTTGATTTAAGCACTCTTGAGTGACAGAGCTGATTGTAATTCTTTCCCTAGAGGCTATATTTCTATTCAGGTTCCAGGTCCTCCACAACTAGATTACTCCCCACTATGGAAAATATAATAATACTTGGTATTATGTTTGTTCTCATCTTCAGATAGCCACTGCCTGGAAAATCCGAGAGTTATAATCTGAATATTTCAGAAGGTAGCTGGTTGGAGAAGGATGTTCTTTATTATTTAGAGATGTAGTGGGATGTTCTCTGGCAGCCATTTAAAAGGACAGGGGCACTGTATCTGACAAAATTCCCAAGAAATAACTATACGATCCCTTTAAAGCAGTGCTGTGTTAACGAACTGGGTACGAGGAGACAGTAGTCTTCACCTTTGGGGATGAACTGATGATGGTTTGCATTCCCATTCCCTTTCTTTTCCCACCTGGGCTTTGAAAATGATAGAGAGCTTCCATAGATCAGGGTTGCTGATCTGCAGGGGGTAAATTAAAAGAACAGCCAGTTCATTGCCCAGTTGTAAGTATGCTTTTGCTGATACTATATGCAAAATCTTTTTGAGTACGAGGGGAAAAAAATCCTATGTCTGGGAAAGTGATGACCGAGGGCTCTCTTCACTCTTGTGTCTGCAGCCACTTTTGCCTGGTGGGGAGGATCTGCAGCAACATGTCCCGAGTTCAAATTCTCACAATGGTCAAACAAGCTCCTTAGGTAAGTGGAGATGTGCTGTCATCTTGAGACAAGAGGAATAGATGTCACAGAGGTAGAAAGGGAGAAACAGAGCCTCTTTCCTAATAGAAACAGATACAAGCTTTGAACAAGGTGAATGTTCAGCTGGGTTGGCATGCTTGAATGGCAGGGAGACAATGCTATTAATTTCTGAACAGAGTAGCAGAGTTATTGGAGGTCTTCTAGTCCAACCCCCTGCTCAGGCAGGAAACCCTACACCATTTCAGACAAATGGTTGTCCAATCTCTTCTTAAAAACTTCCAGTGTTGCAACATTCACAACTTCTGGAGGCAAACCGTTTCACCGGTTAATTGTTCTAACTGTCAGGAAATTTCTCCTTAGTTTTAGGTTGATTCTCTCCTTGGATTTGTTTCCATCCATTGCTTCTTGTCCTGCCTTCAGGTGCTTTGGAAAATATAGACTTAGAGCAGAGCTCTTGCTATTTGCCCCGCAGTGTCAAATGCTGCTTTTATACAACAGCTTTTCCCATCTTGATAACCTCTAAATGAGTTGGATTACAACTCCCAGATTTTCCATTGGCCATATTGCCTAGAAACTATGACAAAAGAAGCCCCACACTTCTGAAAGGTATGGTGCAGAAGACTGCTCCAGGTGTCCATGAAAATCTATGCCTGAATGTCTTTGGTATGAAAAATTGAAATTCAAGAGCATGTGAGAATTGACTTTAAAACAATACATTAATTAAAATGAAATTGAGTATACTGTTCAATTGTACTCCCTTGTTTCCCCAAGAAGCTGCTGGTAGCTTTTGAGAAAAGATGGGTTTTCAAATTAAAAATTTACAGGACAGAAATGTAAATAAAATGTACATTCCCTATTTGTGAATTCCATGGGTGTAAATGCAGGAAGTGCCACCATCACAGTGAAAGGATTTCTGGGAGTTGAAGTCCACAAGTCTTAAAGTTGCCAAGGTTGGAGACCCCTGCCCTATTCAAACAAACAAATGTTATGTAGCAACGGGCCTTTTTGCATGACTGTGTCCTGCATTGATTCTTCCAAGGCTCCATTGCCTGCTCTGATTTTTGCTTTGATTCTTTGCAGGGACACAAATGCATCAGAATTTCTCCAGTGACAGGATCTTCTCCCACCAATATCTACGCCCAGAGCAGCTCCTGGAAGGGAAGGTATTGTCATTTCTTTGTTCAAAGAACAGACAACCCTTAAAAATGTTGATATCAGGTGTTCCTCAAGATTCCTTAAAAATCATCTGGTGCCACTTCTTGCCTGGAATTAGAAAACGGACAGAAGAATTGAAAAGATGCAGGGGAGTAATATGGTAGTGCAAGGTAGAGGAGCAACAAATGCAGTGCTAAGGCTGCAAATACGTTAAGACTACTGTGTGTTTCATCTTTTCTGGAGTTGTTTTGGCAAAGAGGCATGCTATATTAGTGGATCTAGTTGGTCTAGAAACCTTCCCTCGCAAGGTCTCTTTTTATGGTATTGCTATCAGAAAAGATGAAGATGAAACTGAAATACTTTGGCCACTTAATGAGATGGAAGGAGAAAAGAGCCTAATGCTGGGAACAATTGAGGGTAAAAGAAGAAGAGGACGACAGAGAATGAGGTGGCTGGATGGAGTCACTGAAGCAGTAGGCATGAGCTTAAATGGTCTCCAGGGGAAAGTTGTCCATGGGGTTGTGATGGGTCAGACACAACTTCGCAACAAACAACAGCAACATCAGAATAGAGCGAGTAGAATGCCAAGGGCAGCAGATGTTTCTATGGCTACTATAAAGAGTTGTACAATGGCAGAGATTGCTCTTCCCAAGAAAATGTTGCTAATAACATTTATATTGAGTGCAGTGCTAAACAAAGGAATTACGTAATAAAATTACTCCTTAGATTTGCTGAGATCTTTCCAAGAAACCGTATTATTAATAGCTGGAAATAAATCAGTAAATTTGAAACTATTAAATTGCATTTTCTGTACTCTGGTCTTGACTTGGAAACTGCACTTGAAGACCATTAACAAGGACTTTCCAAAGAATAACAATTAGTTCATATCTTTTCACTTTATCAAGAGACATTTTATTACATCCATTAAATAAGTGCATGCCAAGCATGCCGATGAATGGCAAAGCTGAGGTTAAGTCCAAGCTGGCACGAGTGCTGACAATCTGCTATTTTCAAATAGACGTCCCACCCAGAGTTTAATGAGTGGCCCATCACTCAGAAAAAGTGGGGCTTGAATTACAGCCAAAATAGGTAACCTAATGTCCTCTTGTGTTTTCCCATCATCTTTACCCATTTGGAGATAGGTGACCTGATGCCGTGCTGCTTGACTGTTCTTGTTGGGTTTTTTTAAATACACATGCTCAAGCACACTATTAATATTTTGGTAAAATAACCAAGAGAAATAGGGATGTAAGGATCATTGTGATCTTTTCCAAAAGGGACTTTTCTTTCTTTCTTTCTTTCTTTTGCAGGATGCTGCAGCCATTTATAATTGGCTAAGTGATTTCCAGCTGGAGTGTTATACAGCCAACTTCCTGAATGCAGGTTATGATGTGCCAACAATCAGCCGCATGACTCCAGAGGTAAAAAAATAAATAAAAATAGAGGGAAAGGCAAAGGTGGGAAAGTGCCTTTTAGTTCCTCCATGCAATTATCATTTGGGGTGTATAAGAACCTGGCCATTTTCTCAAAAGAGACACTGCTGTACACACATTGCATAGATGCTTAGTTCTCCATTGTAGATTATATTAAATGTATTTGGTTTGTGGTAGATAGTTACTTGGGCTCTTTCTTCCAGGATCTCACAGCAATTGGGGTAACCAAACCAGGCCACAGGAAGAAAATTTCGACGGAGATTGGACAGCTCAGCATTGCTGAATGGCTCCCAAATTATATTCCTGTGAGTATGGCAACTACCAAGATCTACAAGAAACCTGTGATCAACTATATCCCATCTGAAAGCATACACTCCCAGACTCAAAAAACAGCTATAGAGTGTCTATGAGGCATATTGTAATGTAATCATTATTTAATGCCACCATATCGTTGATCACCTTCTGCATAAAATGAGGTTGCATCTATAACATTGTTCTATTCCCATTCTTTTCCCCAGAGTGCTGCATCCTTTTCATGGAGGTCTCTTAGAGTATCTGCAAATGCAAACCCAATAAGCTGCTCTCTACTTTACCAGGGCTATCATTTGCTCACTCTGATAAAGTGATGATTTGAGTGAATGTTTTAAGCTATATATAAAGATGGTGGCATTTTGAAGATTGCTTTTTTTTTTTGCTTGTCAAAATGGCAAGGGAATACAGGCACTATAACCCAAAACCTTATCTGACATATGTATCTTTTAGGATCCATTTAGTTTCCTAACTCTCCCAAGTTGCATAGGCTTGGAGAGAAAGAAAGAGATTTCTAATAAAACTCAGTGTGATGTATTATTTTCTAGGATGACTTGATGGAATGGTTGAGTGCTATTGGTTTACCACAGTACCACAAAAAGTTGGTGAGCAACGGTTATGACTCCATCAACATTGTGACCGATCTGACTTGGGAGGATTTGCAAGAGATTGGCATCAACAAACTTGGTGAGAAGAAATCAAAAGCCAGAGGCAAAACCACCAGGGCTTTGGGACCTTCTGGTTGTATGTAACTAACAAGACTGTTCCTGTAAGGGTGGGGAAATTGGATCCATAGCATAATAGTCACTGCACCTCAGCTTGATCGTGTTTCAGTGATTCATCTCTCAGAACTTTTTAACTGACTTGGAATGGAAAATCTAGTCAGTCTGTACTGTTGAAGAAGAGTACTGTTAGAAGAGTACTGTACTGTTAGAAGAGTATCATGGTGACTGTGGTACTTACAGGCAAGGATAAGAACCTTAGAAAATTTATTAGCAATTAGAAATAGCAATAGCACTTATATATTGCTCCATAGTGCTTTGCAGCATTCTCTGAGCAGTTTACACATGTCAGCATATCGCCCCGAACAATCTGGGTCCTCATTTTACTGACCTCAGAATGATGGAAGGCTGAGTCAAGCTTGAACTGGTCAGGATCAAAGTCCTGGCTGTGGGCAGAGTTAGCTTGCAATACTGCATTCTAATCACTGCACCACCAGGGCTCCCATCATTTGGTAACTAACTTGGCATGAAGGAAGTTAAAATCTAAAGTATCTTGATGATGTCAGTTTGCTTGCTTTTGGCCTAAAGTGAATCCAAGAAGGGTAGTCATAAATAGTTAATCACCAACTAAGAATAATGCAGCACCTCACAAAAGCTTTTACACTCCAAAGCCTATTTGATTTAAATTTACTCCTGATATTCCATGGAATCCTAAGAAAAGTATTTCCTTATTCAAATAGATTGACAGTTTCCTCAAATTTTGTTGGCTGACTCCAATTCACTTTATGATATGTAGCCGTGAGAGAACATTGGACCTAGCCCAGGATGCAGTCTTCATTTTTGCACAGTGACAGACTCAGCAAAGCTTGCCAAGGACAGTCCCAAAAAGGAGACAGCCTCCTAGACTGTGTCCACAGAGTTTGTCTTCTGTGCAGTGTGACTTTGTAGCTGTGAGATGGATGCAGCAAGAGCAGGAAACATTGCAAATCCTTTGCTAGGCACAGTGGTATCCTAACTGCTCATGGACAGAGGCTGTCTCTTGTTTTAACAGAGCAGAATCTTGTGGTATCTTAAGGAGAATATTTGGAATATTTGTTGGTTGTGGAACACTTTGCACCTACATATACAGTACATTATTCCTTTTCCCTTGAGGTATTACTAGGGAGAGAGGCTTTAATCTGCCCCTTTCTAGCAATGAGGGATTGTGGTTCATTGCCATTATCCTAGCAACTCTGATTAAGAATCAGAGCGAGGGTGGGTGGCTGGGGCGAGACCCCCACCACAAACACACACACACACGCCCGTGAGGCGTCTTGCTTGCATGTCACACACACGCACGCTCGCTGGGAAAAAAAGGATGGATGGATGGATGGAAGTAAGGAAGGAAGGATGGATTGATGGATGGGCGACCGCTTTGAGCGCAACCCTTCTCCCGCAACTAAGGGGGTCAATGTTTTCCCCAATCCTAGGGTGTGGGAAACAGTCATTCTTTCTTCCCCTAGTCTCTCCGAGATCGCACTGCAGCGCCCATCATCCCCAGCCGGCAATCTGAGCTCGTGCCATCGATGTGGTCCTTGAACTTCCCCCTCCTAGGATGGCCGGCGTGGAGGGTGTGGTGGTGGTAAAACGGCCAGGAGAAAGCTTTCGCTCTTTTCGAGAGGTCCTCTTGGAAGGCTGCCTTGGAAAGGGAAAGTGGGGAGGGGGCAGAGATTTCTCCCTCAAAGGTCCCCTTGGAAGGCTGGGTTGGAAAGGGAAAGTGGGGAGGGGGCAGAGATTTCTTCCTCGGGTCCTTCTAGAGTCCTTGAGAAACTGATATCATACAAGGTTAATAAATTATACTCCTCCTCCTCATTGATGAGTTTTTCATCCTGAAATTGATTGAAACATTGTACCATCATATGCTGCCATAGTATAGTGTTAACAACATCTGTAAAGATGATATATGAGCATGACACTAAGTTTTTTCTATATTTCCCCCTTTATTGAAAAACTTCCATCATGCTTCTTTCTGAAAACAAAGGTCATTATAATATACCTCATTATATATTTGATTTGATGATATTTCAGTTAATAAATACCATTTAAGGTGTTAAGCTTCTTTTCTTTTTCAGCAGCAAAGTGAATTACAACTTTAAAGAACTTTATTACTTTATATTCATTTATTTTAAGTATAGATTTTAGATTTTTAAACAAATATGTTTAGAGCTTTTATATCTTTCAAGTTATTCAAATTATCCCTCAGCAGGTATATAATGGCATCCAATTCCAATATCATGTTGGGGCTTTTGAGCAAGGGAGGAGGCGTGAGCACCGCCTTTCGCTGGCATTCCGGGATTTCCCTTTGTTTAGAGCTGGGAATCCTCCTTCCCCTTTTGCACTCCCTCCTCCTCCCTCTCTCTCTCTCTCTCTCTCTCTCACACACACACACACACACACACAGACTTCTAAAGTCGATTGGCACAATGAAGGCAAAGACCACAATTGTTTTAAGAAAGAAGCTTTAGCAGGGAGGGGGGATGGGAGGGTGTTTTAAGTTTTGGCAAACAGCCAGGCCAACTGTATTGGAGAAGGTCACACAACTGGCCTTAACATTTTAGCTGCTGTCTTTTTCCTCACACTTGGGTTTAATGATATTAGAGACCCTTATTGCCCTGCCAAAAAAAAAAAAAAAGCCACCCCAACGTCTATGAAAATTAACCTTCTCTGCCAAGAGACACTGTGCAGGGTATTTTCACTATTGGTGTGCATACAGGCTTAGATTTGTGCTGGGTTCTTAGTGCTTAGAGCACTGACCTTCAGAGGCACCCTGGTCCCTTGGAAGCTAAAGGAGGACTCATTTTCATGCTTGCAGTTGTATTGTCAATTTCTGTGAGACAATGTTGTTGAAGTAACTCACTCACTCATACATTCATTCATTCATTCCTTGTGTGTGCAATCACACTTAGCCAATAAAATTCTATTCTATTCTATTCTATTCTATTCATTCATTCATTCATTCATTTATTTTGTCAAATACATATTAAATAATTATATAAATATAAGCATGAATTGAATACATAAAGGAATACAACTAAAGGGAACATTAGGACAGGGACGGTAGGCACGCTGGTGCTCTTATGCACGCCTTACAGACCTCTTAGGAATGGGGTGAGGTCAATACTAGATAGTCTTTGGTTAAGGCTTTGGGGATTTTGGGAAGAGACCACAGAGTCAGGTAGCACATTCAGGCATTAACAACTCTGTTACTGAAGTCACATTTTCTGCAATCTAGATTGGAGAGGTTCACTTTTAAGTTTGAATCTATTGTGTTCTCGTGTATTGTTGTGGTTGAAGCTGAAGTAGTCATTGATAGGAAGTACATTGTAGCAGATAATTTTATGAGCTATGCTCAGGTCATACCAAAGGCGGCGTAGTTCTAAATTTTCTAAAGCTGGGAATCCTCCTTCCCCCTTTTGCACTTTTATTGTTTTTCGTTCAAATAAATATTCATGTTATTTTACTTGGCTCTATCTTTATTTTTTACATTGACCAGTAGCTGCCTCATTTCCCACCCTCGGCTTATACTCGAGTCAATAGTTTTTCCCAGTTTTTGTGGTAAAATTAGGTGCCTCGGCTTATATTCGGATCGGCTTATACTCGAGTATATACGGTATATTAAATGTATTTGGTTTGTGGTAGATAGTTACTTGGGCTCTTTCTTCCAGGATCTCACAGCAATTGGGGTAACCAAACCAGGCCACAGGAAGAAAATTTCGACGGAGATTGGACAGCTCAGCATTGCTGAATGGCTCCCAAATTATATTCCTGTGAGTATGGCAACTACCAAGATCTACAAGAAACCTGTGATCAACTATATCCCATCTGAAAGCATACACTCCCAGACTCAAAAAACAGCTATAGAGTGTCTATGAGGCATATTGTAATGTAATCATTATTTAATGCCACCATATCGTTGACCACCTTCTGCATAAAATGAGGTTGCATCTATAACATTGTTCTATTCCCATTCTTTTCCCCAGAGTGCTGCATCCTTTTCATGGAGGTCTCTTAGAGTATCTGCAAATGCAAACCCAATAAGCTGCTCTCTACTTTACCAGGGCTATCATTTGCTCACTCTGATAAAGTGATGATTTGAGTGAATGTTTTAAGCTATATATAAAGATGGTGGCATTTTGAAGATTGCTTTTTTTTTTTGCTTGTCAAAATGGCAAGGGAATACAGGCACTATAACCCAAAACCTTATCTGACATATGTATCTTTTAGGATCCATTTAGTTTCCTAACTCTCCCAAGTTGCATAGGCTTGGAGAGAAAGAAAGAGATTTCTAATAAAACTCAGTGTGATGTATTATTTTCTAGGATGACTTGATGGAATGGTTGAGTGCTATTGGTTTACCACAGTACCACAAAAAGTTGGTGAGCAACGGTTATGACTCCATCAACATTGTGACCGATCTGACTTGGGAGGATTTGCAAGAGATTGGCATCAACAAACTTGGTGAGAAGAAATCAAAAGCCAGAGGCAAAACCACCAGGGCTTTGGGACCTTCTGGTTGTATGTAACTAACAAGACTGTTCCTGTAAGGGTGGGGAAATTGGATCCATAGCATAATAGTCACTGCACCTCAGCTTGATCGTGTTTCAGTGATTCATCTCTCAGAACTTTTTAACTGACTTGGAATGGAAAATCTAGTCAGTCTGTATTGTTGGCTATCCATTAGAAGAGTATCATGGTGACTGTGGTACTTACAGGCAAGGATAAGAACCATAGAAAATTTATTAGCAATTAGAAATAGCAATAGCACTTATATATTGCTCCATAGTGCTTTGCAGCATTCTCTGAGCAGTTTACACATGTCAGCATATCGCCCCCAACAATCTGGGTCCTCATTTTACTGACCTCAGAATGATGGAAGGCTGAGTCAAGCTTGAACTGGTCAGGATCAAAGTCCTGGCTGTGGGAAGAATTAGCTTGCAATACTGCATTCTAATCACTGCACCACTAGGGCTCCCATCATTTGGTAACTAACTTGGCATGAAGGAAGTTAAAATCTAAAGTATCTTGATGATGTCAGTTTGCTTGCTTTTGGCCTAAAGTGAATCCAAGAAGGGTAGTCATAAATAGTTAATCACCAACTAAGAATAATGCAGCACCTCACAAAAGCTTTTACACTCCAAAGCCTATTTGATTTAAATTTACTCCTGATATTCCATGGAATCCTAAGAAAAGTATTTCCTTATTCAAATAGATTGACAGTTTCCTCAAATTTTGTTGGCTGACTCCAATTCACTTTATGATATGTAGCCATGAGAGAACATTGGACCTAGCCCAGGATGCAGTCTTCATTTTTGCACAGTGACAGACTCAGCAAAGCTTGCCAAGGACAGTCCCAAAAAGGAGACGGCCTCCTAGACTGTGTCCACAGAGTTGTCTTCTGTGCAGTGTGACTTTGTAGCTGTGAGATGGATGCAGCAAGAGCAGGAAACATTGCAAATCCTTTGCTAGGCACAGTGGTATCCTAACTGCTCATGGACAGAGGCTGTCTCTTGTTTTAACAGAGCAGAATCTTGTGGTATCTTAAGGAGAATATTTGGAGTAATAGGTTACATTGTTGGTTGTGGAACACTTTGCACCTACATATACAGTACATTCTTCCTTTTCCCTTGAGGTATTACTAGGGAGAGAGGCTTTAATCTGCCCCCTTCTAGCAATGAGGGATTGTGGTTCATTGCCATTATCCTAGCAACTCTGATTAAGAATTAGAGTTCCGGTCACTGGACCGCATGAGGCAACTCATGGGCAGCTGTGACAGCTCTAAAGGGATGGAATGGTGTAATTGGACATCAATAATTGGAAGCATCAAAGCAAATTCCACATCTTGATCAGCACCTCAAGCAGCAATTGTTTTGTTAGTTTGCTAATTTCTTTAGCACTCTTCCTCCTGGAGGAACTGGAAGTAATTTGCAACAAAATAAGCTTAGATCTCATAACATCCCAATCCTTAAAATTGATCCGTTCAAAAAATTTAAAATTTCACCTGATCAGTACGGAGCATCAATTGTGAAGGACACACACATGGACCAGCACAAAAATGCCTAGGTGTTTATTCCCTCAAGGGCTGGTTGTCGTGCTTATAGGAAAGCTCCCTGCCCATTCTTCCTTCTGTCAGAGCAGCCATGTTTCAACTTTTCTACCTTGGTCTAGGTAGGAACCTGCCTTCTCCCGTTTCATAGAAGCCAAGCTCCAGGCATGTCTCAGAACTGTTACAGCTAGTCCAGTGCTTCTTAAACTTACTTCTCTCAGGATCTTTTTCCACTTTTAAAAATAATGGAGGACCCCAAAAGAGCTTTTGTTTGTATGGATTATATTCATTGTTTTTTCCCATATTAAAAATTAAAATCGATGCATTCACTATTACTAACGATTGCTTGATGGCATTTTAATATTATATTACTTTTCAACATAGGCTGGCAAATAATTTTGATTTCATGAACCTTTGAGTGGGGCCTGGGGGGAGGGGTCTTAGGACTACACTTTAAGAAACACTGATCTAAACTAGGGGTCTCCAACCTTGGTCCCTTTAAGACTTGTGGACTTCAACTCCCAGAGTCCCTCAGCCAGCAAAGCTGTCTTAAAGGGACCAAGATTGGAGACCCCTGATCTAAACCATCCTTTTAACAAGAACAGGATGCAGTGCCTCCATGGAACACGATACCATAGCATTTAACCATTCCTGTAAAAGTTTCTTCCCCACCTTCTTCTCATGGCCTGATTTAATGAGTCAGGCAGCTCAGCCACCCCATCAACCTTTGGCTGGCTCCTTACCAAAGCCATATTTTACAATGAGGAAGAAAAAGAATAGGGGAGAAAGCTTGCCCCTATTCTTTGGAGGCAGGAATTAGTGTAATTTTTGGCACTGCACCAAATTCCCAGAGTAATTGAATCCTGTTTTCAATGAAGACAGCCTTGCTTGTCCATGAGCATAAGCATAACCTAAATATGCCAACTGGCTTCATCCCCAAACAGCCAAATGTATACGTAATTGGGTGTACATGACAAATAGCTGTTGATGAGACCCCTTTTAAAAACAAATGACCCACCTCTGACCCACCTAAAACAGTTGCTCCAGTTTCACCCTTCCCACTGCTTCACTCAGCTTCCCCCACTGGCTTATACAGAATGTCAAGAACTGTAGCCCCATTCTCTAGTCACAGATTTTAAAAAAAAAAAAAAAGAATGCCGAAGGCCTACTCACATAACACGCTTAACTGGGTTATAGGAGATGGGGAAATGGCTTAGTTACTCTGCCAATTAATCCTAGAGATTTAATTCCATTAATGTAACTCTTTCTAGTCAGGGGTACTGCATTGCCTGCATAATTGTTGAAAGCCCTACAAAATAGCGCCTCTCTAGACATTCTGCCTCTGTGGCTGTTCTGGTTTTCATGGGCCCATTGTTGCACTGAGGCAAAGAATGAAATGAAACAGAAGATGGCCATGCACATTATTTGTTTTTCCCACGCTGGCCCAAGAATATTATTAGTGTTGTTGTTTTTAATTGTTATTTAAAAAGGTAGGGCGGAGACAAATGCAGGGGGACCGAAGAGATAAAAGGCAAAGCAGAGTTATTGTAGCAATGATGGTGGCATATAAATGGATAAATAAAAGCTAACCCATTCGTTTCAAGTTGCATACTGCTGGTATTCAGCAAGGAATGAATGCGCAGTGGAGGTGACTGCTGGATCATTTGTCTTGTGTAAATGCACTTAATACCCTCAAGGCACTAAAGAAAAAACCCTTTAAAGCAGGGGTCTCCAAGCTTGGCAACTTTAAGACTTGTGGACTTCAACTCCCAGAGCTGGCTGAGGAATTCTGAGAGTTGAAGTCCACAAACCTTAAAGTTGCCAAGCTTGAAAACCCCTGCTTTAAACAGATGATGCAGAAAAAAGAAGTCTTATTTTACTGGCTGCTCAGCTGAAATGGCTTCTTCCAGGATGGTCTGCTTACAGAGTTCCTTTTGGATTCCAGAAAAGAAGAGCCTTGAGCTTAGTGAATGCTGCAGAGAGCTCACTAAGCTTTCAGGCAACGGGAGAGGGTTATATATTGAACAGTAAAGTCTCTTAGGGTGGAATGCATTAACTGCACAGCCAGGTATTAATTTTGGTTGCTCATAAAAAAACTAAACAGCACTAAACCGGGAAATCCAAAGGTTGTTGGCTATAGGAAACTGAATATTGCAGAAGAAATCAATGGAAAACCAATAGCACATTGTTGGAAAGCTACATTGATATATTGAGTTGAGTTCAGCTTGAAGATTTTACCTTTAATTCAATATTGATTGATTTTGTGCCATAAAGTTAGTATCACCTCTTAGCAACCAGATAGATTTTCTCCAGGATTAATTCAATAACCAGAAACATAAAAGATCCTGAGCTCATTAATAAGTTTATTATATTCATATGACCAGCAGTAATGGTCACATAACAATATATATCTGACAAACATCCAGATAATAGTTACACTTGCAAGGGAAAAAAAAACCAAAGATGTCTAAAATTAAACCCTAATAGCAGATGGCTTATAATGTAGAAACAAACAATTTGGCTTCGCTTGGTAGAGTTGCTGTTACAGGGGCTAAAGGGTAATTTATCTAACTTGCAATCTCTGTGCCTAAAAGATCCTTTAAAAATAAATATTAGTCAAATAAGAGAATCTATAATGATAACGATAGTGCAGAAGGATGTGGCATGTACATTCAATTTCAGTTTGAACTATAGGCAAATACTTAGGGAGTAGAGGATTTTTTTTTTGTATTACTTGATATAAAAGCAATATATTGAACTGCCAATTGTGAAGGCCTGCTGATGCTTTAAATTTGCTATGTTAATGAAATGCTGACCTAATATTTATCATGGTCCCTGCATACGCCAATCTAGAAACCTTTATCTTTTTGAAGCTCTATGTTCCAAATTTTCCAAATGTTTATTTATTTTCATCCTCATAAGCTAACAGATTTGCGAATACAGGGATAAATATTAATATTTTAGCCTATATTTAGAATTCTTTCCAAGTCAAAAGGTCTGTTGGCTCCCATACAATTGCTGAGCTTGTTTTTCTTGTGTGACATGCAGGGCACCAAAAGAAGATCATGTTGGCTGTCAAGAGGTTGACAGATCTTTGTAAGAGTCAGAGCCAGGCTGAAGTCAACACTCTTAGGCGCAAGATCCCTGGCACCTTGGAAATAGTCACCATTGAGACTGTGGAGAATGGGGAGTGCCATTCTCCTCTTACCCCCAAAATGACCACTTTTCAGGACAGTGAGCTGAGCCATGAGCTCCAGACAGCCATGTCCAACAGCTGCCAAGAGACATTGACCATCAAGAGTACCCAAGGCATGTCACGAAGCCAAGAGAGCATTGGTGCACGATCTAGAGGATCAGGACATTCCCAGGAGAACATGCTGTCCCAAAGCACGTCCTCAAGCCATTCTCAGGAGAGTTTGGGTAGTGGCGAAGGGAGCAGCGGGAGCAGTGGAGGGCATTCTTTCACCCAGGCCCATCCTGCAGAGAACTCTGCCAGTACCCAGGGTCGGCCCAGCGCAGACCACTATGGGAAATTCATTCCATTGCTCAATGGACCAGATGGAGTCAATGGCTATTCTGGCAGTTGTGTGGGAAGTCCCTTAAGGGAGAGAAATCTGCCTGAGGGGATGGATCACTACCATAGACCAAGTGCTTCACCAGAGCCATCAAGCCCCCTACCAGTCCCCTCCCCCTGCACATTGCCCCATGCTGCCAGCAAGGGAACAGCCCCGTATGTCTTCATGTATCCCCATGTATTACTGAAGGGCCAGTCAGCTCCTCCACCTTCCATGCCTGAGCAGGCCAAGGCATCTACCCACTTGTCAGTCCAGAGGACCGCCCTCCAATCAACTGCCCAGAAACCTTTCTCCTATCTTCATTCCCACTGCGGCCCTACAGAGCCACCTCAGGTGCCTCCAAAGCCTAGGCCTGAGCAGCAAAACGGCGAGGGCTTTAAGCACAAGAAACGCTCACAAAGCTTGAACCGCTATGCATTGTCGGATGGGGAACCTGATGAGGAAGAGCCAGCCAGTAGCTTAGTGGGCTCTTACGCTACCCTAACCAGGCGACCCGGGCGCAGTCAGGTTTCACGGACACAACCACCTTCAGAAGCGAAAGTCTTGCGCAGTCAGTCTTTTGCTATCCGTGCCCGGAAGAAAGGCCCTCCACCTCCTCCTCCTAAACGCCTCAGTTCAGTCTCCAGCCCTTTAGCAGTTGATGCGGAGTTCGAACAAGGCCAACAGACACAGAATGGATCCTTGCTTTCCAAGGACGAAGGGGATAATACTAATGACAGACCTTGTTTGGGGAAAAACACAGCTACTAAGCTTGATAGGCCAATCTATGATGGGAGCCCAGCCCAACCTCTTCAGTCTTCCCAGATACCCAGTTGTGGTCAGGAAGGTACCAAGAAAGGCAGCCTACACAATTCAGTTCAAGGAGGCCTTGGTAACGCCAATACCCTGAATGGTAGAAGCCAAGTCTTGGAAGGCAACACTCCCAGGAGACGAACATTCAGTGAATCAGCAGTTACCACGACAGAGGCTTTGCAGCATAACCATGAAGATATCCGATCAGACACTGAGGAAGATGGTCCAGTTGAGAAGGATGACTGTGCCAAATCCCCTTGTTCTTCTCAAAACAGCTCGAGTGAGTGCATCCCCTTTGCAGAAGAAGGCAACCTAACCATCAAACAGCGACCAAAGCCTTTGGGGCAGCTGAAAAATGAGGCCCCAGCTCCAGACACAGACTCTGCTCCTGCTCAGTCCAGTGAGTTTCAAGGGGAGTCAGCAAAAGAAGCCCCGGTGTTGGAATTCAATCTCACAGAATCCGACACGGTCAAGAGGAGGCCACGGTGCAAAGAGAGAGAGCCTCTCCAAAATGTACTGAAGGCATTTGGCATGGCCATTCCAAGCCCAGGCATGACCACCACCCCACAGTATGCCCAGGCCCAGGCGGTAAGCATCAGTGGGCCTTCGCTGCACATGATGGAACCACTCCCTACCACAGGCCCATTGGAGGATGACCACATGGCATTCCAAATAGTTGAGATAGAGAAAAGCATTCTGTCTCTGGAGAAGGGGATTAGCAAGCTTCCTGTCTCTTTGAAATCAGCCAGTCCAGGGCCACCGCACAGCGAGAGGCATGGAGGACCAGCCCAGCTAAGAATACCGGCCACGGTAACAGGTAGGTTGCGGGTTTTGACGCTGGATTGGGGAAGTTGGCAATAACTTCCAGAGCTATTGCCAAGATTACTACTAAAATGTTTAATATTAGAAGAAAAAGAATAGAATAGAATAGAATAGAATAGAATAGAATAGAATAGAATAGAATAGAATAGAATAGAATAGAATAGAATAGAATAGAATAGGATCTTGGAAGTCTTCTAGTCCAGTCCTCTGCTCAAGCAGGAGACCCTATCATTTCGGACAACTGGCTGTCCAGTCTCTTCTTAAAAACCTCCAGTGATGAAGCACCCGCGATTTCTGGAGGCAAGTTCTTCTACTGGCTAATTGTCCTCACTGTTAGGAAGTTTCTCCTTAATTCCAGATTGCTTCTCTCTTTGATTAGTTTCCAGCCATTGTTTCTTCTTCTGCCCTCTGGTACTTTGGAAAATAATTTGACCCCCTCTTCTTTGTGGCAGCCCCTCAAATATTGAAACACTGCTATCATGTCATCCCTAATTCTTCTTTTCTCTAAACAAGCCAAACCCAAATCCTGCAACCATTGCTCATGTGTTTTGGTCTCCAGGCCTTTGATCATCTTAGTTGCTCTTCTTTGGTGGGGAAATTATTATTGGTAAACATTATTAACTTTACTTAATTATATTTGATAAATTTAATCTGGTTTAGATGGATTTTGTCCTGGACTGGCCCACTTCTTTATAGAAGCTAGTTCACCTGTTCTAGAGCGTGACTCTTCAATTTGAAAAAGGGATTTGGCTTAGTGAGCTACGGGGACTCAGCTACTCTTTGCTTTTTCTGTGAGAATACGGTCACTTATTCTTATTGCTGCACCTTATTGCCCAAACTCCATGGGACATTCTGCAGACTCTTCTGCATCAGATAGGACACTAAGCACTAGGGTGTTTTTTTTTTCTATTTCAGACACAACAGCCATGCCAACATCCATTGCTTCTACCAAGCTTGTATTTTCAGGACCTAAAACCATCTACCAGCAAGTCTTGCCAAACTCTCACCACACAGGTCCCTCCAGAGCAACCCATGAGACGGTGTCAGAAGTATCCAGTCCCTATCCCATGAAACCGGGTCTCAGCAATAAGCCTGCTTTCAATTTTGGGGTGCCCCTTTCACCAAGGCCTTCAAGCATGTGTCCAGATGTAATACAGACTCAGCAGCGTCTGGAACAAACCAGTTCATCTTTGGCATCCACCCTTGAAGCTGCTGAAAAGGAGATCATTGCAGAGGAAGCAGACAGGTGAGTAGAAGGCTTTGAAAGATGCATCTTCAAATGGCATTGTGGTAGGATGCAGGATACAGATGCTCCATTGGTTACAAAGAGCACTTAGGAGCAGACATCATGCTCTGATTCATTAGGACCAAATGTGTTCAGATTTTTTTCCCCAAGTTTAGCTGTAGGTTTCTGTGAAGTTACACACACGTTTTTTCTGTAATAGCTCCCCATTTCTCCCAAGATATGGTGCTTCTGCCAAATTTCTCTTCCCCCACTGCTACCATGGAGCAACCTAAAAGGGCTACCGAGCCGTCTCAATAGGAACAAGCTATGTGGATCACTTCTTACATTTTTGCACCCTGTTGTAATTGTGAAAGCCCCTTGCCTATTCTTACTCAGACTTCAAAGCAAGCAAAGCCTATGTAGTAGCTGGGCATATATGGGCACAAGAGAGAGATAATTTCTTATACCGAGCTTGGAAGTTGTTGCCAAAATGTCAGCTGGTTATGTTCCTCTTTGCCAGCCTCTGTTATTGACGGGTAGCATTAATTTGTATTGATAGAATGTCCAAGTCACTTTTATGCCAGTCTTATTGTAAAGTACTGTATTTTTCGGTCTATAAGACGCACCTCCCCCCCAAAAAAGTGAGTGGAAATGTCTGTGCGTCTTATAGATCGAATGTTGCCGAAGCCCCGCCCACCGCTGGCCCCCACCCTTTGGCCCTTTGACCCTTTGAGCAATTTGCCAGCTTGCAGCAAATAGCAATCAGCCTGGTCAGCTTCAGCCCAGCCTGATTTAGCATGGCAGCTGATTGATGGTTGGATCGGCCTCCCATAATATCACCCATCAACCATTCCAGACTGCGGGGATCACTGCTGCCCATTGCTGTCACCGCCCATCACCGTCGCTGCCTATCACTGCCTCCTCGCGCCCCATTTTCAGCCTCCGCACATCCCATTTTCGGTCCATTCCAGGCGGCGAGGATCGCCACCACCTATCGCCTCTGAATGGCAGCAATGATCAGCGGCGATAGGTGGCGGTGATCCCCGCTGCCTGGAACGGGCCAAAAATGGGACGTGCGGAGGCCAAAAACAGGACTTGCGGAGGCCACAAATGGGGCACACAGAGGCAGTGGGATGGGCAGCAGCGATCCCCTCAGCCTGGAACAGCTGATGGGTGATATTCTTGGAGGCCAATCCAACCGCCAATCAGCTGCTCGTGCTAAATCAAGCTGTGCTGAAGCTGACCAGGCTGTTTGTTGTTTGGTGCAAGGAGGCAAATTGCTGGGAGACGGGGGCAGGTTTTTTTTTTTCTTGTTTTCCTCCTCTAAATCTAATGTACGTCTTATAGTCTGGAGCGTCTTATAGTCTGAAAAATATGGTATATTGCCATAGTCGCCTTTGGAGTTTAAATGCATAGACTAGCATGACAGACCTAGAAAAAGGGTGTAGTCCTGCTTATGTGAAAGATGCAGAAATAAATGGCCTTTTATTAATGATAGATTTTCATTATCTATTTCCGGAGAAAGCAGAATTTTGGAGGCAATTCCTGTATCTGTTTCAAAAAAGAAAACATAGCTTCTGTTACAGGAAGAACTACCACTCTGTAACAGTGGAATAAATAATCAGCATTTTCTTTATTTTCGAGATTTACTTTTTTAGCCATATCTAACCACCAAGACTACCCATCATTTGAAAAGATAAAGAAAAGTGTGTGTGTGTATGCGAGAGAGACAAACAGACAGAGACAGAGAGAGATGCAACTTGCCTTACCTGTATATGCCTAAGGAGGTATTGAGCTGGAGCCAAGCCTGTTACTGATGTAAATACTTAAAAGTGCCAATTACTTTTACTGTTTTTTGTGGTTTAGTTGTTTGTTTTTGTAATTTTTCATTTTTTTTCATAAACTGTCTTGTGAGCTATCTGGGGAAAAGGGTAAGCTGCAAATATAAATTACTCAAGCACATGAGCTTTGTACTTCAAAATAAAAGTTGCCATTTTTAACACATTAAAAAAACTTTCCATATATTTATTTATTTATTTATTATATTTGTATACCGCCCTTCTCCCGAAGGACTCAGGGCGGTTCACAGCCAATTAAAAACACAATACATAGAATACAAATTAAAAACTATATAAAAAACTGATTCAATAACGGCCTAAAAATTTAGATACAATTTAAAACCCCATTTAAAACCCCCAATTAAAACCCATAAATTAAAAAAACTAACCCAGTCCTGCGCAGATGAATAAATGCGTTTTAAGCTCGCGACGAAAATATGGACACATTTTATAATATATTAAAAAATGCGACTTAAGGTAAACATCCAATATATTCAGCCCTCCATCTTTTTTCCTATTTTCTTCTTTCAGACAAACATAGGTTGTTGGGGTAAATATTATCCAAAGCCTGTCCATGATAGCTGGACAAGATAGAAAATCCTAGGAATAAAACTCCAACACCACTAAATTAAATAATAATTGGCAGCTTCTTTGTAAGGTCAGATTCATCTCTGTTCTCTCTCTCTGATGGAAGAGTTGGTCTAGATGTTGTTAATCTGAAAAATGTACAGAAATTTAACGGCAGTATCTTAGACTGGCTATAAAATATAATCTGTCATGAGTATGAAAGCAGTCCATTTTGGGGAAGACATTCCCATAACAAAGAGAAGCAATTGTATCAAGTGTGTGAATGAAATGATCTTCAGTTCCCACAAAACTGAATTGACAGGTCAAATGGGGAGATCCATCTGACTTGTCAATTTTTGCTCAAACCCTGCATTCATTTGTATTTCTCGTCTTCCGCAGCTGCTATGGGACAACACACTCAGCCAAGAACATTCTTGAAGACATCAGCAACATGTTCAACGACCTAGCTGAGCAGCTGGATGCCATGTTGGACTGAGCACCAGCTTCTCGGCATGCATTATTATAGGTTCACACTTCTAACCTGACTTACATAACAGATGGACAACCTCTGAGATGTGTCTCACAAGTACTTCTAGTTTCTCCTCCCTGCACTTTAGCATCTTGCTTACTCATCATGTTTTGCTGGATAGAGGCTCCCAGATCTTCACTTCCAGCTGGAAACCACCCCAAATAGCTACTTATGCTCTGGTGCTTCCGAGCGCTTTGACACAAGAGGAAGCAAGCACTCCAATGCAGATTGACTTGGTTTCTACCTATACTCCAGAGCAACTTATGAACTGATGGTGCACACCACACTGCAGTTACAAAGAGGTAGAAGTATCTCTACTCAGGCTATAATTGTGGAATAAGATGATCAGTGTCACTGTGAGCTTCTCCTCAAAAGGTCTCCTCCTGCCACATAGACCTGCATTTCTTCTCAAGACAAACTCATTTTTTGTACTTGAGTTTTGTCATTTCAATAGTAGAAGGATTGTGTCAATTTCTTCAGATATAGTGGTCCACTGGTTAGTTGCTGGCAGCTTGCAGTACAAGGCAAATCCCTGAGGCCTTTTCAGCATATCAATACAGAAAACACTATGTAACCAGTGGGCTTAAATCTCTTTCCTGTTCAAAAAGTACATGACATAGCCTGTGGGTCACAAAAAAAATTTGCACGCGACATTTCAAAGCAAGGTTTTGGGAAGAACTGAAAGCCACTTGACCTCTCCCAAATCCTTTGGACTTATGCAATGCATGGGACCGGAAGACCAGAGAGCAGAGAAGAGGTTTATCTTCCATTTTTTCCCCTTTCAGTAGATTCTGTGGGAGAAATGTCAACTAGTTTAGCAAACCCCCTAGTGCAGGGGTCCCCAACCCCCGGTCTGTGGCCTGGCACTGGACCATGGCATGCCAGCAACTGGTCCACGCAAACAAGCAAAGCCCCTTCAGTGGGATATAGGCAGCATGCAAAACAGTGCCCTCTCAGGTCCACAGAAAAACCTTTCTCCATGGAAACGGTTCCCTGGTGCCCAAAAGGTTGGGGGCCGCTCTCCTAGTGATAATGATTATAAAAATATGCTAACATGCCGACTGAGTTTCTGTTGTAGCCATATTGAGTGACTTTTTTCACTTAACTGTGTTCTTCTCTGCAGGGAACAAAACTCGTCTGACAGCTAATGAGAGCCGTTGCCTTTTTAGGGAAATGAAAAATGGCAGAATTTGGGCTCCAAACGTTTGCAAAACTGTTCCTTAGTCCTTTCCCCCACCCCCCAGCTCAAAGAGTGCCTACAAAGCTTATTATTAAACCCACGGACAAGAATCTAGAAGACAAGAGCCAAGTTATGGCTATGTTACCTTATTGCACTTCAGAAAAGATGATCTTCTTTGAAGTGAGAGAAGGGAGAAGTTGCACACAAATTCTGTTTATAAGCTACAAATAGACTATAGCCAAGTTTTGTTTAAAAAAAATATGCCTGCAACTATGACAGTGCCCTTCCCCTTTTCAAGGTTTCTGCTGTCTTAAAGGGTGTACCCTTTATGGAGGGGTAAGGGCTGCCTTCATTGCTAGGAAGCCCTCTGCTGATGGAACCCAGAAAGCACAATTCTTTCTTTTCTCAGAGAGGAATCATGAAAATACAAGTGCTGATTTCTTAGAAATAAAAAGGGGGAAGGAAAGTAGTAAATAGGACTAGCAAGACAAAGGAGCCTTTTAGCAGTTCTTTGCCGTAGGTCTAGTTTCTCTTCATGTTTGACTCTTTTTATCCAGTGTCAAGCAGATTAGTCAGCCGTTGGTTGATGACTAGAACTGTCAGAATAATCGCTGCAACCAGTGGCACTTTTCAAAAAGGGTCCCTTATAAAACTTTTTTTTTTCTAAATAGATTATACATTTCACACTTTACTGACTGGCAGAGCTCATTTTTTTCCCCGCTGTTGATAAAACTGTAAAAAAAATTAAAGATATGTATATATTTTTAAAATGTGGGTTTGTTATATATTTACTAATCAAAGATCTGTTGTATTTTCTGGGTGGAACCACATTACTGTCTGAGCCACTAGGAGGCAGTAAAATGCTATTCTTTCTCCTTATCGCTGAGAATCCAATCTGTTTGGTTTTTATTTGCTCTTTCAAAGAATGCTTATTTTTTAAAGAACTAGTAGTTTATTTTAAATATATTGTATGCTGTGTAAATTATGTATGGATGCAGCTGAGTCTAACCAGCCTTGGAGTAGGAAATGATGGGGAAATTACTTCATGAGAACATCTGACAGTTTTGAAAAGTTTAAATCTTGTTAAATGTTAATCATGGCTTATTGTTTTCCACTAACACACCTTACAATTTGATGGTATTAAATAGTGGAAATAATTTTCCCTTTTGATGGCCTTGCCTGGCTAGTTGGGTCTCCTTTTTTGCTTTCAGATGAATTGACTGTGTGAGTATATTATTAGCTTTAGCAGATAGAACTTAAGGGAGTTTACAAGTTTTCTTTGGAGACCATAAACCATGACTGCTGACTTTACAATTCATGTACCATGTAAATATACAAATTCTCAGGTCTCAGTGTATAAACATTTTAAAAGGAGCTGCCAAAGAGAAGAAATAGGCCCTTCTTACTCAGCCTGTTAACAGAATAACAGACTTGGAAGGTATGTTGGAGGTAACAGTAACAGAGTTGGAAGGGACCTTGGAGGTCATCTAGTCTAATCCTGCTCACACAGGAGACCCTATTTCGAACAAATGGCTGTCCAATCTCTTCTTAAAAACTTCCAGGATTGGAGCATTCATAACTTCTGGAGGCATGTTGTCCCACTGATTAATTGTTCTGTCAGTTCTAGGTTGCTTCTCTCCTTGATTACTTTCCACCCATTGCTTCTTGCTCTGCCCTCGGTGCTTTGGAGAATAGCTTAACTCCCTCTTCTTTGTGGCAGCCCCTGAGATATTGGAACACTGCTATCATGTCATCCCTAGTCCTTTTCACTGGACAAACCCAACTCCTGCAACCATTCTTCATGTTTTAGCCTTCAGCCCCCTAATCATCTTGGTTGCTATTTTCTGGGTCCTTTCCAGAATCTCTGTATCTTTTATATTATATGGTGACCAAAACTTGATGCAGTATTCTAAGTGTGGTCTTACTAAGGCTTTATCATTTTAAAGAAATTCATGCACCTTTCTATACATGGTGAAAGGCTGGCAAACCACATCAGACCTCCCGGTCCACCGCTAATAAAGGCAACTGTTCTATTAGCCACGTTGTGAGGTCTTTTCACTCCAAATCTCATTAATAATGTTATTTTGATTTATAAGGTTGTGAGGGGGAAGAGGAGAACAACAAACCTAGCCAGTTCTCACTTAACAACATCACAAATAAGTCAATCCCTCCAAAGAATCAACCTTAGAAACATATAGGTCTCTAGTTGAAAATATGTTCCCTGAAATTCAATGGAATTTATTCTTAGGTTAGCATGTCTTCTGTAGCCATCACTAAGTCTCTGGTTCGTGTCTTACTTTATCTGGGGACTAATTAAGACACATCATTTCTTTTAATCTCTTCATCTGCAACATACTTTGCAGGTCTGTATTATATTAAGGAGCATACTTGAAGAAGTTATTAAGGTGAATACCAAGCCTCATAAAACTGCTTTCTCCACAATATAAACTCTTTGTATTTTCCCACTCCTGAAAGCAAGAGCTCTTCAGCCAAATATGTTGTCAGTCTCCAGAACTGTGCTCTGATAAGCAAGTGGTGTGGCCTACAATGACGTCTATCCAGTTTATTCTCCAAAGACGACAATTTGTCCAAAAAAACCCAAAAACATTACTGTATCAAAGACAATCATTTATTACTATTCATATCAGGTGCTCTTCGTTTCTTTATACAATTTACAAGTTTTAATACAAATCTATTTTTACATCCATCCCAAAAATCTTAAATATAAAATGTACACCATTTAAAAACAAACTTGTTAAGTGAAATTCATTCCTAAGGCGATGCCCCACACTTTTCTGAAGCCCCGTCTGACTAAAGGCAGCAAGTTCTTCAGGAGACCGCCATGAAAAAGGCTTTTCAGTCATGGTTTAATTCTAATTGAGTACCACTAAGGAGAGATGAGAGTAGGAAAGAAGGAGAAAAATCATTTTCAGCTTTCAGAGAGAGAAAAATAATAATTATAGGAAGCACCTTCTCTAGGAGACTTGGTTATATATTAAAATGGCCTAAGAGGGTTTTTTTTAAACCTGTTAGGGAATCCTTACTCCTTCAGCAAAGGAATCCCTCCCTTTCTCCACATCCTGACATTTTAACCTGGGATTGAGCAGGTTTCTCAACCTCAAAAAGGATTCAGGTCTTGGACAACATTGTAGCTTGTTAACAAAATGGTTGTGTAAACCAGAATACATATTCCAAACCTCATTATTCTTAGAAATCCAGATAATAAAAAATTGAGAAAATGACAGGCTTTAACTATATGTGGACAGCAGCAAAATTGAACAAGAGGAAACGTCTAGGCAGTAAACTATCTAGAAATGTAATAAGTTCCTGATCACTTTCCCAGACCAAATCAATTGGCGGTCACAAATCAATAAACTCTGCTTGTTGTATGTGGAGGCCCATAGATCAATTTTCTAAAAACCTTCCAGCTAGAAAACCCTTTTTTTTTTCCAGGAAAGTGTCCCAATACTGTCAGGCATCAATCTGTGATTATTACCTGGCAAAGCTGGATACCATTTTGCCCACTATGGAAAGATAATGTCCCCTCAGAGCATCGTGGGATTAGTCACAATCAATCAGTAATTTTAAATACAGCAGTGAGAAATGAATTGGGATTGTCTCACCTGTATCTATGGCAGTTGGGTGTGTTACACTGCAGCTCAAAAATCTGACCAAAACAGTTTTTAATTTAAGCATCTCCCACTGTTTCACCTGCCTGTTATGTCTGGGACAGTCTTAATATGGAACATATAATATAGCCTTAAGGAGAATAATCTGAAGAAGTGAAAAAAAAAGTGATAGCAGAACGTAGTTGCGCTAGCCTTCTGCTTAGAGAAAATTACTCACCATAGCTAAACTGGCCTTTAAGAAAAGAGATAGGTGTAGGGGTATGCAGGTTTCCACCAGAAAATCTCTTTTCTGGGGGACAGACTTTGGAATGAGGTATTTTGTGTTCATAAGTTCACTAACTTGAGCTTCTGCTCAAATACGCTTTGAAGTATAGGCAAGGACAACATTCAGCTAAAGGCGTCTCTCTGCTGGGCCCGACAAGTGACCATCCAGCCCATGGACTTGAGGCAGGAAGAGATACGGCCAGCGTCACCTGCCTTCACTCATTCAAAGCAGCTGGAGACACTTGCCTGCAAATGAGCTCTCATAGACGGAAATACAAACTCCTTCCACAGCTCTGCTTCAGGCAACTTTGTGGGACACTTTGACTTCCATGCTTACAGGATCGCATGGATTCTTGTGGCTTCCCAGTCCTTGGGTGTGTGTGTGAGAGAAACATTACCACACATACCCCAATCTAACCAACTAGTATGGAGTGTTAAGAAAATATGGCACCTGGCCAAGCTGAGAAACCCACAAACTAACTTTCCCCATCAATGCTTTCACCATATGGATGAAAGGCCTGGCTTGCTAGTTAGGGATAACAGACATCACATCCCAGGGGAATTTAATTTGAGAGCCTGTCTGCAAGTCACTTGCATCCAAGTCTCTCCAATACTTTACTTCAGCCGTGGTTTGTTCCTTTCTCTTACAAAGGGCAGTCTCACCACTATATTAGGAGAGGCAAATGTTGTTACGGCAACTGCAGCTGGGTCTTTGGGTCTTCCCTGCAGGGCCTAGCAGGACAGGAAAGCCAGACACACTTGAACAGAAACAACCAACAGGAGGGAGGTCACCAAGTGACAAATTAAAGATTCAAATCGTGGAGCCTGAAAAAGTTATCACGGACAATTCCTGCTCTTAGATCCATGTCAACCCGAGGGATTCCAAGAAGCATCACTGGAGGACGTCCTAAAATAAATAATGGCAAGGACAGCTGTCTGTGTGTCATTGTCCCAATGTCAACCCTTTGCCTGGACCCCTGCTGACCTTTCAGTCAGACTATAGAGGGATTCCTGTGTGAGGCTGTTACTCTCCCTCTCTGCTAAGTGACAAGACTGGGCACAAAAGGGACATGCAGCCCTCCAGGGCACATCCAACCTGAGGGGATTAAAAAGGAGAATTCATGCCCAGCTTAGTTTCAAACTGCAGCTTCTGTCTCTTCTGGTAACGCACCCGAACCCTATAAAGAGAAAAAAAATAAACAAATGAAGAAACAAAAACAGGAAGTAGTGCTGTTCTTACAATCTAAGCTACCCTAAACCTTGCTCAAAGATTTTTTTTTTATACATATACATTCACATGATTTGATGCAGCTGTTTTTAAGCTGTTTGGAAAGTTATCAGAAATTTCGCAAGTTAACAGGCTTTTCTGCAAGAGCAGCTTCTCCTTGGTAAATCTTCTGTGATACAAGGATTGATTTAGGAAAAAGCCACCATGCAAGCTTGTTTGGAAAATTTAGTAAAGGAAGTCAGTAGTGAGGAACAGCAATTTAGCCGATTAGTTTTAAAAAAAAAAATCCTAGGTGCACTAACAGTTTTGTCTGATACACACACTGCATACACAGCACAGTTTGGAGGCTCTCTGACTTGAGTATCTCTTTTTAATAAGCCTTCTTTGATAACTGGAAAGAAAATGACTTCCAATTATATCATGGTGACCTGCAGAGTATTTCCACATTGCATATTTGTCAAAGGGTGCCTTGAATTCTTGGCCTCCTCCGCGGGCATCCCTCCATGCCATGGGTTAATGCTTCTTTCCTTTCATAGCTGTTTTGCCCCTAATCCTTGCCAATGTATTCTTGATGTTCCAAAGGCTCCAGTTTTACAATGAGACCATTGTACAATAAGTAAATTTGCACCTGGTGGCGCGGTGGTTAGAATGTAGTACTGCAGGCAAACTCTGCCCACAGCCTGGAATTCCATCCTGATGGAGCTGAAGTTTGACTCAGCCTTCCATCCTTCCAAGGTCAGTAAAATGAGGACCCAGATTGTTGGGGTCAATGTGCTGACTCTAAACCGCTGTAAAGCACTGTAAAAGCAGTATATAAGTCTAAGTGCTATTGCCATTGGTATGGCTAAATAGCACAAAATGGCTAAATAGCACAACATTATTCTCCTTTTGAAGAGGGATGAGGAGGAGGAGGAGAATAATGATATTTTCTTTTTGCAAGATAGGAGTTTTTCTTTTTAACAAGAGAAGCAAAGAGCAAGAGGGAAATGGGAGGTAAGATTACCATACAAGCTTTAAGGCTATTACTTAAAAGAGCAGTGCCAGTTTGAACCAGTAGGACACACTTCATTTGCAGTCCAGGTTTGCAACACACATGCTCTGACCTACTCTAGGCATACTGTGGGGAACAGCCACCCATCTTCAACCTTCACCAAAATGCCTTTCATATATATATAAATAGGTCAATTTGGTGATGTCATGGTATATAGGAATGACTTTGTGAGGCAAGGCAAAAAAGCAACTTAGCCCACAGCATGAATGTGGGCAGGGCAAAAGGTTCACAAGAGACCACCCCTAATTTCTTGGGTCGTAAAGGGGATGTAGAGAAAAATATATTTTCAGACTTGCAAGAGACTGTTAAAGAAACATGACAATCAAGTAGAATTAGCTCATCTAGCCATGTTTCCTCTCTGGTCTACCTCACAAGGCTGAAAGGTTTCTATGCATGATGGGATGCTTTTTATCATTTTGTATGAAGGTGCTGTAGAAGCCAGTAGCCGTAAGGAGGTGTCAACATGCGGGGGGGACGGACGCTCTCTTGCACATTACTCATTCCTTTGACAAAGGGATGTGTTTCTCTATTTCTCATCAATCTAATGAGAGATACCACCCTACCTGCTTTAACAAATTCCAAGACTTACTATATATACAAAATACCTGAAGTACTAGAAATGCTAAGCAAGGCTGGATTACTTAGTGAATTATTCTTACCTGATTTCATGGAGTTTGACAGTCTCATTGATTATCACCACAAGGACAAGAGAGAGCAAACCCAGCAGCCAGGAGGCCATGGGAATGTCATCCATTTGGTAAGTCACAGGAGAATCAAGATTCACCCACAGTTTCAAGTCCAGGAAGGTCTGAACAATCTGGCCCAGCAACCTGTAATATAAGGAAACAATCCGTGAGCAACATCATTCCTGGAAGGGAGATGCTGTCTTCTCCCAAATGTGGCTGCTGGCAGAAGAGAATGCATAATGGAACATACAGAAGCAGGAAGGAAACCTTGAATTTTAATAAGAGCCAGTGGGATCCACCTCATATAGGGGAAACCTGTGAACCTCAAGGTGCTGCTGAAATGCAAAAACCAGTGTTCTTCACCACTGGATGGGATGGCTGGAGTTCTTGGGAATTGCATTTTACAGTATCTGAATATCCACAGGTTGCTCATTCCTGACACATCCACAAAGAAATCTGCAAGATGATGGAGTAGGCCAGGAGTTCTTAACCTAGGGACTAGAGAGCCCTAAAAGTGTCCAAGGATAGATTCAGGAGGGTCTGTTTATTTGGATGGGAAAGCATTATATTCCCTGACCACTAATTAAATTTTACTTTTTCATTTAATAAACAAAGTAATATGTGGCCTCTAGACTGCAAAGATATGAATTTCAATAAATCTCACTACCTAAAATTATTTATATTATTTTTGATACATATATTGAGCATATATTGACTGCTTTTGTTATAGAATCTATGTCTTTTATGTGATGCACTGAAATATAGTTTCTGGGAATACATCTGGAGGTTTCTGGGAATACATCTGGAGATGTTCAAAGTAGTCCATGATACAATAAGATTTAAGAATTCCTGGTCTAGACCATGAAATACCTTAAAAGTGCCAAGGCTAAGGAAATGATTAGGAATTTGAAAGGAGACACAGAAAATTGGAGCATTCCAGAAACACATATCCATAAAATGACTGAAATGTGATGCTGTTTCCCAGTCAAAATATATATATATAGAATACATCAAAGGAAGTACTTAAGTGATAAAGGAGTCCTGGTTAAAAACAAAACCAACTTGTTTAAAAAGGCTGCAGTTTCCAAGAATTAGAAAAGAGACTCACACAACCACTACTGTCAGAGTCCACCAGAAGTTAGTGAAGGGGCTTTTCTTCCACAGTGGTTTGGTACGATGGACATGGGTGACTGATATAAACACTGCAAGGAAAAACCAACTTGTTTTTTATTTGCAGCTTTGCAGCAGGTAGGCCAAAATCTACCCAACCGCATATTTTATGCAGGCAAGACCATTCCTTACCACAATATGAAGTAAGGATTAAAAAATGCTTACCAATGTGTAAGACAATCATTCCAGCTGTAAATTTCTGGGCTAGGAGAAGAACATTGGAGAAAGTTCCAAACCAATCTGGAGGACGTTCTGCTCCACTAGGGGGGGAAAAATGGATGGATCAATGTTGAAAGCATAAACATACTTCCTGTAAAGGGATGGATCAGGAAGGGGCCTTATGAGTAATCTGTAGGTTCTGCAATTCAAATTAGCAACCTTCTTTTATTGGACTAACTGGTCAACCACAGATGGTCATGGATATAGCATTATAATAAGGCAATTGGTAACCAAGAACTTCCTAAAAGGAAAATGTGTATTTCTTCTGTCCCCCCACCTCAGTCCGCGAGGCACGTGAAATGACTCAATTAGCTGGCAATTTAGTCCTTGGCAGCTATCAGCTCTGGCAGCAAACCAGCGAGCGTCTGCCAAGGTTTTCTTTTATCTTTCTTGATGCCAGCGTGTCAACCAGGAAGTCAGGAACAAACAGCACTCCAAGCCAAATGCTCAGTCAAATAGTTCAGCTCAAGTTTTCTCCAGTCAGTTGATTTGTTCGTCACGAAGTAGTATAGCAGCCCCTCCTGCTTTTATACCCTGTGGGGTGTGGCTCCGTGACTCAGCACCTTCTAGGCCTGCCCCACCCCTGCTTCTGTTGTTCCCGTCTCTCTTGTCTACGAAACCTGGGATCTAACCAGGACTGATTGTCCACAGCTGGGTCTGGGAGCATTGCCTCGGTGGGGGGAGATACAGGAGACAGAGGCCTCGTTACTTCCTCCACCTGTCCTGCCTCTGGCTCCTGGAGCTGAGCTAGAGAGGCCAGCCTTGCGGAGGGGAGCCCTGACAGCCCTCCCCACTTACTCTCTGAGTCACTCTGGCAGGGGGCCAGGCCCGGGAGAGGGGGGGCGCTGGAGCCACAACAGTATGTGTGTGTATGAATGAAAGTGAGTGAGTGAAGGAAAAGGCCTTGGCAAAATTATTAACACCTATATATACTTTATCAACCATGATAACAATCGCAATGTGAGGAAGGTACCTTCTAGAGTAAATTATGGCATCAACAAGCTCTTGAAAATGACAGATTTACATCTGAGGTGATCTCAGAAATTCAGAAAGAGCAGAGGTGAATTAACATAACCAGGATCTAGAAGCTAGGAATTTAGTTTTTTGCCCACATGCTTAGCCACACAGCCTGGAAAAAGCATCTATTCTATGACTCTTCACAGTTCTATTTTTTTTATCTCTGTGAAAAAAAAATATTGTAGACTATGCCAACTTGGAACAAAATATTAAAAGATGTCAAGCTAAACACTGCATATACCTACAGCACAAGGCTTCCAGCTGCTATATTTGGGAACTTCAAGAGATCCCTGAAGCCTACCTTTGCAGCACGAGGGAGAAGCAGCCTGTGACATTCACGCTGAAGGTAGATGAGTTGAAGTTTGCACAGTAATCTTGCAGCAAGTAGCCAAAACAAGCCAAGCAGGAACAGATGGTGAGGCTGAACTTCAACAGGAAGCAGAAGAGGAAGTAATGCTGAGTCTACAAACATTGCCAAGAAGACCAGTGTTATGTGGGGAAGATGACTCAAACACTCTCCCTGCACTATCCGAGTTGCAATTGCAAAAGAGCCAAATTACCAGATGCACCACTATACAATTGGGCTGCTGCTTAAAATAAACTGGATTGTCATAGGGGCCACATGGCTGCTGATACTGATGATCTGTGGTTTGGGAAGAATAAAATTAGCCATTTTCTAGTGATTTGGAGGAAATGCATTGCTGACCTTAGGTGGCTTTCTCAATGGTATAGAGCAGGGGTCTCCAACCTTGGCAACTTTAAGACTTGTGGACTTCAACTCCCAGAATTCTGGGAGTTGAAATCCACAAGTCTTAAAGTTGCCAAGGTTGGAGACCCCTGGTATAGAGTCCAGAAGATTCAGTTACTTCTTGGTTACTGAGAAGAGCCCTTGAAAATCAACTACAGAGATTAGATGTGAACTTCTAACAAACATACTGAGAAAATTGTGAGCATGGCAATAATGTCCTCTGAAGTTAAAAACAAAAACATTTGAAACCATCAGTATCAACAGACCGACCAGATTCAAAAACAGTCCTTCCATGCTTGGTTCAACATCACCAGCATAGTCTCCAAAACCCAAAGTTCCAAGCTAAGCCCTCATATTCTCATAGGCAGACACTCGTGATCTTTGGTACTATGGACGTTTTATGATATAGTATAGTTTAAAAGTATCATATTGTTTGTGAGTCAGCAGCAAAGAAACTTAATAAGTAATTGGATTTAGATCTGTCTGATGCAAAAGAGGAAAGAAAATTTGTTTATTCCCAGCCAGAAATCTAAGAGAATACTCTTGCATAAGCTGGAGCTTGGTCAATAAGGCATCTATTGGAAAGGAAGGCGGGATCATTTATAAGCAACTGTCTAGAAAATTAACCCTTTATAAAGTTTTCTTCTACTCCAAGCAAATAAGACATCCAATTGAAACATTGCCTTACCTTTTTAGGAATGAAGATCAAGTTTTTCCCAGTAGCCATTGACATAATGGAACTATGAGGGGGCTTTCCCAGAAGAGACACACTTGAAACAATAATGAGGTAATTAATGTGAAAGATAGTTTAGAACATTAGAATGCAACAAACAAATGAAACAGTTGGACATCTTGTCAGGTTCACCCCAAGAACAACAGAGATGTCAGCCCAAGTTCAATTCTTTTATTTGCTCACACCAACAGACGGAATCTTGCCAGGCTAAACCTTTACTATTCTCACCCCAGGAGATATTCTTTGGGAGATTCTTGCGAGTGGCAATCTTAACTCTCCGTCTTTAACCCAGCTTGGGACTGTGTTGCCATTTGTTTTGCCCCCTTCCTGAGAATGGGTTCCCTCCTTCCTGGGAAACTACCATTTCACTGTAATCCATTATACCACCTCCTCCTTTGTAGGCACCCTCCATCTACTTCTACATTGGAAGTAAATAAAGTTTTTGTGATCAGGAGCCACAATTTATTTTTAAATATTATCGGTAGTCAGGGACCACGAGAATTAGATCAATAACACCGTGACATTACAAACAATACTCAACTTCTGTGGAGGTTAGTAGCTTCAAGAGATTTGTGGTTTAAGATATTGTAACTCTCACTGAAAAGTTGCCACAGCTTCCCCCCACCCATCCCATCCATAATCAGCAGGAAATTATTCAATCAACGTTTACCATTTTTCCTTTGCCTTCCAGTGGTGCTGTCCAGAGGACCACCAAACTGGGGCTTACAGTAGTTTTAGGTTGCCCATCCCTGTCTACAATGACAGAGGCAATCAACAAAATCAGTTCAAATGTATCAACTTATGTTTTCCAAAGACATGCAATATTTGTTCACTGTGTCATCCACTGAGAACTCCCCCATATTATAGACCTCTAGCACTGATGATGTTACCTAGTTTTGGTAATGAAATGTCTGCAAGAAAACAACTGAGCTCCCAGGAGCATATAAACCCAGGAGCATATAAAGAGATTGTATAATGTGTTGCTTGAAATAGATTCGGAAAAGGATTTGGTAAAGGATTGTATGATAAAATGGGCACAGAATATTCAGGAACCAATAATGTTGGAAACATGGGAGAAAATTTGGGTTAGAAATGTTAAGTTTACACAAGCACAGAATTTAAGGGAAAATTTTTATAAGATGTTTTATAGATGGCACTTAGATCCCAAAAAATTATCATGTATGTATCCTAATATCCAAGCGAAATGTTGGAGGTGTGATTGTGATGATGCTACATATTTTCATATTTGGTGGACTTGCAAGAAAATTAAGGTCTTTTGGATAAGAATTTGGTGGATTATTCAAAATGTACTGAAGAAGAAGATAAAGTTCCTGCCACAATTTTTCCTTTTGGGAATTATAACGGATTGTACAGGGATTGAGACTAAATTGATTCTGAATTTAATAACAGCAGCAAGACTGTTGATTGGACAATACTGGAAGAAGAAGAGATACCTACAATAGAAGAATGGATATTGAAAGTTATTAATTTGGCTGAGATGGCTAAAATCTCAGCTTTTTAAAAGACAATACGCAGGAAAGATATTTAATTGAATGGAAAAAATGGATTGATTATCTACAAAATAGATATCAGATTAAGAAATATCAGATTGCCTTTGAATAATTAGAAAGTTATTTTATGTAATGGGGAGGGGGTTGGGAGATGAAAAGCTTTGGATGTGGTTATTTGGATTGGAAGGGAAAATTTTATTCTATGTTTGGTTTATGTATAACAATACCTTGTGATTGACCCGGGAAGCCGGGGGGGGGGGGTTTGGGAGGGGGGGGGGAAAAGGGGGAAAAATGTTTTTGTTTTTTAAAACTCTTTCAATAAAAAAAAACAAAAAAAAACAACAAAACAACTGAGCTCAGAGACCACCAAGGACCCCCTCCTTTCACCCTTGAGCTACAAATTCCGGTATTATCCTTTATTAGAAAATAGCTGCTGTATGGAAATTGCTCTAGTAGCCTGAATATCAAATCCAGCATTCCATATCTTAACTTTGCCCTTCTTAATGTAGGAAAGGAAATCACTCCCTGAAAATATGGAGGGGAGGGTTACTACGGAGAGCTTACCTTAGCAATGGGTAGCAGAAGCACGAAAGCCACAATATGTCAGTGGTACTGAGAATGGGAGGCAGTTGTGCCAGGCAAGACAAGAACTACATACAACAAAGCAAAAGGCATCATCAGAAGCAAAGCTGGAAATTGAGGAATCAACAAAACATCAAGGACATCTAGAAGAAACGTATAATGAAGATCTGACTATCTCTGAGGGTTTCAAAATCAACTTTTATTTATTTTTAAAAGAAAAATAACTTACTTATTTTTAGAGAAATATTTGTGGCATACTGTAGCTCTGCTTGAAAAACCTAAGATTTATGCCTGTGTAAAACACTTACAGGAAAACTCACAAAGAGACCATGAGGAATTTAGGTAAGATATCTGCTTACTGGATACACACACATCCATTTGTTCCTGTGCTTCTTTCCCCCTAAAAAATAATTGCTAAAATCTATTACCTCCAAAGTACTCTCTACATTTCTTTCATTTCCCTAACATTTATATTGAAAAAAAAATAGGAAGTAACAAATTAAAGCAATCTAAGACAGAATCCTTGAGATAAATAATTTCTAGCACTGGATCCCTGGGAGGCTACAATTTTCTACTAATACGCTTTTTCTGCTTCATGAAATTGTTTGGGATAACTCACCTGAATGATGACCAGAGTCAGCTGACACTGCAAGAGAAAAAGGAAGCACTTCCTTATGCCATAGGTTGCATGGCGGGCCTAAAGTGAACACATGTTTAGGATATTATTAATGTATGAGCAAACCAGCAAATCTATTACCTACATTAGAGGCTACTGTTACAATAACAGATAATATTTTTATTAAGAAGCAATTTTTCAGAGCAAATACTTTCCAAAAAGATCTGGAGGAAGGCAATTAATACAATAAATTGATCTACTTTTAATTAATCAAAATTAAACAAATCAAATGCAAATCAAAAAAAATGCAAGCCTTTCAAATGCTTTCTCAGAATTCAAAATAATTTGAAGAAATGAACTATTAAATTTCTTAACCTACTGAATAATATTCAGACACCACTTTACCTTGATGAACGCATCTTTTCTTTTATGTACACTGAGAGCATATGCACCAAGACAAATTCCTTGTGTGTCCAATCACACTTGGCCAATAAAAAATTCTATTCTATTCTATTCTATTCTATTCTATATTAGTAGTAAAAGGAAGCATACCAGAAATTTACCTAGATTGATTTGAAGTAAGATACTTATATCTAATTTAGCCTAGAAGCTAGAAGAGATATATTAATAAGTTATGATCATAATTTTAAGATGACAGTTTGATGGATGTCACAAGGGTAGCTTCTACCCTCTTGAAGGGAAAATGGGCTTACTTGCTCTATAAGTCTGATGATCCCAATTGTTTCTTCAGGACAAATAGACAAGGAGCAGGATAAGCTATTCAGCTGGCCAGAGAGCTGAAGAGGCGTGAGCTCATCAGAAATATGGGTCAGGTTTGTGCTGGTAGCATAACCAAAGGTCTCCCAGGAGCATCGAGAGGGATAGAGAGGATCCAGTGCTATGCTGTATAGGTAATATGACATAAGGAAGATTAATGCAACAGGGGAAAAGCCAGAAATAATGAAATAAAAAGCGATCTAAAATAATACAATGCTGGTTGTAAACAAACAATGAAAATTGTAGATTATATGTTAGTGCTTAATCAAAATGACCATTATCATTGACAACTAATCAGGATGCCTACATAACACTTCCAGAATCCGAGGCTATGATTTCCAGTGTAATTTCATTGACAAATTGTGTCCTAGATGCTACTGCCGTACACCTCAACTCTCCGCTATACATTTATTTATTTAGCATATGGCTTCTACAGAGGGCATGCAATCACTGATATACCAATTTAAAGCATCAGCAAATATATCTATATGCAGTATATATGTATAGGATGCATGGACAGTACAATATAGGAGATAATGCATTAAATTAAGATAAAACCATAATAAAATCCCCATACTATGGAGCCACAGAAATGGGACAGATGTTATAATTTGATACCTAAGGAATCTAAGGGGTATGAACTGTAGACTACTCCATGACAGTATACCCCTGGCAGCATTCTGTCTTAACAGTCTATACACCTGGCAACCGAACGGGATATTGCATCTCTCACAGTTAAAAACAGCAATTAGACTACAACAGTTCTTTTAAGAATGTACTGACAAAGGATATTGGACCCCAGATCCATATTTGGCAATTAAACACAGAAGGCTTAAGTAGAAATAAATGTAAGTACCTAAGAAGACTGGCCATAGATAATAGGCTAGATGTTATAACACTACAAGATTCTAATTTGGCTGATGAGGAACAGATTAAAGCTGGAGGGAAGATCCTGGAAGATGAAATTGTAGTTGACTTAATATGTAATGTCCATGGCTCCTTAATGTATCCTCTATACATCAGTATAAAAGATGGTTTGGATTTTCAGTTCAGAATCTCTTTACCTGATAACTGAATGGAAGTACATTTGCTGTTGACTTTAAGAGAATTGTAATGCCCAGCCTACAAGACCACAAAAAGGGGGTTAAGTGGCTAGGAAAGGAAAAATCAATTTAGTGCTAAGACTAAACTAAAGTTTGTGATCTTATGCTGCTCTGAGAAAAGTTCGATTTGGGTGTTGTGGTTGCCCGCTCCTGAATCAGACCACACACACGAATGACTTCTATTATTGGTTGCAAGGGTGAACATGCAACTTGTACTTTCAAAGGCATGAAATGCGCTCTGAGACAAAGCAATGAAAAACAGCAGAGAAGTCATCCCAAAGGCAAAAAAATCAGGAATGAGGTCATATATTTCTCAAAATCAGAAGATTAAATCCTGAAGGCTGCTGCTTTCTTTTTCTTACCTGATATCACTCTGAAGGAAAAGGCAATTGTTGCGCAAGTTGGCAGAGCTACCCAGGCAGCAAGTGACTTCCCCGTATTCCTGCATGATCTTGATCATCTCACACATGGCTGGCAAGAGAAAAGGAAAAAAAGAACTTACCCCACGGACACCCTCTAGCTTTCTTTGTTTCGACTAATTTTCATTTTTACAAATAATTACTGAAATATTATAAGAAAAAGAAAAAAACAGAAAAGAAAAAGTGCAGAAAAGAATAGAGTTAAAGAATTTGTTTTAAAGTTACAGATGGGACTTCCACTCTTCTTTACAGAGGTTGCAAGCAAACCCGTTATCCCTCCTCCCGCACTTTACAATAATCCCTCCTGCCACTTGTTCCATTTTTTTTTTCAGTTGCCAAATCTAGAAATCACCATTTCACCTTTTATAAATTTTAGCAAAAAGTCTATAAAAGGTTTCCCCATCTTTTAAAGAAGTATGTATTGTCCTGTCTCTGATAGAAAATTCAGTTTTGCTAACAATGCCATCTCTACTACCTTCACCATCCATTCCTTCATTGTGGGTATTTCAGTATTTCTCCCTTTTTGTGCATATAATAATCTTCCTGCAGTTACCATATATAAAACCAGTCTTCCGTAGGTCTCTCTTAAACGACTATCCATAAGTCCCAATAAAGAGAGTTCTTGTTTCACCCTCTAGCTTTTCGTAGTGCCTTTCAATCTGAGCAACACAGAATCCAGCCAGCCTGACCCTCACTTACTTTCTGGGGTGGAATCTGTAAACAGAGGAACGAGCAAAGGCACGTTGTCAATGTTCTGCAGGTGGGGTCTCACCTGGTGGATTCCCCGGGGTAGTTTGGCCTAAAATAAACAAAGAAAACAAGCAAAAGAAAGATAACTTATTAGGACCCATAGTCCCAAAGTCAGTTGCTCTGCGGATCCATGCAAGAAAGCCCGTCTGCTCTTATCAATCGAGATATCCCAAACTCAGTGCAATATAATCAAGTTCTAACATCCGGTAATATAAGAACTACAAACCAGATCAAGTTGGTATCTCTTGCAAAAAGATTTAAGTGATTCAACTTACATTTCCTTCCTTCCTTTCTCTTCCACTTTTATTATTTTTAATAAATAACTCAAGGAGGTGAACACATCTAATATTTCTTCCTTCTCCTATTTTCCCAACAACAACAACCCTGTGAGAGGAGCTGGGCTGAGAGAGTGTGACTGGCCCAAGGTCACCCATCCGGCTTTCATGGCTAAGGCAGGACTAGAACTCACAGTTTCCCAGTTTCTAGCCTGGTGCTTTAACCACTAGACCAAATTGGGTCTTAATAAATATTTGGTACATTAATGAGGTTCCTTGCTAATAAAGTATTTAATGAATGAGGTTCTTTGCTAATCAAATATTTTCTTTACATAAATTACGAACTTCTAGATTCATTTTTCCTAGATTCTGGCCTTGTCAACCCTTTGAGGTAATCCAAACAGGAAACCAAGTACTAATACTACCAAATACTTACTATAACCGTAAGATTAGAGTAAAAGACTCTTGGAAGTCTGAAAGGATTTATCTCCTTCCCTGCTTTTACTTTCCATAGACCGAGGGAGGGTCCCTTCTGAGATTCCCATACATGAGGACTTCACAGAAAATAATTACTGGAAATAATGAGAATTTACTGTAGATATATTCATGTGTATATGTGAATAATTAAAGTTAATTTTCAAGACTGAGATAGCTAATTATTTTTCTCTAAGCCACTGAAATAACTTTTACTCTCTTTTTTCAAGACATAATTTTCAGAAGGGGAAAAAAAACACTTCCTTTGCTGCAGTCTCTGGAAATCCTCCAAAAGTTGATGTACAGTGATGTTGCACTGTAATTTCTAATGTGACAAAAAGGAATATGAGATATCATTAGCTATATTGTTAAATACAGAAAGAGCCGCTGTATTAATTTGCACTGGATTAAAATTTAATTAAGTCAATCCAGTGTAGCTTTGTCTACTTTGTCTTGACTCTTCATTCAGAATTCTTAGTGCTAAAAAAATTGCACAGCTGCATTCTGCAGCCAGTAGGCATCACTTCCTTGCATCCGATGATTATATCCTTTGAACTGCACGGGTACACTTGAGCTTCTGCTATTTGGATAGTCTATAAAAGGTGTCATAATGAACTCTAATCTCCCATTACATATGCTAATACATCCATGGGAATTTGAGGTAAGCAAACTGTTAGATTAGGTAACATGCACTAAATATACATATCGCTTTAAGTCTCTAAATTAAGCAGAGCTTTCTTCTCAATACCTTCCTACCTTCCCCCCTACTTATTAATCATGAGATTATGCAAGCATCCAAAGCTGCAACTGCTGAATTGCAATTGCTGAGAATGTATTCTGGCCAGGAAGGAAATGTCAACTGTACCCTGTTACAGTCCTCCAGGAAACTGGGGATGTCACTGTCTGTTGGCTGGAAGCTAATGAGATCCGAGTGGCCTTCCTCCTCCATCAACAGAATCCCCTCCGCATCTTCTCGGGAGACTGAGGACAGAGAAGACAACAATGTGAAAATAGAAGACTGCTATAGCAGCTCTTCATGAATCTCTAATGTCGGGCATTCCCTCCCCAACATTTCCCCACAAGGCACTGTGACAGCCCAGAAGTGCAAATGCTGATTTTCTGTGTTACATCAGCTGACAAATCCCACTCAACATTCCTAAAATAAAAGGTCTTAAATAACTCATCTTAGTCAGTGTCAAAAGCATGATCTCATATTCAGCCAAGTTTTAACTACATCTAATGGTTGCTAAAGGAGTATATCAAATAGAAAAGCTTAAAAGTACTGATGCTTCCAGATGGATGGTTGGTAGCAACCTGTAGTGAAAAGACAGGTAGCCGTATAGGGAATGTTTGCTTTGTATCTGTATTTCAGATGGGATCCATGGACTTGGGTGAGAGATCCCAAGTTGGGGAGGAGTGCTGGTTCAACAAAGGGGGAAGTAGCAGGCAGTAATATCTCAGTGATGATGGGCAAAGGAAGATATAGTAGAAGACAGAGGGCAGATTATTCTCGGGAAGGTGAGAGTCCAGATGGGGAACAACAGACTTCATCTGAACTCTGGCTTTGGGGCCCTCTGGTTCTAGGATTACATCGTCTTTAGTACTGGATGGTGTTGCACTGCCCAAAATAGATACTGTGCAGGATCTGGGAGTCTTCTGATTGTGTCTAGAAGGACCTTTGCACAACTTTGTATTGGGCTCCAGTTGCACCTATTCCTGGATCAAGGGGCCTACTCATGGTCACTCATGCCTTGGTCACTTCCCAATTGGACTATTGCAATATGCTCTACATGAGGCCGCCTTTGAAAATTATCCAGAAACTTCAGCTAGCGCAAAAGGTGCGCACAGTTATGTGTTTTTCTGTTACAGGGCACATTACACCTCTGCTGCATGAGCTGCTGTCAACCCTTAAGCTTATCTGGCTGAAGCCATATTGGAGCTTCAGTGCTGCCACACTGGAGCGAGGGATAGGGAAGGGGGATTAGAAATAGCTGGGGTTGTGTAGTCAAAATAAAAGCTTTCTCTTGGGAACCAAGGACGTTCTCAAACCTGGCCGGAGGAAGGAAGAGTGATGTCACCAGACCAGCAGACACTGCCTTGATTGGGCCATGTGACTGATTGTTTAGGGTTGAGGAAAAACTTTCACTTTTAGATAGGTGAAAACCAAGAGGCCCTTCAGAGTTGGTTTTCATGAGGTATGTGCCAATATGATATTTCTAATAATGCTATTCTTTGAGGAATCCACCTGCCTTGGAGTTTTTGCTTGTGATGGATCTATAAGGGATAGCTCAGGCTGGTAAGAAGCCTGTTATTAGAACACAGCAGCCTGCAATTACTGCAGGTTCAAGCCCGGCCCAAGGTTGACTCAGCCTTCCATCCTTTATAAGGTAGGTAAAATGAGGACCCAGATTGTTGGGGGGGCAATAAGTTGACTTTGTAAAAATATACAAATAGAATGAGACTATTGCCTTATACACTGTAAGCCGCCCTGAATCTTTGGAGAATGGCGGGATATAAATGTAAACAAACAAAAAAAAATTTGGAACCCTGACAACTACATTGTTACCAGTTTATTTATAGATCCAATTCAAGCTGCTGATGTTGACTTTTAAAGCCCCACATTGCATAGGATCAGGTCATCTGTGGGACTGCCTTTTCCCGATTTCATAGACTTGTCCCATCGGATCCAGCAAAATGGGTATGTTCCAGGTTCTATTATCTAGGGAGCTACATTTGGCTACTCCAGGCAGTGGGGGTTTTTTCTGCTGTGGTACCCACATAGTGGAATATTAATCCAGATAACTGAGATCCAACATACAATGAAGAGCGAATCTAACAAAACATTGGCCACAGTCTTTAATAAAGATTATACTGTGGCAATAAGAGCAGAAAGACACAACTATATTTCTGCACTTATTGCATCCATGGATTGCCATCTAGTGGCCCTGTTTAAGATGACTTGGTCCCTCTAAAGGATGGATGGGTCAAAAGAAAAACCACTGTGAGAACCTTTGAGGAATTTGTCAGATAAAAGTACCAAAATCACTCTGAGCTGAATTACAGCTGCACAGGTGATAGCAATAGCACTTAAGACTCATATACAGTTTCAAGTGCTTTTACAGCCCTCAGCTACACAGGTGATGCTAAGTTGCCATAAGTATGATCTGGTGTGGTTGCCTGGGAACAGGATGAGCCTTTTGGTCCCAAGGAAGGGAACTGGATTCTCAAAAGTGAGAATGTGGTGACTTACTCATGGATTCATGTCCCTCCCTCTTAGTCAAGGCCTCCCAAGAGATAAATGAGGCTAGGTCCAAGCGGTAAACACAACCTTATTTGAGGGACCATTCTGTCTGTGCTTAAGAAGGAGATGCCCCACTGACTCCTCAAGAAGCCTTCCCTGGATCCAACAGTTCTCAATTTTTGATCTGTCTCTAACTTTCCTTCTTGGGAAAGGTTGTTGAGAAAGTGTTTGGGCTACAGCTTCTGATTACCTGGATCTCTTCCAGTCAGCCTTCAGATTTTGGCACAATCCCATAACAGTATTGACTATACTTATGGAGGATAGTGAAGGTGAAGATTGCTTTCTAGATCCAAAGATTTTCCATCCTTGGTTCTGAATGAATTGTGCTGCCCCAGACAGGTGTGCAGTTTGAGGGCACTCCTACACTCATGACTTCTGTTTGAAGGTATGTGGCAACCATGACTCAAATCCATTTTGTGTACCATTCTAGGATCTGGAGGCCTTATCAACAGTCACTCCTACCTATTCATTTTTTTGTCTTGATTACTACAACATGCTCTACACAGAGCTGTCTTTGGATCTTCAAGAAGCTACAGCTAATTCAGAGTGCAGCAGAGGAGGTTAATTATGAATGCACCTTTGGCAACCACTGTAAACACCTGTGAAATTCCCATTCCCAATTATACTAAAACTAGGGTTTAGGGTTAGGGTTAGGTTAGAGCTCCTTGGAGTCCTAGTCAAGAACTGATCTCAGGAATAGATTCTTAAGAGGTTCTCCAAGGAAAGGGACAGTTATAGCTTTTTGTTCAGACTTCTTCTTGGATCACATAAAATACATGTGAAACTCCCATTGCCAATTAAAGGAAACTAGGATTAATCTTAGTCTTAGGGTTAGGTCTCCTTGTTGTCAAGGCCAAAAACTCAGTATGACTCACCTCAGTATGACCATGACATTCCTACTTTGTAAGGTGCATTGGTTAACAGTAGGCTTCCAGGTAGAATTCAAGGTTATTGTCCCAAAGATGCTTTTCCAAAAGACAACTGGACTTTCTTGGGGTTTTTTTCTTTGAAAACATTGCGCTTCTCACCCAAGAAGTTTCTTCAGTTCTTCTTGCCTTTTGGAAAAGCACCTTTGGGACAATCATGATCTGGATGATTGAGGACCTCATAGACAATTCAAGATTATTACTTTTAAATTTCTTCAAGGCCCACATAGATGGTAATTGTTATTAAACAGTGGGGGCCTCTAATCCACTTGACTCGTCTTTTCAGTCCTTAGATACTTGTACAGTATTGAGGAATTAAGAAAGATAAAGTGGGGCTGTCTCGTACAATGACATTTGGTCCAGCTTCAGCAGGAGCACATTAGAAATTGCTTCAACAAATCAAACACCTTTGTCGTAGCCAATGTTCTGCTCATGCTCTGCAAACCCTGCCAAGTTATTTTCACTCACCTTGAGGAAGGTCCTCATGCAAAGAGCCTGCATGACTGGGACTGGAAGGAGGGATTTCAGAACCAGGCACATCTCCATTGGGAGTTAGAGATATATGGCAATTCCAGCCAGTCTCAAGACCCATCTTCTCAGCAAACACCTGTAAAAAATTATTTATTCATTAAATTTACATGCTGTTCAAAAATGGAAGGCAAGAGAGAAAATGAAATCAAAGCAGTGATTTGGGCCTACAATCCAGATTCAATTTCAAGATCACATATTTCAAAATATTCAAGGGTTTACTTTGATCAAAATCTTTCGGGTTATTTTGATTAAAAAGTCATCAATGGTAGATTACAAACTATGATATTCTAAAAATGTATACACATTTCCAAATGTTGTTTGGCTCTACTAGCAGGAGAACTATTTTTGGGGCAGAACAAGTATATTCCCATTTTGGGCACAAGCCAATCTAGATTTACTATGTCAATTTTACTATTATAGTAATATATATTAAAGTAAGTCTAATGAGCATTTAGTGAGATGCTTCCTTAATATACATCTGCCCGATAACAACACGCTTTGGGAAAAAATTATCATGATCACAAACCAAAGAATATTCCATTATTAAATTATTAACTGGGGTATTTGTAGGAAAAAGAAGAGGGAGAAGAAAGTACTGCAAATTAAAAGGGATTAGCTACCACGAAATCCATAAATGCTAAAATACAATAAACATATCAAAAGAAGTAGAAAAAGTTAACATTAGTTCAGAATCAATCCCAGGACCACTATGTCCTCGACATGGCTGCTACAGGAACAACGCATGTTAAAAACGATGCAAAGGAATAGCTTACCTTACTCTTCAGCTCATCTTCCAGGGAGAAATAGACAAAACGAATGCAAGCATTGACAAGTCCTTCAATGAGGCGGACGACATCTGATCGGGCCTGATACTGGGAGGAGACCATGCCCATGAAGATCTGGCCACTCAAAGCCTGGATACAGTCCTCTTTCTCCATCACTTCCCCGATCCCTTCTTTGGGCATGCGAACAAGAGCAAATGCACAGAAGCAGATATGCCATGGAGACATAGGCAGCCAAGGTGGAATGCAGAGACAGGGACAGACATCCATCAGAGAACATGCAGGACACCCATTTAAAGGATCAAGAAGGAAGTATGATCAGTCATGGCCAAAAGACCCCAGGGCAACACATACATATATATGCAGTGAAAGATGGAAAGAGAAAGGAAGAAAAAAAAATGCTCATCAGTTATAAAAGAAATAATCAATGACTGAAAAGGTACATGCAAAGCTATTAAGAGAACACCCAAATCCCAGAACATTTTAAAAAGCTAGGGGGAAGGTTTGGATGACCAATATCTTCTTAGCAAACACCCACAACAGCAGAAAGTAAGGAAATTAACTTGGAAGAGATCACTGTTATTCCACTTCTCGTGCCTTGTGCTAACTGGGATGTCTAAATTAGTTCTTTACAATCAGCTAAAAGAAGATCCTGGAGGAACTTGCCAAGCTAAAGCAGCAAGACTGATGCTGGATCAAATTAAGCCTTTTTTCCGATGACAGGGCAAGCTTGTCCAAACATCAAGTTTTTTCCCCTCTCAGCACCTTTTCTTTTTATATATATATATATATATATATTTCTTAGTCTGTATTAGCATTTATCTTTTTTTTTTAATTTCAATAAAAATATTATTTAAAAAGCAAACATCAAGAGTTTAGGTAAGCAGAATTCTTTCACAATTGCCAGATCAGATGGTGACCAGGAAAGGACCTTGAACCATGAAAAAAAATATGAATCCAAGGGTAATGAGATCTTTGTGCAATTATAGTGCCTTCTATAAGAAATAAACTTTATTCAAACTATTGCAATGCTCTCTACATGGGGCTCCCCTTGAAGAGCACCAGGAGGCTCCAGCTAGTCCAGAATGCGGCCGCGCGGTTGATAGAGGGGGCACCGCGTTGCTCCCATATAACACCCATCCTGCGCGGCCTGCACTGGCTGCCAGTAGCCTTCCGGGTGCAATTCAAGGTGCTGGTTACCACCTTTAAAGTGCTCCATGGCTTAGGATCGGGGTATTTGCGAAACCGCCTTCTGCCACCAATTGCCTCCCAACGACCTGTGCGCTCCCACAGAGCGGGCCTCCTCAGGGTGCCGTCGACCAAACAATGTAGGTTGGCGGCCCCCAGGGGGAGGGCCTTCTCTGTGGCAGCACCAGCCCTATGGAATGAGCTACTTTATTATTTCATCGAGCGGGACTAGCCTAAGACATATTTTAGCGAAATTTTAATGGGTTTTAATCGGTCTTTGACCGTTTTAGTGATTCGGCCAGTAAATATTTGTTTTTAATTGTTTTTAAATATTGTTATTTATTATATTTATATTGTATTGGTGTGAGTATTTTAACATTGGCTGTAAACCGCCCTGAGTCTTCCGGGAGATGGTGCGGTATAGAAATGTAATTATAAATAAATAAATAAATCAGAGAGTTCGCAATGAGACAATATATTTTGCAGCATAAGCAATTTTGCATTCACTATAACAACACTTTGACTGGCATTTTGTAAAATAACATTGTAATTGAAGGCGACAATCATCTGACCCTGCATTTTTAAATTTCATTATCCAAATACTATTTTCCTCCCAGCAACATCTTTTAAAAGCTATGGTGAATCTAGATCAGCTCCTGTTTCTCCAACAAATCTCTACTACGGTGGCAAAGCACGTACCATCTGAGCTCCAGCTATTTCGGCGGCTGCTCTGCTTGATAGGTATGGTCCCTGGAAGATCACAAGAGGTGAAGATGGCATTTTGCCCAGGGACCTGCACCAGTTCTATGCATTTACCATTCAGGAGAGAAGACAAGGCACAGTGCATGGGCTTGTAGGAGAAGGCAGAACAATAACCCGAAAGGCAGGCACGCTGGTAGAAATCCAGCACTTTCTTCCTGAGAAAACAGAAGACAAAAGTTATTAGAAACAATTTCACCCTAAATTACTGTTGTTGTTGCTGGTGTTGTTGTTAGTTGTTGCATACCCTTGTGTTAATATGAGCAATGGCTGAAATACTGAATTTCCTTGAAAAATATTATTTCAGACTCATCCTTTCAATAGTTCTGGAGGGGTCAGGGATATTAAAACAGCCTAGTGAAGAATGAAAATACAGGGAGGCTGTCAGGCTGGGGTGGGGGGGAGGAGGAGGAGGAGGAGAAGCACAGTTACCATCATCATGCATTTTTTTTTGGTTGCTGGCCTTCCATATATGGGCATTTGGGTTTTTTAAATTGCAGCCTGAAATACTAGAAAAAGGCTGTAAAATCAACTTGGCTCCAGACAGACAGGTCACAATAAGGAAGGCTTGACAAGACAATACATCCTCTATTGATGAGTGTGGACTGACAAGCTGCAAAAAACACAGAACCAGGCAGCATATAAAATTCAGAGGCGTCAGAGGCAGCCCTCTCCCCCTCCCTAACATTAGGGCTATTCTTTACGGGTATAACAAGTCATAGTTACTACAATATTGCCGACAGATTTTTTGATAAAACATAGGTATACATTTTTGTTTCCCCTTTGGAACATTTCCACCACCATCACCACCACCACTTTTGGGCCCACCACTCTTCTTGTTTTTGAAAAACGTCTAAAGACCAGGCTCTGCCAACTTGCTTGGGGCTCACAGAGGAGATGCAGCTGTGGGGCTGGTTAGTGCCCTGAAGGGCTTCCTCCTACCTTTGAATGAATGTTTTAATATAGCAATAGCATTTAAGCTTATATACTGCCTCATAGCCCTTTAAAGCACTCTCTGGGCAGTTTCCAATGTTGAAGCATTATTTGCATATTGCCCTCAATAATCTGGGTCCTCATTTTACTGACCTAGGAAGGATGGAAGTCTGAGTCAACCTTGATCCCAGTCAGGATCGAACTCCAGGCTTCAGGCAGAGTTTGCCTGCAATACTGCACTTTAACCACTCCGTCATGAAGACACTAATGTTGAATTTTAACTATCCTTGCCTCTTATTTTAATTTTTAATATTTACTTTTTACTTCTTAACATATCATTTCTACACTACCCGGAGTTCCTCTGTGAGGGAGATGGCATCTAAATAAATGTATTTTCCTCAGTAGGGAAACTGAGCTCTGGAAGCAGGACCCGATTGACAATGAGCTCTCTTCAGAGTGAGGGAAAAATCCCTGGCACAAAACATTCATCCCGAGAAACCATTGCTCCAGCAATCTATATTACAAAGCCAGTGTCCCTTAAAGGCCTAAAGAGCAGTCTGTCTACCTGTCAGAACCAGAAAGCGGGTAGATATCCGAGCCATCCCAGAAATCTGTGCAGGCCTCCAGGATGATGTCAGCAGTTCCATGTGAAAGCATCTGCTCTGTGCCTAGGAGAAAAAATAGGCCCTATATAGCAAGTCTGAAGATGGCTTGCTGGCAGGCTCATTTATTTTACAGCTTCCACATCACCCACAAACATCTTCTTCCACTGAACAAAAGGACAAAATGGTAATGACCGAATAGAGCAGGCCCTAAAAATAACCTACTGCCTGTCATCAAATTATCACAGGAGATCACCTCCTCTAAGGAGCCACAGCAGGGCAACTCCAGCTTTTCTAGACAATTATGTTTTGTTTTCTTATGCCAATTAGAGTTATATTAGTGCAACTGACCAAGTGCCCATAATTTTTTCCACACTCAGAGACTTATGCAAGGTCTACAATAAAATGTGCATCTCATCTATAAGCAACATTCCTTTTGAGGCAAAACCTCTAACCTGTTCAGTGCCAAATACAGGACACCTATATGGCAAATAATGGCTGCCCCGGGAGACTATTGTCATCCCTCACCTGTTCTATCTCTTCCCAACTTTGGGTCTCAAAACAGGGCAAAGCTTTGTATCAGAAATATATACATATATTTGAATATTTGCATTAGATAAGTATACAGAACGGTTAGTTTACTGTTTAAACCAGGGGTCTCCAAGCTTGGTCCCTTTAAGACTTGTGGACTTTAACTCCCAGAGTCCCTCAGCCAGCACAAGTCTTAAAGATGCCAAGGTTGGAGACCCCTGCTTTAGATGCAACCAGACTACAGTACTTAGCCAACACAGCTCTTCTGGCAGAAAATTCTGGATTTGCTATCTTAATACAGCTGCACTGTGCCAAGAAGTTAAAGAACTATCTCTTGGTAATCCTGGAAGGTAATCAAAACGCATTGTTTCTAATACGGTTGTTAAGTCCAACTAGCTTTTAAGCATTAAAATAATTGTAATAAAAATCAATTCTGCTTTCCAAACCTATTTAGCTTTTTACAGAGCCTACATACCTTCAGGACAAGTGTGTAATATATACTCAATTCTTTAAAATAAAAGACAAACGGAACTAACAGAGAATAAATTGAAGTGAGATACTTGAAAAAACCCTAGTATTTTAGTTCTCGGCTGGAATTACACCCAAGATCCCAAACGTTCATCTTAAAGCATCAATCAAGAAAAGTTAGAAGAAGATGATCTTCATTTTGGAAGATTTCCAAAATCTTCATTTTGGAAAACCTTTTGTGATATCAGTGGAATGGCAACGTTTCTTCGGTAAAACGGCATTTTACTAGAGATTCAAGTGCACACCTTAAATCTTTGAATTAACTACAGGGGCTGCCTGTCAAATTGAAATCCGAGAGGCTGGACACAGCAGTTATCAGTCTCACAATCTTACTGGTTGTGGTGTCCCTCACGAAAAGGCTGATCATGTGACTCAAAGGCGGCCTCCTCTTGGTGATGAAGGAGAGCTTCCCAAGCATCACTTCTTTCACCATCTCATCGGAAGGCAGGCGGTAAAGGGCCATGTAATTCTCCTGCTTGAAAAGCTCTTTGGCACCAGGCGTAAACCCTAGGAATGAAAACCATCAATAAAAAAGGAGAACACCACAAGGAAAGATTACCCAGATCACACAAAATGTGCAGCAGCTCTTCTCATTCACGCACCATTCCCTTCTGGCTAGCACCATCCTCCCGCTGAATAAATACCTTCACCATCTTCTGTCCTGCCTATTTTGTAGTCCAAAATGAAACATCAGGTGTCAAAACAGACAACCGCCATGTGAAATTGCCCTTAAAATCAGAGATGGGGTCAAGGGATGATTCTGTGGGTGACTGATCTTACCCTGGAGACAAGGGTGAAATCTACTTACCTTCCCTACTGGTTTGGAAGTGCATGTGCCACGCGCGCGGACCCTCTATGCATGTGCAAACTTTTCTGCGCATGCGCAAAGGGTAAAAAACAGGTTACTTCCTGGTTAAAATCAGAAAGTAACAACAACTGGGCGGGTGAGCAGAGCCTCGCGCTGCTGTTGCTAACGGTTCTCTGAACCACCCACTGCCATTGCTACTGGTTCAACAGAACCAGTCTGAACCGGTAGCGTTTCACCCCTGCCTGGAGACCTACAATTAACTGAATCTGCAGCATTATAAAAGTCTTTCTTAAAATGTGGTAACTATACAAATGAGAGTAGCTTATGATTGTCAGACATGGACAAGGTGTATTATTACACAGTTCTGGTATGGGTGGATGTTGAAGGCTTAAACCAATTAGGGGAAACGGAAAAGTTTATAGGGCCACCTAATCCTCTTTTGTACAGCCATTTCAGCTATCTCTTGATTAAAACAAAGAAGTTAGAAATCAGACAATTTACCTCTGAATCTCAGCAATATTCTTTGGAGGCTAAAATATGAGGTGCCTATCTTTGATACAGTCAATACCTAAATCAATATTAGCCAGCATTAGGAACTAGGTCTGGAAATTGGATATTAAAATTTACAACTGTAGATAGAGACAAAAGTTTTGTACAGACAAAAGTTTACCAATTGCGTATACAGACTTAGTTCACATGTAAAGAGAGTCCCTGACTTAGACGGGTTCATTTAATGAGCATTCAAAGTTACAACGCCACTGAAAAATGTGACACATGACCGTTGCAGCATTCCTGTGGTCACGTCATCAAAATTTGGATGCTTAGCAACTGGTTCATATTTATGACAGTTGCCATGTCCTGGGGTCATGTGATCACTTTTTGTGACCTTCTGATATGCAGTCAATGGGAAAGCCAGATTCACTTAACAATCATATTACTAATTTAACAAATGCAATGATTCACTTAACAAGTATGGCAAGAAAATTTGTAAAATTGGGCAAACTCACTTAGCAAATTTTTCACTTAGCAACATAAATTTTGGGCTCAATTGTCGTAATTCGAGAATTATCTGTACTTTAAATAACAACTGGCTGTACATCATGCTAACTCATAAAACAGGGAAAGAATCTATGAAGCCCAATTACACTATGGCTTAGGACCGTGATGGCGAACCTATGGCACACGTGCCAGAGGTGGCATGCAGCGCCCTCTCTATGGGCATACGAGCCATCACCCCAGTTCAGCTCCGCCATGCATGTGCGCCTCCCACCGGCTAGCTGGTCTTTGGGTCTCTGTCGCGCATGAACTCTCTAAGTTTCAAAATTCCTACTTTAAAGAGAATTAAGAAAGAGATGTTATGTCTCAGCATCCTGTGCACTAATGTCCATGACCGTGAACATTCTGCTAACAAGGAAGCTATGCACTTTGTGACTTTTTAAAAACAAGGGAGATATTTTATCACCTGCTCCATACCTATTAGTCTAGCAAGTTCACAAAGCCCCCACGGTATGTGAACCGGCAAGACAGCATGATGTGTCTCTTGCAAGGCGAGGTTACACAAGTGGTCAGAGAAGCGGCAGAGGGGTTCCGTCACACTGGCATTGCACAGGTTGAGCAGCACGTTCAGGCCCAGAGGCTTCAGAGAGGTTAAGTGCATTTGCCAGTTGGAATCATCAAACTGGATGCAGGAAGGATTCTGCTGATCTTGAGACAGGCTAAGCATTTCCAAATGGTAATCACAGACAAAGTCTTCGGCCTCACAGGCTAATCCATCAATCTCACCTTCCACCTAGGCCAGTAATAAAGACAGGCTTTAAAAAACAGGACTTTTAAAAACTAGTATCTCACTTGAAATCAATACGGCTACAGTGATAAGAGAAGATGCCAGCCACTCCTTCTCTCATATCGCAAGTGGGCAAGTGTGGCAACTTTATGATCTGGGAACTTCAACTCTTAAGATTTCCTGAGCTAACCATGCTGGCTCAGGAATTCTGGGAACTGAAGTCCACAGGTTGTAACTTTGCCATAGTTACCCAACCCTGCCTTATAAATATGCATCTGTGTTAGTCTAAGGTTTCTAATAGTAGATTACACATGCCCATTAAGGCTCTTCCATTTCATTAGTGAAGTCCAAGAATAATATTATTACTTCTTCATATTAGAAAGCAAGACTCAGATTTAGAGAAAACAATCAGAGGATCGGATGATGGTGAAAATTACAGGCAAAAAAATTGAAACTAAAATTTGAAGGATCAGTTGAACTCTCTTTTCAGTTTGCATGGTTTTTAGACTTGGTCAATTCTCCAGAGTTCTGCTGATGTCATAAGTCTCTGGAGAATAAAGGCAGGACATAAAGTCAAAACACATATGAGAAAGAGCCTCAAGAGTCTGAAGAAAGTTGTCTCTAATTGGATTTTAAAGAAAAGACAACAAATGGCAGATAGCTTTGTTTAACCAACTGAACAAACCAGTTCCTATTTGATTTCTCAGCTGTTTATTGGTCATGGCTGAGTAGCAACTGTGAAAATAATAGGGCATGTAAGAGTAGCTGTACTCTCCTCCTCAGGTCTATGAAGCTGAACATGAAAGTATTGCTTCCATGTGTTAAACTGTAACATTTATGGGTTTTTTTATATGAGAGAAAATTAAAGCGAATCTAGGAACTGCAGTCTATATATTACTTAAGAAACCTTAACTGGGAGTTACGTGGTTGAAGTTAACCAAAATGACCCCCAATTACAAATGAAATGGTTATGCAAACGGGATTTAGAAGCTCTTCAGATTCCATGCAAGCAAAGCATTTTTCTATGCCTTCAGGCTTCTAAAGTGGCAGGGGGAAAATCCTGTTTCTTTAATGGGTCATCTTATTAGAGATGCTGAAAAAAGAAGTGGTTGCTGTAACGACTGCAGAGAAATGGGGCACTCACACATACTGAAGCATTTCTGAATAATTTTTGAAGTAGGCACAACCCAAGTAAATCGTTCCCTGAAACCTTCTTTAAGGATGCTCACCATATTCTTTTGGATTTTTAAACTGCTACCAACCTGCCTTCCATTGAGGACCTGTATACTGCACGACTCAAAAAGAGGGCTGTGAAAATATTTACAGACCCCTCACATCCTGGACATAAACTGTTTCAACTCCTACCCTCAAAACGAGCACTGCATACCAGAACAACTAGACACAAGAACAGTTTCCCCCCAAACTCCATCAATCTGCTAAACAAATAATTCCCTCAATTCTGTCAAACTATTTACTAAGTCTGCACTACTATTAATCTATTCATCGTTCCCATCACCCATCTCCTTCCACTTATGACAGTAACTTTGTTGCTAGTATCCTTACGATTTATACTGATATTGTTTCGTGATTGCTTATTTGTAGCCTATGACTATCATTAAGTGTTGTATCATTAAGTGTTAAATTTGTATCCTATGACTATCATTAAGTGTTGTAAGTGTTGTACCTTGATGAAGGTATCTTTTCTTTTATGTACACTGAGAGCGTATGCACCAAGATAAATTCCTTGTGTGTCCAATCACACTTGGCCAATAAAAATTCTATCCTATCCTATCCTATCCTATCCTATCCTATCCTATCCTATCCTATCCTATTCTAAAACCTCTTCTAAAATCGGAGTTCCCAAATATTTCCCAGGTCTTTTCTTTATCTTCTATTATACACCCCAGTCTCACATCCCAGAGCCCTCATAATCTATTGTCTGGTACTTTATGATAGAAATCCTCACTAATACAAGTAATGTTAACATAGAGTAAGGAGCGCAGTACTCATATTCCTTTGGATCAATTTTTTCAAAGTTGGAAACTTTACGATGTGTGAATTTTAACTTCCAGAATTCCTCAGCCAGGTATGAAAATCACTGCTCTGTAGATACCCACGTTAGCATTGTCTCCTGGATGACATGAAGAAAATGGACCAGAAGTGATCCGTCCTTCATTACCTGAGCTGTCTCCTCCTCTCCTCCCTCAATGTCTTTGCTGAAGCTCACATTAGATCCAGAAGGGTGCTTGCTGCGGCCTGCTGGTTTCTTGTGAATCTGAGTATCAGAAGATTTGGGAGTATTGCTGGTGGACCACTCAGCCCTGTCATGCTCGTTGCTGATGCGAACCACATCCGACAAGGGCCCTGAGAGCAAAGCATCCCTTTCATGAGGCTGTAATACAGTATAAGTAAAAGAGGTAAGCAGAAAACCCCATGCAAGAACAAACAAGAAGGTGGACTATCATAGATATTTATGGATAAGTTGAGTATAGGTAGTCCTTGACATACAATTACAATTGAGCCCCAAATTTATGTCGCTAAGCGAGACATTTATTAAGTAAATTTTTTCCCATTTTATGATTGTTCTCGCCATAGTTGTTAAGTGAATCACCACAATTGTTAAGTTAGTAACATGGTTGTTAAGTGAATTTGGCTTCCCCATTGATTCTGCTTGTCAAGCATCCAAATTTTTATCAAGCAACTGTGAGGATGCTGCAATGGTTGTAAATTTGAAAAACGGACACTTTTTTCACTGCTGTTGTAACTTCGAACAGCCACTAAATGAAATGTTGTAAATCAAGGACTACTTGTATTTTAGGTGCCAAAATAGACTCAAAAATTATCTTTGGCTTATTTGATCAAGGCCAGATAAAGAACTTAGTTATATCCAATTGTTCTTATTTGACTTTTGTTAACAACGAATGATGAAGGTATCTTCACTTGTGGGGTGCCGCAGGGGTCGATCCTCTCGCCCCTTCTGTTCAACATCTATATGAAGCCGCTGGGTGAGATCATCAGTGGTTTCGGTGTGAGGTACCAGCTGTACGCTGATGACACTCAGCTGTACTTTTCCACACCGGGCCACCCCAATGAAGCTATCGAAGTGCTGTCCCGGTGTTTGGAAGCCGTACGGGTCTGGATGGGGAGCAACAGGCTCAAGCTCAATCCCTCCAAGACAGAGTGGCTGTGGATGCCGGCATCCCGGTACAGTCAGCTGAGTCCACGGCTGACTGTCGGGAGCGAGTCATTGGCCCCGATGGAGAGGGTGCGCAATTTGGGCGTTCTCCTGGATGAACGGCTGTCTTTTGATGAACACCTGACGGCCGTCTCCAGGAGAGCTTTCCACCAGGTTCGCCTGGTGCGCCAGTTGCGCCCCTTTCTAGACCGGGATGCCCTATGCACGGTCACTCACGCCCTTGTGACGTCTCGTCTGGATTACTGCAATGCTCTCTACATGGGGCTCCCCTTGAGGGGCATCCGGAGGCTACAGTTAGTCAGAATGCAGCTGCGCGGGTGATAGAGGAGCCCTCGGGGCTCCCGAATGACACCTATCCTGCGCAGGCTGCACTGGCTGCCTGTGGCTTTCGGGTGCGCTTCAAGGTTTTGGTGAACGTCTTTAAAGCGCTCCATGGCATAGGGCGGGCTATTTACGGGACCGCCTGCTGCTGAATACCTCTCACCGACCCGTGCGCTCTCACAGAGAGGGACTCCTCAGGGTGCCGTCGGTAGCGACAGTGTCATCTGGCGGCGCCCAGGAAGGGCCTTCTCTGTGGGGCTCCGCCTCTGGAATGACCTCCCCAGGACTTCGTCAACTTCCGGACCTCAGACCTTTAGCTTAAAACTTACCTATTTATTTGCGCTGGCCTGGGTTAGTTTTTTAAATTTATGGGTTTTTAAATGGGTTTTAGTTTTAAATTTTAATTATGGCCAATTTTAATAAGTTTTTTAAGTGTATTTTAAATTGTATTTATATATTGTCTATTTTACTTGGCTGTGAACCGCCCTGAGTCCTTCGGGAGAAGGGCGGTATACAAATTTAATAAATAAATAAATAAATAAATGAAGCATCTGGATTTTTGTTTTATTAAGAGATGAGCTATGAGGAGAGGTGAGTTTATGTTGCATTTAGAGACAGCGATAAATTGTCAAAATTGTTTTTTACTTGTTGGAATGAAGGGAAAAGTTATCTTTTGTTCTCCTTTTTTCTTTTTTTTTACACTTTTTTCTTTTGTATTTTGTTGTTTGGGACTTTTTTGTAGTGTGTATTCATTTTCACTTTTCTTATGATCCTTAATAAACTTAAGGATTAGGGTTGAAAAAAAAATCAGGTTTCACTTATCTGAGGATGAGGTAACCTGCAGGTATATATGTTAATAGCTTTTAAAAGTACTTCTATTTCCCACATATATGTATGTATAAGCCAATCCACAGATAAGCAGACTCTCACATTTTTAACCAAAATACCATGAAAAATGCAGAGTTGACTTATCCACAGCTTATCTTTTTATGGTATTTTGGCTTAATGTTCAAAAGTTGGATTATTTGCAGGAGGGGTTCTACACTAGTGTACATGGTATATTACTTAATAATCTCATGTCAAAAGAACACTCATTTCATAATCCTTCCAAAAGAAATTCCTGTTCAAAATCATGATCAGCATTTTCAGGAAAAAGAAATGTTATTAAGAGAAGAATTTTTTAATTCTTATTCCCTCAACAACCACCTCCAAAGAATATGCTTTTGGGTTCTTTTGGACTATAATCATACTCAAAAAAAAATAAATGTCTGATAAATTTAATTAATCTTTAAATCTCGAATTCTCTACTTCCTATGTTGAATTTGGCAGAGGTAGGAATATGACATCATTAGTAATTACATGAATTGGAACTTATCTTGTATACATTTATGCTTTGTACAGAAACACAGACCTAATATATAGATTTTGGGTATCATTCCATAAAATAAGTTCTATCTTTCAACAGATCATGCTGTGTTTATTCTATTAGTCTTCAAAGGTACTCTAATAATATTTGTTCCAGATTTCCTTAAATAATCTAATTGTTCACGTAGACTAGTTGGATGAGAGAATAGTTTCCTAAGGTATTTTATTGCTATAATTTAACTGCAGAATTTGATCATGCATCTGCAGTGTTTAACTGGTGTTACCTTGCAAATGAAACAAAGGTCAGGAAGACCAAGCACCCTTACAGAGTATCCTTTACAAACCCATCCCTCACCTCTTCATCCATCTCTGGGTGGCAGAAGGAGCGTGTGGAAAGTTCATCTGTCAGATCTTCATGGCTGCTGTGAGGAGGTTCCACCTTGCCACTAAAGAACAAAACCGTCTCTGGACTGGGGTTAGGCCAGGACAGAATTCCTTGCTTATCCACACAGCAGAGCACCTAAAAACAAGCCCAAGACACCTGACAAAACCCCAGAGATATACAATAAACTATTGGGCAAGGCTACGTCTGAATCAGTGAGCCAGACACAATGTTCCGTTGTTTAAACCCAATGCAAGACAAAAGGTCGTTTCCAAATAACCTTCAATCTTTCTAAACTTTATATATATATATATATTCTTGAATGCAGAAATACTTTTCCCAATATGTGCAGATGCCATAAAACACTGTAAAGCAAAGTAAGGACTTACTTTAGTTAAGTTTGTTCCTAAGAGGACTATAAGGGGCATGCATAAGAGCACAAAAGTGCCTACCGTTCCTGTCCTATTGTTTCCTTTCATTATATATACGCTTATATGTTGTATAGTTGTTTCATGCTTATGTTTATATATACTGTTTTGACAAAATAAAAAAAAAGGAGATGACAAGGCACAGTCCTAGCTCAGTGAGAGACCCGCTAAGGCCAAAAGGAATGACAATTGGCAGCATGTGGTGTCCTTTATAATTTTTAGCCATCTTCTATCACATTTCATGTTTTGGACAGGAGTGAAGGCTCTTGTGAAAAATAGGTGGAAAGTAAAGTAAAATAGGTGGAAAGTAAAGATTCTTAGTAAATTAAAATGTTAATGTTCTAAAAGCTGAAAAGGACAAGAGCATGCCTGCTGCTCATTTGTAGTTTATTGATTTAAAACTAGACACCTCGGCTTTATCATTTCTTTTCTACATAGAAGACATTACTGTCAGTCCAGCCAAGATAAAGAGCTTGCCAATCAGTAGCAACTTGATATCTTCGGTCCTCAACCTAAAATCAATCTGACCACATTTCTGAACCATTATCCCATCAATATCTAGCTAACACATTAAGATAGATTTTAGAAGAACTGTTTGCAACCATAAAGGAAACTAGCCAATGAAACACAGGGCAGGGAACTCTATGCTCCTTTTTGCAGTTCTTCCTGCAATCAGACTTACTGTGACAGATCCCAGACTGTGAAGCAGACTAGAGGTGAAGGTGAGAGTGGGTGATTTGCCCTTCAGAACTTGCAGGAAGTGGCTCCAGATACACCGTAACATTTCCTACCAAAAAAGCCACAACAACTAGTCAACTAATGAGGAAGAATGGCAAGTTCAAATAGACTTGACACAGGAACATGGTTATTTCCGGAAAGACAGAATTGGTAGCAAGTGACAGTTTAACATTTCCACAGAAACTAAGTATAGCAACCTATGTATAAATCAGATCTCTAGTGCATGACAAAGCTTGTAGGGAATGTTGGACTTCAAATATGTACAGGAAGTCGGATGATTGGGGGGGGGTTGGTTTTTCTTTCCTTCTGTTCTTTCTGTCTGTCTGTCTGTTATTATCTTTCTTGTTTAGAACTGCAGAAAAAATAATTGCTACCAACCTGCCTTCCATTGAGGACCTGTATACTGCATGAATCAAGAAGAGGGCCATGAAAATATGTACAGATCCCTCACATCCTGGACATAAACTGTTTCAACTCCTACCTTCAAAACGACGCTATAGAGCACTGCACACCAGAACAACTAGACACAAGAACAGTTTTTTCCCAAACGCCATCACTCTGCTAAACAGATAATTTCCTCAACACTGTCAAACTATTTACTAAATCTGCATTACTATTAATCTTCTCATCGTTCCCATCACCCATCTCCTTCCACTTATGACTGTATGACTGTAACTTTGTTGCTGGTATCCTTATGATTTATATTGATATTGATTGTTTCCTGATTGCTTATTTGTACCCTATGATTACCATAAATGTTGTATCATTAAGTGTTAAATTTGTACCCTATAAGTATCATTAAGTGTTGTAAGTGTTGTACCTTGATGAAGGTATCTTTTCTTTTATGTACACTGAGAGCATATGCACCAAGACAAATTCCTTGTGTGTCCAATCACACTTGGCCAATAAAAAATTCTATTCTATTCTATTCTATTCTATTCTATTCTATTTTGTACTGTGACAAATACAGCTCTAAAAAATTTGAATTTTGACAAACATGTATCTAAAAAAATCAGTGCAGGCAGAATTCTGAACTTCACCTTACGATTCAGCTTTGTGGAACAATTCTGAGAGGATTGTTCAATCTGGGATATTTAAAAAGAACATAGATATATATCCTCTATTATGCTAAATTTTGTTAAAATATGTGGGAAACAGATACCAAACAAACAGGTCTTTGTAGTGGGATTCATATAGATTCCACTGTTCACCTACACATAGCTAGAACTCCATTTAGAATTATAGAATTGGAAGATACTATTTAGCCTACTAAGTTCAACCTATGCTCCATGCAGGAATCCAAACTTGAACATTCACAAGAGAAGGATATCCAACCTCCACATGAAGACACCAAGTAAACAGGAGCCCATTATCTCCCTTGCTTCCACTGTCAACTGCTATTATTAAATGGTTTTTTTGCCCCTCTAAAATTCAATTTGAATCCATCTTCCTGTAACATGAAACTGTTACTTCATGCACTCATCTTTGGAACAATAGGGAACAAGTTTTGACCTTCTTCTCTGAGACATATCTTCAGATATTTGAAAGTACTGTCCTGTCTTCCTCAGTCATTTTTTTCTCAAAGCTAAATACGCAGTTTCTTTAGTCTATCTTCATGTGACACAGAAAAATGGAAGAAACATTTAGTTAAATTAGCTACATTTCTTTTTTAAAGAAATAAAAATAAATGCTCTCTCCCTCCCCCTCTCTCTTTCTCTGCAGTATTGTTTCAAAGTGCAAAGGATTGCTCCAAAGCACTAAAAAATTAGATACCAGTTCATCATCACCCACCTGAATTGATACCACAGAAAATTTGCCCACTGATACTACCATTTCTTATACACTCATTACTGAATGCAATAGGCAATCGACATTGCTTCTTAATTTAGACAGAAGAAAGCAACAAGTTCCACCAATGAACTGTTTCTTGCTTTGATAAAACTCTGGTTTTTTGCAGATAATGGTAAAGCATATTCTCTTTTCGTCTAAGAAAAAACAATTAAAGAGGTTTAAGTAATGAATGATAGGGGTTTGGATCTCATTAATCAGATTATAACATATAGACTATCTGGATAAATTTTGAAATTCTACCACCCATTTGTTCCATCTAATCTCGCAGAAATACCCAGTTTCTCATATTTAACTTTCCTAAATCCGATTCTGACATATAGATATAGAGTATGCAGCCTGAAATTCTTAGGATGCTTTTTTCCAGTCCCTTGGACCATCTGTCGGTTATTTTCACTCAGCTAGACAAGCAAGGTGAATTATGTGCTTCCTTAAAATAAACTTTTGAAAAATTTCACAGGCTTAATTCAAATGCCCTTTTGTTCTCAAAAAAATCAAACAAAACTAGTACACTGTAGACATTCACTATAGGGGACAGCATATAGAAAGGTGTGCAGTAAGCGTGCAGACCATCACAGTATAGCGAAATGAAAGTGCCCACAAGCCAAAGATACATAAGAAAATAAGAAGAAGAGGCCAAGCATTTTGCAACAAGGAAGGATGGACTGCACAGAAGAACACAGAACAGGATGCAAGACTGTTCAATAAAATAGTACCTGGGAAGATACCACCTCTGTGTAGCTACTGAGTGTGTCTTCTGAGAACTTAGCCAGCTGCAGCAAAAAAATAAAATAAAATTGGTTACTATCAAGATATTTGGAAGGGATGCATGAAGAAAATCCTTCTGAAAATACTTGTCACCACTAGGATACTTGAATGAAAGAGGATCTTTGTAGGCTAAGCTCTACATGAAAAGTATCCTGCCTCAGATATTCCTTTACAAATTGAAAAAAACCAGCCCAAAAGAATCGAGTCTCCATTTTGACCATGAAAAGATACTGAGGGACGCAGGAACTTATATTAAAATTTAAAATGAGCTTTTGGTTAAAAGCAAACACATTCCTAAATTAAAAATGAGCCAAAGGTAATCAAGATAGCTGCTAAGGTGGAACGCAAGGAACAGCATCAAGTAGAAAGTGGTTCAGAAGAAGACTTGAAGAAGAAACCAGTCAGGAAAGTTGAAGGGAAAATTAAAGAGAGCGGGGAAAGAAGCAGACACATGCAGGCTGGGAGAACAAAGAGTCTAATTCCAACCCCCAGACAAAGTGAAAGCATGGAAAGGAAAAGAGCTATATAAACCAAGAGGACAGAAGCATGTAATTGTGCTAGATGATTTTGGTGGTAAAGCGCTACAAGAGACAGTGCTACTCTAAGCCAAAGCAGAAGTGGCAAAGACCCAATTAAGCTTACAGATGGCAAAGAGCAATGATACCAGTCTACATTTGGGGTGTAAGCGTATTGCCCAAAGAGCCACAATTTCTGGACTCTGGAATGGAGAAGGGAAACACTGAGAATACGAGCACTGAAGCAAACAAAGGAGACGCTGGAGAAAGGAAGAGGAAAATAAGGACACCAAGCTTCACATGTCTACAGCAAGCAAGCAGAGATGGAAGCAGAAGGAATGGAAGAAGCAGAACAAGACTGAATAGGAGAAGCAGAAAGAAGCAGGAATGATATAAATCAATTGACAGTAAAATCTACACAATCAAGAAAAAACATTATTCCTGTTATTGGTAACCCCCCCCATAAGTTCTGCAATTCTAAAAACATATATAATATCTAGTTATTCATTAGAGAGGTTAAACAATTTAGAATCAAAAGACTGGTGCAAGCTAAAATGGAAACTTACCGACTACCTTCTACAGAAGTCTGGAAACAAAAGAGTTGAGAATTGCAACCAGCAGATGGTCTATCAGATCCTCTGAATAATTCCCATTTTGTTCATGCTCAAACCCCAAATCAGTTTCAGTTTTGTCCCTTTATCCCTTTAACGGCTCCCTCAGGAATACCTCCAATTCAGTGGTACTTTTACTACTGGTTCTGTGGGTGTGGCTTGGTGGGCGTGGCATGGCTTGGTGGGCATGGCAGGAGAAGGATACTATAAAATCTCCATTCCCACCCCACTCCAGGGGAACGATACTGCAAAATCCCCCATTTCCTAATTAGCTGGGACTCAGGAGGCAGAGAATAGATGGAGGTGGGGCCAGTCAGAGGTGGTATTTACCGGTTCTCCGAACTACTCAAAATTTCCGCTACTGGTTCTCCAGAACTTGTCAAAACCTGCTGAAACCCACCTCTGCTCCAATTCCAAAGAATGATAAAGAAAAAGCAGGGAAAAGGAAAGAAGGACATAGGATTTTCCTCTGACAATATTAAAAGAGGTTAGCGAATTCCCATTCCATATTTTTTTTCCCAGTCCATCCTCCCACCGCTCCTTGTTGTTAAATACCTACCAAGGATGTGGGGGAAGCTTTGCTCATCTGGGCCAGAACCCTGGCTTCACCAAAAGCTGTGGCAAGAATCCATAGGACTGGAAACAGGAGTGGGAGGATAGGCAAGACTCCATTAACCTGTAAGGCCATTCCAAGTCACAATGAGTACAACCACTTTGCATAGATAGCTAAGGATGAAGCACCTCCCCAGATATTCAGTGATGACCAAAGCCATAAAGACATTCTACAGATGTCCCAAAAGCATCCTGTTTTTTGAGATCACTGAAATTACATATAAGAGAATATAAACATGAATAAAGGAAAAATGCAAGAAAAGGTAAATTACAGGTGGAATCTCAAGAGCCACAAACCTTACCACATAACTCCATGAAAGACTTATTTTTGCCATGTTTAGTTGTACATCAGCAGAACTAGAATAACAAACTGGGGCTGCTAATAGACCCAGGTACCACAGTTCCCTAAAGTCGGAATCTCAGGACATCCTTTAAAGGTGTTGAGCTTGCTTCCCAGAAAAGTCTGAACACAAGTAGCAACAAATTATACTGGGTTCCTTTGAATGCCCCCTTTCTGCCGTCAAAAACAAAGGTAAAGGTTCCCCTCGCACATATGTGCTGGTCGTTCCTGACTCTAGAGGGCGATGCTCATCGTTTCAAAGCCAAGGACCCAGCGCTGTCCGAAGACATCTCCATGGTCATGTGACCGGCATGACTAAATGCCAAAGGTGCACAGAACCTTCCCACCAAAGGTGGTCCCTATTTTTCTACTTGCATTTTTTATGTGCTTTCGAACTGCTAGGTTGGCAGAAGCTGGGACAAGTAACGGGAGCCCTAGGGATTCAAACAGCTGAACTGCCGACCTTTCGATCAACAAGTTCAGCGTCTTAGCCACTGAGCCACTGCGTCCCGCTGTCAAAAACAAAACAGGAGCCCAAAATCAGAATGCAAAATTGAAGCAAATTGGGTCCTGCTTCCTCCAAAGTTCTTCAACAAGTCAAATAAGTGCATTCTGCACTACCTGAAGTATCCTTCTCACCCTTTTCACTGTGAAATGCATCCCTACCGAACACAGCTTAATAGCGGAATGTAGCACATACAAAAGTATTAACATCACACAAGTATTTAATAGTAAATGCAAAAAATACTCTTCTTCATTTTTTGATAAGTGAGAACCAAAACCAATTTGGGGAGCATAGTTTTCTTTACCTGAAGCTGAAGAAACATGTACTGCCAAGGGACTATTCCACCAGCCATGAAAAAAAAACGCATGGCATTGGTGATCAGGAAGCCAAGCTGCCATTTAAAGAAAGGAAACAACATTAAAAACCTCAGCTTTCAGACTCCCACCCTTCTATATCTAACATAATTATTCTTTGCAAGATTATACAGTGACCAGATTTGGGGTGAATCAAAGAAAATAGAGCACCCATTACATAAATAGATTGGTTCACTTTACTTGCCACTATTGTAGTTTAAATGGAGAGATGACTCTGAGCCTGTGAATGCAGACTTCGTCATTTTCATTATATATTTTTTAGAAAATAGACAAGCAATTTTCTGAAAAACAGCGCTCAAGGCAAACAGCATTTAAGTTCCAAACATCAAAACAATGTAATTAAAATGTGTCAATAACACCCTAAGGAAACAGCATTTGCCAGCTAAAAAGTGCTTTAGCAACCTTGATGTTGAAGCACGGCTATGGATAAAAGTCATTTGGCCTTCAACCACAAATAAGATCTAGTCCCAAAGGTGCTTTTTTCAAGAGGCAACTGGACTTTCTGATTTTTTATTTGAAGACATTTCGCTTCTCATGCAAGAAGCTTTTTCAGCTCTGACTGAATGGTGGGGAATGGAAGGATTTATACTCTTTGCAGACAGCTGGTCATTTGCATTCTATTAGCGAGTTGTTGAGGTCACCTGGAGGTTTGCCTGTGTCATCAGGGTCACCTGAGTGGTGCAAATGGATGTGGAGCCTTCTTGGAACTTTGAAAGGACTGTGTTTGAACAGCCCTCTCTCAACAGAGGGGGAGGGATAGGACATCATCTATCTTCAATCTATGATACAGCCCTTCCAACAGTTCCAAGAAGGTTCCATACTCATTTGCACCTGTCAGGTGACCCTGATGACCCAGATAAACCTCCAGGTGGTCTCAGCAACTCTCTAAAATATGGGTGTCAAACTCACCGTATCACATTGCCGTCACGTGATGTTTTGCAACATTTCCTCCGTCACAGAGCTGGGGTGGACATGGCCTGCATGTGACACATCCAGCCTGTGGGCCGCCAGTTTGACACCCCTGCTCTAAAAGAATGCAAATGACCAGCTCTCTGCAAAAAGTATAAATCCTTCCACTCCCCACCATCCAGTCAGAGCTGAAGAAGCTTCTTGGATGAGAAGTGAAATGTCTTCAAAGAAAAAAACCAGAAAGTCCGGTTGCTTCTTGGAAAAAAAAGCACCTTTGGGACAACCATGTACCTGGATGACTGAGAATCTCCATAGACATGATGTAGTCTGGTTTTCTTGGGATTAGCTGCTGAAAAGACTCTCTCTTTGAATTACTCCCAAACAGTCTCCAATGATAGCATGACAGAAGAAGAATCTCTCATCTAGATCTTAAATTCCAAGCAGACGTATATGTCATTTTCCAAATAAAAGTGTTTTAAATTGTGCTCGGAGAGGACCAGTAGCCACTAAAATTGTTTTCTCAGAAACAGGTCTCCATTAATATTTGGACTGAGGTTTGCAAGCATTTTTTTTAAAGCAGACTTACTTAGTCCATGTTATGGTAGTCAAAACAAGAGGTCGCTATGTCATGCCTGCTGTATCCAGATCAGGCATTTTAAAGAATGGATACTGCAGATGTATTGGCTTTAGCTGTGCACATACTGTATATTCCCATCTTCCTTTAAAACCTGGATACCCTTTATGCCCATCTTACTGTTGAGACTGAGAGAGAAAGAGAGGGATCACCTTAAGGTTTAGTTAAGCTACCTTCTCTTCTTCTGTGTTGGTCTATGACTGTAACAATTATCTCCTCTCTCTCTTTCTCCCGACAAAACTGCTCCAGCAGTTTTGTCTAGTTATCTCCTGTACATAAAACAGTTTTTCCTATTTCTACAAATGAATACTCAAGACTTGCAAAAATGAATCAAGGACTATTTCTTCAAAGGCACAGAAAACCATCGCTCATCGGGATACTCCTAGTCACCTAGAACTTGACTGGACCAAAACCAAAGAGCTGCTTCTTACAACCAATTACACATACCAGCACAACAGGAACAGCGAACTTCAGCATCACTGACTGTACTGTGAATCTCTCGTTATCTAGAGCAGTCACAGGCCGTGATAAGCCCGTGTCTAAGCATAACCTGAAACAAACAAATGAAAAGTCACCGAGGATCTCAAAAACACTGTCAATCATGTATTACCTTTTGCTAGCTTTGTATCCAGCAAATCTGTTATGCTTTGGGAAGAGCTCTATCCAAGAATTAAGAACTTACCGAACATTGTCAATCACTGGTGTTTTTGTGACCCGAAAGAGTCGAAACATCTGGGGATTCTGGGGTCCTTTCTTCACCTCTCCACTGGGGGAGGGTGGGGGAGAAAAAGGAGGAAACAGATCCCCTGGTTCTAAGACAATGTGTTCATCATCCTGTTAGAAAAAGATGAGACAGTGGCAGAAGCTGTCTAACAAACAGGCAACTCGAGCATCTTACAAAAAGTTCAAACTTCTTTAAGCAACCAACAACAACACATCTTACTTTACTACAACATATAATTTACCGTTGCTTGGCTGACACAATAGTCTTTTATAGCATTATTATATGAACCCTGTTTTTTCGCTCACAGAACCTTCAAGGAGGCTTCAGTTAGTCCAGAATGCAGCTGCGCGGGTGATTGAGGGAGCCACACGTTGCTCCCGGGTAACACCACTCCTGCGCAGTCTGCACTGGCTACCTGTGGTCTTTCGGGTGCGCTTCAAGGTTCTGGTTACCACCTTTAAAGCGCTCCATGGCTTAGGGCCCAGGTACTTACGGGACCGCCTGCTGTTACCTTATGCCTCCCACTGCACGCTCACACAGAGAGGGTCTTCTCAGGGTGCCGTCCGCCAAGCAATGTCGGTTGGCGGTCCCCAGGGGAAGGGCCTTCTCTGTTGGAGCACCTACCCTCTGGAACGAACTTCCCCCTGGTTTGCATCAATTACCTGACCTTCGGACCTTTCGCCGTGAATTGAAAACGTATTTGTTTATTCAAGCGGGACTGGCTTAATTTTTAATATTCTAAATTTTTAAATTTTTAAAATTTTAATAATTTTAACTGGTGTATTTTATTTATGGGTCAAATTTGACGGTTTTAATTTTCGGCCATTTATAGAATACGTTATTTTAACTATGGTTTTAATTTGTATATTGTTCTGTTTTAATCCGGCTGTACACCGCCCTGAGTCCTTCGGGAGAAGGGCGGTATAAAAATCTAAATAATAAATAAGTAATAAATAAATAAGGTATCTAACAATAACAAATTAAGCATACTTCTTAAAAAATGAAAACAGAGAAATGCACAGCTAAGTTAAAACGAAAAGGTCCACCGAGCTGAAGAAGCAATGACATGCAATGCATGGTAGCTGTGGTGGCACAGTGGTTAGAATGCAGTATTACAGGCAAACTCTGCCGACTGCCAGCAGTTTGATCCTGACCAGCCAGGGTTGACTCATGGTTGACTCAGCCTTCCATCCTTTCGAGCTTAGTAAAATGAAGACCCAGATTGTTGGGGGCAATATGCTGACTCTGTAAGCCGCTTGGAGAGGGCTGTAAAGCACTATGAAGCAGTATAAACATCTAAGTGCTATTGCTATTTGTTATTGCTTTAAATCCATTACAGAAAGAAGTCATTTTGTCACAAGTTGTATATGCTGATGTTTTCTGAACTATTTGGTTTCCATTTTTAAAATAAATGTTTAATTATGGCCCTTTCAGGAAGAAATTTATGGGTGTTTCTAATACTCATATTTATGTAGAAAAATATTAAATACTTTGAATCAAAAAAACCCCAGAATCAGACTTTGGACATGCCAAATTCTTGTTTTTTACTGGTACATCAGCATCAACATTACCATCAAGAAGAAAAATCTGAGTTACCTTAATCCCTCTAAGAGAGGTGAAAGATTCCTGGCCTGGCCTCAGAGCAACAATATCTCCTTCTACCAACAGGCTTACTGGGAGGTTGACAAGGTGACCATCCCTATAGACCCAATGGAGCGACCAGGATGGCGCAAAGGGCATGTGAAGGTCGGGGTACATAGTTTTTGTCCAGATGAGTTCTTTGCTATCTTTTAAAGCATCTGAAATATCAGATCAACAGAAAATGGTTATTAAACTGACTAAAATACTAATAGGAAAAATATTCAAGGAGGAAGAAAATAGATAGGCAACACCAGAACAGTATCAGAAAATTATAATAAATAGTTTGTTAGCTTCCTTCCTTTCGTCTCTCTTGAAAAAATGTCGTTCAAGGTTAACAAACAAAACATATTGGCAATCCACCATTGCAAATCATGTGCAGACTTCTCTTTCCAATGTTGTATAAATAATTCTTTTTGGCCACCCTCCATGCATGAAGGGATTATTTGATGAGGTCCCATCCACTAAGGTCATACTGCTAAACATTGATCCAGATTTCAGTAGCAGCACGAATTTATTCTGAGTTCATTTTAAGGTCAAATTAAAAGCCTAACCTTATCCTTCCAGCCCTGGTATTAATTAATACAATCCTTCAGGATCTGTTGGCATCTATGCCATTTTAGAGAAGCTATATTAATTTCAACCATGGCAAGGTGGAGTTATACTCTCCCCATTTTCTGTTTTTCCAGTCACTCATTCATCAACTACACACACCTCCTAAAACATGCATTTTAATGGGCATCAATGCATTTCATTAGTTTAGTACAGGGGTCCCCAAACTTGGCAGCTTTAAGACTTGTGGACGTCAACTACCAGAATTCTCCAGCCAGCTATGCTGAAGAATTCTGGGAATTGAAGTCCACAAGTCTTAAAGCTGCCAAGTTTGAAGACCTCTGGTTTAGTACATGCTACAAATAATCTGCTCGGTCTTCCTATAGAGTTTGTAAACTGCAGCAGTGGTTCTTGCAGCTTTCCCTGTAGTGCATCAAAAATTTCAACATCTGGATAAATTTGGCAAGTACAGTAGAACCTCTGGTCATGAATGCTTCGGACCATGACCAAACCGAGTTCTGACCAAAAAATTCACTTTTTTTTTTTCATGGCCAATTTTCCCTTCCATGCCATTTTTTATTTTTTTTTTGTAAGCGCCAAATTTCCAAAATTAGGTTCAGGTCACGATTAAATCGGTTTGCAACCAAAGTTATGGAGTGAATTATGGTCATGACCAGAGGTTCGACTGTAATATGTTTGTTCACGGAAGACAGAACAGGATGGAGATCCAGATGGAGGGAAACAAGGGAACAAAAACAGCAGCACTGATTTGGTCAGGGGTTCTTATCAATCCTCTGTCCGTAGATATGAGACATTCTTCTCTTTAGTAGCAGCCTGGTTTCAGAATATCCAGCCACAGGAAGTATGCTTGTTGCATTATTTCTGGTGCTAGGTTAAAATGTACTGTATTTTTCGGAGTATAAGACACACTCCCCACCCCACCCCACCCCGCTAAAAGTGGGTGAAAATTTCAGTGCATCATATACAGAGAATGTTGCGGTGGGGAAGGGGGTTGGTGTGGTGCCAATCAGCTGTTCTAGAATGGGCAGCGGCGGTGGTGGAGAACACGGGGTGGGGGTGGCAAACAGGGGGCCGCAAACGAGCTGCAAACAGGGGGCGGCAAACAGCCCACGGTAAACGGGCTGCAATGAACGGTGAATGGGCCACAGCGAACAGGCTGCAGCGGTGATGAACGGGCCACAGTGGTGGCAAATGGGTGGCGGCAAATGGGCTGCAGTGGCAACGAATGAGCCGTGGCAAACAGGCTGCGGTGACAATGAACAGGCCAATTTTTTTTTCTACCCCCCAAAAGGTAGGTGCATCTTATAGTCCAGAGCATCTTATACTCTGAAAAATATGGTATTTATTTACCAAAGAATTTTTAAATTTCAAGCTTATATTTTATTTCCGTTTAAATACTTTTTATGTTTGTCATAGTTACTGTCATAGATAGCTACTGATGCTTAGCTTTTATTTCCTTTTGTGTAGCACTTAATATAGCCAGTCCACAATTGAGATTAAGATCACAATTGAGCCCAAAATTTCTGTTATTAAATGAAATATTTGTTAGCTGAGTTTTGGCCCATTTTACGACCTTTTTTGCCACATTTGTTAAAGTCAATCATTGTTGTTGTTAAGTTAGTGATAAGGTTGCTAAGTGAATCTGGGTTCCCCATTGACTTGGCTCAACTTTGCTTGTCAGGAGGTTACAAAAGGGGATCACATGACTCCAGGACACTGCAATTGTTATAAATACGAGTCAGGCCAAGCGTCTGAATTTTGATCACATTGCCATGGGGAAGCTGCAACGGTTGTAAGTGGGAAAATGGTCATAAGTCACTCTTTTCAGTGCCGTTGTAACTTTTAATGGTCACTAAACAAGTTGAAGAGTACCTGTATCTGATATTGGGGCATATAACTCCAAATTCCTTTTCTGAATGAAGACATGGTTTACAAATATAGAAAATTTAAAAAAGGAAAAAAGTATTTCTATTACTGTCCTAAAATATAAGTTACAGGATACTGTGGCAATACTGCAGTAACTGGAATAAGAAAAAATTAGGATACTTATATATATATTTGTATATGTATAATTTATACGACTGCCTATTTTACAACAGCCTCTGATGAGATACCAACAGATGAGGGAAAACAAAATCTAACCAAATGCCTAGTTCAAATCTATCATGAAAACATCAGATACAGTAGATGGAAGGGGGATGCAGAAAAAGACTGTAGCAATGATGGAATATAAAGACAAAGGAAGAAAGCAGAAGACTATAACTTTTGGACACAATTTCTATATGAACTTTCTGGAGAATTATCAGCTGTTAATTAAGAATAATTATTTCTTCAGACAAAAGAAAACAGTAGAGTGCCTTCATGGTGTAGTGGTTAAGATGTTGGACTATGTGTAAGGAGATACAGGTACTAGTTCAGTGATGGCTAAACTTTTCTGGACTGAGTGCCCAAAGTGTGCATGTCTGAAGTTCCAAAATGCAATGCACGTGTGGTCCCTGCGCATGCTCCCCCCATGCATGTGTGTGCCCCCTTGTATATGCCTTGTCCCACATTTGCGCACGCAGGCCTTCCACATGTGCCCCGCCCCATGCATGCACGTGTCCCCCCCTGCACGCACCCCCTCGTATTCGCAGCAGAGACCTGAAGACCAGCTAGCCAGCGGGAGGCACACACACATGCGCAATGGAGCTGAACTGGGGCGATGGCTCATGTGCCATCAGAGAGGGGGCTGCGTGCCACCTCTGGCACGCGTGCCACAGGTTCGCCATCACAGTACTAGTTCCTACTCACAACTTCTCTCTAGGGATCAGTGGGCCAGTCACTCCTTCTCTGCCTAAACAATCTAACTCACAGATTGTTCTTGTGAGGAAAAAATGGGAGGGAGGGACATTTATGTACCGCCTTGAGCTCTTGAATGAAAAGTAGGATATAAATCTATGAAATAAATAATAAAATCAACGGCAAAGGTTCTAAGATCTGATGTTGAAAAGGATGCAACCACATCTACATGGGGCAGGGGTGTCAAACTCACGGTCTCACGTTGTCGTCATATGACATATCACTTTTTTCCCCTTCGCTAAACTGGGGGTGGGCATGGCCAGCACGTGATGCATCCACCCTGCGGACCACCAGTTTGACATCCCTGACATAGGTTAAGAAAAATAATAAAGGAGGAAGAAGAGTAAGGGAGGGGGGGGGTTACCATTTATTCTGCTGATGATTTTCCGAAGTCTCCTCTCAATTTCTCGGCGTTTCATCCTTTCTTGCCGTCCAATCACAAAGAGGTCAAGTAGCACCAGGAAGAACAGTGCCAAGGCATTTACGATTTCTGAACCTTCACTGTTTAAAGCAAAACAAGAAGGCTTTTTAAGTAGCTGAAAGAATTATGACCAGATCCAGAGCAGGTTTGACTCTACCTATAAATGCCAACAGGAGTTAGTAAGGAAACCTCTGCTTTAACCCAAGGAGGATTTACAACTCCTATTCTTTCAAATCATGCAACCATAGCAGGAAAGTAAGTGAGATTATAACACATAAAACATTTCTCTTCAGTCCTCTCAGGGCAGCCAACCATTAGAGAGCGCCCTATATCTCAGTCGGTTGTTCATAAAAGAATGTGAGGTCACAGAGTTATATGAGTCCTTCGAGAGAAGGGCGGTATAAAAATTAAATTATTATTATTATTATTATTATTATTATTATTATTATTATTATTATTATTATTATTATTATTATTATTATGTGCATCCCATTGCTAACTGCAATGAGTTATATGGGATCCCATTGCTATCAGTCTGACCAACTTCTGAATACTTTATTTATTTATTTGTTTCCTTGCTTGCTTGCTTATTTACTGATTTATTTCCCATAAATAAGTCAAGGCAGTGAAATATCTTAATCATTTAACATTTTTAAACATAACATTTTATCCTTCACTTGAGACCACAAGGCATCTTGGGCTGAAACTGTTCAGGTTCCTGAAAATAAATACCTTGAGTCCTTTGGTTGGAAGGACTGACTAGGAAGTCGCACCTGTCAAAATTTCTTTAAATAAACTTCACTTTAAAAAAGACATAAGATCCTTTGAAGGCCAGGCATTGGTCTCCACGAAACTGAATGCCCAGTGTTGAAGCAAGGTGAAAAAAAAATCTTTGTAGCAGTCTTTGTAGCTGGGTCAGTTTCATAAGCATGAAGACAGCCAACAAACAGAAATAAAGTGTGAAAGCTTAAGAACGATTAGGAAGTTGCATAGCCTAATCAACAATCCTACTAGCTTTCAGCCACTAATCATATAGTCGCTTATGAGCCTAGCCACATACTTAAATCTTAACACAATTTTTATTCTATATCCATATTGGTCAAGGCAAAAGCAGGAGGTTTTGGGCGGATCTTGGACTCATACTGTGGAAAGTATAAATAAATATATATGATAATATCAATTATTGCCTTTGAAGAATCCATTACAATCTACACATACACACACACGCACACACACACACACAATCCTGTTGTCACCAGATCAAAATACTATTATTGTAATGTGCTTTCAACCTGAGTGGAAACCATTCATGAATTTGATAAATCCTACACAATCCAGGTTGAATTTGTGTGAAATCATTAAAGTATGATTATCTAAAAAAGCAAACATGCTTATGGTTTTCCATAGAATATCAATGGTTTTCTATATGAATTGAAGGGTAAGAAAATGTATAGATTACTTACCTTCCTTGGGGTTGGCTCCCATAGCAGCAGAATAGTAGCAGCATAGTTAGAAGCATCAGAGATGCCCCTGGCCAGTGAAAACAGGAACAACGGTTGCCATGATATAGAAAACTGGCCTTCCATACTTCCTACAATAGGAAAAGTATAAAGAATGGGGCTACATTCACAAACAGAAACTAGACTTTATTATTCAACTGCAAAGATCAAGAGAAGCAACAGTGGAACTAAGTTATATTGGACTGCAAGGACAGTAGATACAATATTCTTGTTATCCATATTCCATGTATAATAGATTGATAGACTGATAGATAGATATAGGTAGACAGACAGCGAAAGAAACAGACAGATGGACAGAGGTTCAGGAGCCCTGTCTACAAAGAATGCTAGTTCTTTATTCTGGCCCTCCAACAGCAGGAAATATCACAGAAATTTGACACCCTGGGATTATCACTTTTCCTTCCCTGAATGGTAAGGGTTACTAGCAACCTTTACAACAATAAATCCAGCAAAACCTCTAACCATACAAAAAATAACATTCCAAATTAAAGCTTGGCATTCAATTTTCCCCTAGACCTCATGGTGGCCTAACTCTCATCCCAGCTGCACCCTACTGCTGAAAGTTTTTCGCTCCCCGGAACACCAAAAATCAGACAATCAAAAAGTAAATGGAGAATTGCCTTTAAACACAAAAAATTACCTCAAATCCACACATTTACATTATAGGAGTAACCTCTGTACAACAGGAAGTACTGACAGAGAAAAAAGATGTTTTCTGTATCAGGGTACCTAGCAACCCAGCAATTTTCATTTATTTTCCCCAATTACTACCACTTTCCTCCAGCTTCAGAGGAATGAAGTCCGTGTTATCTAAATGCTGATTGCTGACTTGTAAACTGGAAATTAAATGCCGTATTCCAATGTTTAGTAATGCTTTGCGCTTTTACCTTGAGCTGATTGGATTGATTTCTGATTGGGCATCTTTTATTTTTTTCCCCAGTCCTTGTACAGTGATACCTTGGTACTCGTCGATAATTTGTTTCTGGGAGATGCAATGAGTACTAAAAATGACAAGTGCCAAACAAACCACGTGACTTACCACGTGACCCTTTGTTTTGGCTCGGGAGAACTTCCTGTCTGTCCCTTTTCCTATGTCAGCGACCTTCCCAGCATGGCTGACTTCCTGTCCATTCTCTGCAGCCATCCCCATCTTCCCATCTCAATGCATCAAATATCAAATTTGATGAGTTTTGAAGCAGTTGGGTACAGAGGTCCCACTGTATGGGTATGTTTCTATTTTATGCTTGCTAGCTGTCCAGAAGTATCTGAATAAGATGGCTGACCATATGCATTTCTATAGTAAATAAATAAATAACAATTTTTGCTTTCTTACTTATTCTACAATAAGTACCCTTATTCATTGTTTAAGCTTTTACCTAAAATGCACAGGGGATGCTCTTTAAAAAACACGTAAAACTGAGAGGGATACCTACTTCACAAAGTTGCAATGCTTACCTTCCATGAAATCACCTTCTTCCTTTCTTTCTGATGTCCTTCCAGCAGCATTGATAGCTGGTCTCTCAGAATAGTTAGGGCTTTTGTTGTGGTCAGACCCAAATTTGTAGTCATTTCATCCTGAATAGCAAAAGGCAAATCTAGTATTTCTTCATAATTTTTCCTACCAAGTTCTGTGTCATCTTCTCAAACAAGTTAAACTTAGCAGTGACCCATCTCCAGAAAGAACTGACATATCTTTGTGCATAATAATACTTTAAACACAAGAGTACCACAGCTTAAACTTTCACGTCTTCTTTTTTTTCTTATGGGATGATGTTATTCACATTTCAAAGTATTGAGAAAGGGGAAAAAATTCCTACTTTTCTTCCTATTTCTTCCTATACTATAGTTTCAAACTTTGGTTGATATCTGATTATGATCTCTGATTGGAGATCCCTGATCTTGATCCTTTATCGGGGATCTCTTAATCCCTGATCATATCTAAATAGAAATGCCACCCTATCCATATTAATCTCCAAAAGACTTTGTTCCCAAGTTGCTCCTGTATATGAGATCACATCTTTCAGAGTCTTATAGTGTTTTCACTTGATTCGTGTTAACCCCATTATTTATATAAATCAAACATTGTGCCAATTTTTAAAGCAAGCCAACAGATTTCTTAAAATTTTAAGGGGATGCTCTAGTACAGTAGAAAAAAGAATAAAAAATAGTCTAACAAATCCAATATACTATCAGCCTACATTTGTTTCATGTGAGAAAAATGTTCCATGTATCTGGAGGACACAAAGTTGGTGAAAGCCACATTAGAAAATTCTCCTGTATAAACTCAATTGGAACAGGAGCTGACAAGAGGCATTTCATTACAGGCTGAACACTTAAGATTCCCAGCATATTATGCCTATTTTCAAGAACTGCAGAGGGGACTGCATTCTGAATAATCTACTTCTGAAACTAAAGTATCTTGAACTTGGCTAATTTGTAAAAATAGATAAATCCTACCCGATTCACATATCATGATAAGCAATAATAAATAATGACAATTATGAAGGTGTTTATCATGTGTCTCCTGCCCAAAAGACCAGTGTTTGAGCTGATCTAGAGAAGCCAAAGTTGCCAAGGACAGACCCAGGACAACTGCCAAAGAATGAGTGTCTCAAACAATCAACCTTCTTGTAGAACTTCTGGCTTTGACCAGCAAACCAAAAAACTGTTTGCTGCTATTCTCTCTCCTGGCTCTGCCTTGTTCTTTTTTTAAGAATATGAAAATGGAAATCCCTCAGCCATAAAAATAAACATGTAAAAAAAAAATTGTCATAGCGCACAGGCAAATTATGATACTTCATATTTGGCACAACTAAAAATAAAGGCTGATGTAATATTCCTATTTGGCTAGCTCTAGGACTTAAATAATTGCGCCTTTTTGTTTTGTTTTTTTAGAAGACAATCAGACTGAATCAACATTATGGCAAATAAACATAATTCCCCTATATTAACCATAAAGCCAAAAAGAAAATTCAGGTCCCAGTTTAGGTCCATTTAACAAAGATTGTCTCGCATGGATTTTCAGTAAGTACAAACTAGGAAGTAGCTATGAAACAGAATCTGTAAGCAGAGGCCACCAAGCCTGAGGACTGATATTCAGACATAATGAATGGCTATAGAATGTTTTTGATTCCTTCTTCCAATTCTCAATACAGCTCAATTCTATAACAAGATTCTCCGTCTCCATGAAATACTTATTCAACATCTCTAGGGGTAATTTCTTCCTGAATATTTTAAAGTGAAATCTTTTACAACTTCTTCCTACGGTACAAGAATTCTGACCGCTAAAAGTATGAGCATCAGGACAAACTGTGCTTCTTCAACCATTAGACCAGTGCTTCCCAAACCATTTTTTCCTTCATTATCCAAAACTGCTTACCAGAAAGTCCTTTCTACCCAATGTAGGTAAAACATGTAAAATTTAATTTTGATGTCCCTGTTGTGATTGGGTGATGGGTTCATGTGTTGAAAGAAAAAAAATACCTCTAACCAATTTGGGGGATTTATCCAGGTTTGGGAAGCGCTGCATCACACTAATCACCCCCTCTATATATTGTATAACTCCACTATTTCTCTGCACTGCCCTGAACATGTAAAATATTGTAAAAATCTCTGCCATGTGTATGGATTTGGTTTCTGGATGCAACATGGGATATGGTTAATTCCAGAATACAAGTATAATCCAAGTTTCCCAAACATGGGAATTTATAACACATGAATGTGAGAAACAAGAGCTGCCACAAATCTCTTCAGATTTTTAGTCTAGAAAGTGCAGAAGTGACACTCTCATCTGGCAGCAAAAAGTCAACATTAGGATACTTCAATAGGTTTTTCCCCCCTGTTATTAGGATCAAACAGTGTAGACATTAGCAAAACTCAGCTTCTGAGTTTTATATGGTTAACATATAAAAATTATGGTTTGTTAACTAGAAAAAGTCATAATTGCCTGGGTTTATTTTAATTTATCATGGCATTTAAATGATAAACCAAGGTTTATAAACCCCAGTGTCTGAGATCATACAGGACGTTAGCCACTGTGGAGCCATAGCATTTGTGGTCTACTACCTGAGAGATCAGGAGCACCTACAGAGCCATCAGTTCCACATCTCCAGAGCATTCCCTACCTCAATACAGTACTGTAAACTGCTTGAAGAAGAAACTGAGGGAGCCCAAAATGCAGACATGAACAACGACACTGAAGTTATTTCAAATATTTCCTTCCCCCCCACCCCACATTTCTTCCGCAATTTAAGTTCCCCCTTCAGACCTTAAAATCAAGTTCTCTGACCTCCCACGCTCACTTTTACTTTCTCACATGATGCAGGCATAGCAAATTAATAATGTCAGCAGACCTAACTCCTATAGACTGCACACAGCTTGTTTTCTCATTTGCTAACTTCATACTACACAATTATACAATTAACCCATTTTCTGGGTTCACATAAGATACCAAATCATAAACTATCCAACAAACTATTTACCCATTTAGTACAAAAAAACCTAAGTAGTAAAAGCTAACTTAGGCTGAGCACACATATTTACTAGGCCTTTCACTGACCTAATTTAGTGGTTATTCAACTCTAGCTGTATGTTACCTGCTGAAATAAACTAATTAGTCCATAATTTGTCACAGCAGTCTATGAAAAAACAGTATTGTAGCCCTAATGTATTACTCTTTAGTGCTTTGGCTTAGAAATAATTCCCCAGAGTCTGGCTAAAGCAGCAGCCCTCTGTTGAAGAAAAATGGAAAACAGCGGGAATTATAATAGAAAAGCAAAGTGGCAAAACTGTTCAAGATTGGTTCCAATATAAATGCAGCAAGTTAGAAAGAGAATGCTGAGTACGACAATGCAATTGTGTTCCCAGTACTGGTGCCTACTGTCTAGTCTGTTTGTTTTCCAACATGGGAAGCAATCAATCATAGCTCAGCATCTGCCTTCTTTGCTCAATTGATGGGCCAAGATTAAATTATTAGATATGGATTAAGACCCTGCTCCCAACTGTAAAGAAATATGTGAATGGTGGCACCTACAGACTACATCCCAAAATGAAGCAATTACAGCCCACAATACCGCATGTGAAAATGCCATCTTATTCTATTCAAAATACTACTGAAGAACACTCATCCATGCAATGACAGTGACACAGGCTAATCAAGGAACTAGCAGGATGGTGCCAAGAAATATCACTCTCATCCTGCTGTCTGACTTTCTATCCCACATAGCAGCTCTGAAAACTTTCACTGCCCTAAAACAGGGAATGATGGCAGCAGCTACCCAAGCAGTCTTTCAGGATAGCTCAACAACTTCAATGTAACATGATAAAAATAAAGTTTTACTGGCTAAGTATAGTTAAGAAAGGAAGAAGGAGAAAATGATAAACAGACAATGCAAGGACAATTAAAGGAAAGAATTCCCATCTTTCTCTTTCCTTCCTTCCTTCCTTCCTTCCTTCCTTCCTTCCTCCCACCCTCCCTCCCAGTTTTTGATTGCTGGCAACTGCCTGAACTACTCTCTGCAACTTTCACAGCAACATTTTTCAGAAATGGATTAACACTGTCTTCTTCCTATGGCTCAGAGATAGCGAATGGCCCAAGTTCACTCATCTGGCTTTGTACCTAAGGTGGGACTAGAATTCAATATCTCCCATTTTCTAGCCTGATGCCTTAACCATTACACAAACTGGCTCTGGTGCAGATATTTACATCCTAAGGGTGGGGGAAATAAAAAGGAATTTTACCTTAATAATGAAAGAAAAATTAAAAAAGGTAACAAGCAAACCTAGTTGGCATTAACCTTTTTTAAAAGAATGAGCTTAACTATTGTTAGTATCAGCATGCTATGGCCAATTGTGCTTATTAGCCAATGTCAGGGTATGAGAATTATATAATAACTGAAGTTACTATTTGCTTTAGTCACCTCTGAAAATTTCAAGGAAGCCATCACTCCATAGCTATCAGAACATGATCCAAACACAATCTGAGATTGTACTGTTTGTCTCAAGTTTATAATTTTTTAAGAAGTTGATGTTCCTCCTTATCTGCCCAATCAAATTGTTAACATAACGAATGCTATTGGCTATTTCTGATTATTTGCATCCCTCCAACAAAGAGTGTCATTTTACACTGCTTTATAGTCTATAAATCCAAGACACAGATTTAGACTCTTCTGAGGCAAGCTGCAGAACATTTCAACAAAAACCGCACATGCATATACACACAAACACACTGATGGCAGTTATATAACTATTGTGAGACACACAGGCTAGTCAGATTTTTCTTCAAATATGTGTGATACTCCCCCACAACTTCAGGTAATCAGGGAAAACTTTTGATAATTAATTAAGTCTGAAGACAATGTATTAGCTTGATGAGCACTGGGAGAAGTATTATTTCATTTAAAATCACTAGTATTAATGTTTTAGATCAATGGTTCTCAATGTAGGCCATTTGGGATATAGAAAGTTTTCAAGGGAGCCACCTAAACTTAACTCTCATCATGTCTGCTCATCTCAGCAGCAGAAATACTGAAAATTATTATACTTTACAATAAATATGTACCAACTAGCAGTCAGCATATTGGGGTCACCAGACGTAAATGAGGCTCAGAAGGGAACCTTGAGCAAAATAAGGTTGAGAACCCCTTGTTTAGATAATAGCTATATACTGTGTGACACACTGATTAAAATGTTGATCCGGATCTCCTCAAGTCAAGTCAGATGATTTGGAGGTCAACGGGTGAGTCTGGCTGATTACTCAGTCTCAACCAAATCAAACTCACGGCTCAGGGAATTCCACAGCAGAACCCAATTTAATTCTGCCCTTAAAGAGAATGTACTGTATGGCTTAGAGAGGAGCCCTGCTCAAGCAACCAAGTTTCAAGAACAAGCTGCAAAGGCAAAGTGAGATGACATGCTTGTTTCTGGTAAAGAGGATCTTCTGGTTTCCAGGTCACTGCATAAATTCTCTTTTACATTAAGAGCCATGTCATTGGAACGACAGTCCCATTAAAATTTGGTCATTCTAACTTAGCAATACGGTAGGAAGCAGACCTACAATTCCTTACAGAGGGCTGATTTAAATTGTCTCCATTGGTCACGACTCCTGCTACAGATAAATTGCTTTTTTTTTTCTGGATAACCACATTTTCAAGATTGTACAAAAACTAAAAGCTGGATGCCAACAGCCAAGATAAGCTCACCTAAGCCTTTTTCTGTTTGGCAATTTCCCCTTCATCCAGTGGTGGGATTCAATTAATTTAACAACTGGTTCTCTGCTCTAATGATTTCTGCCAACAACCAGTTCACCAAACTGTTCAGAAAGTTAACAACTGGTTCTCCCGAAGTGGTGCGAACTGGCTGAATCCCACCACTGTCTTCATCTAAGTCTACTGAGAGAAGTAGTCTCTCAGTAGTCTCTTTTCCTTTGGGCAACCATGTGCCGTGCAGCCTCTCTGTTCCATCCCTCTGGTCCTCTTTCCCCTGATGTATCACCCTAGGGCCAGATCACAATATAGCTAAGACATGCCATGGGGATAGGTGTTTATGTTTTGTTTTTAAGACATATTGCATAATCTAACATGAAAGCAGAAATACTCTTCTCTGTAGCTCCCTAACTCTGAAGCATGACACGGGTACTGTTGAGAATTACATATACTTCTACCACTGCTGAATGTAATCCTAGATTTATTAATCTGCAAGGATGGATCATTGCCATATTTGCTTCCCCTGAATAGAGCTGGCAGACCTCCCAATTGAAGAAATTTAGTACAAACCATGCCTGCTACTTTAAAATACAAACCTTAACCCAAATGCATGCATTCCAGTGCAAAATAATATTCAGCTGCAGTGCACGGCCATCAGAAGAAACAGGCAAATCATAATTACTGAATAGGAAGAGGGTTTCTTTTCAACACAAAATGTGACAGGTTTATCTATTGTATTTAATGCTGATATCTTTCACATAACAAAATGCCATCCACAAGAAAGCAATCCTATGCCTAATCAGATGTCAGTTACAGTTCACCAAGGCTCTCTCCCATGTTCTCTCCCCCCTCTTCTTTATCTCCCTCACACACATACAACACACATAGACAATCCCTGGAAACATATTAGTAACTCAGGAAGCAATCCAGGAATTTTTGGGGTGGGGGAGGGAGCCATCTTGAATGAAAATGTTAGATGGGGGGAGGGGGGAGAAAGAGGACCCCAAAAAAAAAAGGTAAACTTACTTTGCCACTTTTGGCTTGCTGAGACATCCACAGATCTGGCTGTTTGAAAAGCATCTGGGCTAAGACTGCTGCACCCCACTGGAAACCTTGAACAGCAACTTCCAATGCTGCTACTCACAGAGAAGCAGAGAGCAAGAGGGAGAGAACGAGAGGGAGAGAGAGGGAGAGAGAGAGTGCGCAGAGCACAGCGCTGCAGAAAAAGAGAGAGAGGAACAGCAGAGTGAAGCACCAAGCCACTGATTAATTCAGCCTGTTGCCAGTCACGCTGCTGTATGCTGGAGACAGAAGAAGAAGGGTAGGAATGAGAAGAGAAAGATGGAGAAGTTCTTTTCCCTTGGGGTGGGGGGGCGGGCAGAAGGATGCATATCAAAACAAATAATCCCCATGAACTACCTATGCAGAGATGTGATATTAGGCTGAGAACCAGTTCATATACATGTCGAGCTGATGGAGGCTCAGTAGAGATAGGAGAGCTAGTCTCAAAAGGGAGAAATCAACCGTGGGAGCTGAGAAGGATGGTGAATGTTTGTACAAATTGAAAGCACACATTCGTAAAGAAGGAGAAATCAAATGACAGGTTCTGTATTTCTCATGCCAATTATTTCAATGCAGTAGGAAAAGTCTAGAGGATCCTCAATTTGCTGAGCTCTGTGGGTATTTAGTGCTATCTACTGAACATCCTTTTGCTCTCAGCAGGACTTCCCAGCAGTAATCCGGATGGGGAACAGCTCTTCTCCACCACCAAGCATCAAATATTCATAGTATCTCAAGACGAGACAACAGAAGAAAATGCAGTATAGGTTATTAATAACAACCCAATAGTTATGTGGCTTGCCACTCACCGAGACAACAATACAGGGGACAAGAGAGGGACACAGAGCTAGCAAATATAACTGTCATAATATTATACTCAAGTAGCAGAAAAGAAGAATTATACAACTGACAAGAATCAGGCCAACTTAAGCTACATCCTATTCAAGGGACTGTGCCGCACAACTCCCCTTAGGGGGTGAGGATGCTAAAAGTTAACATTTTAGCCCTACACAAAAATTGTGTGAATGACCAATCAGCTTCAGCGATTTGAGTAAGAGTTGGTTATGCTGAATGAAGATCACCTGCTTTTTCAGCAATCTCTGGATGACTTATCCAACTTGGATCTTTCTAGCATGCATATTTTAGCATCCTAACGGTCTCCAACCTTCTTGCCCAGTTGGAAAAAAAGCAGTAGGTGGTTTTGGATATAAAATTCTTGCTGGGCGAAATTAACAATGGTTTTGAATGCTGAACACTAAATGGGTTTCCTATCCCCAGGGTCTTTCTGGTAGCCTTTCTATGATCTTTTCCACCAGCCTGATGAGTTCAGAGCCAGAAAGCTCTTTCAATCAGCTCCTCTTCCTTATTCTCCCAAACCTTCTCTTCTAGTGCTGGATAGATAATGGTCTTGCCCCAAAGTTTCATACAAAATGACGCACTATGTGCTGCAGAGAGTCACAGTAATCAAAGTTGACTCAAATTTGGGAGGAAAATAATGTCTGCGGGGTCCTTGATGCTCTCTGAGCTTGGAGGTTTTTCTTGCTGCATTTCACTGCCAAACTAGCTAACATCATCAGTGCTAAAAGGGACTGAGGTTTGCTCAAATGTTACCTTGCAATGAAACATCTGAATGAAAACGACCAAGCTCGAAGAGTACCAAGGACTCCACAGTTTAACCCACAAATATTCTTTTCTATTGGAATCATGGCTGTTACAAATTGATGCTCGGTTGACATTCCTGAGGACTTTTGGAAAGGGAATACTGTAGGCTAAATTCCTTCCCATTGATGAATCAAAGCACTATGTGTACTTTATAAGGCTGGAAAATGTTATGGAAGAAGCAGTGCTAATTGCCTCTCTATTAAAACATGCACATCTTTTCTAAGGCTTTGCATATGTGATTCCTAAAGCAGCCATGTCTTTTTTTAGGTTGTAAAGTATCATAGTGGTTATGCAGAAGAGAAGACCAAAAATATCTAACCTCCTTGTAACATACAGTGGTTCTTGGAAGTGGAAGAGCCAGTGTGGCATAATAAATGAACCAGAAATTGAGAAATCCAAATCAAATTCAGCCATGAGGCTTACGGGAAGACTTCAGGCAGTCCCTATCTCTAGCTTATTTATACTGCAAGGCTGCCATATAAACGTAACGGGAGGAGCAGAATGCAACATGAACAGCTGACTTCCCTGACCAGGTAGCCTCAAAACGACGCTACAGAGCACTGAACACCAGAACAACTAGACACAAGAACAGTTTCTTCCCGAATGCCATCACTCTGCTAAACAAATAATTCCCTCAATACTGTCAAACTATTACTAATTCTGCACTACTATTAATCTTCTCATGGTTCTCATCACCCATCTCCTTCCACTTATGACTGCATGACTGTAACTTTGTTGCTTGTATCCTTACGATTTATATTGATATTGTTTCCTGATTGCTTATTTGTACCCTATGACTATCATTAAGTGTCGTGCCTTAGAATTCTTGATGATCTTTTCTTTTATGTACACTGTGAGCATATGCACCAAGACAAATTCCTCGTGTGTCCAATCACACTTGGCCAATAACCTAACCTAACCTAACCTAACCTATTCTATTCTCTAGAATCATTGAACTGAAACTTCCAGAATCATCCTATGATCTTGCTAAGGCTGAAAGATAGCAATAAAGGGACCGATCTTTTCAATTCAACATGTCAATGGACATATTACTCATCATGATAGAAAAGACAGAAAAGAAAAACGTTCTCCCAAAAGGATAACAAATTTAGGTGCCATAACATGTGAAATAAATCCTTCACAAGCTAACTGTCTCAGCATTACAGTCAATCTGCTTCAGGTCAAGGCCAGCTAGAGATACCCTGAGCATGAGCCCAGAATCTCCTGTACATGAAGAGTCCCTGACGTAGACCTGCTCTGTACTAAGGAATCACTCCTGACAGGCTCCCTTTGCCTACTTCCCTCCTCCCAGAAAAAACAATTTAATTAATATTTATGAGCTTTTGAGCTGCACAAGCTTCGTAACAGGGGTGAAATGTAAAATTTGTTACTACTGGTTCTGTGGGCGTGGCTTGGTGGGGGGGAATATGACTGGGTGGGCATAGCCAACTTTTTTTTTTTTTACTTTTAAAAGCATTTTTTCTACAACCTCTTCAGGTGAAGAGGTTGTTAAAAATGCTTTTAAAAGCCTGTGATGATCAGGCAATTCAGCTGGGATCATCAGAACCCTTTAAAAGCTTTTTTTCTACAACCTCTTTGGCCAAAGAGGTTGTAGAAAAAATGCTTTAAAGGGTTCAGATGATCCCAGCTGAGTTGCCTGATCGCCAGAACCTTTTAAAAGCATTTTTTTACAACCTCTTCGGCCGAAGACGTTGTTAAAAAATGCCTTTAAAAGGTTCTGGCGATCAGGCAACTCAGCTGGGATCACCAGAGGAGCCTTTTAAAAGCTTTTTTTTTTTTACAACCTCTTTAGCCAAAGAGGTTGTAGAAAAAATGCTTTTAAAGGGTTCAGATGATCCCAGCTGAGCCACGTGATCATCAGAGGCTTTTTTTTTAATTTTTAAAAGCATTTTTTTGGCCAAAGAAAAAATGCTTTTAAAAGTAAAAAAAAAATCTTCTGATCATCGCGCGGCTCAGCTGGGGCGGGGGGGGCAGGGATTTTTGATACCGGTTCTCCGAACCACCCGCCGCCATCACTATCGGATCCAGCGATCCGGTCTGACCCGGGAGCATTTCACCCCTGCTTCATAATCATTGTCAACTTTGTTAAATTTACAATATATCAGAAATTACTGGTAACACTGGCCATAAGTAAGAATGAAAAGGAAGAATATGGTGAGCACAATACGATGACCAAAATAAATATTTATCTCCCAAAAAGTATTTAAAAACTACTTTATTTATTTTATGCCACTTTTAATATTTTTAGGAATCATTCAATATAGTGAACATTTTTGTTTCTTTTTGATTATTTATACCCCTTTATTACTTTTACAAATAACTCAAAGTGATGAACATGTCCAACACACATTCTTCCTCCTATTTTTCTCACAACCACAACCTCCGAGATGAGAAGGCGGAGAGAGAGTGACTGACCCAAAATCACCCAGCTGGCTTTAATGCCTAAGGCAGGATAGTCTCTTTAATCCTAGGCCAGCAACTTAACCACTAGACCAAACTGGCTATTATAAGAAAAGTGGATTTTCCCCTATTAATGAAAAGGAGAAGTGATGTGAACTTCACCATTAGCAAACCATAGGACTTTTTAGAATCTTCCAACCATCCCCGTGCTAAAATAACAGCAAGGATAGGCTTTTAGCCTGATGGCTGGGTAATGCTGCAAAGATTTGTAAATCACTGGCGTGGAAATGGCCTATAGCTGAAGGGCAAGACATACATCTCAAATCCAGGGAACCATTGATTAAAACATACTTTTTAAAAAAAAAACTTTTGGGCCCCTAGATGCTACTGGATGTTGCACCTTAAGTAGCCCAAAATCATAGGAGCATTAAGTTGGTATGAAAATCTCCCCAGACTTCAAAAAAACATGCTTTGCTTGAGACGCTGAAGATGTTGCTGGTTAATGATAGTAATTGAGAGACTTGGCTCTACATCTGGCCATTCTTTGGATAAGGATGGCAAACTGGATGGCAAACTGTGGATGGTAAAGAACCAGGGATGAAATGCTCCTGGTTTGGACCGGATCGCCTGATCCGGTAGCGATGGTGGCGGGTAGTTCGGAGAACCAGTAGCAAAAATCCCTGCACCCTCTCATGCCCAGCTGAGCCACGTGATCATCAGAGTTTTGTTTTTTTTTACTTTTAAAAGGATTTTTTCTTCGGCAGAAAAAATGCTTTTAAAAGTAAAAAAAAAAGCCTCTGATGATCACCCGGCTCAGTTGGGATCGCCAGAGCCTTTTAAAAGCATTTTTTCCTACAACCTCTTCAGCCAACAAGATTGTAGAAAAAATGCTTTTAAAAGTTTTTTTTTTTAAGTTGACCACGCCCACCCAGTCACATTACACACACACCCCACCAAACCATACCCACAGAACCGCTAGTAACAAATTTAATATTTCACCACTGCAAAGAAGCTATAACCTACACGGTCGGGTAGCCTCCAGGATTTGTACTCAATTTGGGAGATTTTACTTATCATTATTTGAGAGATCAAAATGCCAGCATATATAATTCTAAGAGAAGAGCTCAAGAAAAGCAAGAGAGCATTTGTGGTGCTGATTACAAAAGGAGTCCAGTGGGGAAGGAAGGGGAGGGGAAGGAAAGAGAGGCAGCATCTTTCTCCAGGGCATTGTGTTTCCTAGACGACACACACTCTGGAGCTGCACAAAGGAACACAATGTTTTGCACAGCACAGTTCTCCCTCCACAACCTCCCAGCAACGCCATCCCCCCCTTTTCCTTAACACCATTCCTAGGAAGTTCCCCGGCTGCTGAAGCACAGCTATTGGCAGGTGGGATTGCAGAAGAAAGGGTTGGCGGGGGAGAGTCTTGAAGCCATCTGGCCTGGGAAACTTTCAGTCCCAAACACAGCAGTTAAATGAGTTTTGATCCCTCCAGAGAAACCCTCCCTGGCAAATGGGCCTGCAACTGCTCTCTCATCACAATTTTGACTGACTGCATGGAGGATAGCATTTAGGGATGCTTTTACGCTGTTTCTGCTAAACAGAATAGGAGCACCTTAAGCTTGATGGGCAGCCAGATCTTCTTCCTGTGCTTTGGCAGTTGCCTTAACAGACCTGCGGTCTACATTGGCTGAACTTTTTCCTTAATAAATAAATGAGAATATATACTCTCTTTTTCATTTAGAATCGTTTAAATTCCGTTTATTGTTTGACAGATCTGTGAAATGTATGGAAAGTTTGTAATCTCTTTTTGTTCTTAATGGGGTGAGGGTTCCCATGCGCATTTTTTTATAAAACTTGTTAAATAATAATATGAAAAGAACTTTTCCATCAATAAAAAGTCCAGATTCTTTCTAACTGAAGGCAACACAAAAGCATTTGAGGTGCTTAATAGGCGGATCTTTAAAAAGCACAATGCATACTTGTTTCTGATAAGAGGGTCAATCCAAAAGAAGAAAAACTGGTATTTATCAAATAGGAATTATCCCAAAAGAGCAGAGGGACATGGCTGGAGGAGGGTTGGGTGGCATATGGACCATTGATTAAAATAAGAAAGGAAAGGAGGAGACACCTGAAGCCCTGAAGCCATTTCATCTCCATCCTTTGGTCGCATTGGTGGATGATCTCTGGAGGGCTCGGGACAGGGGTTATTCCTCTGCCCTGGTCCTATTAGACCTCTCAGCGGCGTTCGATACCATCGACCATGGTATCTTGCTGCGCCGGTTGGGGGGATTGGGAGTGGGAGGCACCGTATATCGGTGGTTCTCCTCCTATCTCTCTGACCGGTCGCAGACGGTGTTGACAGGGGGGCAGAGGTCGACCGCGAGGGGCCTCACTTGTGGGGTCCCTCAGGGGTCGATTCTCTCGCCTCTTCTGTTCAACATCTATATGAAACCGTTGGGTGAGATCATCAGTGGTTTCGGGGTGAGATACCAGCAGTACGCTGATGACACCCAGCTGTACTTTTCCACCCCGGACCACCCCAATGAAGTTGTTGAAGTGCTGTCCCGGTGTTTGGAAGCCGTACGGGTCTGGATGGGGAGAAACAGGCTCAAGCTTAATCCCTCCAAGACGGAGTGGCTGTGGATGCCGGCACCCCGATTCAGTCAGCTGCAGCCGCGGCTGGCTGTTGGTGGCGAGTTATTGGCCCCAAAGGATAGGGTGCGCAACTTAGGTGTCCTCCTGGACGATCGGCTGTCGTTTGAAGATCATTTGACGGCCGTCTCCAGGGGGGCCTTCCACCAGGTTCGCCTGGTCCGGCAGTTGCGCCCCTTCCTTGATCGGGATGCCTTATGCACGGTCACTCATGCTCTCGTTACCTCTCGCTTGGATTACTGTAATGCTCTCTACATGGGGCTCCCCTTGAAGTGCGCTCGGAGGCTTCAGTTAGTCCAGAATGCAGCTGCGCGGGTTATTGAGGGAGCTACACGTAGCTCCCATGTAACACCGATCCTGCGCAGGCTGCACTGGCTGCCTGTGGCTTTCCGAGTGCACTTTAAGGTGTTGGTTATGACCTTTAAAGCGCTTCATGGCTTAGGACCTGGGTACTTACGGGACCGCCTGCTGCTACCACATGCCTCCCACCGACCCGTACGCTCCCATAGAGAGGGACTTCTCAGGGTGCCGTCCGCCAAACAATGTCGGCTGGCGGCCCCCAGGGGAAGGGCCTTCTCTGTGGGGGCACCCACACTCTGGAATGAGCTTCCCCCGGGTTTACGTCAAATACCTGACCTCCGGACATTTCGTCGCGAACTAAAAACACATCTTTTTATCCGCGCGGGGCTGGCTTAAATTAGTTTTAAGGGGAAATTTTATTAATTTTAATTGGGGTTTTTAGTATGGAAAATTTTAATCTCAGGCTAATTTAATAAGTTTTTTAAATGGTATTTTATTCTGTATATCGTGCTGTTTTTACTTTTGCCTGTACACCGCCCTGAGTCCTTCGGGAGAAGGGCGGTATAAAAATTAAATAAAATAAATAAATAAATAAATAAATCCTGTTCGCACTGTAAGCATCACAGTAAGAAAGGTTGGAATTTTAACAAATGGTACCAGATCCTGGGGTGTCTTTGTTCACGGCAAAATAGTTTGGTGTACAGTTATCACAAAGATCCTGTCTGCAGTTGCACTGGCAGTCAATGCAGAAAAGAACAGCAAGGCATAATTCACAAGGTTCCTCATACTGAAAGCAAAAGTCCGGGAGGGGGTGGGGAAACCCTCAAAGAGATTAAAAACTGCAGAACCTAGAAAAGAAGAAGCATAACTGCAGCAGCTGATAAAACCCAGCAAAAGTGGCAGGGGAAATTGAGCAATAGGCCATAACATAGTTTGTTACATTTTGATTTTAACTATTTTTTTTTAATCTGGCTACATCAGTTTATTCATCGTATGATTACTGTGGTTTAAACCACGTATGAACCCAATTTTACTGAAGCAGGAAGAATGTTCTAGGTAGGAGAAGAAGGTAATTTAGTCTCTTAGGTTTTTGCAATAAAACACATTTAATTGAAGGTGTGTCAACACCCCACCCCCAATCCCCTTACTGTTGCAGTTTGGTTGTTTCCCATCTAAACTATATTATTGCCCAGAATATGTCCTCTAGAATAGGATGGAGTGAATTCTCTTTGTGAAAACATTAGTAGAAATAACAAAGTTAATAAACAGCAAAAAAAACCAAAACCCCACAATTTCAGAAATTCATGAGTTATCATAATCCTTTTCAACATTTATGAATCTATAATGTACAGAACCAGGAATGGATCAGATCAGTGATGGGTTTCAAAAAATTTTACTACCGGTTCTGTGGGTGTAGCTTGGTGGATGTGGCATGGCTTAGTGGGTATGGCAGGGGAAGGATACTGTAAAATCCCCATTTCCTCCTGATCAGCTGGGACTTGGGAGGCAAAGAATAGATGGGGGTGAGCCAATCAGAATTTCCACTACAGGTTCTCCAAACTACTCAAAATTTTCGCTACCAGTTCTCCAGAACTGGTCAGAACCTGCTGAAACCCACCTCTGGATCAGACTATATTTCCTCCACAGGCTGGCTCAATATCCTAAGATATAGTTCTCTTATATAATAGTTAAACAATGTTACATAATTATAAATATAACTATTTTGCACAGTTTCTTATTACTTTTATAAATCACAGTTTCTGCCTACTGGAACATTAGGCTGATGCACAGCAATTCAGAAGAATAAAACCAAGGAAGAGGATAGCAAACCATTCTCTTATTTTGTCTGTAAAGGAAATATATTAACAGGGCTTAATTCAGATAGACAATAGTTAAATTAAACCACAGGGGGGGGGGAGTGCCATTTGGCCAGGCAGGGAACAGTAGGAGAAGCAGAAATTAATACTGTAAAAGAGAGAAGTAACGGATTGTGGAAAGAGACCTCACAGCAATGTTATGTATGTTTAAATGGGCATTACTTACAGTCCACGAGTTATAAAATATGGTACATAGGCCTGCAATATATCATTTATCAAGCCTGAACATTGAGAATTATAATGAAAAATGCTATAGAGACTGAATATAATTTAAATTGAAAACTGAAAACACAGAGATGGTACAAAAATTTAAATTTACCCATCCCTAAGCAAAAACAAATATTTACTCTGCTGATTTTACCAGCCTCTGCAGATTTTAACAAAAGTTCATTTTGTATACAACATTTAGGTTGAGTTTAAACGTCATACTATAAAGCTACGGTTGCTTATTTGTGTTTTAGCCCCTTGCATGAATATATTGCAGCTTATCAGTTGTAGTTAATGGCTTGTGTGCACCCAATTAATTGTAGTTTCTTCAACAAAACATTACTAAGGAAACAAACACAATATGTGAATCCAGTCAGTGTACTACTATCTTGGCAGCTGCCATAATGACATTCGTATTTCCTGTTGATAGGATTATTTGATCTCTGGGAAAATGTCATTATACAAAACCACAGTGGGAACAGGGTGAACTAACAAAACCTCTGCAATACCAGAATTAAAATAGTCAAACAGAATTTGCTAAATTGCTTTGCATGTGCATAGCCCAGGAAGATACCCATTTTGCCAATATTAAATTATTTAAACATATTTCAGAGAAGGGGGCTGGGGGAGACAATGGCTACAAACTGAGTCTATTAAACTGGATTTCAGAGATACCTGGACAATCATTTAGGGTATTTGCTCTCTTGTTCCGAGATGCCCAAACTGGATGCCAGGCAATTTAGCATGCAATAAATGCTGAATCTCATCCTTCGTTGGCTATGAATGACAGGAACTAAAAATCAAATCTCTTAAGTTTCAGACTCTTGGACTTTACTACAAAGCAGTTACACACAGAGCAGAATTCATGAACTTCAGCAATATTGCTTACACATTTTGTTTTACACAATCAACCCACCAATACCTCTAAAACAGTAATTTTGAAATGTTCAAATACACATAAAATACATATTGCATACCATCTTCGGACGTTATCTTACATTTGGAATTAAAATTCAACTGCTCGAAATGAACTGCTTCTCTTCAATCTTTTGGATGTTGGAAGACAAAACTTAAAAAGCCATGAAGATTCAGAACATGTTTGCACGAAGTTTAGTTGTGCTCTTTTATAATTAAGTGAATTGAAATTGAATATTGAATATTCTCTCTAAAGAGAAAAAATAGCACTCAGATTGAAAAATATAACGTCAAGAAGGATAGTCAAGAGCCCATTGCCCACATGAGGGAGAGAAAAAATACCCTCCAAAAAAAAGCCATTCTGATAAAGAACATTCAATCCAATGTGTTCCAGTTATAATCTGAAGTAGTACAGCCTAGATACATCTGAAGCAACTTTACTAAGTAACTTCTTTACTTAGTGTAAATTTTAGTAAAAACAGATACTTTATCAAGGGTTAATTTTTTTAGTTCCAACCATTCCAATAATTATCTTTTTTTTTTTTTTTTTATTCAAAAAGTTTTACAAAATTTTTTTTTCCCCCTTTCCCCCCCTCCTCCCCCTTCCCTTCGCAACCCCTCCCCGACTTCCCGGAACGAGCACAAGGTATAGTTAAAAGTAAAACAAACATATGCTAAAAGTTTTCGTCCCAACTTAATTATACCCTACAATCATCAATTCCTAACTTCCCCAAAAGCAATCAAAATAATACATCATAATCATTCAAAACAGTCTGATAACTCTTAGTCTGATATCTACGTTGAATATAGTCAATCCATTTTTCCATTCCTTTAAGTATCTTTCTTGTATTGTCTTTCAAAAGGCTGATATCTTCGCCATCTCAGCCAAATTGGCAACTTTCAATATCCATTCTTGTATTGTTGGTACTTCTTTTTCTTCCAATATTGTCCTATTAGTAATCTTACTGCAGTTATTAGATTTAAAATCAATTTAGTCTCAATTACTGTACAATCCGTAATAATTCCCAACAAGAAAAATTACGGCAGGAACTTTATCTTCTTTTCAGAACATTTTGTAAAATCCACCAAATTTTTATCCAAAAGGCCTTTATGTCCTTACAAGTCCACCAAATGTGAAAATATGTAGCGTCATCACAATTACATCTCCAACATTTTGCTTGCATTTCTGGATACATACACGATAATTTTTAGGATCTAGATGCCATCTATAAAACATTTTATAAAATTTTCCTCAAATTCTGTGCCTCGTGAATTTAACATTTCTAACCCAAATTCTTTCCCACGTTTCCAATAATATTGGCTCCTGAAAATTTTGTGCCCACTTTATCATACAGTCCTTTACCAAGTCCCTTTCAGAATCTATTTCAAGTAACACATTATACAATCTCTTTATATGCTCCTGAGACTGATTTCTAATTTGCTTTACCAAATTTCCCTCGTTCTGCTCTATACCAATCTTTTGATCTCCCTTCCATCTAGCATGTAATTGCTCATATTGAAACCAAGTATAATTTTTCCCTTCCTCTCTTAATACTTGCAGAGATTTTAACTGCAAATTACCTCTTTCAGTATACAAAAGATCTTTATATGTAATCATTTCCTGCTTCTGTTCTATGTTTATATTTTCTACTGTATGTCTAGGACATGCCCATATAGGAACCTTATAATTTAGTTTATAAGAGTATTTTTTCCAAACACGCAGAAGGGCATTTCTTAGCACATGATTTTTAAAGGCCTTATCCACTTTTTTATCATAAATTAAATATGCATGCCATCCATATAACAAATCATAACCTTCTATATTCAAAATTCTGTCCTCTGTTAAATTAAACCAATCACTTATTGCAGAGAGAGCAGCTGCTTCATAATATAATTTAAAATTAGGCATTTTTAAACCTCCCCTTTCCCGAGAATCTTGAATTATTTTCATTTTAACCCTAGCTTTTTTACCTTCCCATATAAATTTGTTAATTCCCTTCTGCCATTCCTCAAGATTCTTATCTTTCTTAATTATTGGTATCATCTGAAAGAGGAATAAAAATCTAGGTAAAACATTCATTTTAATAGCAGCAATTCTCCCCAGCAAAGATAATTGCAATTTTTTCCAAACAATCAACTCCTTCTGAACTTTTTGCCATAAAACCTCATAGTTATTCTTATACAATTTCACATTTGATGACGTAATATAAACCCCTAAATACTTAACCTTCTTTACAATTTCAAATCCTGTTACTTCCTCTAGTTTTTCTTTCTGTTGTCTGGCCATATTTTTTATTATCACTTTTGTCTTTTTCTGATTTACCTTAAACCCTGAGACATTCCCATATTGATCAATTATTTCCAACAAAGATTTACTAGAATTTATAGGATTTGTTAAAGTAATCACCAAATCATCTGCAAAAGCTCTTAACTTATATTCATACTGTCTAACTCTAATTCCCTCTATCTCCTTTACTATTCTCTTTTATTTCTTCTCTTATTTTCTCATTATTATCCATAATCTCCTTAAACCTTTCTTCAGACACTCTCCCTTGCTCTTTAATCAGATCTTCTAAAGCTGGTTCAGAACCCCTTCTGCCCCCAGTCTTAGGTGGTTTAGTAGCCATTTCAGTTTTAAAATTCACAAAATATAAGTCTAGAAACTTCTCTTCTCCCCTTTAAGTATAGGAGAGCTCAGTTCACTTCATTAAAATCCACACATAACATTTCTTATCTTCTTAGTTGCACAGACTGTTTAAAATCCATTCGTCATTTTCACTCCCGTTCAGGCGCCATCTTAGAGTCAATTAGAACAAAGAAAAAAAAATTCTCTTTTTTAGAAAGTAGAAGTCAGGAAATCAAAAATACTTGCAATCCAATAATCGTCCGCTTGCACTCATTCCGTCTGCTTAAAGAGATCCATAAAGATAAGACAATTAGCAGAGATGGACACCTTCTTCTTTTCCTGCTTTTGCAGACACGCACTGAAGTCGGAGATGGCAGAAATATTTATGGGACCCATCGACCCTTCGAAGCTCTGCTTAATTAAAACAAAGCCTCTGGGGAGGTCTACCAACATTCCTGCGCTCTTATCTTTCCTCTTTCATCCAGAGAAAAAGATTAAAGCCGGCTTTTCCTGGCTTTTACGATGTTCAGTGCGGAGCCCCTTTAATTAGGGCTCAGCGAAGAGGTGGAGCCACCCGGAAGTCTATTCCAATAATTATCATGTTAAATGAGTTGCAGAGATGAGGGCCTCTGGTGGCTCAGCAGACTAAGTCTGTCTGTTATCAACACAGCTGCTTGCAATTACTGCAGGTTCAAGTCCCATTAGGCCCAGGGTTGACTCAGCCTTCCATCCTTTATAAGGTAGGTAAAATGAGAACCCAGATTGTTGGGGGCAATAAAAGTTGACTTTGTATATAAATACAAATGGATGAAGACTATTGCTTAACACAGTGTAAGCCGCCCTGAGTCTTCGGAGATATAAATTCAAATAAAAAAAATAATAAGTTTATATGATCAAACAAAAAATAAAGGATTAAGCCTAATATTTTACAAAGAATGAGGTGGATTGGCAGTACCAAATTTTAAGCTTCAGATACCACCTTATGACTGTTTTACTAAGGTCTACTGAATCCCAGATGCTTTGCATAAATATTTTTGACTGAATAATAGAAATGCATAACGTGGAAGAAATTATACAATAAACATTATAAAAGTAAGGGATCACTTCAATATTAAACAATTGTCATGAAAAAAATGAATCAAAGAAACAGTAACTCATATAGTTTGCAAAACTTAACCCTTAATAAAACAAAAATGAAAGTTTTTTTTAAGATTTTTTTTTGAAAATGGTTAGCATAATCCAAACAGAACTATAAAAACAAGGATTTAGAGGCTTGATTGAATTAGAAAAATTCAATCTTATTTACAAATTAAAATATGCCTCAGAAACAGGTTAGACTGATTAAATATTTGCAGAATCTAAATAGGACAATCAATATGCAACAATGGGAATATCAAAGGATGATAATTATACATTTATCTTGATTCATCAGAGAGGAAAATGAGTCAAAATGTTTTACCACTTGTATGTTATTCCTTTGCTGATTGCCAAAACAGACTCAGGTAGGACCAGCAACTTGGTCATTAAAGAGGAGTTTCTAAGTAAAACCACAACTGTGCTTACAATCTTCTGTTAGTATTTTTCCATTAATCAGCAAACTTAATATTTCTGCAAAATATCTGGAGATAGCTCTGTATACTGTATAACAGTCACCATGATATTTATGCATCTTACTGGCATTCACATAGAATTTCCTCTTAAGACAAATGTAAACTACACTGTGAGAATATGCATTAATATCAACAGTAATTTCATATTTAGAAAATAAATCTGATTTAAAATTTAATTCCCCTTTGAAACCATTTATAGGTTATAATTTTGGATATACCATGTTTCCCCGAAAATACGACCTCCCCAGATAATAAGCCCAATCTGGTTTTTGAGTGCATGCGCTAAAATAAGCCCCCCCCCAAAAAATAAACCCTCCCAAAAATATTTAAACACGTGTGCAGCCAGTCCCCGCCATTTCCTCTGGTTAGGGAGGCAGAGCTGGAAATCAGGTAAGACTCAAGAGGAGCCCTGTCTTGCTCCACGTGCCCCAAAATAATAAGACCTCCCCGAAAATAAGGCCAAGCGCTTATTTCAGGGTTTAAAAAAATATAAGACAGGGTCTTATTTTCAGGAAAACATAGTAGACTTTTATAGAATTGAAAATTTGGTTTTCTCTTGGCATAAGGCTTTAATTTATTAGTCCTGCATGGCTCAAGGGAAGGACAGAACATTTTCTTCCTTTTAGATTTAATGGATAAACAGAAGAAACCATGGGACGTTATTTCTCTATAGGATAATAGCAGCAAGACGTTTGTATGCAGAAAGATTTACAAATTCCTACAATGGAAGAATGAATGGTGAAGCTAATGGAATTGGCTGAGATAATGAAACTATGTTGATTGAAGAAAATACTTTGTCTAATATAGTTTTTGCTTGGAAACCAACTTGGAATTCTTGCTAGAAACTAAAAGAACTAAAAAACATTTAATTTTTGGATTTGACCATAGAACTGTTTATATTTATAAAAATAATATATTGTTGCTTTTTAAATAAGAGATTCATATATTTTATACCTGTATCTGTACCAAATAAAGTTGGAATTTCTTCTCTTTTTTCCTTTCTTCTTTTTCTTTTTTTTAAAACTCCTGGTTTTAAAAACTCCTGGTTTTTCTTTAACCTTTTTTCCCTAACACTTTTTTTTTTGCTTTTTAAATTTTACCTTTTGCTGAAACTTAATCAAAACATTGCTCAAAAAAAGATAGAAACGTAGAACATTTTATCTCTTCTTCATTATTTATTTTGACTTATAAGTCTCATTATACTGGCTGCCTTTGTTAATTATGGATTTGATTTTAATAATGGTTTTGATCACTTTTATAGTAGCATTGATCTAATATCTTATTTTACATTTTTTATTCAGTTTTAAACTGTAAATTTATTTTCTATTTCCTTTCTGCTGTTCTTATTTCTTTTCTGCTGATTTCCCCCAGATTGCATTTTTAAATTTGTATTTAAAGAAAGGAAAGGAAAGGTAAAAATGATGTTTTTCAGCTTGAAGAAAAGAAAAGAGACAAGAAAGATCAGATGTCATATTACACAATAAGAGTAGAAAAAGCAACAAGCAGCTTGGCTGTATTTAAGGCAGCAGAAGTATGACAGCATGGTGGCAAAGATGAAATAGGAAAACGGCATTCTGTTAACTGGTTCACTAGTCAGTGGTAAACACAGTCATACAGTGTTCATTAGCCAGGATTTTAAAATAATTGAATGAACGGAAGAACCATGATTGATACCTATGCAGATGTATAGCCATTAATTGCACTATGATTAAGTAATGTTAAACAATGAATTCAAAACCCAAATTGAGACACGCTAAAAGCAATTATACAAAATACTTCCATAATTTATGCAGCAAAGAAGCTCCTCTAATGCCCAGGGGGAATCTTATTCCTAGCAGAACCTGAAAGTGTTTGCACTCAGAATGCTTATCAAGAGACATTTGTCATTCAGAAATGCCGTTTATGTTGAGAAAGTATAATTACTAATGAAAATTGCCATCAATAACTTGAGTGAGTACATGTGTGTTCGGTCCCTGAACAGATTCGCCTCATATTATGCAAAAAAAATAAATAATACTTCCATATCAATCAATTTACAAACACAATCATGTACCACATGACTGAAATCATAAAAATATTTCTTCAAGGAGCAGTAATTATGTCTCCTACTGATCAGTATTAAAGTTGGTCACTGAACCATTTTTTGGTAAGCTTTGTTAGCTTCATTGGAATGTGGCTCCTGGGGCTGCTCAGTAAGAACAAAAGATACGCATAATTCGATAGCACATGCATCTATGACTCAGGAAGAAAGCATACATTCCTGGAATTCCCCTAGTCCTCATGGCCTCAAATTAAAAATCATGCCACTATGACTTAAGTATATATCTAATAATATAATGGAGAGCCACATCAGGTACAAATTCTGAGCTCATATGAAGGGCAAAACATCCCAGGGAGAGATGCATGAATGGCCTTGTGATAAGCAAATCAATTTGTTACTGGAATATAGGGAGCCCTCGACTTATGACCACAATTGAATCCAAAATTTCTGAGGTTCAGTGAGACATTTGTTAAGTGAGTTTTGCCCCATTTTACAACTTTGCTTGCCTCAGTTGTTAAGTGAATCACTACAGTTGATAAGTCGGTAACCCGGTTGTTAAGTAAATCTGGCTTCCCCACTGACTTTGCTTGTCAGAAGGTCTCAAAATGTGATCACATGATCTTGGGACACAGCAATGGTGATAAATATGAATCTGTTGCCAAGCGTCTGAGTTTTTGATCACAATGGTCATAAGTTACTTTTTTCAGTGCCGTTGTAGCTTTGAACAGTCACTAAATGAACTGCTGTAAATCAAGGACTACCTGTAAAAGCTATTACCTTATTTTTTATACAGCCAAATCAAAATGTATTGTCAAATCATCAGTATTGGCCTCCCTCAACATTATATTTATCAGACTTATGCAATAATTCTACAGAGGAATTATTGAGTCTGTCATTTGCACCTCTATAACTGTCGGGTTCGGTTCTGCAACCCAACAAGAAAGACACAGACTCCAGAACATTTTGAAAAAGAAGATCAAGTTTGTTCCACAGTTCTTTTTATTAGGAATAATCTCAGATTGCACTGTTATAGAGACAAAACTGATTCTGAATTTAATAACTGCTGCAAGATTATTGATTGCACAATATTGGAAGAAAGAAGACTTACCTACAATTGGAGAATGGATTAGTAAAGTATCAAATTTAGCAGAAATGGCAAAAATTTCTGCCTACTTGAAAGACTGTACACAAGAAAAATATATATTGGAATGGAGGAAGTGGATTGATTATATTCAAAATAAGTATCAGATTAAAAAATATCAATTAGTTTTTGAGTGAAGTTAGGAATTATTATGTATTAGTTTAAGAAAGAAGGGAATTGATAGTGTGATGGTGTGAAATGGAATATGTTTTATGTTATATTTTAGATTATGTTTGTTAGTTACAATACCCTGTATTCTGTTCTGGGAAGTCTCGGGGAAGGAGGCGGGAAGGGAAGACTATAAATTGATTGGTTGCCATTGTACAGGAATAATGGTAGAATTAAACAAGTTGGAATGGTGTAATGTCGGGACTGCTCGGCAAACACTCCCGAAGGAAAGGGTAAGGAAAGAGGAGTAAAGAAGGAAGAAAGTAGGTAGGTAGGTGGGTAGGGAGGAAAGAAGGAGGAGAAGAAAGGATAGGAGGAGGAGGAGAAGGAGAAGATAGAGGGTTAGAAAGGATGGTAGTGAGAAGTGGGAAAGAGGAGGGGAAGTAGGAAAGCGAGGAGAAGGTGGTGGGGGAAGTTTAAGAAGGATGAGAAGGGAAGAAAGGATTAAAGGGGGGAGTGGCAGTCGAGCAGCCCTGACTGAGTATAATTTGAGTATAGGACTGATTGTTGGATAAGTGATTGTATTGTACACTGGTCAAATTGTGGGAATTATTATGGAAAAATAAAAAAATTTTGCAAAAAAAAAAAAAAAAAGAAAGACACAGACTTCAGAGGATAATTAGAACTGCAGAAAAAATAATTGCTACCAACCTGCCTTCCATTGAGGACCTGTATACTGCACGAATGAAGAAGAGGGCCGTGAAAATATTTACAGACCCCTCGCATCCTGGACATAAACTGTTTCAACTCCTACCCTCAAAATGACGCTATAGAGCACTGCACACCAGAACAACTAGACACAAGAACAGTTTTTTCCCGAAGGCCATCACTCTGCTAAACAAATAATTCCATCAACACTGTCAAACTATTTACTGAATCTGCACTACTATTAATCTTCTCATAGTTCCCATCACCAATCTCTTTCCACTTATGACTGTATGACTATAACTTGTTGCTGGCAATCCTTATGATTTATATTGATATATTGACCATCAATTGTGTTGTAAATGTTGTACCTTGATGAACGTATCTTTTCTTTTATGTACACTGAGAGCATATGCACAAGACAAATTCCTTGTGTGTCCAATCACCCTTGGCCAATAAAAATTCTATTCTATTCTATTCTATTCTATTCTATTCTATTCTATTCTATTCTATTCTATTCTATTCTATTCTAATACCTGAAACCCCAGTGAGCCTATCTTAGCCACGAGAATTCCCCCACCCTCGCACACTCAAGTCTTGTAACTCATGCATGTGTGGCCTCTCACCTATGATCAAATCAAGGCTGATCATGTCATGGATGAGGATGCATTTATTACAAACAGAATTGGCAAATATTCACATCATCTTGAGCTCAGGTTCTCATCAACCCATTAACCTGCCTCTTGAATTGAGATTTGGAGCCTGAAAGCAGAAAATGGCTGCAAATTTCCAATCTCTTTTCCCCAGCACAGTCCTAGACTTACAACAATAATATTACAACAATCTGTCCATTATTGAAGTGCTTTTGCTGAAAATCAGAAATAAATGCCAGTTTTTGACAAAAACTTTGTAAAATATGTAACCATGGAATACTGCAAATTGCCATACACACAGGGTGGTTGCCAAAGACCCAAAGTATGGTCACATGACTGGGGGGGCATGATTGTTAGAACTTCAAAACTGGGTCATGAGTACATTTTGTTGTCATAACTTCAAATGGTTCCTAAGCAACCAGGTATAAGTTGATGGCTACCAGTAAAAATCCACCTGACTTTCTGCCACACTTCCCTTTGCCCATCACAATTTTTTCCCCTCCTTCCTATACCGCTCCTCAACCTACCTAGCCACCTCTCTGAAGAAAGGAGACAAGAATATGCCACTGTTGGAATTACATCCCCTTTTGATCCAACAAAGATCTCTCAACATTGCTTGTGACTCACGCTGAGGGAAGTGTTAGTGACAAGATTGTAATTTCTATTCTTGTCTCTCTTTCCCCAATTGTCCTGAGGCAATATCCCATATTGCCAGACAGCAACTGCAGACAAACTTCTCATTAAATAAAGAAACAAACAACAAAACGGCAGGATGCTGAAACATCTTAGCAGTTCTATTTCCACTTTAACTGAGAATTAAAGTGGGCTGTTGTTGTTAGTTGCAAAGTCGTGTCCGACCCATCGCAACCCCATGGACAACATTCCTCCAGGCCTTCCTGTCCTCTACCATCCTCTGGAGTCCATTTAAACTCATGCCTACTGCTTCAGTGACTCCATCCAGCCACCTCGTTCTCTGTCGTCCCATTCTTCTTTTGCCCTCAATCTTTCCCAGCATTAGGCTCTTCTCCAGTGAGTCCTTCTTTCTCATTAGGTGGCCAAAGTATTTCAGTTTCATCTTCAGGAAGATGGGCTGCATGGGGGCTGCATGGAAGACTTTCCTGATCGGTCCAATGAAAAATTAGATCCAATTTATCCTGTTAGAAAGAAGTTGCTATATCTTCATGCTATCATTCACAAGAGGTGCCTTTAGCCTGACTCTTGCAACAGCAAGGCTTGAAAGTCTACGACACAATATCAATCAATCATACAATCGGTTTGATAAGCTGCCAATCTAAGATTGGTTTAAGACAGGGAATGTAGAATGTCAACTTCAAGTAGGAACAGTTTCATAGCTCTTCCTTCCTATCAGCATTCTGAGCAAATTAATTTGGAGAATGATGCAGATTAACAAGCCATGGAAACTGAATGAATAACTAAGCTTAATTCTGATATATACTTCCCCAGCTTCCCTTTGCCTGATCTTAAAAGCTTATTTCTGGTTAGGGCTACCAGCTCCAGGAGACAAAAAAATAGATTAAAAATTAGAGTATTCCATATATCTTTACTGCCATTTTATGGTCATCCAGATTACTCAGTCATTAAATGACTCAGTCGCTAAGTGAGGATTATCTGTATAGAAATCACTGTTTTAGGTTGTACATGATTCTGCCTGACAAACACCTTAGTGAACTTCATTCATTTTCCAGATTTTCTTCAATGGAAACTAAAATGATGAAAAATACTTAATTACTCAACTCCTTTCCCACTGAAATCTACTTAAAATACATCCAATTAACCCAAGTAGACAAACACAGAACAAAATATAAGGATAGATCAGTGGAAAAATTCACAAGACTGGTGAAGAGATTTCTATTCCATATATTTTAAGAGTAGTAGTAACAAAAAGGTGGCTTTTTCCCTATGAAATTAGAAATTAAAAATGCAGAAATTAAAAAGAGGCAATAAAAATGGACTTTGGGATTTCACAACAAAATAAATTTTGGTAGATCATGAGTTCAGAAACATTTTATTACTTAATTAGACAATCCATGAGGTACTGGATCATTGGTTCAGAGATATTTCCTTAAAGCAATGGTAGTGGGAACAATTTCCAACTTCCTGTCAGCTTCTCCATTGACTTTCCTTGTAGGAAGCTGGTAAAAAGCACTGGAAATTATGATTACCATATTTTTCGGAGTATAAGACGCACAGGAGTATAAGACCCACCTTAATTTTGGGGGAGGAAAACAAGAAAAAAAGAATTCTACGTCTGCCTACCAGCATTTAAGGTGGTGCTGCTACTCGCTTTCCCCAAAGAGACCCCTCACATGCTGTGCAGAGAGGGTCGGGGCACAGCCAGAGCAATGAGCCTCTTCAGGATGGTCTGGGGGTGGGAGAATCTCCCTGGCGGCTTCAGCGAACAAGGCAGGTCCCACGGTTTGCAGCTTGTTCCCCCTCTGGCTGCCCAGCGGGCAGCTCAGGGCAGACAATGGCTACAATGACTTCATTCCCTCTCCGTGCCTGGGAGCCCCTAAAGTGAAACATCCCTCCTTTCCAGCACCGCTGACAAATGTGGCAACACACCAGCGAGGTGAAATGCCAACTTTGCAACAGTGCGAGAGATAACACCTCTTACAGAGCTGGAAGGCTCCCGCCCTTCTCTGCAAGAGCCTACTGTAAGCATACTGCCTGGTATTCCTTCGCCTTTCCTTCCTTTCTCCTTTCCCCACCCACCCCAAAGCAGAGGGGATCACACCAAGAAGGAAGCCTGGGCCAAAACTGGCCTCGTCAAGGAAGGCACCCCCCCCATCTGTCAGGTTCTCCCTGTATCTCTTGTAGAAGTAGTCAACCACGTCCTCCGAGACCCGCTTGAGGGTGGAGATTTTATCCAGGTGCATCTTCCCCCTCCCCTTCAAACAATTGATCAACCCCTCACCCCCATTCCCTGCTATACTATGCAAAGCGCTGTTTTCAGAACTGCCTCTGGAGACGCAAGTAGCGACCCGAGGAATCCACATTGACAAAAGCGGCGCCCGCCCACAAAAGCTCAGGGAGATTGCCTTTCGCCTTCCTTCCCAAAGCATCAGCACCCCCAGCTCCTCCGCCTCTCCTCCACCACCGACCACGGTGCGTGCAGTTAAGAGCGTGCATCTTCCCCCTCCCCTTCAAACGACCGATCAACCTGCCACCCCCATTCCCTGCTATGCTATGCAAAGTGCTTTCCTGCCCGAATCCAAAAGCATGCCGTGCGGCTGGCACTGCCACCTGAAAATGCTTTGCTCCCTGGTTCCCTGAAGCACATTGGAGGGAAACTGGCCACCACCTGAAATGCAGCTCTGCGAATTGCATCGGACCAACGGGCGGCAGTGCTGAAAAGGAGGGATATTTCGCTTAGGGGCTCCCAGGTGCAGAGAGGGCTTAGACGATGGCAGTGGCTACTCACATTGCTGGTGAGTGAAGTCATTGTGGCCATTGTCTCCCCTGAGCTGCCCGCTGGGCGGCTAGAGAGGGAACCAGCTGCAAACTGTGGGACCCGCCTCAGTTTTCACCAAAGCCGCTGGGCAGATTCCCCCATACCCAGACCGTCTCAAAGAGGCTCGTTCCTCAGGCTGTGCCCCAACCCAGATCCCTGTCACCTGGAACCGCCCAAAATGTGACACACAGAGTTCAAAAATGTCCAAAGGGTGGGGGCTGATGGGTGGGCGTGACTACATTCGAAGTATAAGACACACCCAGATTTTCACCCTCTTTTGTGGGGTAAAAAGGTGCGTCTTATATTCCGAAAAATACAGTACATGTCCATGGCTGGCCACAACAATGCAGCAGTATGGCAGCATTGAAAGAGCCACAACTCTGCCAAATTTCAATTTGATGGGAACTTTTTTTTCTAGATTTTGGGGACATTTCTCAGCCTATTTGAGGTGCATTGATTAAAAAATTGTTACCCTCTATGATATGCTATTTTGCTCAGTTGAACATTACAATGAAATAAGCAGAAGAGTTTTAACTGTGTGTAGATGCTAATTATATGCCTTTATTTTATCCTCCAAAGTTACTACGTCACACTTGATGGGCCTAAATTCTAATGAAACAAATACTGAAGCCGAACGAGCATTAAATGGCATCCTACAATAGATAAGCATGATCAGAAAACCTACCTGATGCTTCTCCTTGGAGTCCATGGTTACTTGGGGCACTGTACATACCCCGAAAACCACAGGAACCACTCTAAGAGAGGTCTCTTCCAAATAAAGTATGAGGTTGGTTAATAGATGTTTGTGACACCGTCTGAGGAAATAAATATGATAAGAATTATTTTTCTCTTTTGCATCTTTAAAGAAAATACTTTACACAATTTAAGATCAAACCGATATTCTGAAATAAAAATATCACTCTAATTGTATTTGTTTCAGCTCTTGACTATATTTTCTAAAATCATCAGTTAAGTGGTTAAAAAAATAGCATAATGATTAGAATAAGGTCTCATGTAAAACATAACATGATGAACACCTTGGCACTTGACAGATTTTCTTGATACATCTAGGAAAACTGCCAAATTCTGCCTCAGAACAAGAAGCCAGATTTCGTCAGGTGCAGCAAGAATGGCAGGCTTTAAATGCCAGCTGGGATAGAGCTGGCTATCATTAATGGCCATTTGTTTTGTCTTTTATTTTTATCTCTAACCCAAGTATCTGCACAAATAATCTTTGCAGGAACTAATCTTTCTTTCTTTTTTAAAACAGACCCAACCTTGTTTGTTAAATCTAGGTATCATTAGCCAGACCGGAGGTTCTAAAAAAAGGAGCCAGAAGATCAACAACTTGTCATATTTTAGCATGATTTGGACTATCAGAGTCTAACTGGGAAGCTTCCTCTCCCAATTTGCATTTTTATACCTGTGGATTATAGTCGAATCATAATCTGCACCTTAGCTATATATTAGGCGCTAAAGCATGATACAACTCTTTTGCCTTGGTATATAAAATTAACCCTAGTCAACCTGAGTCAAAAAGAGGGCTGTGAAAATATTTACAGACCTCTCACATCCTGGACATAAACTGTTTCCCCAAAATGATGCTACAGAGCACTGCACACCAGAACAACTAGACACAAGAACATTTTTTCCCAAACGCCATCACTCTGCTAAACAAATAATTCCTTCAACACTGTCAAACTATTTACTAAGTCTGCACTACTATTAATCTTCTCATCGTTCCTATCACCCATCTCCTCCCACTTATGACTGTATGACTGTAACCTTGTTCCTTGTATCCTTACGATTTATATTGACTGTTTCCTAATATGATTTGATTGCTTATTTGTACCCTATGACTATCAGTAAGTGTTGTACCTTATGATTCTTGACCGAATGTATCTTTTCTTTTATGTACACTGAGACCATATGCACCAAGACAAATTACTTGTGTCCAATTACACTTGGCCAATAAAGAATTCTATTCTATTCCATTCCATTCCATTCCATTCCATTCCATTCCAAGCTTTTTAAAAAAGTTTGATTTTGTATATATATATATATCCCAATATAGTTACAGATGCTACTTCCTACAAATAGCTACAATTCAAGTAATAACAATAGCACTCAAACTTACATACTGCTTCATAGTGCTTTACAGCATTCTATATGGTTAGATGAAATAATGTGTTTAAGTTCTTTCTACTTTGCTAACAAAGTAAGCAAAGGAAAATATTTTAATATTATCAATAACAAATGAGTTACAATGGAGATATGTACAACATCTTCCACTGGAAACCTTATCAATGTCAATATTATCAGCACTGCTGAAAAAGGAGCATTACCTAGAGAGCTAAAAGAGACAAAGTTAATATGCATTATTCAAGAATCTCCATACGCGATCTCAAAAATAGGATGAAGATGGAACATTGCTAACCAGGACTCATTGTGGGCAGACCCTTTACTAAATAAATTACATAAAAGCAGAATAAATAAATAAATAAATACTGCATATAAATACTGATCTATGCCGTGTCTTAAAAGTTGCAGAATTTATTTATAAGAATTATAATATCACTGTGCATTTTTCTTCGTTCTTAACAAAGAAGAATCTTTCTGCATCCCCTAGCAATGCTTTTTATGTTATATTTAGATGCCTTCATGCTGTCCTGTCTTCAAAATGGCCATCCATGTGAAATGCACCTCGTATTTTCATTGTGATTCTTGCAGCATAGCATCAATCTAAGTATTTTTGGCTTAGCTTGCTCCATCAGTTTAGTTACGGAATAAAAAGCAGGAAACCAAAGGAAGAAAACCAAACCAAACCAAAATTACTTTCAGGAAAAGTTGTTTATGGGGAGAATCTCCAACAGTATCTCTATGCTACAAATTAGAAAGGAGCAAGGGTTTTTCCTGCCCACCATCTTCGTCATGGCCCATATGTTAAAGAACAGCCCTTCTCTGAAAATCAATATTGCTCTGAAATGCACACATTTATCTACCGTATACAGATATGATAATATGTAAATATTACTATTGGTAATCATCATCCTAGCTTCCCCCACCCCCGCAGGTGCATGACCCACTTTTCAGGTCAATATTATCAATATTACTATTCATAATGCGTTTACTTTATTAGATTACTATACTGCTACAATCTTAAGATGTTTAGTGGTACCCAAAAGTAGAGCATAAAGCTTTCATATTAAAATAATTGATGATATAGTAAGTTAAATTTTAAAAAATCAACTTTCACTCTCAACCCAGAACAGCATACAATTCATCTGAGGGCGTTACTTTGATAATTTATCTAAAAACGTCTTCTGGAACAATCCTTTCTCATAATCACTGATCCACCCACTCTTACTGTAGGTAGGCTAGGGCTACCTACTAGATCCTTAGGGCTATCTACTAGATCCAGATGAACCCCTAAGTTCAAACAAAAGATAGGCCTCCCCCATCTGCACTATATATATCTAAAAACCATATATGCTAGTATCACTATAAAAACCAGGGGAATCTTTAAATAGCTGGGCAGCCAGGTCTTTTAACACCAGGCGTCTTGTTCTCCCTACCACAACCAATATATTCTTTTCTGAGTTCTAGTTGATAAGGTGACCTTTTCAACCAAGCTCCTCTGTACCGACCTAGGAGAGGAAAATGCCAGTGGTTTATGGTTCTCCATCTCCCTCTTCATGTATCCTATCCAACACCCAGTGTTGTCACTTTTCTGGGCTACTGTTTTTCTTAGTGTCACTTCTATTGGCATTGCGACTTCACAAGAGAAGCTCTTCCCTGTCACACTTGCATCCCAATTTTGCACACAAGTACATAAGGGGCGGAATCTATATCATTTTGCCATTTTCTCCCCTTGCCTCTCATGTATCTTTTCTTTTAAGTACACCGACAGCGTATGCACCAAGACAAATCCCTTTTGTGTCCAATCGCACTTGGCTAATAAAGAATTCTATTCTATTCTATTCTATTCTATTCTATTCTACTCTACTCTACTCTACCCTACTCTACTCTACTCTAGGGGTGCTCATAAGCAAACCGCTCTGTTGAGTCTGCCGCTTTGTAGCTTATTTATACAGTATAACTTTCTGGTAAAGCGATAAAACGAAAAGGAATTAGGGCCACATTGAAATAATCAATCTGATAAAAAGTTGCACATGGACATTCCATAGAGATCCAAACACCCTGATCAGACAAAAGCCTATTGCAAAGAAGCTGCATTAATCAACAATTTTGGAACAAGAGGTAAAATTTGAGCCAAGTCAGCAGCTCCTGAGGAATAACCTATTACATATTTACCACTACAGTCCATGTTAAGATGTGCACTTATTTTTCTTTTTTAGAATGGGGTCAATACCTTTGCTGAAGAAAAGAGTTGTACTGAGAATGCAGACTATTAGCAAGTGCACATTGTTTGGTGTGGCTTCAACCAATACTGTACCTTACAGAAGTCAGAATTTTGCTAAAAGGAGAACCAGTCTACTGATCTGATACCCTGGGTTTCAACATGAGAATTAAGAAAAATATTTTGGGGAGAATCCAAGTTACATCAATACTTTCTATGGGCAAAAAATCTATTTAGCTTTTTTACAACTTTTTTACAACTTTAAATTTTAAATAAACTCTGCAATATCTGAGAAAAATGCAGGTGAAAGCCACAAAAAACAAAGCAGTTATTTATTGGGGAATAAATCCACCAGTTGCTTTTGCAATTGTCACATGGAAGGGATAAAATCTGCCATTGGATAGCCATTGTCTTGGTTATTCTTCTGCTTTCTTTAATGAAGAATTGCTCTTCTCCTGGAGAATTGTTTGCATTTCAAACCATGCTTAATAGTTAAAATAGTTTTTTTTTTAATAGTTGGGAAATCTTTTCCAACTTTCAATTGGAGTCTGTCCTCCTACAATTTAAATCCATTATTCTGTGCTCAACATCCTAGAAATTAGGCCTTCTTCTTTGTTAATACTCATATAGGTGAATGTCTATGGAGATTCTCAGTCATCCAGGTCATGGTTGTCCCAAAGGTGCTTTTTTCAACAGGCAACTGGACTTTCTGGGGTTTTTTTTGAAGATGTCTTGCTTCTGTTCAGCTCTGATCTGAAGAAGCTTCTTGGATGAGAAGCAAAACGTCTTCAAAGAAAAACCAAAGTCCAGTGCCTCTTGAAAAAATCATATCGGTGTTTGAAAAATGCTATTAGATCCCCAATCAATCACTTTCTTCAAAGAAAAAAATACCCAGATGCCTCAATCTCATAAGATCCCCTAAATACCATGGGAGTTTTTTCTGCATCTGTTCAAGCTTGCCTGACTCCTACTTAAACTGCAATAACCAAAACTGGACATTTAATTAAAGAGGAGTATGACCAATGACAATTATAATATAATTCCCTATAATTTGGAAATAGTACTTCTGTTGATGCAGCCTAATGATTCTTCCATGCTATATGGAGCTTTATCTCCATTTCCAAACCCCAATTTCTTAAAAATAAGGTTGAACCTAAATTTCAATCACCTTCACTTTTGTTGGCTTGTACTTAGAACTTGGTATGATAAAGGTATGATTAAGTTACAAAAAAAGTCAACAGAAATAAGAATTGTCGCAAGCCTCAGCTTTGCCAAAAGTAGAGTTCAGCTGTTCCATTTCCAGCTAAATTTGCATATTTGAAAATTGCTGACTAAGCTCTTGAAATAAACCCGTTTTGAAGAGGACTGTCATGCCAGAACTGATCCAGAAGTAGCACAAAGAGTGTAAAATTTGCATTCCTCTTTTTAGCAATCACATCATATTACTGAGCCATATTTAGCTTCAACTACTATGCCAGGTATAGTATTACTATGTCAGAGGTCTCCTGTCTTATAAGTTGTTATATGATTTCTTTTTCTTCAATGAAGAGAATTACACAGATCTCTGTTCAATATAAATTTTTTACTTACAATCCAGTTCTAGAAAGTTAATTCTGATTTTCCCCCCCTGCCTTCTAAGGCAAAGATTCTCAGACTATGGATGGGGGGCAGGGGCTGCAACCCACTCCCATTCTGGTCATAGACAAGGCATCAGACGAGATCATATGGGAGGCTTCCTCAGTGCTACCCAAAACAATCCAGCCAGGATCGAAGTGCTTTTGCCAACTTATCTTCCCCCTCTTTCAAGAGTTTTTCAAGGAAAAAAAAAGAGCTGGGTTCTCTTTTCAAGAACCCAGCTTCTTCTTAGAGAGCGTCACCCTGGATCTTGATGCTGAGCTTCTGTACCCATTCCAGACGGGCCAAGTGCTACATCCCTCCTATTTCTTGTAGGAGGGGATTGTCTTGCAGGAGGTCAGTTGCGCATTAAAAAAAAAGGGAAGGCAAGACTAGCAAAAGCAATTTGATCCTAACAGGGCTACTTGGTGGCACTCAGAAGTGAGTTGCGCCTCCTGCTGAAGGCTGTTGCTACAAATGTAAAGGCTACTGACAGCTACTCTTGGTTCTGGGGGCAAGTTCTAGTGATCCTGTTTTGGGTGCAATTTCCTAGTTTCTGCTCTGCCTGACATGGGCGATGGGTTCACACACTAATCTATTAATGTGAGGGTATGGCCTTACAGAATTTAATAACCCACTTTAAGATCATCAGTATCCAATCATCTCTCTGGCCTTGGGCAGAGGGTTGGACTAGAAGACCTCCAAGGTCTCTTCCAACCCTATGATTTATATAGGGTCATTATATAGGTAATAGCTATATATTACCTGCAAGTTTCAAATGCATCCTCTCTGTTTCATTGCCATGTCCTTAATAGCAATATTAAGAGTTTCCAGTGCTGAATCTTTACAAACCACTCCAGTTTGTAGGAATAATATTGTGGGGTCCTCTATACTCTCCAAGTTTGGTTGTTGTTGCAGACCTTTCATTACCAAATGAAGTCTGTGAGAAATAATAACTGATAAGCATTATTGTGATACTATTAGTTCTAGGTAGGATCTCTCCTTCATTAGTTTCCATCCTGCCTTCAGATGCTTTAGAGGACAGATTGATCGCCTCTTCTTTGTGACAGCCCCCAAATATTGGAATACTGCTATCATGTTACCCCAGTCCTTTTCATTAAACTAGACATACCTAATTCCAGCAACTGTTCTTTATATGTTTTAGCCTCTAGTCCCATAATCATCTTTGTTGCTCTTCTCTGCACTCTTTCTAAAGTCTTAACATCCTTTTTTTTATATTGTGGCGACCAAAACTGCATATCCTGGAAAAATGGTAATATTGTTTAAATCATTTCACTCCAAATAGGATCAAATATAATCATTCGGCCAGAATAAAGTAAGGTGAGAAGAAAACTATAATTAACATACCATTTCCACCACTGATTCTCAAAATACATACACATAGCATTCTGTGTCTATCCCAAGCAACACAGAGACATGAAAAACTAAACCACATAGAGTTAGCATAGTGTTTAACAGTAATTTTGCTTACTACTCTGGTTATAGCCAGCAATTACATCTAGAAACACTAAACAATCCACTTAAAACAAGTTACTAACTACACATTTTAAAACGCAAGTGCTAAACTGAACTTGGAGAGGAAAGAAGTATACGATTGACTGCAGTGCTGAGAATTGATTCTCATCATATAAGCACATTTTAGGGATCCAATGTCTGCATTTAGTTTAAGAAGCCTTGTCCGAACACGTTCAGGTAGTATTCTCATCTTTATTCTCATCTTCCTGTTTAAAGCAGATGTTCTTCAATTTAGGGGGGGAAAACCCTTAAACCCTTTAAAAATCAGCCGGAAATCAAAACAAATACACTAAACCATCGTTTACTGAAGCAATCCACATACCAAGTTTACCCTAAGCCAAGGTGATATTTGAGTATGTTTCTATATGTAGAAAGCTGGAGTCGCTCAACAAATACTTTGCGACAACGGAGAGCCAACTAGGGAAACCCATTGCTGAAAGACGCGGCAATCGTTCAGAACTTCCCGTTAACAATCCCCACGCGCACCGTAATGCGGCAATGCGGGCCGCCTATATTGTATCCTACATAAACTCTCCGCTTGAGTTTGACTAATTCGGGGATTAATTCGACTGGACTATCCCGAAGGCAGCCAGGCCTTTTTGTTTGTTTTCTTCCAAGAGAAAACAGTGGCCGGCGGTACATAGCAAACTCTGGAAACGTCAGCAATTTTTTGCCGCTGCATCGTCGCCGGGGGACGGTGGGGGGGGGGGCGGATGCAGCTGCGCCAGAGTCAAAAGAACAAGTCGGCTCCGCCGCTTCTGCAGGGCACGTCTGAGACGTGCATACGCGGCGAAGCTCTTTGCAGCTGCAAGGGGCTGCGTTTGTGCGGAAACTTCCTATCGCTCCTGCAGTGACTTTCCGTCTCCGTTAGGCACGGCTTAAGCGGAGAGCAATTGAGAGCCGGATCTATCCGGCCTACCGTAATATTTCACCCATATTCCGGGAGGCAGAAACACGGTCCGTATAAAGCAGCAACAAAGGCGGAGAACTTGACTCTTGGCTGTTTCTCCGGAACGCTTCCTCGGCTTTGCGACGCCGTCTCGCCCTAACGTCTGGCGAAACCCCCATTCAAGCAGAGCGGGGCCGTTGGGATGTTTCTGGGTGGGGTGGTTGCTGTGTTCATCTGAACCCCACTGCAAAGATCAGGGCTAAAACCAAGGCGGTGGGTAGCGCGACCTTCCCCCTCGCTCTTTTTCGTGAAGGCTAAACTTACTCACCAGCTTAATCTGCAGACTTTTTTTCGTCCGTAGAGAGGCGGGCATATCCTGGGAAACCTTCTTCCCACTAACTCTTTTAAGACGCCCCGAAGCAACCTTTCACTCCACCTAGTCCAACATCGCTAGCTCCGCCATTCTTACTACTGGCAAATCGCCCGCTTTCCCTCCAGGGATTTATGTGTATGATTTCAAGTACAGTGAAGTAAAACTCGTCTGGATTGGCTGTATTTCGCTAATATTTTAAGCGCTTTAGCGTTGGTAGGTTAAACTAGGGAAAGGATTGACGCTATTCTTCCGCCCTTTTTACTATTGCATTTGCGAACAGTCTACTCTACTATATATATGCTCTAAATCTAAGCTCTAGTGGCTGGTTTAGGAATTGAAACCAGGAGCTGGTTGGTGATCAGCAAGAGTTTCTTAAGCAACAGATCTTTGCATGATTTCTCACAACCTTGGTGCACAGGCTACTTCATATTGAAAGGGTTTCGCTTATGAGACACTACGGCCCTCCGGATAGATACTATCATTATTTGTTTTAGATATAAAATATATATATATATAAAATATATTTATATATAAAATATAAAGATCTGTATCTTTATATCACTGAAATCCTATATTCACACAGGAACTTCTATCTGTCAGAACTGGAAGTACTGTGTTACTGGTTCTTTATTGTTCATATTGCTTAACACTGTGTAAGCCGCCCTGAGTCTTCGGAGAAGGGTGGGATATAAATTCAAAAAAAATAAATAAAAATAAAAAATATTAGGAAAGCAGAAGTCACTATTTTGAGCACAGACAAAAGTCTAGAATCAAACCACCGTATTTTTCAATACTGCTTGTAATATTGTGGATTTTCCTTTTCACAAGGTCTGGCAATTTATTTCCTCTTCCTGTTTTTATTAAATGGCATGATTACAAATTATATTGAAGAGAGCACATTTGAAAAAAATATTTAAAATACAGTAATAAATAACAAATCAAAATAATAACCAAACAAAACTATCCATTTATAACATTGACAAAGGGAAGCCTTGCATGAAACTTCAATAGGTTCCTAAAAGACAAAATACAGGTGATCTTATGATAAATGTCAGATGTGAGAGAATGGACCAGAGAAGAGGCCTAGCTATGACTAATGGCAAGATGACTCCAGGTTGTGGTTCATATAGGACAGTGATGGCTAACTTTTTTGCTGTTGCGTGCCAAAAGCAGGGGGAGTACGTGGGGGTTGCATGCGTGTGTGCCAACACCCATAATTCAATGCCCCTCTGTGGCCTGGCCCCCCGCATGCAACCCCCCCCCCTTTTTGGTACGCAATGGCAAAAAGGTTACCAGTGGGCCTGGTAGGCTTGTTTTTCACCGTCCCCAGGCTCCAGAGGCTTTCTTGGAGCCTGGGGAGGGCGAAAACGGCCTTTCCCACCCCACCCCGGAGGCAACAAATGACCCGTTTCCTGACTTTCAGTGGGCCTGGAAGGCCCAAAAATCAGCTGGCTGGCACGTGCATGGGCACTGGAGGTGAGCTAGGGCACCGCTCACATGCCCACAGATATGGCTCTGCATGTCACAGATTCGCCATCATGGATATAGTAGGTCTTCCTCTGATATTTTAGCAGTTGTTCAGAACTACAGGTCACAAAGCAGCCTGTGAGGATTCCTGCTCCCCTGTTGTCTTGTGAAACCATAATTGATTTGCATAATATGAATATTTGATACACCTTAGAAAAACTATGATTTAGTGTGATCTGTGAATCATATATATAAAGAGTTAATGTAGACATCAGATTGGAATGTAATGAGATTAGTTTGCATTTAGTAGGTATTATGATTAATACATCTCAGTTAATGACTTAATGTATGAGCAAGCAATGCCTGGATTATTCAATAAACCATAATATTAAAAAAAACATGGCTTAGTGTGATATGAAGTCAGCCATTCTTTATTACATTGGAGCAAAAGGTATTTTGATAACTTGTAGGTGCAACCTGTTCTGGATACAACATAATCTCCCAACAAGTGGAAATTGTAAAAGAGAAAATATACAATTTTCTTGTTTGGTTTTTAGAACAAGACAGGACCATTTCTGTAATAAAGGCCAATATAGTTCTTACTTACTATAGCACCTTGATAAAAATATAAATAGCCATCTAACAGCTGCTGAAATTCCAAGCCTGCTTATCCACTTTCCTATTGTTGCCAAGAGGACTCCATACATGGATATGTGTTCCTGGATGTGTAATCTTCAAGAATCCACCTTGTCTCTAGGGAGAAGGCTTTACTTCTTTTTTAATCTACAATGCTACAAATTTCTTTCTACTAATAAATACGGCCTGTTCATCTGAGAGGATGGGTCCATTGTTGAACGGGAAAAGTGATCATCAACATGCATAAGATTATAGTGCCTCATCTACATCATACTTAATTCTGCTGAAATTAGTATCATTTTGTTTTGTTTAAATAAACACATGTGGCATAGCATGCATACTCAGAAATCACAGATAAATAAGCATTAAAAACAAGTTGCATTGCTACTTCTGTAATATTAGGATTACATCTCAGAGAATATTTTGTCTGTTATATTGTGGTCTACATGAACAAGCAGCATCTTCCATTCACATGCATACACACTTATATATTTTACACACACACACCACTAAGATGGACAGAGAAATAAATGAATCTTTTTATCAATATAGCATCTAAACAGCAGATTCACATTTTACACTTAAAAAAAACAGGAAGAAGAGGACATTAACAAGTCATTTCCTTGTATACTGTCTCTGGTTTATTATTTACATAGTCTGAAAAATACATATTAAAAACCATTTCAAAAATGCACAATAATTAAAAGAAATTTGCAAAAAGGCGATGTAATTATGTAACATCATACAACAGCAAAAACATAATAGTTCGGAACATTTATATTACAATAGAGCTTTCTCTTGAATCACAGTTTGGCTCATCACAGGGACATGCAACACTCTCGAGAGGTAATTTTGTATTTCATTATAAGAACACTGACTTTAAATCTGTGATGAATGATTAAATCTCCATTTAATTTCCACTGACATATCCCTATTTTTATAATAAAGCTTAGCTAACTAATGTTAGAAAACAATCAACATCAATAATCTCTTTTCAAAAAACATCATTATTCTTGAACTACCTTTTAAGCATACTTATAAGAAATTCTAGAATGCTAGCTATTCTAGCCTCCCAGAGAAAACCTGCGGATATTTTATATTATAACAAATTCATTATACTAAAAACAAAAAAACGTAAACTGAAGTCAGTTTCATCAGGTGGATGGAAGTAAAAACATATGAATTAATGAGGTTTATCTCTAAGTTATACCTATTTCCTATTCAGCTTCCAGAGTTAATGTGGTAGTTCATCCTACTTGTAAATATATCTTAGCTTTCTATATTTGGTATGCCTTTTCTTTCTTTTATTGGTCTATTATTACCCTGTTTCCCCCAGAATAAGACATCCCCTGATAATAAGCCCAATTGGGCTTTTGAGTGCATGGCAATAAGGCCAAGCGCTTATTTCAGGGTTCAAAAAAACCCTATAAGACAGGGTCTTATTTTTGGGGAAACACAGTATCTTCTGATTCTGGTGTTAAAGCAAAAGGAAGAATACTTGTGGTCTTCTTTGTATCATGCTCCTTTGTTTTTTCATGATATTTTGAGCATTTCTGTATTGTCACAATTCCATCCTCCAGTCCTTCAAATTCAGAATGGTGGTTGTGTGGTTAAGGCATCAGGCTTGAAACCTGGAGATTGTGGGTTCTAGTCTCTACGCACACGTGCACTATTGTGGCTCCAGCCCGGGCCTGGCCCCCTGCCAGAGAGTGACTCAGAGAGTGAGGGGGAAGGGCCATCAGGGCTTCCTTCTGCAGGGCGGGCTTCCCTAGCTCAGCTCCAGGAGCCAGAGGCAGGCCAGGTGGAACAGGTGACGAGGCCTCTGTCTCCTGTATCTCCCCTCGCCCAGGAAATGCTTCCAGACCCAGCTGAGGACAATCAGTCCTGGTTAGATCCCAGGTTTCGTAGACAAGAGAGGCGGGAACAACAGAAGCAGGGGTGGGGCAGGCCTAGAAAGTGCTGAGTCATGGAGCCACACCCCACGGGGTATAAAAGCAGGAGGGGCTGTTATACTGCTTTGTAATGAACAAATCAAACTGCCTAGAGAGAATTTGAGCTGAAGTGCTGTTTATGCCTGACTTCCTGGTTGACACGCTGGCATCAAGAAAGATAACAGAAAAACCTTGGCAGACACTCGCTGGGTTGCGGCCAGAGCTGATAGCTGCCGTGGACTCAATTGCCGGCTAATTGAATCATTTCTTATGCCTCCCGGACTGAGCTGGGGGGGACAGAACATGCATGTACGTACACATACTCCTTCAAAAGTACTTTGAAGCAAACACAAAAATGCTTAGAGCCAGGTCAACTCCTTTTGTGTAATTGACATTATTACTGTTTTTCCAGATATGGAAAGCACAAAAGAGAAACTTAATAACTAGTGATTATTTTTAGTTCCTGTTGTATACATCTATATGGTCATGTGTTAAAAGTTTGAGCAGTTGCTCGGATGCAATGTTGCTAAATCATATTTCCTCTTAAAAGTTCTGTGTGAAAATAACAAGTTAAAAACCAAAGATATCGCACTCTCTCGCTCTCTCTCCATTAATAAAGCATGAAAAATGTATAATATAAAACAATCCTGCCCTTAAAAGCCAGGCCGCATGATTTCTCTAAACGAGGTGTGGGAAGAAATTTCGGGTCAGGATTCATGGCAAACTAGATGTCTCCAAAGGAGTGGAGACAGCCTTGCAGTGAGATCAGTAAACAGAAGGTGTTTTCTGGTTGGTCAAGCCTCTCCAGATAAAAGAGAGTCTGTGACATCACCCATTTGCACTCCAGACAGTTGTTCCTCATAAGCAAGCAGCAGAAACTAGGATTTTTGCAATCAGCTCCTTAGTGGAGTTGCTAGAGCCAAGGGGTGAAATCTAAAAATTTTCCCCACCGGTTCTGTGGGCGTGTCTTAACTGGTGGGTGTGGCTTGGTGGTCAGATGACCGGTGGGCGTGGCCAATAACAATAAATAATAAAAATAATAAGGTATACAAAACAATAAGAGGTACCAAAAACCAATTCACACTTTACACACACACAATACAACACAACTGACTCACACACAATGTAAAAGTAGCTGCACTTCACCTAAAATGGCCCCTGCAACAAGCAAGAACCTCACACTTTCCCACTTTACGCACACACAACACAACTGACACACACACACACCACATACAGCTTTGTGAGATTTTGTGTGTTTGTGTAGTTAGAGTGAAACACGACTGAAACACACCAAATCTCAGAAAGCTGCACAAATATTTTATTTTATTATTTTTATTTATTTTTTTAGATCAGGGTCTCCAATCTTAGTAACTTAGCTTGTGGACTTCAACTCCCAGAGTTCCTCATTCAGCAAAGCAGGAAGTCAAAGCAAGCTTTTTTTTTTCTTCAGTAGCTGAAGAAAAGCATGCTGTTGCAGCAAAAGGAGCAGTAATTATAGGTAAGTGAGGAGGGGGAATTGGCTGGGCATGGGTGGGGGCTCTTGTAAGTGGGGGCTGTTAAAAAGTGAATTTAAAAGCCTGTGAGGAGCAGGAAACGCCTCTGGGATCACCAGAGGAGGCTTTTAAAACCTCTTTTTTTTTCCCCCTTCGGCTGAAGAGGGTTTTTAAAAAAAACTTTTAAAGGGTTTTGATGATCAGCCCTGCGATCATCAGAGGGTTTTTTTAACTTTTAAAGGCATGTTTCAGCTGAAGAAAAACTGCTTTTAAAAGTAAAAACAAAAACCTCTGCTGATGGTGCGGCTCAGCAGAGGCAGGGGCGCGGGGCCAGGGATTTTTGCTACCGGTCCGCCGAACCAGCAGCTGCCATCGCTACCTAATCGGGCGAGCCGGTGTGAACCGGGAGCATTTCACCCCTGCATTCCCACCAGGCTGGCTACCGCGACACAGTGTTATGGACTCAAAGTTCAACCCAGCCTAATTTCTTAATCACTTTTGGAAATTGCTTAATTGCTTTTTAACTACTAAGAACCTTCCAATCTCCAAGTCTGATAATAGATTTTGGGTGAATTGAGTTTAATCCTTAAACTATTAGAAGAGTTAGAAGTTTAAAGACTCAAAACAAAACCCCTCTCTTTTGGAATAAACAGCAAAAGGGTGATTAGAACATTAATTCTGGAAAGTTATAAAGGGTGGATGGATGGATTTGAATAAGATTTTAACATTAACTATAAGAATCTTTCCCATGGGAAAATGCTGTTGTTTTCAATTCCTAAAATAACACATGATAGGATAGGATTTAAAATGTTTGACACTAGAGGGAACCCAAGGGGCTAAAGATTACAACTAAAGATTAAATTTGACTCACTCACACAAAATAGAGTAAAATACTTTAACATTGGATATATCAGAGAATGTTTTTGAACCATGCACTCAGAAGCTAATTTTAAGAGTGACTGCTTTTACAGATAGGTTATGTTTAAAAGGTGTCATGGAACACATTTTACCAGACAAGACTAAGACTAATTTGAAAAGGGATTTAAAAATGGCAAGCTATGAAAATGATATTAGCAAAAGATGCTACACTGGATTTACAAATAAAATAGCTGTTGTCTTAATAGTTAAAAGGGATGTACAAATGGCAGACCAAAAGAATGACTTGGATAACTTTCATACATTAGATCTACAAAAGAGACTTATTAAAGTTCTGAAGGGTTTTGTGAGAAGGGACAAAAATAATTGAAATGAAAACATTATTTGAAGGGCATATTCTTGAAAGTTTGTGTCAGAGTTTTGTGGCCACCTTTCTTTTAGGGGAGTATACCTTGTAGGGAAGCAAGCAATTTCATTTGAGGAAATTGTTATTTTCTTATGGTACTCTTCAAGGACATTCCTCCCAGAGAGAAAAATGACATCATTTAGTTGTGTGTGCATGAAATATATATGTGTGTGTGTGTGTGTTTTCTGAGGTTTTTGCGGGTGTTTGTATGTAGGTCTTTGGTTATTCGGGTTTTCTCCCGTGTAAAATTGGAAGTGTCTTGGTGGCGTTTCGACGAAGTCTCATTTGTCATCTTCAGGCTTCAGCTTCGTGCTCCCAGAAGAGCAAAGACATACATATATATATATATAAAGTATATATATAAAGTATCACAAAATAATACAAACAGCAAAATAGGACTAATAAAGGAGAATATTTCTAGCTCAGAGTTGACATGAGGGGTCTTTGGAACACTGATGATGTTACCTAGTTTGGGTAATAAAATATCTCCAAGAGAACAAGCAAACTCAGAGAGCACCAAGGACCCCTCAGCAAAATAGCATGTGATAAATCAGCAGAATGTTGTAGTAGTACCTGCAAATCCCACAACCAGAATCAGTATTGTTAAATATTTGCCGATGACCTGTGGGCTCATCACCTTATCTCCCTTTGCTTGAGAAAAGCAAAGACCAATTCAGCAGCAAGGTAGAAAGACCCTTACACAAGAGATCTGTATGTACCTCTAAGACACGGGTCTTAACTCGCAGCCCACAGGACAGATGTGTCATGCACTGGCCACGCCCACCCTCATTTTAGTGAAGGGGAAGTTGTGATACGTCACGTGACGACAATGTATCATCATGAGTTTGACACCCCTGCTCTGTCATTCAGAATTTATCAGGAGCATCTGTATAATTAGAAACTTTTATGAAAGTTTTGCAGTGCCTTTTTTACCTGTCTGGCAATGTCACAATGCACATACAAAATGGGTGTAGCTTTTCATAATAGCGTACACAAGTAGAAGTGGAGATAAAGGAAATTGTTTTTTTAAGGCAGAAGTTCTAAAATGCAAGTCATCCTTTAGTTGTGTGTGCATGAAATATATATGTGTGTGTGTGTGTGTGTGTGTGTGTGTGTGTGTGTGTGTGTGTGTGTGTGTGTGTGTGTGTGTGTGTGTGTGTGTGTGTGTGTGTGTGTGTGTGTGTGTGTGTGTGTGTGTGTGTGTGTGTGTGTGTGTGTGTGTGTGTGTGTGTGTGTGTGTGTGTGTGTGTGTGTGTGTGTGTGTGTGTGTGTGTGTGTGTGTGTGTGTGTGTGTGTGTGTGTGTGTGTGTGTGTGTGTGTGTGTGTGTGTGTGTGTGTGTGTGTGTGTGTGTGTGTGTGTGTGTGTGTGTGTGTGTGTGTGTGTGTGTGTGTGTGTGTGTGTGTGTGTGTGTGTGTGTGTGTGTGTGTGTGTGTGTGTGTGTGTGTGTGTGTGTGTGTGTGTGTGTGTGTGTGTGTGTGTGTGTGTGTGTGTGTGTGTGTGTGTGTGTGTGTGTGTGTGTGTGTGTGTGTGTGTGTGTGTGTGTGTGTGTGTGTGTGTGTGTGTGTGTGTGTGTGTGTGTGTGTGTGTGTGTGTGTGTGTGTGTGTGTGTGTGTGTGTGTGTGTGTGTGTGTGTGTGTGTGTGTGTGTGTGTGTGTGTGTGTGTGTGTGTGTGTGTGTGTGTGTGTGTGTGTGTGTGTGTGTGTGTGTGTGTGTGTGTGTGTGTGTGTGTGTGTGTGTGTGTGTGTGTGTGTGTGTGTGTGTGTGTGTGTGTGTGTGTGTGTGTGTGTGTGTGTGTGTGTGTGTGTGTGTGTGTGTGTGTGTGTGTGTGTGTGTGTGTGTGTGTGTGTGTGTGTGTGTGTGTGTGTGTGTGTGTGTGTGTGTGTGTGTGTGTGTGTGTGTGTGTGTGTGTGTGTGTGTGTGTGTGTGTGTGTGTGTGTGTGTGTGTGTGTGTGTGTGTGTGTGTGTGTGTGTGTGTGTGTGTGTGTGTGTGTGTGTGTGTGTGTGTGTGTGTGTGTGTGTGTGTGTGTGTGTGTGTGTGTGTGTGTGTGTGTGTGTGTGTGTGTGTGTGTGTGTGTGTGTGTGTGTGTGTGTGTGTGTGTGTGTGTGTGTGTGTGTGTGTGTGTGTGTGTGTGTGTGTGTGTGTGTGTGTGTGTGTGTGTGTGTGTGTGTGTGTGTGTGTGTGTGTGTGTGTGTGTGTGTGTGTGTGTGTGTGTGTGTGTGTGTGTGTGTGTGTGTGTGTGTGTGTGTGTGTGTGTGTGTGTGTGTGTGTGTGTGTGTGTGTGTGTGTGTGTGTGTGTGTGTGTGTGTGTGTGTGTGTGTGTGTGTGTGTGTGTGTGTGTGTGTGTGTGTGTGTGTGTGTGTGTGTGTGTGTGTGTGTGTGTGTGTGTGTGTGTGTGTGTGTGTGTGTGTGTGTGTGTGTGTGTGTGTGTGTGTGTGTGTGTGTGTGTGTGTGTGTGTGTGTGTGTGTGTGTGTGTGTGTGTGTGTGTGTGTGTGTGTGTGTGTGTGTGTGTGTGTGTGTGTGTGTGTGTGTGTGTGTGTGTGTGTGTGTGTGTGTGTGTGTGTGTGTGTGTGTGTGTGTGTGTGTGTGTGTGTGTGTGTGTGTGTGTGTGTGTGTGTGTGTGTGTGTGTGTGTGTGTGTGTGTGTGTGTGTGTGTGTGTGTGTGTGTGTGTGTGTGTGTGTGTGTGTGTGTGTGTGTGTGTGTGTGTGTGTGTGTGTGTGTGTGTGTGTGTGTGTGTGTGTGTGTGTGTGTGTGTGTGTGTGTGTGTGTGTGTGTGTGTGTGTGTGTGTGTGTGTGTGTGTGTGTGTGTGTGTGTGTGTGTGTGTGTGTGTGTGTGTGTGTGTGTGTGTGTGTGTGTGTGTGTGTGTGTGTGTGTGTGTGTGTGTGTGTGTGTGTGTGTGTGTGTGTGTGTGTGTGTGTGTGTGTGTGTGTGTGTGTGTGTGTGTGTGTGTGTGTGTGTGTGTGTGTGTGTGTGTGTGTGTGTGTGTGTGTGTGTGTGTGTGTGTGTGTGTGTGTGTGTGTGTGTGTGTGTGTGTGTGTGTGTGTGTGTGTGTGTGTGTGTGTGTGTGTGTGTGTGTGTGTGTGTGTGTGTGTGTGTGTGTGTGTGTGTGTGTGTGTGTGTGTGTGTGTGTGTGTGTGTGTGTGTGTGTGTGTGTGTGTGTGTGTGTGTGTGTGTGTGTTCCATCACAGGAAAAAAAACCGAATTGCTTTGAAATAAAGGTAGGATATTTGGATGATATTATAAAGCTGTAATCATAAATGAATTTAACTGGACTGAAACTTACCAATGGTTCTTTTCCTCAAGAGACTTGTGTGATGTGAACAGTTTCGTAATAAGTAGAAATCAGCAAATAAAAGATTTCCCGTCAGCGAAAATGCATTTTAGAAGTTTCAATTCCTAATTTCAAATTCTTATACGTAAAGCTTGTGAGGACATTGGAGAGAAAAAAAGTACCACCAGCCTATTCTCAGAAATAACATCTAATATTTATTTTAACTTTATCTGAGAAAATACAGGCCTCTTTAACATAATAACCAGATTTGCCCTACTTAACAGTACTGTACTGATCATCTTCATGCAACTGCCCCTACTTTCACATCCTATCACCAGGCTATGTAAGCAGCAGTAGAATCCAATGGAATTGAGTGGCTAATACATTTAAACAAATAAATAATAACTCATGACCCACTGCATCCTTAAATGTTATATTCTCTCCTTGGCTCCTTTGCAAGGAGAGAAGGGGCTATAAGAGCAAGTTTCAGGACTTATGGCAAAGCTGCTGCTCAGTTTGGTAGAAAAGGTTTATGTTCTGTTTCCCTTCCCCCAATACTCCCAGCAAAGAGTCAGTCAGAGGCCTCTTTTCTGATTTATTTACATATATATAAATGTCCTGGCTATGTCTACCCACGGGCCTGCCAAGTTTCTGGAGATAACAAGGAAATTACAGATAAGGCCAGAATTACTCACGAATATATTCTTCCTTCCGTTGATACAGATTGCCCGCACAAATTCATTACTTTGTCCAAGACAAAAAACCAGGAAGTCCCGCCTCCTATTTATAGTCTTTGCAGATGTCACTGCATGACAATTATGACTTGGCTTTGTCCCAACTCTTCCGCTGCTGCGCACGCCGATCACGTCTTCGTAACCTTGCATCACTCCAAAACTGTTCTTGGGGCGTTGCCAAATCAGAAGAAGGCTCCAAGGAATCAGGCTTTGCCGGCCCCTCCTCCTCCCTTTGAGTGGGTGCCAGGGAGGGAAAGGGCTCACGAGAAGCAGGGCTGGCCAGGTCTTCTCCCTCACTTTCTGAATCATCCGAGTCCAGGAGTCCGGGTCCAGGAACTTGGGTCACAACACTATCCCTCACCGCAGGGCCCTTCCCCCGGGGCTGACGATCGGGATGCGGTCGGGCTGGGTTCTGCTCATGGAAGGCCTGCACCAGGTCAGGGGCATGAACGTCGGAGGCATCTACCCAGGAGAAATCAGTCCCGTATCCCTTCCACGCGATCAAATATTGGAAACGACCCTTCAGCCAGCGGGAGTCTCGTACGCTGTGGACTTTGTATTCCTCCGATCCGTCCTCGGCGACAGTGACGGGTGCTGTTGGGCACCGAAGGGGACTCGGTGTGGCCTCAGGAACCAGAAGGGACCGGTGAAAAACGGGGTGGATCCGCATGGATCGTGGCAGGGTCAGTCGGTAGGCTACCGGGTTGATGACTGCCTCGACAGGGAACGGGCCGATGAATCGGTGGTCCAACTTCTTTACCGGGCGGTCGGACGGGAGGTGTTTGGTGGAGAGCCACACCCGGTCTCCAACTGCCAGCGGGGGCGTTGCCCGTCGGGAGCGGTCGGCGGACCATTTGTAGTCCTCCTTTGCCCGATTCAGCTGCTGACGTACCAACTGTTGGACCGCATGCAATTCCGTCAGGAAGGTCTGCGTTTCAGGAACAGGAGAGTCCGGTGGTGCCAGAGGGAAGAGCCGCGGATGGTACCCACATTAGCAAAAAACGGGGTCATCTGAGTAGAGGTGTGCTGAGAGTTGTTAAAAGCAAACTCCGCCAGGGACAGGTAATCGGCCCAGTTGTCCTGTTGCTAGTTGATGAAGCAACGGAGATACTGTTCCAGTATACCGATGACCTTCTCTGTACCCCCGTCGGTCTCCGGATGGTGCGATGATGACAGACACACCTGCACCTCCAACGCGCCATCAGGCTCTTCCAGAAGCGGGCTGTGAACTGAACTCCAGCGGTCCGAAACCACCCTGTCCGGTAGACCATGGAGGCGGAAGATGTGCTGCAGAAAGAGGCGGGCGTTTTGCGGCTGTGGGCAGTCCGCGGCATGGGATGAAGTGTGCCATCTTGGTGAGCATGTCCACCACCACCAGCACCGTGGTGAACCCAGAGGACGGCGGCAGGTCTGTCAGGAAGTCCATAGAGATCGCCCCAGGGTCTGTCGGGTGTCGGCAAGGGCTGGAGGAGCCGGGAGGTGCCCCGTGGCGGTCTTGGCTTGCCGGCACGGTACGCAGGATGTCACGTAGGCATGTATATCATGCCGCACTGGGCCACCAAAAGGTCCGTGTCACCAGGTGGAGGGTCTTGAAGAACCCAAAATGTCCTGCTGCAGGGTTGTCGTGGCACTGGGTCATGACGAGGGCTCGGAGTGGTCCTGTGGGCACATATAATCGCCCAAACTTGAGTAAGTCCTCCTCCAAGGTCCAAGGAGACGGGGCCCACCTCCGCTCTCCTTTGCTGCGACCAGGCGTCCTGGCGCTGCGCCTCGCACCTGGGCCCGCAAGTCCACTGGCTCCCGTGCTGCGGCCAAGGCTTCTGCCGGCAGCACTGTCCGTGGAGGAAGGGGTCCTTGGCGCAGAGGTACTCTGGCTTATGGACAGGGCATCCGCCCTCCGGTTGTGACCGCTGGGAATGTAGGTCACGCGGAAGTTGAACCGGGCAAAAAACAACGACCACCGGATCTGCCGCTGGTTCAACTTCCGAGCTGTGGTGAGGTGCTCGAGATTCCGATGGTCCGTTCGGACCTCCACCTGATGTCGGGCCCCCTCCAGATGGTGTCGCCAAGCCTCGAATGCAGCCTTGATAGCCCGCAACTCTTTTCCCACGTAGTGTAGTTGCGCTCGGAAGGATTGGGTTTCCGGGAGTAGTAAGCGCAGGAAAAGTGTGCCGCCATTCGTCGGAGTCTGTAGCAGCACCGCTCCCAGAGCCACATTGGACGCGTCCGTTTCCACCACAAAAGGCCGGAGCGGGTCGGGATGCCTCAGGACGGGTTCCGTGACGAAGGCTTTCTTGAGGGCTGTGAATGCTTCTTGCTGCGGGGGACCCCACTGGAACGCAACCTTCTTCCTGAGGAGCTGGGTAAGTGGAGCCGTCAGTGTGGCAAAGCCCGCGATGAAGGTCCGGTAGTAGTTGGCGAAGCCCAGCAGGTGCTGAACATCCTTCACCTGACGAGGGGCTTCCCAGCTACACAAAGCTTCTACTTTGCATGGGTCCATGGCTATGCCCTCGGGCGAGATGATATGCCCGAGGAATTCTATGGAAGTCCGGAAGAAGATGCATTTCTCCAGCTTCGCATTGAGTTGTTGCTCCCGCAAGCGTTGCAGAACCAGACTGACGTATCGAAGGTGGCTTTCCCTGGACCGGGAGTAAATCAGGATGTGGTAGATAGCCACGAACCGATCCAACATGTCTCGGAACACGTCGTTCATGAAGTGCTGGAAAACGGGAGCGTTGGTCAACCCAAATGGCATGACAGTGTATTCGTAGTGTCCGTATCGGGTGCCGAATGCCGTCTTCCATTCGTCTCCTTCTCGCATCCGCACCAGGTTGTAGGCCCCCCGAAGATCGAGCTTGGTGAAGATCGTGGCCTCCCGCAACCTCTCCAGTAGCTCCGGGATGAGCGGCAGGGGGTAGCGATTCCGCACCGTAATGGTGTTTAGCTAGTGGTAATCACAGCATAGGCGCAAGTCCCCTGTCTTCTTCTTCACGAAGAGAACCGGGGCCGAGAGAGGGGACTTTGAAGGCCGGATGAACCCTCGGGCCAGGTTTTTGTCCAGGAAGTCCCTGAGGGCGGCCAACTCGGGCTCCGACATGGAATACAGGCGTCCCACAGGCAGTGGTGCGTTGGGCAGAAGGTCCACGGGGCAATCGTAGGGCCGATGCGGGGGTAGTCGGTCCGCCTCCTTCTCGCTGAACACGTCAGCGAAGTCCGTCAGCTCAGGAAGCAAGGTGATGGCAGCGGTGGGGACGTTCTGGCCGGCACAGGTGTGGCGGATGTGATCGACGCACTGCAGACTCGGGAAAGAGATGGCGTTCCGCGACCAGGCCACCTGAGGATCGTGGGTCCGAAGGCAGGCCAACCCAAGGACCAAGGGAAAATGAAGGTCCGCCGTGACATAAAACTGGATCGCCTGCTCATGGTCCCCAATAGCCAGGCGCAAAGGCTGGGTGGCGAATTTAATGGGGCCGGACACCAGTTCTCGCCCATCAATTGTCTCTACCGCATCGGAGGGTCCACGGAACCACGGGACCGCAAACTGGGTCACAAAGGCCTGGTCCATAAAGTTTGTTGTGGCCCTGAGTCCACCAGCGCATGCGCCTGGAGCCCGTCCGACTGGTTCCCCAACCATATCCGTGTGTCCAGAATCAGATGCCGAGGGGCCCAGAGTCTACTTCCAACGTCCAGTGGGGCTTAGTACGTGCCCGACCTAGGGTTTCCCGAGGTCGGGCCTGCTCCGCTTCCGATTGGTCACGCTGTGATTCGGGGACGGCGTCGTGCCCACTTCGCTTTCTGGGGCAAGAAGCGGCGGTGGCGGGCTCCCACAGTACAGGCACAATCCCCTTGGCGCCTCGGTTCCGCTCCTGGGCTGTCAGGCGAGGGCTGGCCGCCCCCCACTCCTTGGGCCCTCCCGCAGTGGTTACAAAGCGTGGGGCGACCCTGGGTGCTGGTGGTGCAGGAAGTGGGGGTGCAGATGTCGACGGCGGGTCCCGGGGGGTGCGACGGGACGGTCGCCGTTGCAGACGGGCATCGAGGCGGAGACAAAGGGGCACCAAGTTGTCGAGGGTCCGCGGCGCCTCCACGCGGGCCAGCTCGTCTTGCAATTCCTCTGAGAGTCCCTCCTGGAATGCGTCCACCAGCGCTGCATCATTCCAGTCAGAGTCCTGGCACAAAAGACGAAATTCGGCGATGTACTCCTGCAGGGGCCGTTTCCCTTGACGGAGTTCCTTAAGGCGCCTGGTTGCCGTCAGCATTCGAACGGGGTCCTCATACATGGTGCGCAGGTGCTGCCAAAAACGCTGTTGGTCCGCCAGCAGGGGGCTGTCCTGGAGCAAGAGGGGCGTGGCCCATCGAGCAGCCGAGCCGGAAAGAAGGTTAATCACGAAGGCCACCTTAGCCCGGTCGTCTGGGAAATCCTCTGGCCTCATAGCCATGTAGAGCTGGCACTGTCCCAAGAAGGTCGGGAACATCTCAGGCTGCCCAGAAAACTTATCCGGCACGGTTATCGGGCACTTGCGGCGAGGAGGAGGAGTGGGAGGATGGGGGGGGGCTGCAGGCACATTCCTGGCAGCAAGTTGGCCTGCCAAGTGAGCCACTTGCTGCTGGAGCTGTTGATTAGCCGCTTGTAGCTGCTCTAACTGCTGCTGTACCTGCTGCTGGTCCATCTTTGGTGGAAGATGTTTTAGTCAGGTCTTGGACAAAATGTTCTGTTTCCCTTCCCCCAATACTCCCAGCAAAGAGTCAGTCAGAGGCCTCTTTTCTGATTTATTTACATATATATAAATGTCCTGGCTACGTCTACCCACGGGCCTGCCAAGTTTCTGGAGATAAAAAGGAAATTATAGATAAGGCCAGAATTACTCACGAATATATTCTTCCCTCCATTGATACAGATTGCCCGCGCAAATTCATTACTTTGTCCAAGACAAAAAACCAGGAAGTCCCGCCTCCTATTTATAGTCTCTGCAGATGTCACTGCATGACAATTATGACTTGGCTTTGTCCCAACTCTTCCGCTGCTGCGCACACCGATCACGTCTTCGTAACCTTGCATCACTCCAAAACTGTTCTTGGGGCGTTGCCAAATCAGAAGGAGGCTCCAAGGAATCAGGCTTTGCCGGCCCCTCCTCCTCCCTTTGAGTGGGTGCCAGGGAGGGAAAGGGCTCACGAGAAGCAGGGCTGGCCAGGTCTTCTCCCTCACTTTCTGAATCATCCGAGTCCAGGAGTCCGGGTCCAGGAACTTGGGTCACAACAGTTTAGGGGAGGGAAGATCCTATGGTCTTGGCTTCTAAAGACTGGAAGTATCATGGGAGAGACTGCTCTCCCCAATAAAAAGTCACCCCATCTCGTATCTCTGAGGAAACAGCATGAAATATAATAATAATAATAATAATAATAACAGAGTTGGAAGGGACCTTGGAGATCTTCTAGTCCAACCCCCTGCCCAGGCAGGAAACCCTACACCATTTCAGACAAATGGTTATCCAACATTTTGTTAAAAATTTCCGGTGTTGGAGCATTTACAACTTCTGCAGGCAAGTTGTTCCACTGATTAATTGTTTTAACTGTCAGGAAATTTCTCCTTAGTTCAAGCGGGAATTGAAGACGTTATTATATCATTGGGCGGGACTAGCCTAAGTATGTATTTAACTGTATTTTAAGGGGTTTTAAGCTGGTCTTCGGCCATTTTAGTTGATGGCCTTATTAATATTTGTTTTTAAATTCTTTTAAATTTGCTATTTATTTGTTGTATTTTAAGATGGCTGTACACCGCCCTGAGTCCTTCGGGAGAAGGGCGGTATAAAAATTTAATTATAAATAAATAAATAAATAAATAAGTTGCATCTCTCCTTGATTAGTTTCCACCCATTGCTTCTTGTTCTACGCTCAGGTGCTTTGGAGAATAGTTTGACTCCCTCTTCTTTTTGGCAACCCCTGAGATATTGGAACACTGCTATCATGTCCCACCCAGTCCTTCTTTTCATTAAACTAGACATACCGAGTTCTTGCAACCATTCTTCATATGTTTTAGCCTCCAGTCCCCTAATCATCTTTGTTGCTCTTCTCTGCACTCTTTCTAGAGCAGTGGTTCTCAACCTTTATAGTGCTGCGACCCCTTTAATACAATTCCCCACGATGTGGCGACCCCAACCAATCTCAGCGCGCCTCAGCAGCCACAGAAGGGGGGGGAAAGCGGCAAACTGTTTTTTTGAATTTATCGTGCCTGAAGCCGTATTGGCTAGCGATCTAAACTGCTTGCGATTGCCTTGAGGACGGGGGCATTAAAACGGAGACTCTTCCCTATTAAGTTTATCGCGCCTGAAGCCAGATTAGGCTAGCGATTGGGAGTGATTGCCGCTGGCTTGAGAGGGAGACATCAGAGCAAAGATTTCTCTCTTTTTTAATTCATCGCGCCTGAAGCCAGATTAGGCTAGCGATTGGGAGTGATTGCCGCTGGCTTGAGAGGGAGACATCAGAGCAAAGATTTCTCTCTTTTTAATTCATCGCGCCTGAAGCCAGATTAGGCTAGCGATTGGGAGTGATTGCCGCTGGCTTGAGAGGGAGACATCAGAGCAAAGATTTCTCTCTTTTTAATTCATCGCGCCTGAAGCCAGATTAGGCTAGCGATTGGGAGTGATTGCCGCTGGCTTGAGAGGGAGACATCAGAGCAAAGATTTCTCTCTTTTTAATTCATCGCGCCTGAAGCCAGATTAGGCTAGCGATTGGGAGTGATTGCCGCTGGCTTGAGAGGGAGACATCAGAGCAAAGATTTCTCTCTTTTTAATTCATCGCGCCTGAAGCCAGATTAGGCTAGCGATTGGGAGTGATTGCCGCTGGCTTGAGAGGGAGACATCAGAGCAAAGATTTCTCTCTTTTTAATTCATCGCGCCTGAAGCCAGATTAGGCTAGCGATTGGGAGTGATTGCCGCTGGCTTGAGAGGGAGACATCAGAGCAAAGATTTCTCTCTTTTTAATTCATCGCGCCTGAAGCCAGATTAGGCTAGCGATTGGGAGTGATTGCCGCTGGCTTGAGAGGGAGACATCAGAGCAAAGATTTCTCTCTTTTTAATTCATCGCGCCTGAAGCCAGATTAGGCTAGCGATTGGGAGTGATTGCCGCTGGCTTGAGAGGGAGACATCAGAGCAAAGATTTCTCTCTTTTTAATTCATCGCGCCTGAAGCCAGATTAGGCTAGCGATTGGGAGTGATTGCCGCTGGCTTGAGAGGGAGACATCAGAGCAAAGATTTCTCTCTTTTTAATTCATCGCGCCTGAAGCCAGATTAGGCTAGCGATTGGGAGTGATTGCCGCTGGCTTGAGAGGGAGACATCAGAGCAAAGATTTCTCTCTTTTTAATTCATCGCGCCTGAAGCCAGATTAGGCTAGCGATTGGGAGTGATTGCCGCTGGCTTGAGAGGGAGACATCAGAGCAAAGATTTCTCTCTTTTTAATTCATCGCGCCTGAAGCCAGATTAGGCTAGCGATTGGGAGTGATTGCCGCTGGCTTGAGAGGGAGACATCAGAGCAAAGATTTCTCTCTTTTTAATTCATCGCGCCTGAAGCCAGATTAGGCTAGCGATTGGGAGTGATTGCCGCTGGCTTGAGAGGGAGACATCAGAGCAAAGATTTCTCTCTTTTTAATTCATCGCGCCTGAAGCCAGATTAGGCTAGCGATTGGGAGTGATTGCCGCTGGCTTGAGAGGGAGACATCAGAGCAAAGATTTCTCTCTTTTTAATTCATCGCGCCTGAAGCCAGATTAGGCTAGCGATTGGGAGTGATTGCCGCTGGCTTGAGAGGGAGACATCAGAGCAAAGATTTCTCTCTTTTTAATTCATCGCGCCTGAAGCCAGATTAGGCTAGCGATTGGGAGTGATTGCCGCTGGCTTGAGAGGGAGACATCAGAGCAAAGATTTCTCTCTTTTTAATTCATCGCGCCTGAAGCCAGATTAGGCTAGCGATTGGGAGTGATTGCCGCTGGCTTGAGAGGGAGACATCAGAGCAAAGATTTCTCTCTTTTTAATTCATCGCGCCTGAAGCCAGATTAGGCTAGCGATTGGGAGTGATTGCCGCTGGCTTGAGAGGGAGACATCAGAGCAAAGATTTCTCTCTTTTTAATTCATCGCGCCTGAAGCCAGATTAGGCTAGCGATTGGGAGTGATTGCCGCTGGCTTGAGAGGGAGACATCAGAGCAAAGATTTCTCTCTTTTTAATTCATCGCGCCTGAAGCCAGATTAGGCTAGCGATTGGGAGTGATTGCCGCTGGCTTGAGAGGGAGACATCAGAGCAAAGATTTCTCTCTTTTTAATTCATCGCGCCTGAAGCCAGATTAGGCTAGCGATTGGGAGTGATTGCCGCTGGCTTGAGAGGGAGACATCAGAGCAAAGATTTCTCTCTTTTTAATTCATCGCGCCTGAAGCCAGATTAGGCTAGCGATTGGGAGTGATTGCCGCTGGCTTGAGAGGGAGACATCAGAGCAAAGATTTCTCTCTTTTTAATTCATCGCGCCTGAAGCCAGATTAGGCTAGCGATTGGGAGTGATTGCCGCTGGCTTGAGAGGGAGACATCAGAGCAAAGATTTCTCTCTTTTTAATTCATCGCGCCTGAAGCCAGATTAGGCTAGCGATTGGGAGTGATTGCCGCTGGCTTGAGAGGGAGACATCAGAGCAAAGATTTCTCTCTTTTTAATTCATCGCGCCTGAAGCCAGATTAGGCTAGCGATTGGGAGTGATTGCCGCTGGCTTGAGAGGGAGACATCAGAGCAAAGATTTCTCTCTTTTTAATTCATCGCGCCTGAAGCCAGATTAGGCTAGCGATTGGGAGTGATTGCCGCTGGCTTGAGAGGGAGACATCAGAGCAAAGATTTCTCTCTTTTTAATTCATCGCGCCTGAAGCCAGATTAGGCTAGCGATTGGGAGTGATTGCCGCTGGCTTGAGAGGGAGACATCAGAGCAAAGATTTCTCTCTTTTTAATTCATCGCGCCTGAAGCCAGATTAGGCTAGCGATTGGGAGTGATTGCCGCTGGCTTGAGAGGGAGACATCAGAGCAAAGATTTCTCTCTTTTTAATTCATCGCGCCTGAAGCCAGATTCAAAGGGTAGAATTATCAGGGATGTGCATTGGCATACATGCAGCATCAATCAGGAGCACTTTAAATCAAATGTATTATTTCTACAGATCGCATGCCAGCTGCAGAAAATGTGAGCCCATGAAAAGGGGCAGCTGCTTTAAGGTGATCATGAAAACTATTCTGAATCATACCTTGCCTTACTAATCTGTCACTGGATAGCTCTAATAACCCATTAGCTGAGAGCAAAACTTTAACGGAACAGGGCCAATTCAAAACACATTTGTTCTGAGATTGGGTTGAATAAGGTAATCCTTGATGTACAATTTAACAACTGTTCAAAGTTACAACAGTGTGGAAAAAAGTGAGTTATGACTGGTTCGTGCACTTACCACCTTTGCAGTATGCCTGTAGTCCAGAATGTATTAGTATAGGCAATGATGGGGATGTTTCATTATGCTCATGTGAGTTGTCAGTTTGCTTCTAGGTGCAATTAAAGGTGTTGGTCATAATCTATAAAGTCTTATATGGCATAGGCCTGCTTACTTGAGGGACTTCTTTATCTTCCATAACATTTACCTAGCCAATTTAGCGTGGCAGTTTTGGTGCACTCTAAATTTCTTTGATTACACTATTGGGATCAGAGAAGCTCACCTTCTCTGTAACACCACCTCCTCTCTGGAATGAGGGTGTCCCCAAGATTCAAACACTCCCAACCCTACTGGTGTTTTGAAGTGCCCTGAAGGCTTGGCTCTTGGTTCAGGCCTCTGATAAAGGTGTTTGAAGTCCCCTCTTTTTTTCTTCGTTCACATCCTATTTGGTCATTATTGATACCTTTATTTTTTTTGTTGTTTCCTTATTTTTAAACCATTTGTAAACTCTGCTCAGAGTTGCTGAGACTTGAGCAGCATATAAATTCAATTCAATTCAGAATAGACCAGGAAGGGACATTGGAGGTATTCTAGTCCAACCCCCTGCTCAGGTAGTAGACTCATACCGTTTCAGATCAATCATTGTAGAATCTTTTTAAAAATCTCCAGTGATGAAGCGCCCACACTTCTGAAGGCAAGCCATTCCACTGGTTAATTGTTCTCACTTTAGGAAGTTTCTAATTTTAGGTTGCTTCTCTCCTTGATTAGTTTTGACGTTTTTTGATGATCTAGACAGTGGATATTTGGCATTATTGTAAATATATATGTACATGCATAGGGACATATAAACAACATATGATCATACCTTTATTATAAATAACAAAATAATTTTGTTGGGAAAACAGTCACAACATGCAAACAGTCACTAAATCTATCTCTATGGAGATTATCAGTCATCCAGGTCATAGTTGTCCAGGTCACTAAATCTATGTTAGTGTAGTACAGACTGATAGGGATCAATAAACTTCAAAGAAGGTCTGATATTTAACCTACTCAAGTCTGTGCTAAGCAAAATAAGTTTCAATGTAAGTAAACTGTCACAAAGAGAAACTCTGTATATGCTAAAATGCTGCAAATCCAAAACAATTACAATGCAGAGAAAATGACTTTTATTTTTTTCACTTACCGTGCTATGTATAGGTTTCTATGAAATTGCAAGACAGCAGCTTTTAATGATTCTGGAAGCTTCAGAAAGTGTCCTCAAAAGGACTTACCCATGCATCGGCAAAGTATGTTCTTTAACCATGGTTTGTTGATTATACCACAACAGTAATGTCCACACAACATCCAAAAATAGAATCAAAACCACACCACATTGCAGTTTATCACTGTTGATACCGATGTTGTATTTGTGAGGATGAAATAGACACTCCACTAACAACTGATTTTCCATACTATTTTATTTATTGTCAACCTATATAATTACTAATTAATTTCTTCATTTCTTGGACATGAAACCAGGGTAACTTTTTCCTATACTATTTGTACTCTAGTTTGCAATTGTTATTCTAATACATGTAGTCCTCAGCTTATGACCACAAATGAGTCCAAAATTTATGATGCTAAGTGAGAAATTTGTTGTGAGTTTTGCCCAATTTTATGACTTTCTTGCCACATTTGTTACGTGAGTCACTGCAGTTGTTAAATTAGTAACACAGATGTTAAGTGAATTTGGTTTCTCCATTGACTTTGCCTGTCAGAAAGTTGTAAAAAGTGATCAGATGACCCCGGGATACTGCAGCCGTCATAAATGTGAGTCAGTTGTCAAGCATCCAGATGTAAATCATGTGACAATGGGAATGCGGCAATGGTCATAAATGTGAAAAATTTATTAAGTTATTTTTTTCAGTGCAGTTGTAACTTTGAATGGTCACTAAGTGAATTGTTGTAAGTAGAGGACTACCTGGACTGTCATATGTCCTATGGAACAACTTTAGAGAGGAGTGGCTATTTAGAGCCATATGTATAGACATTTAGGATGACTATGTCTGCAATTACTGTATATATGCAAACCTGTAATATACATGTAATTGTGTGCATCTTAAAAATATTTATATGCTTTTTGCACCTTGAATTACACTAATTTTATGGACAAAATTGATTAAATTATGCTTATATACAATATGGTCAAATATGTATACTTAAGTCTTGATTATCACTGTGATTTAGGACTTGGTTTGCCTAAAAGGAAGGGTGTTCCCTGTTCAAAATGTTCAACAACCCAATTTTTCATAGAATATTGCCAGTGTGGAATGAATGAAATACACATTGTATGATAATGGCAGGCTTAAACTGATCATCTTAATAGGTAAATAATCAAAACCTTTTAAATAAATAGATACAAATACTTTGCCTTCTGGAAAAATGGAATCCTGGAAAATACAAAGAGATGTTAGGGTTACTTATTTCTTGTATTGTTTGGGTACTTTCCTAACTACTATTAACTTTACCATGATAGCAAATGCAGCCTTATCTAGGCAATTTTATTGCTTAGCTTGCTGGCATCCCTGATAACAACGAAATCAGTGATCTGATGTATACTAGGCTGGACTATGCTGGGAATTAATCTGAGTTCAGTCTCCAGTGGCATCACCAGGTAAGTTTGCGTCTAAACAGATCAAACTACTGTATTGTACGGTATTAAACTTCATTGATCCAGATAGTTTATCATTAATTCAGTGGGGAGTTGAGGAGCATCCAGCAATTAGACAAAACAGGACAAAACACCTTCCGTTTTCCAGTGCACAGCCCTAGGAGACGCATATACGTGCCCATCTCGGGAGGTGGAAATCAAACGTCTGGTCTCAGACATTGTGAGAATGCATGTCACAGGGGTTTAGGATGTTTAGCCACCCACCATTGGCCTCACCCCCTTTGCCCCCAGCCACCTGGGGCAAAGGAGTCTTTGGTGCACATGACAAGAAACCACCAGCCAATGGGGGAGCAATCGGTGACTGGCTAGCTGGCTGGCTGTGGAAGTGGGCAGCATGCCATCACGGGGGCCGTCGGGAGTACACCAGGCAACTGGCAGTGGATGCAGTGTGCAAAAGCAATTGCAGAGGGGCAGGGAGGCTGCCAGGCATTTGGCAGCAATGATGTGTGGAAGTGATTGCAGGGGGGGGCGTCGTGCAATTGGCAGCAATGGCATGCAGAACCAATCGGGATGGGAGGGTCTTGGGCAGCTGGTGGCAGTAGCAGAGGTGTGCAGAAGCATCAGAGGGGGAGGGGGCCACCTGGTAACTGGCAGCAATGGCATGCAGAAGTAATCATGGGGGGTGGGGGGTGCTGGGTAACTGGTGCCAGTAGCGAAGATGTTCAGAAATATCGCAGGAGGGCAAGGTCCACCAGAAAACTGACAACAATGGCGTGCAGAAGCGATCACGGGGGGTGGGGTGCAGTTCGGAAACATATTCCATCTCAAGTGTTTTTTCTCATCAATTCTAATTAAAAGGAGGAAGTGGCTAAGCTCTCCTTCCAGTGTCATCATTAAATATTTCCGAATAGTGTCTGCAACTACATTAAAACTTAGTCCTTAAAAAATTATTGTTATTTTTTTATTTTATTTATTATTTATTTGTCAAATATGTACAAGATAGCAGGTATAGGTATAAACATAAACAAAGGAAGTTAAGTACAGATAAATGGGGACAGTAAGACAGGGATGGTAGGCATGCTGGTGCACTTATGCACGCCCCCTTAATTATTTATGTACTGTACAATTACAATACAATACAATACAAGTTATGTATTATACAAAACCATTAAGACTATTTCTACAGGATAAGGGCACCTTAAGTTATATATGTGTCAAAGGTATACCAATGCCAACCTCTTTGCATATTTTGACAACTGTTAGCAAGGTATAGGATAATATTTTAGTCCTTTCCATATTTTAGGTAAAGGATGTTACAAGTTTTTAAGGAAGGGGGGAAATGCCATAAAGCTCTCTTCTCTAATAATAATGCTTTTCGCTTTATTCGGAATTATTTCTATACTATGCTAGAATTATTATTTGAATTTTTTAAATTGATCATTTTTTTTAAAAACCAACCCATATTATAAAAAAAAACTAGTCTCTCTAGCAGTCTGTTTAACATTACCATCCATGTTACATGTAAATGCAGAATATTCATGTCCTGAAAAAGAGAAAGAAAAAAATGACTATTTATAAGCCTTGACTAGTAGAACAATGAGGAAGTGAACTATTGTTTCTGCTGCTAAAGATTTTGCATAATCTGGTTCCATGGAAAAATATGATTAACTTTACTGTCTTTTTCCTAGAGATGTGCTATGTTCCTCCTTTCTTCTTTCTACTATAATCACAGTGCCGAAGAAACCCTCCATCAAGGAACTGAATGAGTTCAGAGTTGCTCTAACGTCTGTAGTTATGAAAACCTTTGAAAGGCTAGTCTGGCCCACCTGAAAACCAACACGGATCCGCTGTTAGACCCCTTGCAATTTGCCTCTGCACTTAATATGGCTCTGCACTACATCCTACAATATCTTGAATCTCCAAAGACCTATGCAAGGGTCCTCTTTGCAGACTTCAGCTCAGCATTCAATACCATCAGTCCAGATATACTTCTAACTAAACTAAATCAGCTAGCTGTACCTGACCACACTTGTAAATGGATCATAAGCTTCCTAATAGACAGGAAGCAGCAGGTGAAGCTAGGCAAAATCACATCAGATACCTGTACAATTAGCACAGGAGCCCCCCAGGGCTGTGTGCTGTCTCCACTTCTCTCTATACACCAATGCCTGCATCTCAAAAGATCCCTCTGTAAAAGTTTGCAGATGATACAGCAGTGATTGATCTCATTTGAGACAATGATATGTCTGCATACAGACAGGAGGTTGAACAACTAGCATTGTGGTGCAACCAGAACAATCTTGAACTAAATATATTCAAAACCATAGAAATTGTGGTAGATTTTAGGAGAAACCCTCTTATACTACCACCCCTTACAATACTAGACAACATAGTATCAACAGTAGAGCCCTTCAAGTTTCTAGGTTCTATCATATCTCAAGACTTAAAATGGACACCTGTCATCAAAAAAGCACAACAAAGAATGTTCTTTCTGTGCCAACTCAGAAAGCTCAAACTGCCCAAGGAGCTGCAGATACAGTTCTACAAAGGAATTATTGAGTCTGTCATCTGCACCTCTATAACTGTCTGGTTTGGCTCTGCAACCCAACAAGACAGACACAGACTTCAGAGGATAATTAGAACTGCAGAAAAAACAATTGCTACCAACCTGCCTTCCATTGAGGACCTGTATACTGCACGAGTCAAAAAGAGGGCTGTGAAAATATCTACAGACTCCTCACATCAGTGGTGGGTTTCTACCGGTTCGCCCCGGTTTCGGTGAACAGTTTTTTCCAGAATGCCATCACTCTGCTAAACAACTAATTCCCACAACACTGTCAAATTATTTACTAAGACTGTATTATTACTATTATTCTTCTCATCCTTCTTAGTACCTATTTCTTCCCACTTATGACTATCACTAAGTGTTGTATCTTATGATTCTTGATGAATGTATTTTATTTTTCTTTATGTACACTGAGAGCATATGCACCAAAGACAAATTACTTGTGTGTCCAATCACACACTTGGCCAATTCAGAATTCTATGCTATGCTATGCTATGCTATTCTAAGCTATGCTATGCTATGCTATGCTATGCTATGCTATGCTATGCTATGCTATTCTAAGCTAAGGCCTGCAATGTTTTGTAAAATATGGTGGATGGTACAGGAAGTTTAAGAATGTGAAGGATTTGCTTAATCCAGGTCTATCCTTTTCAGTTGAATAAGAGGGTGATAATATTTTACTATGTAAGTTAGTTTCTTGTTTTGGTCATCTGTTAAGTTTAGTTAAAATATGAGCCTCCTAAGTGCAAAGTGAGTGTATTGCAATAGCTTTCAATTTAACCAGTTTCCTCATTAACCAGCTTTAAATAGGTACGAATTTTATCCAAGTAAGGGAATTGGCTACCAAAAGTGGAATAGATCTTCTGATATTCTCCTAGTCTGTGGGGGACATAGAAAAGGTTATTTACCCACCTTCTCATCACATTCTTGTACACCCATTAGTACAAAAATTAAGTAGGCTGCCAGCAGAGAAACAAATTGTCCTCTCTTGCTGTAGCCCATTGTCATGCTGTGCTGGGCATGCAAAAGGAAAAGCCCAATTTATTTGGCCAGCATAGGAATTACCAGAACAGCAGCAAAAGCATGGAGCTTCGTTCTCCAGTAGCACATAGTGTTTTTATACAAGATAATTCTTTTATGCCTATGTATCAGTGTTCCTAGAGACATATATTGTTTATTTGCTTGTTTGATCTATATACTACTGTTTATTCAGGAGCTATATATTGATTAGCTCTCTTTTCTCCCAGAATATCAACCCTGTGAGGTAGATTGGTTTTAAGAGAGACACTGTCCAAAGTTATCTAGTGAAGTTCTATGGTTAAGGGTAGATTTGAACCTGATCTGTGATGATTGTCAAAGCTTGAAACAGTGATATATTTAGAAGATATAGTTTTAGGTTTACTGTGTATGAATCGACTCATAATCCTCTAATGCTCAGTGTTAAATAATAAATGCACTGAAAATTACATCATCAAAGGAAAGCAACATTATGGTTAAATGACTGTTGTTTAAGCATGAATCTACATACATATACACAAGAGAAATGGTTTAATTGAAAAAATATTTGGGGATGAAGAAATAATTTGCTATTCAATATTTATAAATAATATATAAATAATATATAAATAATTATAAATCCCTTTTGTAGCCATGAGCATCAATTTGTAGATAAATGTATTTCTATTTATTCATCTTATCTTTCTTTCTTTCTTTCTTTCTTTCTTTCTTTCTTTCTTTCTTTCTTTCTTTCTTTCTTTCTTTCTTTCTTTCTTTCTTTCTTTCTTTCTTTCTTTCTTTCTTTCTTTCTTTCTTTCTTTCTGTCTGTCTGTCTGTCTTTCTTTCTTTCTTTCTTTCTTTCTTTCTTTCTTTCTTTCTTTCTTTCTTTCTTTCTTTCTTTCTTTCTTTCTTTCTTTCTTTCTTTCTTTCTTTCTTTCTTTCTTTCTTTCTTTCTTTTAAAACATTTAAAATTTTATTTTTCTTTATGTACACTGAGAGCATATGCACCAAAGACAAATTACTTGTGTGTCCAATCACACACTTGGCCAATTCAGAATTCTATGCTATGCTATGCTATGCTATTCTAAGCTAAGGCCTGTTCTCCCTGCAATGTTTTGTAAAATATGGTGGATGGTACAGGAAGTTTAAGAATGTGAAGGATTTGCTTAATCCAGGTCTATCCTTTTCAGTTGAATAAGAGGGTGATAATATTTTACTAGAAGAGTTCTTCACTCCTCTGAAAACAACAAAATACCTTATACCACCAGGCTTGAAAACTTAGAAAAGTTTCTGGGTTTAGAAAACTTAGAAAAGTTTCTGGGTTTAGAAAACTTAGAAAAGTTTCTGGGTTTAGAAAACTTAGAAAAGTTTCTGGGTTTAGAAAACTTACAACTCCGCCGACTCCGACATGATCTGTGTTTAACACACAGAATCATCTATTGTAATATCCTTCCTGTAAAAGACTACTTCAGCTTCAATCACAACAATACAAGAGCAAACAATAGATTTAAACTTAATGTCAACCGTTTCAAACTTGATTGCAGAAAATATGACTTTTGTAACAGAGTTGTTAACGCTTGGAACTCACTACCTGACTCTATAGTCTCTACTCAAAACCCCAAAATCTTCAACCAAAAACTGTCTACTATTGACCTCACCCCATTCCTAAGAGGACTATAAGGGGCGTGCATAAGAGCACAAAAGTGCCTACCGTTCCTGTCCTATTGTTCTCTTCATTATAGTATTATATGCATACTTTTACTTATATATACTTTTTCTCTCATGATGAATTATTGTTTATGTTGATGATTGTATATACTGTTGTGACAAAAAAAAAAAGTCACCCAGCTGGCTTTCATGGCTAAGGTAGGACTTGAACGCACATTCTTCCGCTTTCTAGCCTGGTCCTTAACCACTAGACCAAACTGGCTCCCATAATAGTATGGTACATGTAATTTATAGCGCATGAACTACCAAACTAGTATCCAAACCTTGCTGACAAAGTACTGCCGCACCATTTGTCATAGTTGAGGTCACAGTTGTCATAGACATAGACAACTATGATCCGGATGACTGAGAATCTCCACAGACATTACCAAACTGGTAATTTACTAGTCTTCTGCATGATTAAAGAAGCTTCACTTAGCAATATCTAATCTAAAGCCTTTCTAGATCAGACAAGAAAAAGAGAGCTTTCTACTCCTATAATCAATCACTAGTCAGAATCCCACAGTAACTAACTAGCTAGTCACGCTAGTAACTTCTAATTTGTGAATAAAATTTTATTTTATTTATTTATTTATTTATTTTATTTTATTTTTCTTTATGTACACTGAGAGCATATGCACCAAAGACAAATTACTTGTGTGTCCAATCACACACTTGGCCAATTCAGAATTTTATGCTATGCTATGCTATGCTATTCTAAGCTAAGGCCTGCAATGTTTTGTAAAATATGGTGGATGGTACAGGAAGTTTAAGAATGTGAAGGACTTGCTTAATCCAGGTCTATCCTTTTCAGTTGAATAAGAGGGTGATAATATTTTACTAGAAGAGTTCTTCACTCCTCTGAAAACAACAAAATACCTTATACCACCAGGCTTGAAAACTTAGAAAAGTTTCTGGGTTTAGAAAACTTAGAAAAGTTTCTGGGTTTAGAAAACTTAGAAAAGTTTCTGGGTTTAGAAAACTTAGAAAAGTTTCTGGGTTTAGAAAACTTAGAAAAGTTTCTGGGTTTAGAAAACTTAGAACTCCGCCGACTCCGACATGATCTGTGTTTAACACACAGAATCATCTATTGTAATATCCTTCCTGTAAAAGACTACTTCAGCTTCAATCACAACAATACAAGAGCAAACAATAGATTTAAACTTAATGTCAACCGTTTCAAACTTGATTGCAGAAAATATGACTTTTGTAACAGAGTTGTTAACGCTTGGAACTCACTACCTGACTCTATAGTCTCTACTCAAAACCCCAAAATCTTCAACCAAAAACTGTCTACTATTGACCTCACCCCATTCCTAAGAGGACTATAAGGGGCGTGCATAAGAGCACAAAAGTGCCTACCGTTCCTGTCCTATTGTTCTCTTCATTATAGTATTATATGCATACTTTTACTTATACTTTTACTTATACTTTTACTTATATATACTTTTCTCTCATGATGAATTATTGTTTATTTGCTTGTTTGATCTATATACTACTGTTTATTCAGGAGCTATATATTGATTAGCTCTCTTTTCTCCCAGAATATCAACCCTGTGAGGTAGATTGGTTTTAAGAGAGACACTGTCCAAAGTTATCTAGTGAAGTTCTATGGTTAAGGGTAGATTTGAACCTGATCTGTGATGATTGTCAAAGCTTGAAACAGTGATATATTTAGAAGATATAGTTTTAGGTTTATTGTGTATGAATCGACTCATAATCCTCTAATGCTCAGTGTTAAATAATAAATGCACTGAAAATTACATCATCAAAGGAAAGCAACATTATGGTTAAATGACTGTTGTTTCAGCATGAATCTACATACATATACACAAGAGAAAATGGTTTAATTGAAAAAATATTTGGGGATGAAGAAATAATTTGCTATTCAATATTTATAAATAATATATAAATAATTATAAATCCCTTTTGTAGCCATGAGCATCAATTTGTAGATAAATGTATTTCTATTTATTCATCTTATCTTTCTTTCTTTCTTTTTTTTTACAAACAACTCAAGGTGATGAACATATCCAACACACATTCCTCCTATTTTCCCCATTACACCTCTGAGGTGAGTTGGGCTAAAAGAGAATGACTGGCGCAAAGTCTCTGACATTAATACTATCGAACGCGTCCAGAAATATTTTACTAGAAGAGTTCTTCACTCCTCTGAAAACAACAAAATACCTTATACCACCAGGCTTGAAAACTTAGAAAAGTTTCTGGGTTTAGAAAACTTAGAACTCCGCCGACTCCGACATGATCTGTGTTTAACACACAGAATCATCTATTGTAATATCCTTCCTGTAAAAGACTACTTCAGCTTCAATCACAACAATACAAGAGCAAACAATAGATTTAAACTTAATGTCAACCGTTTCAAACTTGATTGCAGAAAATATGACTTTTGTAACAGAGTTGTTAACGCTTGGAACTCACTACCTGACTCTATAGTCTCTACTCAAAACCCCAAAATCTTCAACCAAAAACTGTCTATTATTGACCTCACCCCATTCCTAAGAGGACTATAAGGGGCGTGCATAAGAGCACAAAAGTGCCTACCGTTCCTGTCCTATTGTCCTTCATTATAATATTATATGCATACTTTTACTTATACTTTTACTTATATATACTTTTTCTCTCATGATGAATTATTGTTTATGTTGATGATTGTATATACTGTTGTGACAAAAAAAAAAGTGACCCAGCTGGCTTTCATGGCTAAGGTAGGACTTGAACGCACATTCTCCTGCTTTCTAGCCTGGTCCTTAACCACTAGACCAAACTGACTCCCATAATAGTATGGTACATGTAATTTATAGCGCATGAACTACCAAACTAGTATCCAAACCTTGCTGACAAAGTACTGCCGCACCATTTGTCATAGTTGAGGTCACAGTTGTCATAGACATAGACAACTATGATCCGGATGACTGAGAATCTCCACAGACATTACCAAACTGGTAATTTACTAGTCTTCTGCATGATTAAAGAAGCTTCACTTAGCAATATCTAATCTAAAGCCTTTCTAGATCAGACAAGAAAAAGAGAGCTTTCTACTCCTATAATCAATCACTAGTCAGAATCCCACAGTAACTAACTAGCTAGTCACGCTAGTAACTTCTAATTTGTGAATAAAATTTATATTCCTAGGAATTTTAACCTTGGCAGTGGAAATTATAATCAGAGCTAGTAGACTTTATAGTGTTGTCCTGAATAAATTTGTCTATTTTTTAAAAAGTCTTTAAACTGTTATCATTACATACTGTGACATCAGACTTTCTAAACTGTTAAAAAATAATTGGTTTTGTCTGTCCTTTATTCCCCACTTTTTAACCTCATTGGATAAGTCTGAATTTTGATATTATAAAATAAGAAGAAAAATGAATTTCTATCTGTTTTCTCCACTGTTACTGTCCTGTGTTTTCCCCCCCGCAACTTTTTGAATCTATTCTTAATTATGTGCCATGGGATTTATCCTTTTATAATTGCTTGTACATGCACATCTGGCTAGTTTCCATATAAATCACTAATAACTGAGGTAATAAGTTCAAAATAACTTCCTTCTGCATTATTTATTGGATTTACCAAAATTGCAGTTTGGAAACTGAGTCATGTGCAAGCAGAGGAAATTATACGCATTTCCTTTACAGATCATTTTGTAATATGCATTCCTGCAATGACTTAGGCAAAAGGTCTGCTTTTCAGAGTTTCATATTCACTGTCTATACTCTATATCCAAACAAATTCAGCGACGGTGAAAAATGTCATACTAAATCATGTCAGCAATTTCCTGATAAGTCTAGCTTTCCTTACTATTGTTTTGTGTTTAATATGTTATGCCTCATTTATGCTTGTAAAGTGAAATGATATTGTAAAATATATATCCAAATAACACTAGACGTTTTGTAAATTGTTTCGCTCAATAAACATTCTTGCCTTCATTCTTATCCCATTGTTCTCTCAAGCTTGTTTTTATATGTCTGCTTGCTGTTGTTTTTAGTGTAATGCTAAAATGTCTGAATAGTTTAATTCTTGGAAGCCCATTTAAGACAAAATAGTCAAGCTGTTCTTTATTGAAAGCATTTTGGGTTAACTTGATGAGTAAATCCATTCAGAAGAAGCAGGATGATAGAATGGATATTTTATACAACACAATAAAGTATATTGGGGTTGGATCTAAGAATAATATCTGTGACTGAATTTCTTTCCACCTTATTTGCAGTTTGTAGCTGTGACTTGTTTTAAGTTAGTTTCCCAGAGGCCAGTCTACAAGTGGTGGGATTCAAAACTTTTTTACTACCGGTTCTGTGGGCATGGCAGGGGAAGGATACTATAAAATTTCCATTCCCTCCCCTCTCCAGGAGAAGGTTACTGCAAAATCCCATTTCCTCCCGATTAGCTGAGACTTGGGAGGCAGAGAATAGATGGGGGCAGGGCCAGTCAGAAATGGTATTTACCGGTTCTCTGAACTACTCAAAATTTCCGCTACCGGTTCTCCAGAACTGGTCAGAACCTGCTGAATACCACCTCTGCAGTCTACTCTGCAGTTTTTAATCAGGTAAGAAATAGCAGGAAAGTAGCAGGAACACTCTTAGAAGCTTTGCACATTGCATGAAACTATATATGTTCCTTGGTTTACTAAACTGTACTTCCAGCTACTGTGATTTAGAAACCATAGATTGTATTTTAAATTATTGTTTATGTTGATGATTGTATATACTGTTGTGACAAAAAAAAGTGACCCAGCTGGCTTTCATGGCTAAGGTAGGACTTGAACGCACATTCTCCTGCTTTCTAGCCTGGTCCTTAACCACTAGACCAAACTGACTCCCATAATAGTATGGTACATGTAATTTATAGCGCATGAACTACCAAACTAGTATCCAAACCTTGCTGACAAAGTACTGCCGCACCATTTGTCATAGTTGAGGTCACAGTTGTCATAGACATAGACAACTATGATCCGGATGACTGAGAATCTCCACAGACATTACCAAACTGGTAATTTACTAGTCTTCTGCATGATTAAAGAAGCTTCACTTAGCAATATCTAATCAAATTCAGCGTCAGGGTGAAAAATGTCATACTAAATCATGTCAGCAATTTCCTGATAAGTCTAGCTTTCCTTACTATTGTTTTGTGTTTAATATGTTATGCCTCATTTATGCTTGTAAAGTGAAATGATATTGTAAAATATATATCCAAATAACACTAGAAGTTTTGTAAATTGTTTCGCTCAATAAACATTCTTGCCTTCATTCTTCTCCCATTGTTCTCTCAAGCTTGTTTTTATATGTCTGCTTACTGTTGTTTTTAGTGTAATGCTAAAATGTCTGAATAGTTTAATTCTTGGAAGCCCATTTAAGACAAAATAGTCAAGCTGTTCTTTATTGAAAGCATTTTGGCTCAGGTAGATAATGAACTGTCTTGGTATTGTATTATTGTTTGCAGAACAATAATAAAATTTAGATTTGTAGACCTGGTTTTCAAGCATTATACTATTGTAATTGATGTATTAATGCCAACAGGTAGCAGTCACAAATCCATCAAGCAACCACTAATGCATTTTGTGTAGTAGAAAGTGAAAAAAAGAATTATCACCTGAGTTTCTTCAAAGTTTTTAGAATATCAGAAAAAGAGGAGGATTCTGCCTTGCTAGAGAGGAAAAAAATCATAACCTTCTCCCAAGTTTTCTGTTATACAACAGAAGGGAAGAGAAAGAGCTGTACCTAACTTGGTATAAGGATTTTGATTGGATTCTCACATTGCATAATAAACCATAAAGTATTTTGGGTTAACTTGATGAGTGAATCCATTCAGAAGAAGCAGGATGATAGAATGGATATTTTATACAACACAATAAAGTATATTGGGGTTGGATCTAAGAATAATATCTGTGACTGAATTTCTTTCCACCTTATTTACAGTTTGTAGCTGTGACTTGTTTTAAGTTAGTTTCCCAGAGGCCAGTCTACAAATGGTGGGATTCAAAAATTTTTTACTACCGGTTCTGTGGGCATGGCTTGGTGGGTGCAGCTTGGTGGGCATGGCAGGGGAAGGATACTGTAAAATCTCCATTCCCACCCCACTCCAGGAAAAGGTTACTGCAAAATCCCATTTCCTCCCAATTAGCTGAGACTTGGGAGGCAGAGAATAGATGGGGGCGGGGCCAGTCAGAAATGGTATTTACCGGTTCTCTGAACTACTCAAAATTTCCGCTACCGGTTCTCCAGAACTGGTCAGAACCTGCTGAATACCACCTCTGCAGTCTACTCTGCAGTTTTTAATCAGGTAAGAAATAGCAGGAAAGTAGCAGGAACACTCTTAGAAGCTTTGCACATTGCATGAAACTATATATGTTCCTTGGTTTACTAAACTGTACTTCCAGCTACTGTGATTTAGAAACCATAGATTGTATTTTACTATTTGTGATTGATCATCATAGCTTGTTCAACAAACTATGGTTAAAACCATGGCTATTTATTTAGAAGAATGATTTCCAGGTAAAATGTGTGTTTGCATGAGTTGTAGTGGTGAAGAATAGTGTTGGGATTGTACAGTTTTCCCCAGTTCTGGTTTGGAAAAATACTGTATAGCTAATCACAATTTATATCCAATTTGTATCATATCTATAATCACGAACACATTTTTATTTTAGACATATTCCAGATTTTGTGTGCTTTTATATAGAATGACTGTTTACCAGTGGTGGGATTCAAGTAATTTAACAACTGGTTCTCTGCCCTAATGATTTCTTCCAACAACCAGTTTGCCAAATGGCTCAGAAAGTTAACAACCAGTTCTCCCGAAGTGGTGCAAACTGGCTAAATCCCACCACTGGCCCTCAATAATTTTAGACCAATCATTCTCTTTCAGCCTTGCGTACCTCACAGGGTGGTCATTGTGGGAAAAATAAGCAGGAACAATAGGTGTATTGCCTTTCTGAACAAAAGGCAAGTTATAAATAAAATTTATAAAATAAATACTGAAGAGAAAATGCTAGTACTGTAAAATGCCTGCTACTTGCAACTTTATCCTGAAAGACAACCCTTTTCTCTTTCTACACTTATTTGTTTGAACTTTGAACCAAGCGCTCTTTCTTCAAAGTTATTTTGTCTGTACTGAATGGAGATTAAAGCAATAAATACATTTAATACATACACAAATACATACATCCTATTTGTCATTGTGGAGAAACTATTGAAGCAGCAGTAATATTTCAGTTATAAAAATCCTATGAAATGTTTTGAAATGCTGTTTGACTTCCCTGCATTATAGTCTGGACTAGAGGACTTTGAACATCACTGAATGAGTAATGCCCACTGGATGTAGTATGACTTTATTCACAGTAAAGAGGGAAGTTAGTTGAATAGATCAGTCCTGAGACAGAGTTTGGCTGAGACAGATTTGGGATGGATTCATGCTACCTCATGAACAGTGGAGGTATGGATGAGAGTCACTAATCTGTGGCTTTAACTTTACATATGTTTATGGAAGGAACCAAGAAGCACATATTAAGAAAATCAGGATGGAGTATGCCATATTTCAAGAGCTAAGTATTATTAAAATGGTAGGAAGTAATGAAAAAAGCCTGCCTTTTTTCTATGAACTGCCTCACTCTGCCTCCTGTTTTTTAGCATTTGAGCTTAATTCTGCAAAGCTGGGAGAACTTCAGTGTTCCACTTAGTAAAACCAAAGTTGCTATGCTAGTACTGCTGAGATAGGTATTTCTCGTCACTCAGACCCAGCAGAGGATTTTATTGGCTTCAAATTTTGAATAGTAGTATAGCAATTAATGCAGGGGTGAAATCCAGCAGGTTCTGACAGGTTCTGGAGAACCAGTAGTGGAAATTTTGAGTAGTTAGGAGAACCAACAAATACCACGATTTTGCAATATCCTTCCCCTGGAGTTGGGAGGGAATGCGAATTTTGCAGTATCCTTCCCCTGGAGTGGGATGGGAATGGCAATTTTGCAGTAACTTTCCCCTGTCACGCCCACCAAGCCACACCCACCAAGAACACCACGCCCACCAGAACCAATAGTGAAAAAAATTGGATTTCACCACTGAATTAATGTAAAAAAACACTATGGCATAGTGTTTCAGAAAGAGCCTTACTTTTTACCTATGGAGTCAATTATGCATCCTTTAAAATAAACAATTTGTTTGAAGGGGGTGTGTCTGTAAAAGTTTATTCAGTAATAAATGGGTTAGTTTGTAAACTGCCGCAATATAGTTATGGTTTATGTTTATCATATTTGAATATTCTGTTTTTCATCCCATGCAATAAATCCAAGGATGTGTTTTTTTATTGTTTGAACATCAGATTTCAAACAGAAGTAAGCTAAAGGTTGTTTGGTAAATTGTTAAAAGTAACTGGGCAATTCGATCCATACTTCTCTTTTCAAAGTATCTTTTCATTTTTAAAGTTCTGGCACAGCTGTTCCTTTTTCTCAAAGAATACTTATGTGCAAGACCAGTTGCGGCTCTGGGAGGTTGGGAACAATATTTTTTCCGACCAGTGGAGGAATGGTGTGGTAGAGGAGGATAGCACGATAAAGTTTCGTTTCTCCTCTTTTTGAAAGCAAGCTTTCCCCCCCATTGTAGTTGACTGTGAAAACTGAGCACGATCCTGTGTTTCACTTGAAAATAAACGGATTCGACTGCCCCCCACCCCCAAATATTCCCAATCCTCAATTTAGACGATTCTATTCAGGACGTACCCTTGGCCTTTAAATAGCAAAAGGAACGCCATGTACTGGCGGGAGGGCAGGAATAAGACCATGGGAGGCGTTTTATATTTTAATTAATTCTGTAAAGCTAGACTTTTCGGTGGAGAGTTGGAATCTCTTCAGAACAGGAGAATACGTCTTGCTTTTGGGTCGGGTTGACTTCAGCGTTTCCCCTTAGAAACCTCTCTACATGTGTGTTGCATGTGTTTGTGTGTATAAAGTTAACATTTATCTCGTCAAAAGATAATTCTCTTCAAAGAGAACTTCCTGTTTCTGCATTCAAGGCAGGGAGTCGGGTTTTTTTGTTTGTTTTTTGGCTCCCTGCTCTAAAAGAAGCGTCCCTTCAGCAAGAGAAGCCGGGCTTTATGCGTCGGCTCCGCTTCGGAAGGCGAGCAGTACCAGCTGCTTGCAGAGCGAGGAGGAGGAGGAGGCGGGGCTTGAGCAGGCCCGATTTCTTTCCCTATCCTGTTCTGTGGCTGGAGGGAGGGGAGGGGAGAGGGGAGGGGAGGGGTGTAGTGGGGGGAAGTCTTGGGTCCGTCCTCTCGGAAGGGCTGCTATTGGCCGTAGCGAATGCCAGTCGACGCTTCCTGCCTGCGCCGGGAGCCGAAAAGAGAGGTTGCAAGAAAGAGGAAGCGGTAAAGCTGAGCTGAGCCGAGAGGAGGGAAGAGGTGCAGGGCGCGGTCCCTGTCATTGATCCGGGCTACTTCCCTCAATGTTCCCTCTCTTCCTTCCCTCTTAGGGCGGATTGGCCCTCGCTTGTTTCCCTTGTCTATGCGAAAGACCGAGCCGGAAGTTCGGGCAGAAAGGGCGGCGCGGACGAGAGGCAAAGCTTAAACCGGGCGTTCCCGGAGAAGGGCTTCGAGGGAGGGAAGAGAGCCGGAGAGAGCGCCTTTTCCTCTTCGTGGCCACCCGAGAGCGACCCCAGCATGGAAGCTGTCGCCAAATACGACTTCAAAGCCACCGCAGACGATGAGCTCAGTTTCAAACGGGGAGATATTCTTAAGGTAAGTAAGGTAAGGCAGGCGAGGGGAGGGTGGTTGCACAAAGAAGGCGAGGTTGCCCTCTTCAGGCTTTCTCCGAAATGGTTTTTGGTCTCCAGAAACTCCGTCACATCATTCCCGAGACCTTTGCTTGTGTCGCGCTCCCCGCCTCCCCACACGTTGAATTTGGCTTTGTTCAAAGTTGATGTAGAAAATTGCCTTTCAGGTGGTTGGCTTGGACTGTTGTTTCGTGTCAAGGTCGGGTGGGTGGTCGAGCCTGCGCTAAGGTTTTTTGTTGTTTTTTTTAAATATATAAATGCGACTCTGCTGTGCGATACTGCAGGTTTGGGTTAGTTGTCAGTTATTTCCTTCCCATTTTAAATGTCTTGTTTCCTCCTCGCTTTGGTAGTGTCAGATCCCCTGCTACTAAGCGAGAAAGAGTTCTTATGCTCCAGGGTGGGAGAAGAGCAGCAGTTTTTACTTTGTATCAGGACTGCTTGGAAATATTCTGCTGCTGCCCTGAGCTGTTTGTATTCTTCTGGGGATATTATTTTTTTTCTTGTGTGTGTGTGTGTGTGTGTATGTGCATCTATCAACCGGAGGTAACATTAATGCGTCTTGGAAAGAAAGCTTTGTGGGTGGACTTCAACTCCCAGAATTCCCCAGCAAGGGTTCTTGTAGTTAAGGGTTCTGAGCATTGAAGGCCGCCTGTAGACTGGGAAGTTGCCTTAGCTGGGAAACGCTGCCACAGTTCATGGAAAGTAATAGTGTCCTGTACTACTGCGCCTTTTACCCCATAAACACATTGCAGCTTTCTTTATATTTTTTTTCTTCTATTTCCTTAGAATTACTGAGGAAAGAAGGGATCTTGGAGATCTTTATTAAAAAAAAAGCTACTCTGTTTTTCTTCTGTGTTTCCTCAAAAAAAAATAAAAAATCAGACAGAATCAGGTTATAAGTTCAGTTAATAAAGTAAAGGAATGTGTTATTTGCTGTGCAAACTTCCAACTTCAATTTGAAGTCTTAGTATTTTGTTAAGCTTCTAATAAAACAATGATAGTTATTGAGCATCCAGGTACATTTAGAATATAGTATGTTTAACCTTTTCTGGAATATAGTTCATAGTTTTTATAAGTATGTAAAGTCTTGGAACAGCTTGTAGTTAACAAAATACAACTATTTTATTATGCAGCAGGACAATAAAGTAGTTTTAATTTAAAAATATGTGTATTCTATCTAGAGGCTATAAGGTGACTAAAAATAAATGGATATGTATTTGAAAAGTTAAATCAGGCCTGCTTAAGCTCTAGGATGGGAGATTTATAATGTCAAACTATAAATGTCTTTGGTCCTCCTTTGTATTAGCAAATGATAAAACTCAGATGCCATATTTGAGGAGCAAAAAAAGCTGGAGGGCTTAAAGAAATTAGATTAGCCTTATTTTTCCTGGGTGCATGTTGGATTGAATTGTAAATATTAATGTGAATAGTTTAGTCACTAATTATATTTGGAACCTCCTTATTTTTTTTTACCAATGACATATTTATTAATATATGATCCTGACATTAAGTGGTTTTCAATGTTAATAATTTGGTACATCTAATTCAGGTGAAGTGGGGAAGGGAAACTAATATCCATAGATTCTTTCCAATATGGTTAACATTTAGTAAGGGGATCAAATCATAGGGAAAACCCCCACGGTGCCTTGAAGAATGGTATTCCTTTCAAGTTCCTATTTAAAAATGATCCTTGCCTGCAATGTTGGATATAGCAGCACAGTTGTTGAATAATTTTTAAAGAATATGCACTGAAGCCTTACTTCATCTCATATTTCATTGCTCCCTTGGTTTCATGGAGGAAACACTTGGATCCAAAAATAGGTGTTATATGGTTTATAAAACTGGCATTGAAAATAATTAATTCTACTGAATTAATTCAATTTCAGATTCTAATTCAGCCATGATCTAATTTCACAATATATCTTGAGGGGATGCAATTTAAAAATAACCTGGTTCAAACTATCAAGTTAGTTTTATAGTCTGATAACTGAATTAGCAAAGTTCTATATTCATTAGTACTTCAAAAGAAAAATATTTTATAGGTGTTAGGTTTTGATGTGTTTCTGTATCACAATTGGAAAATATAAAATTCGTTCATCAGTACTAAATGGGAGCACAGTTGAAACCTAGATATTTTTGTCTGACGTGCATTCAAGGTTTTTTTTACTTTCATCAATTCTCAAAAAAAATGTTTTGAAATATGGATGGATAGATTTTGGTGAAAATCAATAAAATATTAATGAAACCCTTGTCTGAATTGGTTCTAAAGTTAGTTATACTTATTTCCTACTAGACTTAATATCTGTCAGTTTAATAATTTTGGCTGGATCCAACACATTTATCATTATGCTTCACAGTTCTTATTATGTAATTAATATACTTAATGTAAATTAATGAACCTTTCTGTTTCAGATCACGATTTAGGCAAGAAGTTTGGAATCTAGCAAGTAATTACATATGTTGTGATATTGTTCTCCACTCCATCAGTCTTTTATTAAACATGTCTTGGTGGGAACTGACAATAGGATACATTCCATTTCATTCTTATTATGCATATGAAATGATTTCCACGTAAACATATTTAGATTTTGGTATTTATTAAATTTATTTTAATATTAAGTATGCTGTATTTTTTTATCAATCTATTGTCTTTTTGCTTTTTTTTTTTTTTTACATTTATATCCCGCCCTTCTCCGAAGATTCAGGGCGGCTTACATTGTGTAAGGCAATAGTCTCATTCTATTTGTATATTTATATATAAAGTCAACTTATTGCCCCCCCCAACAATCTGGGTCCTCATTTTACCTACCTTATAAAGGATGGAAGGCTGAGTCAACCTTGGGCCTGGTGGGACTAGAACCTGCAGTAATTGCAGGCAGCTGTGTTTAATAACAGGCTTCTTACAGCCTGAGCCACACCGCGGCCCTAATAGTTTTCTATTAACTAATAAAATATATCTATAAAATATTGGAATTATAAAGAGAAAGGCATAGAAGTTAACATATTTGGATTTGCAATCTTGCTAAATTATCCTTTCATTTCTCATATAGCCACACTGAAGAATATTGATGAATATATACAGGTGGTCCTCAACTTACAACAGTTTATTTAGTGATCGTTCAAAGTTATAACAGCATTGAAAAAAGTGACTTATGACTTTTCACGCTTACGACCATTGCCGCATCCTCATGGTCACATGATTTACATTTGGATGCTTGACAACTGGATCATATTTATGACAGTTACAGTGTCCCAGAGTCGTGATCAGCTTTTGCAGACTTCTGGCAGGGAAAGTCAATGGGGAAGCCAGAATCACTTAACAACTGTGTTACTAATTTAACAATTGCATTGATTCACTTAACAAATGTGGCAAGAAAAGTAGAATGGGGAAAAACTCACTTAACAAATTTCTCACTTAGAAACATGAATTCTGGGCTCAGTTGTCATAAATTGAAGACTACCTGTATTAACTATATTCACATTATTTTAATTATAATGCGCCATTGTCAGTATGTCTCCAAAATGGTACCTTCAAAAGAAATAGGTTTGTATTGCTCTTCAACACTTGCATGAGTAAAAATGTCCTTCCATAGTCTTGGGGAAGAAAACAAAATGCATGTTCTTGGACAGATTTTCAGTAAGCCCTCTTTACAAATGTTATCTGTCACTGCAGGAAATGCACATATTCAGTTCTTGGCTGTTAGTTGAACTGCAACTGTTACCTACCTTGTGGTTATGTTCTGAAAGCAAATGTGCTTTTAGTTGAAAATTTGTAAATTTGTTCAGCTCTGTGTTTGTATGTGTGAGAGTATAGTGTGATCAATTTTGCTTCTCACTGAAAATAGGGAAATTTGTCTATTCTCAATCAACTGTCACAATATAGTGCTATCTGGCAAAGAAAATAGTTTTTTAATTTGCCTTACAAAAAGTTAGAGACTATTTTTGTATTGTTCAGATGGCATATTTTATACTTCTTCCAAGCAACATTAACCTAGGCATGCTGTTTTACATAATTTGTTGTATTTATAAACAACGTCTGCCAACTAGACAAATAGGTCAATACATAATAAAATCAAGAAAAATAAATTATACCATTTAATTTGAGAACAGCCTTAAAATGAGAGTGACAAAATTCATATATTAAAAGCCAGAGAGTAGGAACTCGGAACAAAACATCCTGTGTTTGTCTTATGTGGGAACTCGAAACTAGTAATTGTTCCTGTTTTTGTCCTTAGGCCACAAAATATATAACCAGTATGTTAAATTGAACAAAGGAACTGATGATCAATACTTTAATACTTTAAGTACTTTTGATTTATAAGAAGATGGGCTGCAACATTTTGTCACATCTAAAAGCTCAAGTATGTTCTGGATCATTTTCAAGACCCTAAAATGCATGGAATGTAGGTTGTGGATCATAACCTCTGTAGGATTGCGTTTAATCCCCAACTTGTCTGCCTTTAGAAGAGAAGGCAAGATACATATCAGATAACATGCTCCTAGTCACTTCCCTTTATATATTGCCACCTTATGGGAGCTAGAAAGCATGTCTTTTCCATGTCTGTTCCCTTGCCTATGGAACACCCTTGCTTCTACCCTCCTAACCTTCCAAAAATCAGTAAAGGCTTAGCTCTTCCCCTAAGCTCTGAGATAGGAGGAGGTGATTGCGTGTTGGAAACATAACGTGTTAGGTTTTTATTTTTAATATTTATGGTTTTAGTAGTTTTAGTATGGTTTTTATGTTGTTTCATTAGTGATGTTTTAATTCTTGATTGAAAGCTGCCCGGAGTTTGATCTCAGATGGGCAGCTATATAAATATTTCAAATAATAAATTTATTTTTTGCAAGATTTTTAATGTTAATATTTTAACTTTATAATGTTTCATTCTGTGGTCTATAAATGTTAACCTCTCTTCAATATTCTTTTGAGTAGAAAGCAGGATGTCAATTGAATTAAAAATAATTTAAAAATTTTGATATGTTAATATTATGCAAGTTCTGAGTTGCGGTGAGAAATGGTGAAACCTCCAAATTAGATATAAAACATGTTCATGACAACTTGTATCTGCAGATATAATGTTCAGTACAGGGAATTAAAAATTAGAAATACACTGTTTTTTTTAATCAGGGCAACCTGGTCTACCCAAATATGGGACGGAGTATAGTGATTCCTCTTTCGCCTTTCAGCCCCAATCCAGGAGCCTTCGCAGGCAGTCGCTTTCACGACAAACTATTTTTGTGTTAAATTTATATTTACTGACAAAGAAATAAAGGGAGACTAGTATAGATCTATTTTTATTCCTATATAGATCTAGTTCAAGCTATTTAGTTCTTATCAGCTAACTTGAAATAGATCTATATGCTATACTATTCTCCTATGGGGCTGAAAGGCAGAAGCAGAAGCAGTATGCTTCGTCCCATATTTGGGTAGACCAGGTTGCCCTGATAAAAAACAGTCTCCCCTGGTATAGGTGACAAAATGAAGAGAGCCCCTGGCTTAGAAGTTAATACATCTACCTAATATGTAAGTAGCTCAGGTTTGAATCCCAGAAGGGTATGGCTAGCTGACGAGAGCTAAATAGCTTGAAATACATCTGTACTAGTCTCCCTTTATTTCTTTGTCGGTAAATATAAATTTAACATAGAAATATACTGCTTTAGTACATGCAGATGAATACATCCATTTTAAAATGTGACGTTCATTTCCTGTGTATCTTGGATATTGTTGTATTTTAGAGATGAAAATAGTAGAATGCATATTCAGGTGTTTGTTGGGTCAATTTTTAACCATGCTGTCTTATTAGTTTGTAATTTGTATGTAGACTATTTTCATGATGCTTCTTTGGTAATATTTTAGCTTCTGTAGGCTGCAACTGAGAAGGCCAATAGGCTACCCGGTATTATTGCTTAAAACCTAATGTGCTTCTGGCAAATAAATTCTTACTCTGTTGGGATCTCTGCCAGCTGGCAACTGTTCAACTAAAAAGTGCATCGATATTGCTTATGGTTTGGCACATGGTGAAGAAAGGATAGATGTCCATATTTCCCCTTTCCCCTGGTTGATAAAATGAAGTCCAACCTTTATCTTGATTTAATATACTGTAGCACATCATAAGAATAGGCAACAGCTTATTTTCGAGGGATAAATGTCCTGTATTTTTACTACTTAGACAATATTGGCAGGGATGGAAAACATTGTGTAAAGTATTTAGTAGGCTGCTGATACTGGAGGTCTTGAAAATCCATGATTGTTACGTCGACAAACCTGAGCAAGAAGATGCATTGTTATCTAACTGAAGATATGTTGCTTTTTTTTTTAAAAAAAAAGTGGGGGGTTTGTGGTTTGGTTTTGTTTTTTGCATCCTTTTAGAAGGGGCATGTATATTAATGTTCACATTTTTAAATGGCATTCACATTATTTTTCAGTGTGCTTGTTCTGTTTCTTTTGAATCAGAAGTCAAATTGAATCGTATGTTTCCAAAGAATTGTTGCTGATCTTGCATTTTCAGTTCTCGCATAAAAACAATTTTGAAGTTCACTGTATAAGAAACATATTTGTGTAACATAAGATGAATGAGATCAGCAAGTAATAATATAGGGTTTTTTACCTAGGCTTCCTTTTCCATTTCACAGTGTGATTGTTGTTATTTGCTGCAGAGTCATGTTGAGGTTGGCAGTCTGATAAAAGCTCAGTTCTAAAAACAGCAAATTAAATACATCTCTTGTGTTTGCTAGATGGAAACCCTACACAGTAACTTGATTGTGGTGGATTCCTTAGTCATGTTTCTTAATGTCAAACATTCACTGTACCTGGGAAATTAACATCCTGGAGGTTAATTTAGCTTTTTCTCTGACATATTTTTGACCCAAAAGTTGCACTATATAATCCGCCTTATCATTTAAAATGTGGGAAAGAATATCTTAGAATCTTTTTTGAAAGTGCTTTCCCAACATAGCAATGGCATCTTTATTAATATTTAAGACTAATGAGCTGTGTTACACTAAACCATGATTTATTTAAGCACAGTTTATTGAATATATCATATTGGTTAAGCCAGAAGCCATGATTTACAACAAGTGAATAGGTTCCAACATTCTAAAATTATTTTTTATGGGAATGTTATATGAATAGATCACAATTATTTCTTGAATGCATATCTGTAGTTATTGATTATATGGTGAAGCATTTAGTTAAATGTATGGCTTGTTACAAATTTCACATCTCCATATTTCATAGTTTCCGTGGATTCATGTTTATATACTGTATATTGCTTAACATAGTGTAAGCCGCCCTGAGTCTTCGGAGAAGGGCGGGATATAAATGCAAATAAATAAATAAATAAATAAATATATTCATTTCTGAATCACAAAGTAATAAAAACTGAATTGTCATTAAAAGTTTCTGTAATGCCATATTGTTAAGTTGGAAATGAATAATGGAGTTAATAATTAGGGTTCTGCAGAGGTCTGGATTCAAAGAGCAAAACATGATTTGGAATGTGTAAGCATATTGCACTTCTCAGGAACACCTGAAAGCAGTTGTGTCTTTTCCTGAGATTGAGCACCTGCCGTGCAATCTGGGGACATAAGAATTTTATATAGTTAAAGGCCATTATGGCTGGTGTTACATGAATTCTGAATGACATTTCACCATTCAAATTCAGTTCATATTTTTGAAGGGTTTATGGAGTGACCACTCTAGGAAATAACAAAAACTGTATTAATTGGGGGTATAAGAGAGCCACTACTAATTGTAAGGAAGCATAAAATTAGTGAAAAATCTGCACCCATTTTCAAAAGAATTAACAGAATTTAATGTATAATTATTTAATGTATTTATAATAAAATTATTGGGAGGAAAAGATAATGTACTTACGTTATAGGACATTATTTCTCAACTTTGGTATTCATACCCTTGGTAGTATGCCAACATAAATGTAGGATTTGCTATCTCCCCAGAAAAGGGATGAAGATAGACAGATTACAACAGACAGATTACAATCGGACTGTTTCTGGGAGTCCAGAATTGTAGGAGAAGGATATTGCCAAGGGGAACAGATTGGCTTGTTGATCATAGGAATGACACTGACGAGAACAAAGGTGATGCCTTCCTGCTGTAGTCGTAATTAAAGCTACCATATGGGGCCTGCTGTCTCCTAGACTGGTTAATGTTGAAGGGAGAAGGACCAGAAGATGCAGTCATGTGGTTGGGTGCTTGTTAGCTAAGGGTCACTATGCTGTGTAGCTATTTTATTTTGGTTAAAACAATCTAGTGCAGAAAAATTACTTGATTTTGAATGAAACAATACTTTATTGCATTATTATTATTCCAAGTGCAGTATAGTATCTCTTTAAAAAAAAATTCAAATATGACATCAGATTCATTTGACTTTTAATTTTTTTAGGGACGTGATGACTCAGCTGTTAAAGACACTAAGCTTGTCAGCCGGAAAGCTGATAGCCCGGGTTCGAGACCTGAGTGCTGCGTGACATTACTCGCCCCAGCTCCAGCCCACCTATCAGTTTGAAAGCATGCAAATGCGAATAGATAAATAGGTACCACTTTGGTGGAAAGGTAACAGCGTTCTGTGCACCTTGGTGTATAGTCATGATGGCCGCATGACCATGTAAATGTCTTAGGATAATGCTGGCTCCCTCAGCTAAGAAACAGAAATGAACACCACCCCCTAGAGTCAGATACGACTGGACAAGGGAAACTTTGGATTAATTTGGGGAGCTTTGCATTATTTGCATATTTTGCAAGCTGGCATTATATGTGCGCAATTGTTGGGTTGGAGGAGCAGAACCGATAAGTATTAACTTAATGCCTGTGAATATGATCTCTATTCTTTGGTGATCCCCTATCCATATGCAGCTCAGCCCATCTCTGCCTCACTTTTGAAATGGTTTACTAGTGCTGACCTGTAGCTGAGCAGCATAGTTTATTGTAGTTTTTTCCCCCTCACATGATGCAGATGAAATGGATGGATGTTGTAAACATTCCTGCATGTTAGAATTCTTAATGTCTTTTTAACATGCTTCTCCTGGAGCTGATCAGTGACTGATCAGAGAGACAAAATACCATTCTTAACAAGTACACATCCTTTTAATAATGTTGTAAGCTGGTAACATCCCCCACCCGAATCTTGTGAGCCTAATAATTAGATATAGTCTCACTAGGCTTTTTTTTTTTTTGATCTTCCATCCCTTTTAATGTATTGCTCCAGGGATCAACATGATGATGCGGTACAACAGTGGTCCATGCATTTTATGGCATCTCTGCTTATAGTGGTATTTATTTTTTGGGGAGGGGGCTGTTTTGTAGCCATGCTCACAATGCCTCCTTGACCTGCCAAGAACACACCCCTCCCACTGGTCCTACTGCATCTGGCCTATTACATCCACTTGTATTTCAGATCACATTGCGGCCAAAGCAGCTCAATGATGCTTTATCATGCTTCCCCATTGAAAGCAGTGATTTCCATATGATCTTAACTCAAGAATCTGCATGCAAGTGATATAGGGCCCATTAGTGCACATGGGGGAGGTGGCCTGAGATGATAGCTTCTGACTCTTGTGAATATTGTGGTCCAATTGGCTGGTTTCCTGTGGGACCACTTCCTCCCTTCCTCCTCTTGCCTCTCCCACCCCTCAATCCTCTATAAGGAAGATTAGATTTCCAGGTTTCACAGTTACTTTTCTTTTCCTGTTGATTAATGGGGTGGCTATACAGGCAGCTGACTGGCTTGAAGTCATTGGAAATTGTAAATGAACTGAAGTGTAAGAACTTTGCTGTGTTCTGTGGCTGCCTGGTATTCTGTGACATTATGTCATGTCACGTCGTAAACTATTTTTTATTGCCCCAAACACGGAAGGGGCTGGATGCTGTTGCTTGCCTTATTATATTCATGAACATAACAGTTCAGTCTGAGAGGGGGTCAGTAGGTATGTCTGTAGGTATTCTGGTGATATGGCTATATGGCTATGTGGGTTTGAATGACCTGCCATCTTTTAGTCACTTTATGGTGGCATGATGCTTTATAAAATGGACAGTTGAAAGCAATAATGGGCTGCATGTTTTGCAATTGTTTTGCACTCAGTGCTTTAGGGATTGCAGTTCGTTTACAGAGGTTGTATGATTGACAGCCCTATGGAGAGAAAAAAAAAAGCAGAGCTATAGAGTGGCATTTGGTGGTGACTTTGCAAACAATCGGTTATATGAGCTGGAACTGGGCATTAAATTGCCAATTACCGACCTTGGATTTTGGGACAATAAAGCAGAGTAGGCAGTAATACACAGCAGATCCCTTCTGGCTATGTAACAAGAGCACACTTTGGGGGCAGTCTGATTTAAGGCCTCATGGTTTTCCACCAGCATCATCACAGGGTGAAATAAAGGTGTTGTGGTTTGTGTGGATTTGGCTTGTGGCTAGCAAGGTGAACAGTCAGATATAAACATAAAAGAAAGCCCTGGTTCTGCTAGTTGGCTTGGGGCACCAAAGGAGGAGCATCATCTTGGAGGTGGCTTATAGATTAATATCAGATCTCACCTCCCCCCATCTTGCTGCCATTCCCTCCATCTTTTAGCTATCGTATTTTGCATTTTTATAGCTTTGTAGCATTTTATTTACATAATTTTATTTTTTAGTATTTTAAGCCACCCTTTGGTAAAGATTGGCAGCCAATGAATTGGATGGATGGATGGATGGATGGATGGATGGATGGATGGATGGATAGATAGATCCTAAGTCAGATTCATTTACAGTTTCTTTTTAACAGCAACATGAAGAATTTCACTCAAAAACTATATTAATGATGAAGGTAATTATTTAGCTAGGAAGAACCTGCTGTATTATAAATGCACAAATGTAGCGTCTATATTTGGAAACACTGCTTCTTAAATTTTCAAATAACATCTCTGTTACCATAGCCCTTGTTTAATTTGCATGTATATTTAAAGTAGACTAAAATGACTCATAAAGTGCCTGTAGAACATTAGAATCATTACATAAAATCAAGCATCTTAAAATAATTGTAATTGCATTTCTTTTAGTATAGTGCTTCTCAGCCTTTCACATTTTATATTCCTGTAATCATTTCAACAAAGAACCTGGGTTTTACAGGATAGAAATAAACTGACACACAAAAAGTACAAAGTCCTATATTTACAGGCATTCTGAATCATATTTACCATTCAGTATTTTTTATTTGTCATATTTGTATAGCTGCACAAATCACATATGATTCTGGAGAGCATACAGCACTCAAATAAAATAAATCAATAAATACATTAAAAGGTCACAATTTTTAAAAAAAACTATCAAAAGACACACAAAATAGGAGATGATGATATTAACCACAGTATGGGAACCATCACAAAATCTCTCTGGTTTCCTGAGCCTCCAGGCCTGATAATATAGCCGTGTCTGGAGGGACTTGCACAAATTTTGAAGGGATGGAGCTAATCTCACTTCCAGTAGGGAAGAATCCACAACATGGATGCCATGGCAAAAAAGGCCCATCTCCAGTGATGCACCCAATACAATTTCCTGTAGCATGCCTTCTCTGCCAGACAAATGGGTTGGGCAGATGGTAATCCGGGAGAGGCAGAAAACTGTCCCGTGCCATAAAGAATTTTAAAGATAAAAACCGGCACCTTGAATTGGACCTGGAAGCAAACCAGCAACAAAGTAGAAGTATACCGCTTTAGGGCAGACATAACTTTACTTTTGCAGTTTGTACCATCTGAAGCTTCTGGATACTCTTCCATGGCAGCCCCATGTAGAGTCCTTACTCTATAATAATAAAGTAATAGCAGAGTAAGGCTTTACCTATGTATGCACTTGCAAGGCTGTAGGTTCCCCTAAAACCTGGGTTTATTTCTGAGAATGTATGTACTGAAACTTAGCTGGTTTCCAAGGGGCACTCTCCACCCCCACCTGTCTGCAGAGAAATAACTGAATGTCTTATTGCTTGAATAGGCCAAAACTAATACAAGAGGAAGGCTCTAAACAGGCAGAGGAGAAATCATATTGCTATCATATTTGTGGGTTTAGAAAGGGAGCTAAAAACTTGAAAGATATTATTCCTTTTATTTATCTTCCAGGCAGGTGATCCCCTGTGGTTTGGAGATTTGTAGACAAGAACTGCTTAAGAAAGGGGGAGGGGGGGAAGAAAGCACAAAAGCCCAGGAAGGAGGCAACTGACAGACCATCCACACTACCTGCCTTATGTTGTGGATTGCTAGGGAGTTGTAGTATTCTACCTGAATTGCCATGCTTGTGTGTATTGATGAAAATAAACCGTTTAATAGGGTTCCAGCAGTGCTGCTGGTCCTTAAAATGAACAGTGTGTTTATAGAGAAAAAACAAAGTATGCTGGAGTTATTGCAACAACTAATTGTAGAGAAAAGCTTTCAGCTGACTTACGTTATACTTGTATCATTATATTCACAGACATTTAATTAAATGTCTGTAGATTCAGTTTTGTGTGGATCTGCATGATACTTTTCTTAAATTTGTACCATAATGTTTCTAGATTGTATATAAGAGCTTGCCCACTCATGCAATTCACTTTGGGCGGTAAAAAATTACTCTGGAGTTATTGCTGAGTTAGCAGTTATAATAGACATCTAGTATGTCTGACAAAATCAACTTTAATTTTTCATGATAGCAGCAGTTTAATATTTAACAGTGTTAGTTTGAGAATTCAATTCTTACATTGTTCTCGGAAGTAGTATCAGTAAACTTGGGTAATAGAACACTAATGTGTTTTAAAATGTAGAATTCTAAAGGATCCTGCCATGTGCCTAGCATAAGGATAAACTCTTATGTGCTTAAAACAGGCAACTATTTCTAAATTGCTTGATTACCTTTTAGACCTTTTCAGGATTGTTAAGTATACCAGGAATTAATAAAGTAGTACATCTGGGTTACATAAAATTGGTTCTTTCTTTCTATATAGAGGTAGTTGATAAGCTAGGAGTTAGATAGGGCACCTAAGCAGTCAATACAGGTTAGGGTTCTGCAGCAATTCAGACTTGAATGCAAAAAAGAATTTCAGAGCATGCAGGAGAACACAGGTAATGCCTGTCAAACACACTTTTAAAGTGACTGTGTGGGGTTTGGGGGGAACAGATTGCAGATGCAGAAGGCAGCCACAAAATCAAAGGAAAATAGAGGCGTCTTTAAAGAGCTGCAGACAGGTTTTACATAAGTGGTTCCATGCACTCTGAAACACCTTCATGCACTTTAGTCCAAAGTACTGCCCAGCCCTCATACAAATAATGTCTGGTAGTTTGCCAATATAGCAGTAGCACAAACAAAATGGAAAGTATGAGGTAAGGTAGGCTAGGTACATAAACCTGGAACAGACGGTTAAGCAATTACAGCTACATTTTGAAAGACTGCAATTATTTTCAAGTTATTTTGTTTGTACTAAATACATCTGAGAGACTATTATTTTCCCCAGATTCTTACATCTAAATGAAGACTAGTATTTACTTAATTCTGTTGCATTATTAATTAACTGCATTTGTAATTTTCTGTGCAATATAAAAGGGGTACAAACATGTTGATCCAAAAATAGAAACATAACATCAAAACCAACACAAAGTAATTTTTTTATAATTTGATTTATATCCTGACTTTCTTCTAAAATGGTATGTACTCAGGACAGCATATATTGCATTCCCTACTCCATTTTTCCCCCCACAACAACAAAATTAGGTGGATTAGGCTAGGAAAGAGTGGTTAAGTCCAAAGTTAACCCAGTATGCTTTCATAATATTGATGGACCTGGAACATTGGTTTTTTCGGCTTTAATCACACATCTTATCTCGGCTTTTCAATCATTTTACTCTTGAAGAATCCTTAAAATAATTTTTGGATATTAGGGAAACTCTGCATAAAGACAGCAAAATATACAAAAACTACACTGTGCATAACTGTACAACGCAATCCACATGCAATGTTTACAGTTTACACCAATAGCAAAACAATAGGCTTGATGCGTAAAAATGTCCATCCTAGTATTAGCGGTGTGCAAAGTTAAAAATTTAATGGAACTCAGGTTGAGAAATCCTTATTTATTACAGGTACTCCTCGATTTATGACCACAATTGACCCCATAATTTCTGTTGTTAAGTGAGACATTTGTTAAGTGAGTTTTGCCCCATTTTATGATATTTCTTCCCTCAATTGTTAAATGAATCACTGAAGTTGTTAGTAACACAGTTGTTAAGTGAATCTGACTTCCCTATTGACTTTGCTGATCATAAGGTTGCAAAAGGGGATGTTTTGGGACACTGCAACCATCATAAATATGAACCAGTTGCCAAGCATCTACTGTATTTTCGGAGTATAAGACACACCGGAATGTAAGACGCACCTTAGTTTTTTGGGAGGAAAATAAAGGGGGGGGGTGGCATTCTGCCTACCAGGTATTCATTTGGCTAGCATCCTTAGCCTGGTCAGCTTCAGCACATTAGTTCACTGGTTTTGAATGCGAGCTTAAGTCCCTGGTTGGGACTTAAAATCAGCTTCTAATGCACAGCTGATCGTTGGAGGGATCAGCAATGTGAAAAGCAGGCGAAGCACGGAAGTTTGCTAGTGCCTCATTAGGGCTGGAAAAAAGTTTTGAAAGCACAGCTGATCGTCGGAGGGAACTCCAGTGAAGCTGGAAGTGGTAAGAGAAGCAGCAGTTGTTCTGGGTAGCCATTTTGGACACCGTGCATCACGTTTTAAGCCTCCAAACACATCGCGTTTTTAGGCGGCAATCGGCAGCAATGTGCTTTGGGGATCCCCACAGCCTTGAAGGACTCTCAAACGGAGCATTTGGAGGCGGAAAATGCGATGCATGGAGCCCAATAACACAATCTATTTTCGGTGGCAATCTCTGCAGGCAGAAAGTGGTCACATGGAGACTGAAGGGTGGGGGCCAGTGGATGGGCGGGGCTACATTTAGAGTATAAGATGCACCCAAATTTTCAGCCTCTTTTAGGGGGGGAAAGTGCATCTTATACGTCAAAAAATATGGTAGATTTTGATCATGTGACCATGGGAATGCTGCAACAGTCATAAGTGTGAAAAATGGCCATAATTCACTTTTTTCAGTGCTGTTAAAATTTTGAATGGTCACTAAATGAACTGTTGTAAGTTGAGGACTACCTATATTTCAATTTGGATCCACCACAACTATTAAAAGCATTGATTTTAACCCTTTGAGGCCTAATTACACACTTTACTGTAAACCAAAGACATTTCATTGAACGCTGGAAGGACCACATGACACCCAACACATATAAACTGGCTTCGAATGCAATCTCCTAAATCTTATATGTAATCTTTGATCTATCTTAAAATCATGAGTCATTTTCAGAAATACTTATAAATTTTCAGTCACAAATTCAATATTAAAATATTAAGAGAGTAAAATGAATGTGTTTATTGTATTTTTCAGTGGTAAGATCATTATCATATTGGAGAGTTATGTGCAACAATCTTAATTAAATTTAATTTTACACTTCAGCCTGTGAAAAAAGAAATTATATTCCCTCCTTAAGTCCCCTAATGCTGTATCAACCAGCTTTTAAAATTTTTGAAATTGACTTCTGTTTAAAAGTTACTTTTCCTTCTAGCCTGCCAACAAAGATCTTGCACTTCATATGAATTTTGAAATCAGTGAGGTGTATTACAAAACAGTTTTTAAAATGTATTTCCATCATTAGCTGTTTGTACACATTAGGACCTGCATAGAGATTTCAAGAACTGCCTCTTCTAAAATTTTTGGACATGGAGCATTATGTTAGATACAACTATGGATTGATATTACTAATATGTTTTTAAAATAATACATTTAAGCATGTTAGTAATGTCACTTCACTACTACATCTAACTCTATGTTCTGTCTTAAATCTTATTTTCCACATAATATAGTTATGAAAAAGAATTAAGGATGGTTTCATGAGAGTGACCAGTTTCCAAATATTTTTCCTCATTTGGTTTAACCAAATAGCTGTAATTTTGATGAGGTCTATAGTTTTGTTAGTAATGTTGCAGCTGCTTTGTTAGAGTCAGCTGCTATCTTGTGTATTAAATTGAGGATCAACATTTTAATTAAACTAAAAATTACAGAGGCATGATTTTTGCGTTCAAAATATACAAAGTTCTTATATTCACCTGTGACTTATTAGTATTTAAAATATTTAAATAGTATTTAAAATATTTCTAATAACATAGCAAATACAAATTTAAGTGAAATATATTTCATTTCTGTTGATTTTTGAGATTTATAGAAGCTTGTTGGCCATGCAATTATCATTTAGTGAATTAAGTTTAAGCAATAAAACCTTTGTTCCTTGCTTTTGTATTATTCACTTGTGAGTTAAGATTACATCTAATTTGTAAGAATCATAAGATTTCTAAGAAGCATCTATGACTATTTATTTGAACTACAATTTGCAGACCTTTTTGCTCTGTTTTATACCTCGGAGAAAATAAGAATGAGAAGATGTTCTTCCACTGGGCTTGTCTATTACAACAATAATGATGCTACTGGCCATAGGTGTTTGAATTGCATAGCTAGTTTTCAAAACTTGCTTAATCATCTGTAGGATTAAGTAGCCTTTTATTGATCTTGTGGGTTTAAGGTTTATAATTACGCTAGTCTACAAAGTTGGGGTACTACATTGCTGGCCCTTGAAAGTGCAACAAACCTGTTTGTAGAAAGGTGTTTCTAGAAAGGTGAAAAAATACTTACAGGTAGGCTTTTAATATATTTTTTCTTCATCTGTTTCTCTAACACTTTTGCAATATATTTTTCCAATTTCTAAATTATTTGTTTTACTGGCCCTTAAAATTGTATGGCATGGAAGTTGAATCTCTTGAAAATGTTTTTTTAAAATTTGCTTCTTAAAGCCTAAGTCATAATGTGTATTGATTTATGTAATTGCTGTCTGTAGTCATTGTTTTATGAAGATGAAATTCCTATTACATGGTTTGCCTATTTTTTCTCCAAAGTCTGCTGTAACAAAAAAGGACCTCTTCAGAAAATTTTTTTTTGTTTAATATGAGATGTGACCACTTCATAATATTCAAATAGTTTTCATAGAGGAGTTTTACATTGCGCACTCATTGTTTTGGAGAACGTTATCTCTAATCATAGCTGTTAAACAACTGAGCAACCGTATTGTAGGAAGAACTTTTCAAATTATTTTAGCATGAAATCTGCAGCAATTTTCTAAGTGATGGGCAGTCATTTTCCCTTTATCTGAATTATTCTTTGAAAATGAGTAAGAGCTTCATAAGTCTGATTGCCCAGACTCATTAGAAAAAGGGAGTACACATCTTTCTTTGCTCAAGGGCTCTACAGGGCTTTCTGTGGCATGCTGAGGCTACATTTCAAATGGGAATAAAGCCACTTTTTATTTATATATGTGTTTTATGTAGGCATTAATAGCAAAGCATCCTCCTAATGAAGTGTATTTTTTTTAATGGTGGAAATTTTTGAAAATCCTTCTTTCAATGTATGGAAATGAAGATTTAGCAATCTCTCCCAGATTCCTCAAAATCTTTGCAAGGATAACTTACAAAACGGGTAGTGATGTAAATCCAGAAGGGTGGTATGTGAAGAAATGCTAGCTGCAAAAGCAGTTTCTCAAGAATTAGTATCATTTACAAAAAAAAGTGTTTCTGATGAGTAATTTTTATAGATACTGACATGCCAAGAATTAACAGTTGAGCCTTTGTGAGATCCTAGATTATAAAAGCTTTTAAATGTTATGAAAACCAAGAGTGGAACAATATCTATTATCTGGCATTTGTTTCTGTTTGCCGTAATTTTGCATCTTCAAGCCATTTAGACTGCCTCTATATCTTGCCTAGATATTTTAACTAGATATGCTTTCGTTTGGCTCAGATTGTTTTGTTTTGCTTAGTTTAAATTGCTTTTTTTAATTGTTCCTTTCATCTTTCCTTAGCCATCTTGCAAACCTGAATCAGAATCAAAGTGATGTATCAGAATCAAACAATGTAGAATGTTTTTGCACACATATTCAGATGCTTTCATCGGTAAGCGAGCTATTAGGTAAGCAAACCTAATAGTTGTAAGGATGTGCTATATACTTTTTAGCAGCACAAACTTTTTCCTAACATTGACACCTTCCTATGATTTTCCAGAAAAGAGATGAAGGATTACTACTCTCATTTTTTAAATTCTGTAAGAAAGCATCAAAACATTTGTGAAAACTTAAACTTGTTGCATAAATATTTATGTATCATGAAAGTTTTTGCAGCAGGGGATGGCAAGGTGAGCTGCTATGCTTGAGAATTGGAAGTTTATATAGACAATTGTATGTGTATGTGCAGGATCTGTGGTGTTTTTGTGCGTGAAAGAGATTGTGGCTGTGAAAGATACATGTAGGCAGAGTGGGGGAAAATGAACAAACTCTTTAGAAGCACCTCGTGTTCTGCACATAAATAGACCAGAGATATGTAGGCAGAATAGAATGAGTTCCATAAAGGAGGGGTGTCTTTCAGATTCTGGAGGAGATGTAGGAGAGTTGTGTTAAATATGATCACAGAAAATGGGGATGAGTCTGGTAGCACTTTTCCCTATTACCCTGTTTCATCCAAAATAGGACATCCCCTGATAATAAGCCTAATCGGGCTTTTGAGTTGCATGGCAATAAGGCCAAGCACTTATTTCAGGGTTCAAAAAAATAGAAGACAGGGTCTTATTTCCGGGGAAACACGGTAATAAACTATACTAAAAAGCATGTGCTTTCATTAGCTGCAGCTCATTTCATTATAAAAGTATAGTTTTATAACTGATCACTTAATGATCACTCAAAATTGCAACAGACCCTGAAAATGGGATTTATGACCCAACTTAGAAGTTCTGCCGCACGTCCAGACAGTCATGTGACCACAATTTAGGCACTCGACTACTGGCCTGCATTTAAGGCTGGTTGACACATCCCACAGTCACGCAACTGTGATATACAACTCCCCTCTCCCCAGAAACTGACATTTACTTCTGGTTTCCTGCAAAAACCACTACACAACAAACAGTAAATTTCCTTAATGACTACCTCAGAAAAGGTCATAAAATCAGGTCCAGTCATGAGGCAATCCTCTTTACAACCGTCACAACTTATGACTGAAATTGTGGGCTCAGTTACGGTCATAGCCTGAGGACTACCTGTATGCACAGAGTGTGAGAAACAACCAGATTACACCCCATGAAGAAGACAGGTGACCAGACCAGAGGAACAGAAAACCTGGATGATCCATGACTTAGAGTATGAAGCAACTAAAGGGACACTGCACCAAATGGGGGAGAAAAGGAATGAAACCAGGATTGAAAAGGTAGCCTTGAACTGAGTAGCATTGCAAGGTGAAACCCAGATAGTTCAGTTAATTTGGGTGAAGTGGAAATAATTTCTCTTTGCTCTTTTGCAAGAGCACAAACCGACAAGGTAGCAAAGGAACACAATTAACTTTCCAAAAGTTATAAATAAGTAGTTGGAGGTGGTGGAAGGGAGTGGGTGGGTGAAAAAAGTTAGCTGGCAAAGAACTGTTAAGGTATTCTTGAAATGTCATTTTAGCATTTTGTATATAAACTCTGGTGGCTCAGCAGACTAAGTCTGTCTGTTATTAACACAGCTGTTTGCAATTACTGCAAGTTCAAGTCCCACCAGGCCCAAGGTTGACTCAGCCTTCCATCCTTTATAAGGTAGATAAAATGAGGACCTAGATTGTTGTTGGGGGCAATAAAAGTTGACTTTGTATATAATATGCAAATAGATGAAGACTATTGCTTAACACAGTGTAAGCCACCCTGAGTCTTCAGAGAAGGGCAGGATATAAATTCAAATTTTAAAAAAACCCTGTAAGCAGCTGTATATAAGGATAAATAGAAGTGATATTGAACTGCTGGCTCTATATGTGCCTGCATTGTTCTCTGTTCTCGCTTTCCTGCAACAGCAGATGAATGGAGTATAGTGTGAAAGGATTGTTGGGTGCAGTGTGTGTGAAAATAGAGAATTATAGGTAGTGAAAATTATCTAAAGAAAATGATTTCTAAGTAAATAATAATTATGCAGTTGTGTAAAAAGTACTCCCTCATAAGTATCTGATGAAGTTATTGTGAGCAGTGTTGCTTAAGTAATAATGAATTGGTTATTATATTGGTCAGGATTTGGAATTCATTGTACTTGGACAACAATATTGATCAGGTATTTTGCCTTATTTAAGTTTTGAATGTCATAAATGTTCTCTTAGAAATGCATAATTGGTCTTGAAGATTCAGATTTTGTGTTGGGTTGTTTGTTCAGTAAGAAAAACAATAAACAATAACAAGATAGAGAAAGCATGCAGAGCATGGTTTCTGAAATTCTTCTCAGCCCTTAAAAAATGGTATTGCTCTAGTCTACACATCATGACTGGGAATGATGAAGAAAGGGGGCTTATAATGGAGAGCTCCACAACTTCCAAACTTATAAAAAGCAGTAGCTTTATTGTACAATGTTTGTCAAGATTGGCATGTGGCTGTGCTTACTTTGATCCAGGCTTAATGGCATCCTTTTTTTTTGACTAACGCATTCTGTCTAATTTTCCTACAGCTGGTTGCATGCAGACCAGCTATGTTGATGGTGTAGACTGTAGACTTATAAAATAAAACTCCGCTAGATTTATGGAAAATGAAATAATAGTAGCAACTATTTTCGAGGAAAGATAAAACAGGGATTTATTTTTCCCAACAATTATTTCCTTGTTAAGTCTGCATGTTGGTCATTTAATTTAATTTCATCCATAAGCTACAGAGAATTATGATATGAAGTTATTGTGAAAAAAATGTGAATATGGTAATTGCACAACCGATCTCAGCATAACTCAGCTTTTAGGAGGGCTAGAAATTTCTTAAAATGTGAAAGTTGTAGTTTACTGTAAATACAATGTGTGGTAAGTTGATTAATACGTTGAAAAGCAGAGAAAATTGGGCCTGGGACTCTAAGCCTGCTGGTTCATCTCTGTTCGGGAATAATTGTCTTTTACTATATCTCACAAGGTGGCTCTGGGGTAAAAAAAAATCCTATAAAGTGGGACAAATCACATATATATCTTTGGAAGCAGGGAAGGGAGGTATACAAATTTGAACAAAATAATTGCTATGTTAAACATTCATCTACAGATTTATTTGCTATTCTATTTCTGTAACTTCCTCATGTTTGAAAGGCATTACCAAAAAAAAAAAAAAAGGGCCTAAATATAATTGTGGAATATATTTCTCCCCCATCTTCCTGCCTATGAATGAAAATGCAGTAACCAAAGACATGTGACCCTGATTTTTGACTACATGTTTAATTTCTATCAGAAAGTAAAAAATGATTGCATCAGTCTTTCTATGGCAAATAGATCACCAAACTTCCAAGTTAATGAAACTCGGGAATAGAAAGAAGCTGTTTACGTGGCAAGTTCTGACCCTTATTATTGGTAACAATTGTTTTATTTCTTAATTAAAATAAAAATATTTTTAATATGCCACTCTAATAGATACCATAAATCTCAGAGCACCAGTCAGTGCTAATAAAAGCAGTAACGTCAAATCTTTTTAAAGCTGAGCTCAAATTCTAATGGTTTCCTAAAAACATCCATATAGCTTTTTTGGCAGTATTACAGGAATGGTTTGCCATTTCCATTTTCCAGCCTAGAGCACTAAATTTTTAAAAAGAAAGAACATTGCAGAAGGCAAGCATAATGGCAAAAGCCAATGAATGGAATTTGGATTGGTGACAAAACTTGGATTGGATGGATAAAAGGGAATTGTGTGTGCAGAGATTATTACAAAGTTGGTAATGTCCATATCCATGAGATGTAATAAAATATATTTTAACTATTACATTAGATAACAAAAGAGTCAGGGTATTGGTGAAAAGAGACATGCTCTACTTAAACATCAAAGTATAAATGTTAATTTTATGTCAACATTTGGACTACATCTTGAATTTCCAGATTCTACCTGGTAGAAGGTAAAGTATGTATATCACCTCAGCAGAAGACATTTGTAATTTGTGGTTTACTTGTTTTTCTGTCTTCATACATATTGAAGCTGTGATAGCATGTAACTTCAAATTCTAAACAGGTGTAGACAAGTTGATGCTTCCAAATATTTTTAGCTATCATAGCCACAGTCCTTCTGGTCATGCGGCTTGGGGATTAGGTGTGTCATAATTCAAAGCATCTGGAAGCCTCTAGGTTGCCAACTTCTACTTCAGAAGAATAATTATGAATTTATTTAGGGGATTGATTTCTAATATCACTCAGCTATAGTGCTAAAATTGGCTGCAGAATCTTTGGACTATGATTTATGGTAGAGCCATTAAAACTCTTTACCAGGATTCATTTAGTTTGTAAACCAGGCCACTGTAGGGATAGCTAAAAAAAAAAAGTAGCAAGCTCATTTTTCTGCAATCTGCTTTACTCATATCATCTTTATCCTTGTCTCCCTTCTGTCTGAATTTTTATTATAGGTGTCTTAGGACAGGAGCCAGTGTTTATTGTTTATGCTAACTTTACTGTGCCGTCTACAGTGAAGACATGGTATAAAAATAATATTGTTCTGCAATGCAGACTTCGCTTGATAAAGCTACATGCTATAGTTCTTGTGTTGCTTCCTTTTAGCACATTTTGTTGCATCATTACTATCAATTTCATTGGTGATGCTCTCAGTTGATAAGAGCAGCCTATGTTGAAGCTGTAAAATCGTAAACCTGGAATCCAGCGTGGCCCTCATCCTAACAATAAGAGTATATGGCAATAACAATTTGAGTTCGAGAAGATGGACTGTAATTTAAGAAATGGACTTATGAAATTTGAAGGAATATACAAGTGGAAAAAATTTGAATTTGAGAAGATGGATTAATTTTAAAAATGGATTGTAAGAAGAAGTAATATGTGAAGTTGGTACTGTTTCTTTTCTTTTTTCTTTTTTATTATTCTTTCTTATTATTTATTATTTATTTTTATTGTGAGGGGATTTAAAGTTTTAATTTTTGAGGGTGGGAGTTTATGTATATTTTGTATACTTTAGCTTGTGATTGTTGGTCATAATACCCGGTATTTGCTCTGGGAAGTCCGGGAGGGGAGAGGGGGGGAAATGATACATGGATTGGTTATTAATGTACAGTAATGTTTGAAGATATGAAATTAAAATTTAAAATGATATTGGGGCTGCCCGACTGCCATTTCAGAAAGAAAAGGAGAGAGGAGTAGAAGGAGGGAAGAAAGTAGGTAAGAAAGAGTTGAGAAGGAGGAGGGGAATAAGAAGGTTAGATAGGGTGGAAGAAGGGAGGAGTGGAGAAGGAGGAGAGGAAGTAGTAAAGTGAAGGAGATGAAGGATGGGAAAATAGTAGAGGGTAGAGGGAGGTTGTGAAGAAAGGAAGTGGCAGTTGGGCAGGCCTGAATCAGTAATAAATAAAAATTAATGATTAATGATGGATAATAGTTTGTACATAAATACGATGTTGGAAAATGGAAATTAAAATTAAAAAAAAAGAGTATATGGCAATAACAATAGCACTTACATACTGCTTCACAGTGCTTTACAGCCCTTTCTACGCAGTTTACAGAGTCAGCATATTGCACCCAACAATCTGGGTCCTCATTTTGCCCACCTCAGAAGGATCAGTAATTTTGAAACTTGGGAGCTACAAGATGTGTGGACTTCAACTCCTGGAATTCTGAAAGTTGAAATCCATACCTCTTAAAGTTGCTGGGTTTGAAAAACAAACTGCTATGGATTTCTATGGAAAGTTGAGTTTTTCTTCCCTTGGGATTCCCTTGCCTTGCTGTATGACATGTAGGAGTGGGGGAAGAAAGTTGAGGAAATGACAAAAAGGGCACATCAAGATGGAAGATTGAAAACAAGTGTCTGGCCTCATCCAGGAGTATGTTATTATGACCCTTGCTTTCCTTGGCTTCAATCTCATTCATTTTTAGCATGCAGCAAGGTTGCCAACAAAATAATCTTTCAAGAATGTGGTGCTTGCCAAAAGATTATCCACATGTTATACCAGGGGTGAAATGCTCCCGGTTCGCACCAGCTCGCCCGATTAGGTAGCGATGGCAGCTGCTGGTTCGGAGGACCGGTAGCAAAAATCCCTGGCCCCGCCTCTGCTGAGCCGCACCATAAGCAGAGGTTGGATTTTTTTTACTTTTAAAAGTTTTTCTTCAGCCGAAACATGCCTTTAAAAGTAAAAAAAAAAAAAACCTCTGATGATCGCGGGGCTGAGCAGAGATCATCAAAACTCTTTAAAAGTTTTTTTTTAAAAACCCTCTCCAGCCGAAGGGGGGGAAAAAAAGAAAAAAACCCCAGGTTTTAAAAGGCTCCTCTGGCAATCCCAGAGGAGTTTCCTGATCCTCACAGGTTTTTAAACTCACTTTTTAACAGCCCCCACTTACAAGAGCCCCCACCCATGCCAAGCCAATTCCCCCTCCTCACTTACCTATAATTACTGCTCCTTTCCGGCTGCAACTGCATGCTTTCTTCAACTACTGAAGAAAAAAAAAAAGCTTGCTTTGACTTCCTGCTTTGCTGGCTGAGGAACTCTAGGATTTGAAGTCCACAATAAAATAAAATAAAATAAAATAATAAAATAAAATATTTGTGCAGCTTTCTGAGATTTGGTGTGTTTCTGTAGTGTTTCACTCTAACTACACAAACACACAAAATCTCAGAAAGCTGTATGTGGCATTTTGTGTGTGTGTGTGTGTGTGTGAGTTGTGTGTGTGTAAACTGTGAAAGTTGGTTTTTGAGCTTTTTGTGGCTGTGTGAAGTGTGAAGTGCAGCTGCTTTTAGATTGTGTGTGTGAGTCAGTTGTGTTGCGTTGTGTGTGTGTAAAGTGTGAAAGTTGGTTTTTGATACCTTATTGTTTTTTATACTTTATTATTTTTATTATTTATTGTTATTGGCCACGCCTACCCAGTCATCTGACCACCAAGCCACGCCCACCAATTAAGCCACGCCCACAGAACTGGTAGGGAAAATTTTTAGATTTCACCCCTGTGTTATACCCAGGGCGTTTTCAGTGGTTTGTCAAAACTACTCAACAGGCACCATGGAATGTTGTTGGAAACCACTGTGTAAACCAGAAACAAGCAGACTTGTATCTTTCATGTATTCTAAATTAATTTCCCCAAATCAGACTACAGATAGCCCTTATTTAGCGACCATAATTGGAACCAGCAACTTGGTCATTAAGCAAAGCAGTCACTAAGTGAAATCATGATTGTGCTTATGCTCTTACTTTACAGACTTGCAGAAGTCCCAAGTATGAGAACTGATCGCAAAGTTACTTTTTATCACTGTTTTAATTGAATGGCTGCTAAAGAAGGCAATTAAATGAAGACTATCTGTATTTTGTGGCTACAGCAGGGGGGGGTTGTAATCTTCCTCGCGTTGATGATGATGATTGCATTACTAGCCTAGTAATAAAATTACTGCAAGAAGAACAAAGTTTAAAAAACACCAAGAACCTAACAGAATAGACGATGTAAATGTTCTTCTGCAGTGGCAATATGCTAAATATTGCAACCTGGAAAGACATTTTCAGAAAGCTTTTTAGTCTGTGGCAATTTCCATGAACTGTAAAAAGTACTTCAAATTTTGCAAAAAAAATATAAATAAATAAATAAAAAACCGGAGTTCTCTTGGCTTCAGCGCATAGCCTACAAGATTGTTGGCGTCTATCATTTATAATCAATAATAAATTATTCATTTGAAGAATAATAAATTATTCATTAGGACTACTGATAGAAAAAGTCTAGAGAAAATCAGATCATCAGTAAGAGCAATGGGGAAAAGCCTGCCTGCTAATTGCTCCCTAGTTCTGCTTGCAATTTGCATTTGAAAAGCTGCATCTTAGATACAAATGTCCCTTCAATCTAAACCAGTGGTTCTCAACCTTTATAGTGCTGCGACCCCTTTAATACAATTCCCCACGATGTGGCAACCCCAACCATAAAATTATTTTCGTTTTGAATTTATCGTGCCTGAAGCCGTATTGGCTAGCGATCTGAACTGCTTGCAATTGCCTTGAGGACGGAGGCATTAAAGTGGAGACTCCTCCCCTATTAAGTTTATCGCGCCTGAAGCCAGATTAGGCTAGCGATTGGGAGTGATTGCCGCTGGCTTGAGAGGGAGACATCAGAGCAAAGATTTCTCTCTTTTTTAATTCATCGTGCCTGAAGCCGAATTCGGCTAGCGATTTGAAGAGTCTGCAGCTGGCTTGTGGAGTCAACCATTGGAGCGCGATTCTTCGACTCGCAAGTATACTTCCCATATTTCCGATGGTCTTAGGCGACCCCTGGCAAATCGTCAATCGACCCCCAACGGGGTTCCGATCCACAGGTTGAGAACTGCTGATCTAAACCATACTGGCTTGTTATATTGCTTGGATGGAGGACTGCCTTGAAGCCATACCTGAAATACAGAGATGGGGAGTTTCAAGCCATTTCCTGACTTCAGGGGTGAAATGCTCCTGGTTCTGACTGGATCTCGTGATCCAGTAGAGATCGCTGAACCACTGGTGACACCCGCTGCCCAGGTGTCATTACTTCCTGGTTTTAACCAGGAAGTAATGTGTTTTTTACCTTCTGCACATGCACAGAAGGTTTTGTGCATGTACAGAAGGCCTGCGCGCGGCGTGTAGACTTCCAAGCTGGTAAGGAAGGTAAGTAGATTTCACCCCGCGTGGCTTCCTCCGTGGCAGTGCAAGGCCTAAGGATGCTCTTAGCTGCATAGTTTTTCATACAATGGTGGCTAGAAAACATTATCTCCCATCTGCTGCCGCCAATGTTGATAGAAGAGGAGAAATCACGCCTGCAATTTTTCACTTCGGGATGCCTTAGGGCTCAACATTCCCACCGCTTTTGATTAACTTATACATAAAACTGGTGGATGAAGTCCTCCGTCAGTTGAAGTCCAGTATTATCAGTGTGCAGATGATCACCAATTACACATCTCAACCCTAGCCTGTGAAAGTGAAGCTACCAACGTAGAGTAGCTAGCAGGGGTTGGGTGGGGAGGAAGAAACTTTGGTCCAATCCTAGCAAGACTGAGTGGCTCTGGCTATTTGGGCTGTAGGTCTGGGTCACTTTTGGTCTTGGATGGGATTATGCTTTTCCAACTTTGAGAGCCCACTTCTCCATTCCCCCAGACTCTCAGCCACTGCTCAGAGAGCCCGTAGCAGCAGTGGCTGGGAGGACTTTCATTAGACCACCCTACATGGGGGTACCATTGAAAACTATCTGGAAGCTACAGCTGATCCGAAATGCAGTGGCAGGGACAGCAATAGGGATTCCTTGCTAGGCCCATGTTTTAATTTTACTGGTTACTATAATTTTCTAGGTGCAATTCAAACTGCTGATTGTCACCTATAAAACCCTTCACTATTCATTTGTTTGTTTTCTGAGGTTTTCGCGGGTGTTTGTATGTAGGTCTTTGGTTATTCGGGTTTTCTCCCGCGTAAAATTGGAAGTGTCTTGGCGACATTTCGACGAAGTCTCATTCGTCATCTTCAGGCTTCAGCTTCGTGCTTCTGGGAGCAATGTGTGATTGCAGCTGTTTCTTCCTTTTTAACTGCTAGAGGGGTGTGTCCTGTTTGGGTGGGGGCTTGGTTGTGCTCAGATTAGTCTGAGTTGCAGGGGGATTTGAGCTGGTGAGCTGAAACGAAATGACGAAACGTCGCCAGGACACTTCCAATTTTACGCGGGAGAAAACACGAATAACCAAAGACCTACACACACACACACACACACACACACATATTTTCAATATATATATATATATTCAATATATATATATATATATCCCTGCCCTGGTTATTTTAGGAACTTGCCTGTCTCCAACTGTTTCTGCCTATCTGGTATGCTTAGGCACAGAGGGTGTGCTTTAGGTCCCCTCACTTAACTGTTGCCATCTAGCAGGAGCAAAGAAACTTGCCTTTTCTATTGCAATTCCTGTCCTCTGAATGTTTTCCACACTTGTAAGCATTCTACAAGTATATTAAAATCTGGAACTGTTCCCAGACTAGAGGTTAAGATTTTTATGAAGACCCTCTTTTTTTCTGTGTGTGTGTGTGTGTAAGAGAGAGGGAGGGAGGGAGGGAGGGAATGGTCAAATTTCTTTAAATTGTGTGCTCCTAATTATTGTAAGCCTCAGCCTTTTTGATACTAAGCAGGCTCAAAATCCGAATAACTAAATACATACATGCACACAGAAAAAGTCACTCTGAGAAGTTAGGATCAACATGTTCTAGGAAGTATGTGTTTATAGGAATAAAATTGTAGCAAAGAAGCTTCTGTGTCAATCCTAAATCTTATTACTAGCAAAAACAGAGCTGTGTTGTTTCAGGCATAAACCAAGCACACAGTTGTTCCAGGCAGAAGTGTATTTGAGCACTCTTGTTTTAATTGCTGTGTCTTTTTCCTTGCATATTATCTTTCACATTCTCCTGTTTGGGCCAGTATAGTAGGAGAGGTCTTCACTGCTTTGACTGCTGTTTGTGCGATTTAAATGGCCTTTTGGAGGGAAGCACCAGGCTTATAGGAATACGTGGCGTGGCACCAAAGGATTCATTCTGGTCTAACTGCCTTAGAAAAATATGTGGAGAGGGAGCTTCATAGGAAGAAATTCCTGTGTGGGTCCATTGGACACAATCCTAAACACTTACTTTTACCGGAGATTGTGGTAAATAGTAAATAGTGATAAGTAGTGTTGTTTCAGTTTGTGGCAACTTCCATAGCCTTTTATTTTACTTTATAATTTGTTTCTACTAGGTATATTTGGGGGGAGGGGTTGAAAATTTGACAGAGAAAGAAATAATGATTCTTTTGCTCTTTCCTGTACCTTTACTTTCTAAGTTGAAAAGAACATTCTCCCCCCCCCCAATCCAAAAATGTCCTACCTTGAAATAAGGCCAATTTGGGAAGGATTAATCCTTCTGATTAGTTTTGCCTGTGTAAATTGGCACTGATAGCATTGCTGCCTCCTAGAAACATGTGCACAGAAATGTTTTTAAATGCTTTTTTTACTGCTTTAAAAAGAGGCTTGCCTTTAAGGCTCCTTGCACCACCACCCCCAGTCTACAATTTAGGGTTAGCTAGGCACATTAACCAAACTCTATCCCCCCTTGTCAAATTCCTACTGTATAAACTATGAATGGGCATGTTAGAGGGCCAGCCAGAGAGAAAATAGTCCTAGAGCTTGCTAATCTAGAAGGTAGAGATCTGATGTAAAGAGACTCGATTTAGGACTATGCCCACTCCTCTTGAAGGCAGCTGATGGGTTCAAATAAGAGTTTAATGCTGGAAGAGAAGCTTTCTTCCTCGTCCACTCCAATGCAGGTGGTGGTGGTGGTGATGCATGCCCCTCTATTAGCAAATATCTGGATGACCATTTGAGGGCAATGAAGAGTGATGTTTGCTGAGTCCGTGCCTGCTATCAAGTGGTTCAGATTTTAGCAGCCCACAGAGCTTGCTATAAATTGTAGTGTTCCTATAATGAAACCAAATGAAAGTCTCTCTCTTGTTCCTATTGAAGCAGAACAGGCAAATTGTTTGGGATTTTGTTCCTGGCAGCCCATGATCAACTTAGAAAAGATTGGCAGAATTTCTGAAACACAGCTGTTTCAAATTCAAAGCTAAACAACTTTCCTTTTCATGCAACATCCCTACTATTTATATACCATACAGAGGATAAAAAGAGATGGAATTTTGTTTTAGGAATTGCTGAAACGAAAGCATCATTAACTATAAATCTGTGGCATGTGTGCTTATTTTTAGCATAATGTAGACTGAATTACTCAACTACCCACTAAATTAGTCATCATTATTTCTATTTATTTGGGGGATTAAAAAATGACATATACATCTTATTGTATGTATAGCAGTTTTGTATTTTGTGAGTCATGGACTTCAACATTCTGAGCAAAAAAATAGTCACCTATAATGTTCATATGTATTTTAATGGTGAATCTGTCATTGATATAATATTTTAAGTAAAAATTGGCCACATTTGTTTTAAAGCTTCAAGCAAGGAGTGAAATGTTTTTCTTTACTTATATTCTTAGTTAATGTTGTCATGGTATTTGGTGTAGAGAATAAAAAAGGAACTCACTGGGGAAAATCATTGGAAAATAAGAGACTGAGCAAAAAGACCAGTTAACAGGATGAAGAATTTGTAAGCTTTGGCATCCTAGCTTTTAAAAATGAAATTATATTACTTTTTCATATATTTGACAGGATCAAAGCTTTTTAGGGATAAATGTAGAGAAAATAGAAGAAAATAGAAACAAAAGTACCGTATTTTTCGCACTATAAGATGCACCAGACCATAAGACGGACATTAGCTTTAGAGGAGGAAAACAAGAAAAAAAAATAGCCTCTGCCTCCCAACATCCCTCCTCCCAACGTTCATCTGGCTAGTATCCTTTCAGCAAACAGCCAACAGCCTGGTCAGCTTCAGCATGTTATCACAGCCCCAGCAGGTGGTTCGTCATGGCTCCTCTCTGTTGCGCCCACAATCGGTCAGCTGAGCTAAGCTGCTACCACTGGTGGGGAACGCTGGACACTTCACTGCTGAGCAGCTGATTGGCGGTTGGATTGGCCTCCCGGAATACCTCTGATCAGCTGTTCTAGGCGGTGGGGATCGCCTACTGCCACCGTTCGCCAACACATATCGCTGCCACCACCATGGTGATGGCAATTGGTAGGAATCCCTGTCGCCGAGAACAGCTGGTCAGTAGTATTCCGGGAGGCCCATCCAACCACCGATCAGCTGCTCAGCAGCAAAGGCTCCAGCGTTCCCGCCAGCAATGAATGGCAGCAGCAGTGACAGGCAGTGCTGCAATATTCGCTATATAAGACGCATAGACATTTCCACCCTCTTTTTTTGGGGAAAAAGTGCATCTTATAGTGCAAAAAATATGGTACATGTTATATAATATTAAAAACATGAGAGCAATTGAAACTAGTAAAAATGCTTTGAAGCATTTTTATTTTAAATAGTTTTTATTACATATATAGTAAGTACATTGAAAGAAAAAGATAAAGTAAACCAAGCATTATAGAATATATCTTTGTGTTGTCTACATTTCCAACATTTTTTTTTTTAAATCTGTGTCATTAAGGTTACAATTTACACTATTCGGTGTCCCTGCAATGTACTTTTCATTGGCATGATTTCTAGGGCTATGTGTACATAAATAAGAAAGCCTCATAGTTGAATTAAGAAGGACGAGTCATAGATTCCTCTAGAAAAATTCCTTCATTTACTTTTAGAATTAATTTGATTTGTAAATCACTTAATTGACTCTGGTAGCTCACAATAATTAAAGATCAACAACCAAATAGAAACAGTTTAAAAACAAATATATAAACATAAAAATATCAATAGAACCACATTAAAACAAAAAAAAATTGACCATAATCAGGAACCTTTGTAGAATCTCTCCATGGCTACCAGACCCCACCCAACGCGCACACACGCACACACACCAGCAAAGCCATGTCATCAAGGCCATTCTAAAACCAGGAGGATTCGGACCAATCTAAGGTTCAGGGGAATCATGTATCAAAGGGTGGGTATGATGGCTTCTTCTCCTGGATGGCTTCTTCTCCTTCTTCGCCGCCTCCTTCATGCCCCTCCTGCTGAATGGGACAGGTAGCTGTCATGGGAGAGGCAATCCCTTAGGTGAACTTTATCTTTTATTTGGATAAAGTCATCATGAATAAAAAAAAATTCACAGAAAGAGGTTAGTGATATAACAAAAAATGCACAAATATTTATTGCAGATATAATTGTTCTTAAAATACACTTTAAGATCTTTGGTGCCATTTGGATTGGTTGATCGGTACTACATCATATAATTAAGGACTTTGTTTTACAGGTCGCGATCTGTTCCTCCATAGTGTTATCCACATGAAATTATAGTCTGGCAGCTTGCAAAGTTAACTCTTTAATTAATTTAGTTCAGGTGATTGGCATTCGCTTAAGATTCATTTTCTCATGCTTATTTGATACATTTAGTTTTTACATTATGAAGGAATGGATTCTACTAGAAATTCTCCCAATTATTTTTTAGTAGTCTATATTTTCCAGTAGTATTGAACTGTAGCTTTAGTTATATTAACTGTTGTTTTAGATTTTGATCAGGAGTTAACGTCTAAGACCATGGAGCAAATGTTCAAAACACATCTGGCCTACTCAATGTCAATGTTTTCTTGGAATATTTTGAAACAATTCATCATGTCCTTCACATTATGTTCTAGCACTGTACTGTACTATCCTTAGAAAACATAACTCTTTTATCAAAGGGTGTTATCTTATTCATAGACAGTTAAAGGCATTTGACTTTCAGATTTGGGGGGCAATACATAATTTGGATATTCTATGTATGGTTATTTTGTGTAATCATATTTATTCTTACTTAAATACCTTTCTACAGTATTTGAATTGTTTTATATTTATACTACAGTCAGTATGATTGACTTTATGATAAGTGTTTAGATTGCTTTTAGCAGTAATTTCATAGTTGAACTTAATTGTAATAATAACAACATATTATCTCATACTTGGGTGCAAACCAGTGGTTTGTTGCCGGTTGCTTTTCTCTTTGTTTGATTTCAAAACAAAATATTGTATGTTCACTGAAATATATCATGTGGTGCATTTTTAGTGGCTCAGAAGAAACCAGTCTATTAAAAAAGAGGATGCTAATCTATGGGGGCTATGCTAATCTGGGGGGGGGAATCAAAAGGAGTCTGACATTGCATTTTTCAATTAGCACCTTTTATATAAAAAGGCACAAGCTTTTGTGAACTGCTGTTCACCATCAGATGCAATTCTATTTCTCAATAGCATTTCTGAGAAATAGTAATATGAGATCATCCATTTGCATCTGATGAAGTGAGCTGCAGCTCACAAGAACTTATGCCTTGTAATAACATCTGTTAGTCAGAAAAGATACTACCAGGCTCTTTTTGACTTACTACCTAGCTAGTGAAAGATTTCTCATTGTGTGCAATTGAAAACTTTCTAATTCATAATTTTGGACAGATCAGAATTGAAGGAGCTGGCAAAACAGGTTGACTGTTTTCAGTAATTATGGTGGGAGTAAACTTGCAATGCTGTTTTTTCTAAGAAATTGGCCCATTATCTGTGTTGTGCTTCTTTTGTCGTGAATGGAATGATTAGATAGAACTCTGGCTGTATATGGGTGAGGCAGATTGCAGTTATCTCATTATTCTGATCTCATTACGGTAATGACTGTTGGTTGGAAGAACTTCTTACAAAATCCTTTATTCGATGGGTCACAAAACTAGTTGCAGTGTAGAATATTCTTAGATTTTTTTTCTCTAAATGTTATTAAGTTTCGGCAAAGGATAAAATATGAAAAGCAAAAAAGGGGATAAAGAAAAAGAAAGATTAAAGAAAAAGAAAAATCAGGGGTGTAAAGAGAAAGAAAAAGGGAGAATTTCCAACATTGTTTGGTAAAATACAGATATACATTAACCTCTTACTCTAAAATCAATAATAATGTTATTTCTATAACCATAAACTGTTCTAACTGACAGATCCCAAAATTAAATGTTCATTTCGTTCCATTTCTAGTAAGAAGCCCAGGTTTGTTTCCAAATAGAAACAAAGTTAGACAAAGTCTTTTCTTTAACTATAGTGGAACTTTCTTAGATTTTAAATACATATACAGACACTTTGGTAATTTTCCTTCTGGATTTGCAAATTCATTTTTTGCTGCATATGGATTATTTGTGTTAACCATAAAACAGTTCATAGATAACATATATTTTCTATCTAGTCTTTGAATCTTTAATGCCCTTTGGAGCATTTTTAGACCATCACATCTTTTTAAACTTCATAAGTTTGTTATTTAAAATCAGATTTAAGGTTAACTTATTTTCCTGCTTTCTGAGCTATGAGTTTCATATCCTTGTAAAGCAAGATTACAAAAGGATTATAAACTTTGAATTTAATTGCAACAAGTAGCAAATAGTGGAGGATTACACAAAAGACCTATAATTAGTGGATCATTGACTTTCCCTCTGGTGACGATTGGTGGAAAGTACTGTTATGTAAAAGGCACTGAAGAGAGACAGAAGATAATGAATGTTTGTTACAATTGTGTCACAAAGGTTATCACTGGCTTATCCTGACATTCTGGGAAGTTGTACAAGTCTCAATGTCCACAGTGCACTTAAACGAATAGCATAGCATAGCATTGCATTGCATTGCATTGCATTGAATTTTTTTATTGGCCAAGTGTGATTGAACTCACAAGGAATTTGTCTTGGTGCATAGGCTAAGAAATGATAACATTAAAATTACTAGTTGCTAAACATTAAACTTAAACATTAATTTGCCAAAACTATTTCAACATTAAAATGAGGATTTGAAGTATATTATTGTAAGTATACAGTGTTGTAAGTGTATCAGTGTTGTAGTTACCGTAAGTACAGGTGGTGTACGCATATTCCTAATTTTTTAAATATAATCTTCATTATTCCTAGGAGAAAGAAGAGAGGACAGAAGTATTCTGACTTGCAGATTTTGACATAATATAAAATTAAAGAAATCTGTGCATTTGAAATTTAAAGACCAGTTTAAGAAACCCTAAAGCAAGAAAAAAAAATATGGGGTGGGGGGGAATTGTTTCAACACATAAAATGAGAAATTGACTTTTTGTTCACTTCCATCCACTTACTTGAAGGATTTTGCACTTAATGTAGTTGATAAACCAGGTATTCTATATTTTTAATATAGAATAGGAATTGAATTGAATTGAATTGAATTCTTTATTGGCCAAGTGTGATTGGACACATAAGGAATTTGTCTTTGGTGCATATGCTCTCAAGATATAAAATATCTTTTATATTAATTATGACTTCTTCCATGAAGGATTAGCTGACCAAAGCAATTTTTTAAAATTAACATTTAAAAAAAAATAAACCTGATGTAAAGCATAGAAGAAATTAAATCAATGGTATGTATGGGATATAACTAATTAGAGGTTTCTTTGCACTATTCCCTATATAAACACAGTATTCCTTGTTGCTGCTATTAAATGAAGATTGAGTTTGAAATAAGGAAGGATGTATTGTCTTCTGTTTCCGAGATAAAATCCCAAATGCTAGAGTTAGTTATAAACTGCTATTGCCTTAGGCTTCACTCAAAAAACCCACTTCTCTGTCAAAAAGATCTGTTTCCTCTTTTTAAGAAGCTGTTTATGGGGAAGTTCTTGGAATTTAACTTGCAGCTATGGGGAGGACTGAACTTTTAGAGTAAGCTTGCAGAAAAAAAAAACACAAAATAATACAGCTATGTATGAAAGGAGAGAAAAAAGGATATCCAATAAATGGCTTATTGGCTTTATTTGTAATACCCATAACAATTCAGGACTGTAGAAAAATAATTGAAAATAAACTAGTAGTCTTATTTTCCTTTTATAACAATTTCCAGTGCATAATCTGCTACTTGTTTGCGACAGACTTCATCTTGTTTTAAAGATCTGTACATCAATAAGAGAAGGTATGCTAAATGATTTTGTCTCTAGACTTGCCTCTGACTTCTTAAACTGTTGTGAAATAATGAAACTACTGATATAAATACAAGTCGTAATTCAGCTGTCAGGTTAAGTACTGTTATTATAGAAAGGAATTGCTTCCTGGCAGCTTTTAAGTTGTCTTATTATCAGCATTGGTGATATTTCCATTTAGGGTACTAATGAGAAGTGAGAGGGTCTCTTAACCCTCTAGAACAGGGGTGTCCAACTTGATCGCATCGCTGGCCAAATTATGACGTATCGCGATGCTTTTTGCCTTTGTAGAGCTGGGGTAGGCGTGGCCTGCTTTAGAGTAGAAAGATTTCCTTGTAGTTAATCGTGCCTGATAAAGAAATTCAAGTATCAGTTTAGTATGAGTGTGTGTATATACACACATGCATGCACACACGAATGCCTGTGGCAATGCAGGACAGTAGGAGCCAGGTTCAGAGTCCCATTCAACCAGGAAATGTCTTGATGTCTTAGGGTTGGCTGCAACAAATGGTTGCAAGGACAAAATTGGAGGATATGTTGCCCAGCTAGGTGGAACTCCTAGCCAACCTTGGTTGATCTTGAAAAGCTAAGCAGGTTCAGGTTTGGTTATGCCCAAAGGGATGATCACCAAAGAATAAACAACAATAAACATATAGAAGAGAGTCATAATGAAGTGCTTCCCTTCGCTGCCTCTCCAGGTATTCCACCCTGAAGTGGCACACAAAAGCAACAGATAAATAATGTTCCCTTGAACACTGAACTCTCAGATTTACAGCTGGTCTGTGTATTCAGGTCAAGAAGCTGAATCGACAGTCAGGAAACGTGCTTCCAAAAATCTATGATGAATAAAATGTAGAAAAAGAAATGTTCTGCCCATGAAAAACAGAAAGCTGTATTTGAAGTCATTCCAAAGCTCAACTCTGCGTTCATTTTGCATAAGGTAGTATTTAGTTCAAAGCATGTTGCAATTTGACATAGGAAGTATATCAATTTTGCTTTATTGTCTAAATCTGATATATTTTTTGTTGTAGCTGAATCTCTTACAGCATTGCTTGTGTTAAACTTTTGTTATGGTGTATATATAGAAGGCCTAGGTTTTCCTCAGGGAAGCATGTGCACCATTTCCAGCTTCAAAAAAGCATGGTCTCCTGGCGTCTTGGTTTCACCAGATGAGGAATGCCATTGCCTTTCCTGGCTGACTCTACCTTGCAAAAATCATGAAGCTTTTTTGGGAGATCTTAATCTAAGCATAGGGGACGCGGTGGCTCAGGGGCTAGGATGTTGAGCTTGTTGATCGAAAGATCGGTAGTTCAGCGGTTCGAATCCCTAGTGCTGCCATGTGACAGGGTGAGCTCCCGTTACTTGTCCCAGCTTCTGCCAACCTAGTAGTTTCGAAAGCACGTAAAAATGCAAGTAGAAAAAATAGGGACCACCTTTGGTGGGAAGGTAACAGCGTTCCGTGCGCCATTGGCGTTGAGTCATGCCGGCCACATGACCACGGAGACGTCTTCGGACAGCGGTGGCTCTTCGGCTTTGAAACGGAGATGAGCACCGCCCCCTAGAGTCAGCAACGACTAGCACGTATGTGTGAGGGGAACCTTTACCTTTTTAATCTAAGCATGTGATGATTCCTATTTATTTTAACATTCTCCTCCATTATTAGTTAGAAGACCACAGCATGGAAGAATAATGTACAGAAGCAAATATACAAAACCTATTGTGTCCAGAAATGGAATATTACTCCAATTATTCCTTTTCTGCCTCTGATCACACTGATCTGAATATTCTAACGATGGTCCTCAATTATTTGAAAATTAATCTTCTGAATTGGAAGCATTTTCTATTACTTCAGACAAAATTCTGTTTTTGCATTATTCCAGATTCAGAACACAATGTACCAGTTTGGTTTGAAGGATTAAGTTCTAAAAGTTTGCCTGACCACTCCCAGAATAAAATGTAGGCTGGGGAATTTTGGAAGGAAATATATAATGTTTCGTTAACATATACTTATCCAAACTACCTGAGAATATCCAACTGTGAGAGAAAGCCAAAGTGTAGTCTTTTGAAGTCTGGAGGGCATTCAAATTAGGGAAGGCTCCATTAAACTGCTCTTGTGTTGGGGCGAAGAATTCTTGGTCTTCGCTGTACAGTGGCTTGCTTATTTGAGATAATCTTCAGATTTCTTTTTCAGGAAAAGGAACATTTTCCAGAAACAATGAAAGGGATAAATATATTTTAAGTGACTACTGTAAATATAGAATGAAAGTAACTGAGCAGTGAATGATGGCATTTTCTCACTATATAAATGTGTGGAACAAATTCCATAGCTTATCCTTTTATTCGGTAACATCTTCCGAATGAATTGTATTGGCCATTCTTAGATCTTGGAAATTTCTGAAGTTCAGAGTCATTGGATAAATAGTTCTGGGAGGACATTGTCTAGGATCATAGATAGCTAACAGCCTTCCATCCACAAGATTCAAGAGCTTATTTACAGAAATCTCTCTCCCCCTCTCTGTGCAAGAGAGGGAGGGATCAAGTAAGAGACATTTGTGGAGAAGTAGAATGTGTTATATAAATCTGATGTAATTGCACATTGGATCATATAGCAGATAATGAGAGGTGGGGTTTGTAGATTTCATTCTTACAAGTTGAAATAATAAGAAGTGGGTAATTTCTAAATTCAGGATTACAAAACTGGGAAACTGCCTCTGTGACAAAGTTCATAAGCATCAGAAGTGATACACTGTATCAATATGTCTATCAAACCCATGTGAAATTTCCCATAGTTTGCTTTAATTCAGAGATATTGTGTATTGGCAATGATTATACCTGAAGGACTATATTAAAATTAAAATGAATGAGTTATTAGACCTTAGAGGATTAATGCTACAACTTAATATAAATATACTTGCAGAGGCCTGCAGAGAGTAGGGTAGTTTTTATTTACAGTTTTACAGTCTTAAATAATACAGACACAGAATAAAGTAATAATTGAAACAATACAATTATAGTCTTATAATTTAAAGTAAATCTTTGAACATGTGAACAGTGAGGAGTCTTCTTATACTCTTATATTTATGGAATGGTTTGTGCCAAAATAAGAAATACAAACCAGCCACTGTGGTTCAACAGAGCAGAATATTTGTAGCTCAGGATTGAACTGTGGGGTCCTTGGTGCTCTCTCAGCTTGGTTGTTTTCTTGCAAACGTTTCATTACCCAATTAGGTGACATCATCTTATTTTCTCCATGAAATAAAGAAAAGTTTAAGGAATTTCTACCAGGATTCTTGCTCAGTGATAAAGAACTGGTCCAAATGCAGTGATCAAAAGCTGTTGTTTTTAAAAGTAAAAATAAAAATCATTGATTGCACTCATATGTAGCATACCTATCAGAACAGCCACATTTCTTCAGGCAGTGATGATTAACCTTTTTTAGTGCCGAGTGCCCAAAGCGTGTGTGCAGCCAAACCCTCGAAATGCAATGCGAGTGCCCCCTGTGCATGCGCCTCACCCCCCACGCATGCATGCGCATCCCCTGTGCATATGCCCCACCCCCACACACCCCATTTTGATTTCCAGGTTGGTGCAGGAAGCTTTCCAGGCTCAAAACAGGGCATGTGGGGGCCTCACATGGTGCCCCCGTGCCCCGTTTTGGCTTCCAGGTTGGTTCAGGAGACCTTCTAGGCCCAAAATGGGGTACTGGGGGGGACGCGCGCATATCCCTAAAATACACAGCGAGTCCCCCCATGCACGCGCCCCATTCTGTGCATGCACGTGTGCGTCCGCCACATGTGCCGCCCCCCGCACATGTGCGGCAGAGACCCAAAAAACAGCTGGCTGGTGGGAGGTGAGCGTGCATGCACGGTGGGCTGGTGCAACGACTAGTGTGGCACACATGCCATAGGTTCGCCATCACGGTCTTAGGGCATTAATTTTAAAGGTTGCCGTTTCTTACTACCATGGGAAGAGAAAGACATGACTTGGTAAGAAATTTCTTCCCCAACTCAGAACCTGATGACTAGAGTCCTAAGCAATTTCATAATTGCTGTACATATAACTAAAGTGTAACTGCTAAAACTAGCCTAATTGGAGATCTTCCAACATAAAAGAAAGTGCTTCACTTCCCAATAATTTGTTTAGATTTACGGTAATTAGTGAGTTTTGCTCCATTAGAAGAGGTGTTGCTGACTTTCAGTGATAGCCATGCACCATCTTGCATATATGACACCCAAAGCATTCCTGAAATCCTGCAGCTGTGCATTTTTTAAAAAAGGACAAGTTTACTTTCTAGTATTCTAGTTTTACTTGTATGGGGCATGTCTATACTATATAAAAATTAATAGGAAATTGAAAGTATTAATAAGCAACTATAGGAAGCTATTTTGGGCACATTTTATAAGTGTCCTAAGTGGAGATAGAGATAAGAGTTCTGACCTATGACATGTTTAGAGCTTTTATCTTCATTGTTTATAGTCTCTCATTTTCCCTCAATACATTATAGAACTTTGTTCTACAAAGAACTCACGTTAAATTTTCAATCAAGTATTAATGCTCCATAAACCTATATTCTGTAGTTAGTAAGAGATTTTAATGAGAAAGAAAGACCCAGTATCTTTGGGACTGAGTACACATATAAGCGTTAATGTACCACTATACTACACTACAAACATTACTGTAGAACAGGGGTCCCCAACGCCCGGTCCATGGACCGGCACCGGTCCATGGCATGCCAGAAACCAGGTTGCACAAACAAGCAAAGCCCCATCCACGGGGTGCAGGCAGCACACGAAACCACGCCCCCTCCAGTCCATGGAAAAACCTTTCTCCACGGAACTGGTCCCTAATACCCAAAAGGTTGGGAGCCACTTCTGTACAAGAAGAGCAGGCAGAACTGGGGTGCAGAGTTAAGCATATCATAAGGTTAGAGTTTTTGCATTCCCACAAGTGCTCCAGGTCAAACCCCTCCTGAGTTCTGTTGATCCTTATTTAGCACCAATTTAGTATTGAACTTTAGTTGAACAGGTTCTTGTGTATGAGCTTGGATAAATGTTCTGTGCTTCATTGTCCTGATTATTTGCCTGTGACATTATCCTGGTTATTCAAACCTACACTTGACAGTATCTTTGAATTATTGTATGTGCTAGAACAGGGGTCTCCAACCTTGGTCCCTTTAAGACTTGTGGACTTCAACTCCCAGAAGTTGAAGTCCACAAGTCTTAAAGGGACCAAGGTTGTAGACCCCTGTGCTAGAATAAAAGTAAAGAACAAGACACATTCTCTATTTTACTTGTGTAATGATTTTTATATGGAGTATTATAATTTTTACATAATTACAAAATTCACATAATTTTGATTTCTGTATAAATTAACATCTTTTTTCTTCTTCTCAATGTTTAAAAGAAACTGTTAAAAAGTGTAACGGTTTGATGTAGACTTTTTATTGGTTTTAAAAAAAACATGGTGGGGGATAAGGACAATATTTGTGGGTGGAATTCTTACTTTTTTCAATTAGCAAGATATGCATTTACAACATCCCTTTGGGGCATGTAGTATAAGTGAATTGCTTTGTCATTTGAAAATACTCTGTGGACGTTTTAGGCTGGGGGAGAGGGAAGACTCTAGGCTTGAAAGAAGCATGTGTTTAAGACTGGAGCTGTGCAGCTTGATTGAGGGGTGACTATAACACAAATTTGTTCTACATCATAGATTCTTGGTATTAGAAACGCATATGTGTGTGATGTACTCAGTCTCTTATCCTCCTGGAATAATGAAACTGTGTTCTTATTAACTTGCTAATTCAGTGTTTCATGGTGAGTTTCAGAATAAAGGTTGACATTTAAACATCTGATTTATATTAACCAAACTCTTAAATGGTGAAACTGAAAGACTAAATATGGAACTGGCAAATTGGGTGTATACTTAATGATCCCATAAATACAATCTTAGAAAGTTATTTTCTCTCCTTTACTTCTGCCCATTTCAACAATTAGATTTTCTTTAAAACTAGCTGGCTATTAGGAAAATAAACCTGAAATGATGTGTATTGTTTGTTAGCATGTTATTCAGAAATAGAACCTCTCTTCTTTTCTCCTTTTTCCAGGTTTTGAATGAAGAATGCGATCAAAATTGGTACAAGGCAGAACTCAATGGCAAAGATGGCTTCATTCCCAAAAATTATATAGAAATGAAACCACATCCGTAAGTATTACTGTTTCCTCAATTATTTGGCACACTTACTGACTGAGCTGTCATGGGAGGAATAAAATTCTTTATTAAATTACAATGCAGAGAGCAATATAAAAGCATAGTAAATAAATGCATAGTTGCTTATAAATCTGAGACAAGGCTGACTAATGTACAGGTAGTCCTTGACTTACAACCACAATTGAGCCCAAAATTTATGTTGCTAAGTGAGACGTTTGTTGTGAGTTTTCCCCCATTTTATGAGCTTTTTGCCACAGGTGTTAAGTAAATTCACTGTAGTTTTTAAGTTAGTAACACGGCTGTTAAGTGAATCTGGCTTCCTCATTAACTTTGCTTGTCAGAAGGTTATAAAGTGGATCACATGATCCCAGGACACTGAATAAATATGAGTCAGTTGCCAAGCATCTGAATTTTGATCATGTGATCATGGGGATGCTGCAGTGGTCAAAAGTGTAAAAAAACAGTCATAAATTACTTTTCAGTTCAGTAACTTGGAATGGTCACTAAGTGAACTGTTTTAAGCTGAGGACTGCCTGTTATAATAATAATGAATAATTATTGTTTTATAAAACATATAGTTCAGTTACTTTGCCACAAACTTTGGATCTACCTTTAATTTAGATAAGCAACAGTGCCCTCAAAATATTTTGAACTCAATAACTGGTCACTTGATATGCTTGCTATGACTCATGGAAATTCTAGTCTAGGAGGGAATCTGATTTTCTACCATTAAAGCAGAAATTTTAGATGATAATTCCAGCCAAAAAATCATTTGAAAACACTTTTAAGTTAAAAAGGTGAGGATTGCATCTTCTGACTTGTATCTCTACATAAAAACATCTTCAGTCTCATGAGAAAAATTATGACCTAATGCATTACGCAATTTTTGAATAGAAGGTGCCATCAAGCTGAAGAGTGAAGCTAGTAACACAGTTGGTTGTTTACATTGCCAGCAGAGAAGTAGATCATGTGAAGCTGAGTTCCTTGTTAGTGCATTCATAGCTAGTATTGCAGAATCAGCAGTTAAGAGCAGGTTGTTTGCTTTTGCTGCAGTTATGGCTATTCATCCAGTACAATATTTGATTCTGGTCTAGTGACGGTGATGATGTAACTATTCAAAAGAAAGCCTGGCGGGGGGGACGACGACACATTTTTGTATTAAAATTCTTTCCTATGCTTATTTCTTTCCTTCATCAGTGACAACATTATTCTTGGTACGCCTACACAAAGCCTACAGAAAACCTTAGTTTCTCAGAAAGTTTGTGTGACACGTCAGCAGTAGCAAAAGCGTAGGGTGTGTTTTTGTCGTGATGTGAGTAGTGCAATGTAAGCATGCCCCTGGTCTCTGTATTCTGAAAAATACAGAATAATAGCAGCTTCACACTCATTAAACAATTAATAGAAATCACATTCATTATGGGGGGGGGGGAAATTAAACATATGGCCTGCCTAAAAAAATGATGCAGTAATCATTTCAAAGCTGTCAGTGAAAAATGATTCCAGGGGAGAATTAATATTGAGCTTTTTTTTTTTTTTGAGCTTTTCATTTTTGTTTTTACTGCTTATATTGCCTCCTTTGTTCCTTCTCATCTCTAATTCTCTTAGGTTTTAGGGTGCCCATTGTCCTGCTTTCCCTGCTACCGTTTTTCCACTCATTTCTGGCTGCCAGAAGTGTTGATTACTTTTAAGAAATACTGTACTATAACAACAACCCAGTAATTATCTGTTATTGAAGATGGAATAAATTGTAGAAATCGATATTTAAAATTTTTGTGATTAATATTTCTTATTTGTAGGAAGCTGTTTCTTAATTCATACGTAAAATGAAATCGAAACTGAATATTAAATTAGAACTAGGCATCTTTTTTTCTATACTTTTTCTTCAGAGGTAACATCAGAAAAATACAGAGCAATCAATGAAATCATCCTCTTTCCGTTTGTTTTTTTGCCACCTTCATCTTTTCATTCTCTACAATTCTCCTGAAATAATATTTTTTGGGAAGGGTTGCTTTCTAATTGACTCCTGGTGAGTGCCTGCAACTAATTCCTGCAATTATTTGGCAAGGTTTCTTTTGGGGGGGGGGAGACGGAGAGGTTTGCCATTGCATTCTTCCTAGGATGGGAAAGTGGGTGACTGGCCCAGGGTCACCCAGCTGGTTTCATACCTAAGGCAATACTACAATTTGGGGTCTCTGAGTTTCTAGCCTGGTGCCTTACACTCTCTAAATTATCTCTCCCCTTCCCTAAAAAACCTACTAATACCTCAATGATCCTAATAGCTCTACTGTAAAATCATATGACATCTAAATCCAAGTCTTCGCAAAGATAGAATAGCGTTTTGGCAGTGGAACAAAGAAGGTGGTAGACTCCATCCATTCATTGCACCTGCTCCAGCATCTATCTGGTTTAATTTGGATTACTTGTACTAAATGGAGAATGGGGATTGAGCGAACTAGCCCCTTCCAACTATTTGATTCAGTCCTACAGAAGAATAAGTCCAGAATAATATGCCCCCTCCTCAAAATATCTTTCAGTGTAACTCTAGAGCCTGAAAATCAATAAAGAAAGAAAAATGCTATCTTCAGAGAGCTTGAAAGAAACATGCACAGAAACATGAAGCAAATATTCCCTGGTTTTACAGGTAGTCCTCGACTTACGATCACAATTGAGCCCAAAATTTCTGTTGTTAATTGAAAAGTTAAGTGAATTTTGCCCCATTTTACAACTTTTCATGCCGCAGTCAGTCAGTGAATCACTGCCGCTGTTAAATCAGTAACACGGTTATTAAGTGAATCTGGCTTCTCCATTGACTTTGCTTGTCAGAAGGTCACGAAAGGGACACAGCAAGCATCATAAATATGAGTCAGTTGCCAAGCATCCGAATTTTGATCATGTGACCATAGGGATGCTGCAATGGTCATAAATATGAAAAGCGGTCGTAAGTCACTTTGTCCAGTGTTGCATAACTTTGAACGGTTACAACTAAATGAAACTGTAATAAGTCGAAGACTGCCTGTATTTTTTTTTTCTATCTTTCCCCTTTCAGATTAGTCCAACCACAGAAGAAGCTTTTGTAGGCTTAAGAATAAAGCTAGAGGTAGGGTCCTCCCTTCATTTCTGAAATTGGAACATGCTGGCTGGGGTTGATGGGAAATGAGAGTTCAGGAACACCCGAACAGCTACAAATTCTCTACCTCTGGGTTAGAATTTTGCTTCGCTTGTCAAGGAGAACAAGGGGTGAAGAAAGAGCAGATAGAAAAGGAAGGGAAATATTTTCCAGTCCTGTAGGAGACTCATGAACTATTCCACCGCACTCCAGAATGATTGTCTGCATCCCATATTCAGTAAACAATTGGAATGGCAGGGAATAGGAAAAGGAAACTGTAGCCACTTCTGCTTCTAAACATCTTGTCCCAGGCAATCTCTCAGGATCGTACACAAGCACATGCGCACATGCATGCTCACACATGCACGCACATTCTTCTATTATTAAAAGATTTTTCAGAAGCAACAGGCAGTTCTTGCAAAGCAGGGTCAGAGAGATTGCTCAGATTTGTTCCGTGGCCCAAGGAGGAAGGGACTATACTTGAAAGGAGACACTGGGCCAAATGAGAAATATAGATGGCCAAATGTGGCCAACATTGTCAGGTATCTGTTTTAGCTCTTTCTCAGATGATTCAGGAGGTGATTGCAAAGCACAAGAAATGGTGAAGTTAACAGAGGCAAACTACGTTGAAATTAGATTACAAAGGGACGGTATCTGTAGGGTGCCATGTTATCATTGTTAGCTAATTAAGCACTGTTAGCTAATTAAGCACTAATTAGTCAGTGGCTTTTCAGCCAAGGTTGAAAATGATTGCATGTGCATTAAAACCCCAAAAATATAAATATGTTCTTTATTTGCTTAATTCCAAAGTTCTAACAAAAAAGAAGAGCTCCCGAAAGGTAGACATTGCCTTCTTAATAAGCTTTGAGCAACTGGGTTAAAATTTGATATGAGGAAAAACAGATTTTAGGCACTACTATAAAAATGCTGAATGGATCATAAACTCAGCATCTTTTTATTTAACGCAATTAAATTGCAGTGAGTAATTCTTGGCTTTCAGTTAGTTTGCTTTGCTCATTGGTGAAATAGTGTGGTGTGGTTTTGAATTGGCTGACTCTAGTAATAAATAGCATGCCTAAAATTACATTCTATTGACATGCTTGACATGCTGAATGTGAAACAAATTGAGCCCTGCATAATGTGGCACCGTAGTGACTGACCACAAACAGATTCAGAGGTTCTTTGGTGGTGATTGGAATAAATAATAATTGCTACATTTTGGAGCCAAAAACTTAGGTCAGTGTGCATGCCGAGACATTTTTTTTTTGCCAGAGCTGTAAACACCCAATCTGTATATGCCCTTAGATTTGCTTAGACAACAGATCACACAATTAAGTTTATATATTTGCCAAATTATTTGATGGTTATTTGAAGGATCATCTCCTCCTGGTCACATCTACCAGAGTGGGGAAGCAAGAAATACTGTGGTTCCCCTCTCCTTCTTCTAGTGGGACAAAGAAGAAGAGCCTTCTCTCTGGTAGCTCCCTCCCTGTGATCCATAGATCATCCCTATGGAGATAAGATTGGCCCCCACTTTCATACTCTTTCACAATGCCCCATGACCTAGTTTTGTCAGCGGGCCAATGAACACAGAGTGGGATGGAGCCCATTAAGTGGCTTATTTGATTGACTTACTGTTGTTGGGGTGGTGGTGGTGGGTAGTTATCGCTTTTTATTGTTATTTCATATGAGATTTTTTTATCTTTGTAAGCTGCCTGGAGAGTGAGTCATGTAAACTTTTAAAATAAAATAAAGTAAAATAAAATAAACAATACAATTATTTATATGGGGGACCCGTAGATCGCAGTTCTTTTTTGTTTGTTATATATTTGCAAGAGATGAACTTTTTTTGCAAGGAAGTTTGTAAGAAAATTCAGTTTATTTCTGAAAAAAAGTAAACTATTACATGGAGCAGATATGAAAATAAACCCAGCTTTTTGGCAATTCCTACAGTTTGTAACTGTAAACAGAATGAACAAATGCAGTCCTCTTGATGACATAATGTTGGGAAGTAATCCACCAAACGTGTATTTTTGTTTATTTCCAATAAGATCCAGGTTTTTTGTAATTCTTAAATCTCTTCTGACAGACAGCAGCAGCATTTCCTATGGATATAATAACTTTTCAGCTATTAGGGTACAACACATATCTTCCCTAATTGTGGTCTCTAAAATAAACTTGCAAGCTAGTATTCATACCACCCTGTTAGAGATAGGAAGGGACAGAAGCTTCAGGCTGTAAAAAGTTCATGAAACAATTCATACTGCAGACTTTCTGATTTGTAGCTCAATCATTTTAATCAACATTGCCAACCCAATTTAGGTTAACCACTTATAGCTCAATACTGCAAGTGATGATTAGAGTCATTGAGCCATAGAGTTGGAAGGGACCGTTTAAACCATCAAGTCCAAACCTCTCCTCAGTTTGAGAATTCAGGTGAAAGCATCACAGGCAGATGGATATCTAACCTTTGCTTGTACGCATTAAGTGAAACAAACCACAGTCTCACTGGACCGTTGATCCCTAATCAAACTGCTCTTGCTGTTTGGGATTTTTCCCTAATAATCAGGATCCACTTTCCTATATTTTTAATGCCATTTCTTGTGCTCTTGATCTTTTTCTGTGGGATACCCCAAGTATTGAAAAAGTGCTGTCTGTGCGACTGCCCTCCTGGTAGTTTGAACTGGAAACAGTTAATCCCAAAACTAGCCTGTCAGAGCTCTTATTGTTAAAAGGAAGGTTATGTTGCAGTATAAGCATTTCAGTGAACGCTGTACTTTAATTGTTGATCTTAAAAAGCAGAAGCTATCTACCATTCCAATATCTTCACTGTTAATCCTAAGGCTGTTTGTTTTACCTGTTGTCATTGGTTTCATCACCTTTATACTTAATTTTGGATCCATTTTTTCATTTACTTTTATTGCTAGAGTTTTTAGATTCTTTGCATTTTTGGCAGTCCGTACTGTTATCAGCACAAAGCAGATTATTGATGTGTCTTCCTCCAGTTTTAAAGCCTCATTCATCCTTTTCCAATCCATCTTCCCTTGGTATAGTATACATAGAATACATAAATTGAATAAATAGGGGGGTAGTATACTGCTTGTCTCATTCCTTTGCCAACCTGGAGCCAACCTGTTTTGCCATGTTGGTCTATACTATGGGATCCTGATCAGTATACAGGTTTTACATAAAAACTGTGAAATGTTCTGAGATGTCCATTTTCCTAAGTACACTCAACATCTTGACATAATCAACACAACTAAATGAATCAATGAAACATATTCTAACTTCTTTTTGGTATTCTTTGCCTTTCTCAATTATCCAATGTGCATCAACCATAACATTTTGTCTTCCTTCACTTTTTCTAAAGCCAGAGTGAACATCTGTCATCTCCTTTTCCATATAAAGTCTAATCTGCATTGAATGAGTCTAACAATTATTTTGCTAGTGTTTCAATTAATATAATGTTACAATAGTTTGTACAATCAGTTAAGTCCCCTTTGTTTGTTTACTGCTATATAGATTGACCTCTTCCAATCTGTGCTCAACTGCATCATTCTTCAGATTTGCTGTCATTGCTCGGTTAGAACTTTTACTGATTCTTCTCCTTTTTCTTGCCACGTTTCTGTAGATTTTTCATTATTCCTTAAAATGCTGATTTGGTAATCACTGGACTCTTGATTATTACTTCATCAACAAAACTGATAAGATAGAGTTTATTGAAGAATTGAGAACATTTATTAAAACCAAGTATTATGCTGCAACTAGGCAAGAATCTTTTATATTCTTATAATTCAATTTTTCCTCAACTTTTAAAATATAGCTAAGGATTTTCTTTAACATTTTAAGGTTCCATTTGCATGCCATGCTGCCTCAGAATTTGTAAGGATACTAGATTATGAATTCTGAAAATGGCAGCGTATGCTTCTCAACCATTCCAACATTCTCAAATCAAACAGTTATGGCCTTTATAGCCATTCCAGAAAGAGTTTAGGTGGAGTCATTTGTCAGATTGCTGCTCTGGAACCAGCCTGTCCAAACTAGTTCTTTCCATGTAATTTGAATTGGGCTTAATGTTCAGTTCTGTGTTTGCGCAGGTGGTTTTTTGGGAAGATTCCTCGAGCAAGGGCTGAGGAGATGTTGGGTAAACAAAGACACGATGGTGCCTTCCTCATCAGGGAGAGTGAAAGTGCTCCTGGTGATTTCTCCCTCTCAGTCAAGTAAGTATTACTTTTGGATTGAATTTGATCTGATTTGATTGATGGCCTGGCTGCAGTCTTTGAAACGTCTGTTATTGGCTGGAACAAAGAAAGAGAGTGAGTTTTAAGAAGTTTCCTCCATTGCAAGGATGGCCGTATTAGGCTTTTATAGTCAAAAGCCTTCTAACTTACCGCAGTTCTGAAGATTTTTGGTTCGTGGTCCTCTTTGGATACTGACAAGCTAGACATTAGGAAGGGGAAAAAAGATGTCTCAGCTCACTGGCGATGAATTTAGTACTGTCAGCAACTCCCTAAAACTCCAGTGCTTTATAGGAGGCAGCCCTAGGATCCAAAGAAAATGCATTGTGTTAAAAAGTTGCAGATACATGCTACGTTTGCACCAGAGTATTCAGACTGTGTTTTGCCTTCAAGTCTAATGTGATCACTCGCACTGGAAATTTTAAAAAACTTAGCCATAGCTACATGCCTGTTTCTACCCTGTTTTCCCCAAAATGAGACATCATCCCCTGATAATAAGCCCGGTCGGGCTTTTGAGCGCAGGCAATAAGGCTAAGCGCTTATTTCAGGGTTCAAAAAAATATCAAACGGGATCTTATTTTTGGGGAAACATAGTAATTCAAGTGCCTTCACTACCAAAAGAGGCTTTCAGAATACGTTTTTTTGCTCCCAGTTTTGGGGCCTAACAGAAAAATAAAGTACTTTGATGAATCAACCTTCTGTCATGCAATGTTTTAAAATGTAAAAAGAAGGCATGAGGGGCTTTCTTTTAATATCCAAGCTTAATAGCCTGATCGCGCTTTTGTTTATCCACATTTAGAGATTGCCTGACTCCTTAGCCACTATGGATGGCTTAAAACAACACAAAGATAAAAAAAATTTTTTTAAAAAAAGGGGGACCTTGGCCAGCCAGACTGGACTCATTCTTGGATTTAACTGATTCAGCTTTTGCTGAATATTGAACACTGAACACAGATAATAAATGTGTGCTAGAAATGAGAATTTCAAGATTTGCAAAAAATAGAGCTTTCATTTCACACGATTTATACACTCTTATTTCCTTGACTTGTAACATTGACTGCTGGCTTGTACTGCCACCTCATGTTTAGAAATCCTCAAAACCCCAATGTGCATTTCCCTTGGTTGAAGATTAACCCTGTAGATGTGCAAGAAAAGAATATTGCTTTCCTGAGAGAAATGTTAAAGCAGTGAGTACATCTGGAATGTTCTTCCCCTTCTTTTTAGATTCGGAAATGATGTGCAGCACTTCAAGGTGCTTCGAGACGGTGCTGGCAAGTATTTCCTCTGGGTGGTAAAATTCAATTCTCTGAATGAGCTGGTAGACTATCACAGATCAACCTCTGTCTCCAGGAACCAACAGATATTCCTCCGAGACATTGAGCAAGTGCCTCAGGTAAGAATATTTTTGGAGTTTTCCTAATCACAATACTACTTTTATTCTTTATGAATACCTATAGGAAGGTCTTTTTTAGTGTGTGGAGATGTGTATGAAGGATAAGTAAAACCTTGGTGACTTACGAGGACAAATTGTGTTAGGCGCTATTCTGTTTTCAATAGTGACACTATTTTTAAAAGATATATAACCCATTCGTTAAACCAGACCCTCAAGGATTTCTAAAAATTATACAATGAAAAAGTACAACAGAACACCCTCTTTCTGAAATAGCTGATAAACTTTTGAGACATGCATGAAGCTGCCGAAGAGAAAAGTAGAAAGGAAATTCCCTTGCATGCACTATTTCTGTTGATGTTCACAGAGGATACAGCTCAACATGTTTGAATGGCTGGGCAATTTTTTTCAAAATTTGCCAAGTGCCAAGGAGATACTAAACTTGTCAATGTTTGTGGAGGAGAGCTTTCTACCTGGGGGTGCTGAGCAGTACCTGATTAGCAGAGCAAAGTTGGCTCCCAGAGTCCAGTCACAGAGGAGATGCAGGGAGGCAGCCACTTGGCTTCTGCCCTCTTGTCTGAGATTGCCCTGGGAAAATTGGAGGTTGAGGAGTCTGGGTAGTGTGGAAATGATGACAACGTGTAGGCAAGTGAGGCCCTTGGGATAGAGGACTTTGACAGCCAGTTGATTGCGGAGGCTGAAGCAAGTAAGCAGCTTTGTAGGAGAACCATCCAGTGTTTGGTGACTGCCCCATATCTGGTCAGTCTGCAGTACCAAAACCTGGTAGAGTATTGGGGAGGATGGGTTCACCCTCTGTAATGTGCCTCCCACGTACCAGCTGGGGCTTTAATCGCTGGCTAGAGAGACGCTTGGATGCAGGCAGGCTTCGGTCAGTGGCCGTGTGGCGTTTGGATAGGGTGGGCAGCGAGGTGCATGGATCGGGTGGGCAGCAGCTTGTGGCCGATCCAAGCACCACGCGGTCGCTGACAGAAGCCTGCCTGCATCCAAGCGTCTCTCTAGCCAGCAATTAAAGTGCGACCAGCGAGGAGCTTGGATCCAGTGGGCAGCGAAGCGTGTGTCAATCACCTCGGCCTGCTGCCCACCCAGCAGGACTGTCCGACCGCCTCCCACCCACTCTGAGTAGTTTCTATGCCCATAGCCAAGGCCACCCGGTCACATGAGCAGCTAGCCACGCTCACCCAGTCACATGAGCAGCTAGCCACGCCCACCCAGTCACATGACCACCAAGCCACACCCCAAAATAAGCCACGCCCACAGAACCGGTTGTTAAAAAATTTGAATCCCACCACTGATATAACCCAGTTCCTTCCCTCTTTTCCATTTCTTCCTTTATATAACATTAAAATCATTCATTTCCATTTCTCATTTCCCATTGTTTTTTAAAGTAAACCCAATTTTCCATTGCTTTTTCAGCTTAAATTTACATTTGTGTAGCAGATCTGTGGCCCTCCAGTTTCTGAATTATATTATCTAGTTGCTAGAGTTATCATAGCCAATGGTAACGGATGCAGGGACTTGCAATTCAATAACATTTAGTTTAGTTTACTTTATTGTCATTGCACCTCATACAATGAAATTAAATGCCATCATCAGTGTACATTATAACTATAAAAATAAAACACACACACACACTTCACATTCTATACAATTGAATTGAAAACCTGATATTGCATTAATATTGCACTATACAGTAGAATTCAATATAGCTACTGCCCTAGGATAGAAGCTATTTTTCAGCCTATTTGTCCTTGTTTTTATTATCCTGTACCATCTGCCAGATGGTAATAGTTCAAAATAAGGGTGCCCAGGATGAGATGGATCTTTAAGAATGTTTTGAAGGCAGCGGGAGCTATAAAGCTCTTCCAAAGAGGGGAGAAGGCAACCAGTGATCCTCTGGGCAATGACGTTACCCCTCTGGAACTCTGTCCTATCTGCCACTGGGCAATTGGCAAACTATACACAGGTGCAATAAGTTAAAATACTCTCTATGGTGCAGCGGTAGAAGGTCACCAGCAGTTTTCCATTCAGTTGTTGTTTCCTGAGAAGTCTCAGGTAGTATAATCTCTGCTGGGCCCTTTTGACCACTTCTGCAATGTCCCAGGTCAGGTCCTCTTTTATGATAACACCCAGAAACTTAAAACTAGCCACTTGCTCCATTGATAAGCAAGGACTGGATTACTGAACTATTTCTTCTATAACATCTGGAAAGTCATAGTTTTCTCATCTCTGGATTGCATGAATCCTCCTGATGCCATTAAAATTTTACTTGTACAGGTAGACTTCGACTTATTACCACAATTGGGACCAGAATTTAGATTGCTAAGAAGGCAGTTAAGTGAATCACACTGATTTTATTATCTTTTTTGCCACCATTTTTAACTGAATCACTGCAGTTGTTAAGTGAATCATACAGTTGTTAGGAAAATCCAACTTCATTGATTTTCCTTCTCAGAAGCAAACTGGGAAGGTTGCAAATGGTGATCACATGATTCTAGGATATTGCAATCATAAAAACATGTTGCCAAGCACCAGCGTTTTGATCATGTGACTGGAGATATTGCGACAGAATTGCGAGAATTACTCTTGCGTCACTTTTTTCAGTGCCACTGTAATTTCAAACCATCAATAAACAAATGGTTATAAGTTGAGGACTACTTATATAGATGTGTTTTTTTCAAAAAAAGGGTGCCCAGGATGAGATGGATCTTTAAGAATGTTTTGAAGGCAGCGGGAGCTATAAAGCTCTTCCAAAGAGGGGAGAAGGCAACCAGTGATCCTCTGGGCAATGACGTTACCCCTCTGGAACTCTGTCCTATCTGCCACTGGGCAATTGGCAAACTATACACAGGTGCAATAAGTTAAAATACTCTCTATGGTGCAGCGGTAGAAGGTCACCAGCAGTTTTCCATTCAGTTGTTGTTTCCTGAGAAGTCTCAGGTAGTATAATCTCTGCTGGGCCCTTTTGATCACTTCTGCAATGTCCCAGGTCAGGTCCTCTTTTATGATAACACCCAGAAACTTAAAACTAGCCACTTGCTCCATTGATAAGCAAGGACTGGATTACTGAACTATTCCTTCTATAACATCTGGAAAGTCATAGTTTTCTCATCTCTGGATTGCATGAATCCTCCTGATGCCATTAAAATTTTACTTGTACAGGTAGACTTCGACTTATTACCACAATTGGGACCAGAATTTAGATTGCTAAGAAGGCAGTTAAGTGAATCACACTGATTTTATTATCTTTTTTGCCACCATTTTTAACTGAATCACTGCAGTTGTTAAGTGAATCATACAGTTGTTAGGAAAATCCAACTTCATTGATTTTCCTTGTCAGAAGCAAACTGGGAAGGTTGCAAATGGTGATCACATGATTCTAGGATATTGCAATCGTCATAAAAACATGTCAGTTGCCAAGCACCAGCGTTTTGATCATGTGACTGGAGATATTGCGACAGAATTGCGAGAATTACTCTTGCGTCACTTTTTTCAGTGCCACTGTAATTTCAAACCATCAATAAACAAATGGTTATAAGTTGAGGACTACTTATATAGATGTGTTTTTTTCAAAAAAAAAAGGGTTCAATTAAATAGCCTTCATTGCTAAAGCAGCCTCATGCATATCAAAATCATATCTGCACAGTAAGATGATAAAGAGTTAATATTTCACTGCTCAATGTTTGTAGATGTATTTCATATTTTAGATACAACCTCAAGAATTCAAAAATGCTCACTTTTTATCATAAGACTTTTTAAAGCTGTAGTTGATTATAAAATTCAGTCTCGGCATTTTATGTATATCAGAATAAGCGCGGTATAGAAGTAAGACTTGATGGTGTTTCTATGACTGAATGAATTAACTCGCAAACCAAGACGCCATTTGTTGTCATCTCTCAGTATCAACAGCTTCAGATGTACTGACTGCAGGCTAGAGACCATAGTTTGTGTCACTAAATAAATAAATAAATAAATAAATAAACGAGCAATTTGGAGGCCTCAATAAATTAATCCCCTGTTCTCTTCTTTACAGCAACCCTCATACGTACAGGCTCTTTTTGATTTCGACCCTCAGGAGGAGGGAGAGCTGGGCTTTCGCCGTGGAGACTTTATCCAGGTCCTTGACAATTCTGACCCCAACTGGTGGAAAGGAGCCTGCCACGGACAAACAGGCATGTTTCCACGCAACTACGTTACCCCCGTGAACCGGAACATCTAGAGCAGATGGCTAAAGATTATTTAAGGAAAGAGGAAAAAACAGTACAGCCCGCATTCAGAATCTAACAGCAGCCAGAGATCTCCAGTCATCAGGCCATAAAACCGAGTCCCCTCAGGTCTGCATGAGGGGGAACACTTTTTTTCACTCAGAATGGAACTTTGTGGGGAGGGGACAGGAGAAGGGTCCAACTTATGCACCAAAACTTTTCTTTAAATTAAAATGGATATTAACAGATTTCTTTGGTTATTTCTGGGGTGGCCCTTTTTGTTCACTGGTCCTTTTTCCCCCCAACACCAGTGCATCAGTGTATGAAGTGTTACTGCTAAATGAAGTCCATGCTATGCCAGGAAGAGAGGAAGCTCTGATGGTATCTGCTATTCATGCATACAGTCTTCGGGAAGGGACTGAGAGAGGAAGCCAAATACATTAGCCAGTTTAAACACACACACACAAACACCAATTATGCTTCTACCTTCAGTGTTTTGCCTAAGATAAGGTCTTAATTTTTTTCCTCACTGCTTTTCAGTCTGAAAGTTGTTCAGCTGTGGAGCAGAGGGGAAGATGGTAAATAGGTTGTAGGATTTTTCTGAGAAAACCTGCATTACAACCAGATCGTGTTTTCATTAACCGTGACAGCTTTTAATTTTCTTTTTAATCGTGAATTTAAGCACGTTCTTCTGTTTTTTTAATTAGTGCCTTTTCCCTTGTTTAACAAAAAAATAGTTCACAATTTTCAGTTTGTTTCTGTTGTTATGTAAATACTTAAGGAATCAAAATGAGAGGAATGTAACTTTATTACATAAAAAGATCTCCATTTACCAGATGGAGCTTTAAAATATGTATAAGCATTTGATATTTTTCATACTAGTTGGGGAAAAAAGGCATATAATGTCCCAAAACTCACAGCCTGGGGTTCTTGAGCAAAAGAGAGAAAATAGCCCCAGTTTGGGGGGAGAAATGGCATATTTTACAAAACCTAGAGTGAAATTCCAAATTATTTTCCCCAAAGACAATAAGGCCTCAAGAAATTGGGCTTAATTCTAGCAAATGGTTGACCCTAATGCTTGGGGAGAAGCAGTCCACTCCCCTCTCAAGTTGGCTTGACTCATAGTTGCAATCGGTGACTATCTTTCAGCAGTTCCCCATTTTTCTACACCAGTATTACTGTAGCTGGAAGAATCATCTTTCTTACTCTCAAATCCCAGGAGGGAGATTGTATTCAACTTTTTATCCTGAGAAAACTCATAGGTGCCATGCATAATATTATGAATGACTTAGACTTTAAGACCAGGGATAGCAACCTGCAGAGCTCCTGTGCCAACCAGTTACCTTATTTCCTTTTGCTGAGCCGCATACCTGGAATTTCTCTACCTTAGTAACAGACCCCAAAACTACCACAGAGACCTTCCCTTACAAAAAAGCACTGTTCTGACCAGATCAGGGTAAGGGGGGACCCTGTGTTGGTGGGTGCCTTTTTATACTAAGTGTTACAGGTATTATTCCTGAAATGGACTCTGCCTTATATTTCCATTTCTCTCAGCAGGTGAAAAAAGAAAGAAAGCTACCCTGTAGCATATTAATTTCTCATGTTTTTCTTGCTAGCTGTCATTCTCTCCATTCTCCCCATCCCCACTTTCTTTTTTAAAATTATTGGAAAAGGAATTATGGCATTCTACATTTGGACCATTTGATTGTTTTTTCTTATTTTGGAATTGGTGTATATCATGCAGCCTTGCAGACATAATGTCTTGTGTGTATATATATATATTAAATCTGTGTTTAAATAAAACAGGCCTATGTACGTAATCCGTTAACGCAGCAGCAGCATTTGGTAGATAGTAATTAACTGTGAATAATAAATATACAACAAATTCTTCACTTGAATATCAGTGTCTTCTTTATTAACACTTACAATTAAATAACACATTTAAAGAATCGGTGGGGGTTTAATTATAGTAACATGCTGGAGATTATACTCTCAGAAATGGGAAGGACTAGATAAAAACTTAACTTTGATTTAAATTAAAATTATTGCTGTAGCTTCTCTTTGGAACCCATAAAGCAGGGAAAGCCGGTTGAGCATAACTCCTTGGTAAGCAAGAGTTGTTAAGTGAGTTTTGCTGCATTTTACGATTTTCTTGCCATAAGTGAATCACTCTTATAAGTTAGTAATACGGTTAAGTGAATTTGGCTTTCCCATTGACTTTGTCAGAAGGTCGTAAAAGGTGATGATATGACACCATGGCAGTCATCATAAATACATGCCAGTTGCCAAGCATCCGAATTTTAATCATGTGACCACGGGGATAAAACGGTCATAAATTGAAAAACAAAATCCTTTTTTTTAAAAGTGCCTTTGTAACTTCAAGCGTTCACTAAAAGAATGGTTGTAATCTGTGCACTTTCTCACCAGGGATAATTAGGGCCTGGGTGTATTTGTATGTTTATCTGTTGAAGGTACAAAATTAGTTTCTCTATTTGTTATCTTCTGCTTTTAGTGCTCAGATCCACAGCTCTATCTGCTTTCATCCAGAATGATTCCTTGCTGCACACAGCTATCCCTTGGTTTTTCATAGGTTTTCAAAGTGATTTTGCTAGAAAGAAGAGGCACTTTAGCAGTTTTATTGAATGCAGAGGACTTTCTATTCTGATAGAAATTTGTTATATCTAAGGACTAGTTTTGGAGGACAGAGGCATCATCTATTATGGACCTTTATGAAACCATGTACTGTTGTCATTCAGTCTGGGGACTTTTTTTTCTCAGTTAATCTTGTGGTTTAATCTCACTGCTACAATTTTAACAGAATGGCTCAGAAATTAAATGCATACCTTTTTTAAGGATTTTCCTATTTTTATCCAATTAAATTGTTTGTTCCTCAAATAATCAATTATTACACAGTATGTAATATGTTCTTTCAATATGTTTAATTCAACCAGTTTTCTGAATTTGCATAATATACCTAATCAGGCAAATAGGTTTTTTTAACACTTTGCACATCCATATAGATTGGTCTATTAGTGATTTTACCAGCTTTTTAGCTCTACTTTTTCCAGATTCAAAACAAAGACAATTTTGAGTTCAAAAAATCAGATTATAACCTTGGGTACAGTTTTCTGTAATTCCAAGGTAAAGGCTACAAATATTTTAGCTGGATGACCAAATGACTGTGTGAACATGACATGAATTTGTAAAATAGCCAATCACATTTTATCCAGTGTGTTTTGCACACTCAGCCCATGCACTTAATTTGTGGATCAGTTGCAATGATATATTAATTGAGTAAATCACACTCCAAAATTCAGATGGGCCTATCAGATAAAAACGTTGGAGAGGTTTTGAATTTAAATTTTGAATTTAAAAAGAAACTTTTAAATTTTGAATTTAAAAAGAAACTTTTAATTTGGCATCGTTACAGAATGGAATTTATACTTTTTTTTGTACTTTACCTCACCCCAATTCTAGATATGCTGCAGGCAAATTATAAGAGTAAAACTGTTTTGAAACAGTTCTTTCAGTTCACTTGATAACCTGCTACCGATGTGAACTTTGCTGAGTTCTGCTTGCAAATTATGTTCCATTCTGCATGCAAAATGTATTTTAGGCAAATATCACCTCTCTAGATGACATATTCATCCAAGCTTATATTTAAAAAGGAAAAACATGCACTTACCTGTTACTTAAATTGTTAGCTGTGCAGTAGAAAGCATATGGCTGACATTTAAATCTTGGCTGCTAGTGAGCCTGTGCTTCCACTACTCTAAATAGACACTAAGTAACCACAGCAACAACAAACTTGCAATATAGGCGTTCAGGCAGAGTCAGCCTTCTCCAGATCCCATCACTTAAATTTGTCGACTTACGGGACAATGGAAACGTGCCTTCTCAGTAGCAGCCTCAGCCATCTGGAACAGCATTCCCAGAGATACAAGGGCTCCCTCTCTCCTTGCTTTCTAGAAGTCTCTTAGGCTGGCTGTGGTCCCAGGTCTGGGATTGGGGTGGCTGTGGAGCAGGGTTAGGGAGTGTCATTTTAGTTCAGGCAGTCCTGAGGTTTTTAGTAGTGTTTTTAATATATGTATTAGACTGGTTGTATACTTCCAGAGTTGGATGGCCTTACTAAATCCAATTTTTTCAAAAAATCCTCATTCAACATTAGAAAAACATGAAGCGCTTTGATTAGATACATGTATGGGGACAATGATTGTAAGTCCCCAATCCTTGGGGATTCAGCCATGGGTACAGGTATACAGGTAAAGAGTGAGCCCAGAGTAGGAACCTAAAAGTTCAAGTTGTTATTAAATAATAATAACTTGAGATCAGGTCTTCTGCTGTGGCCTTTCCTGGTCTTTCTTAGTTGAGCAACAAGATTCTTGATCTCTCTCACTGTCACTGGTCCCTGCATTGCCCAGTTTTCTATAGTTTGGCTAGGACTTCCACTTTTCACAGAGTGTCCATGTATAGTTCCTGAAAATGTGCCTCCCAAGTCTGTGTGGGGATATGGTAGTCCACCATGGATGGACCATTGCTTTGGGAGCTTGATGTCATGTGATGGAATTGAGAGGGTTTGACTGCCTGAATGAGATCTCTCTGGTTGTTTCTCATGGCTTCCTTTTTCTTGCATGTCAGCAGTGGTTTATAGGGTCTCTTCTGTTGGAGGAGATCCTGTACAACTGGTGCTGTGTTGAATATACAAGCCTGGTGAGTGATACTGAGAGGGTTGTTGTTGTTGTTTGCCACTAAAACAGTCCTGTTCAAATCATGATTTGGAGTGGCATTATTGTTGTTTTGAGAGTGCATCATTACCAGGGGTGAAATATAAAATTTGTTTCTACCAGTTCTGTGGGCGTGGCTTGGGGGGGTAATGTGACTGGGTGAGCGTGGCCAACTTTTTTTAAAAAAACTTTTAAAAGCATTTTTTCTACAACCTCTTCGGCCGGAAAGGTTGTAAATGCTTTTAAAAGCCTCTGGTGATCCCAGCTGAGCTGCACACTTTGTTTTTACTTTTAAAAGCATTTTTTCAGCCGAAGAAAAAAATGCTTTTAAAAGTAAAAAAAACCCTCTGATGATCGCATGGCTCAGCTGGGCATGGAGGGGGGGCAGGGATTTTTGCTACCAGTTCTCTGAACCACCCGCCACCATTGCTACCGGATCGAGTGATCTGGTCCAAACTGGGAGCATTTCACCCCTGATCATTACCGTGGGTTAGATGTTGGTGGAGCTCTTAGATATGGGCGTTATAGTTTTCTAAAAGTGCATCAGGAGGCTCAGTTAATATCAGGACAGACTGTAGGCACCGTCAGTGATCTGAGGCCAATAGCTCAGTTATCATTTGGTTTAAATATGGGGCCATTTAGCTCGATGGTAACTTTTCCTGTTGGCATTACTAAGGGTTGGTAGCAACCCTCAGTATGTGTTCCTTGAGTGAAAATATTTAAATAAAGCAACATTGAGATATGATCACTATCAAACTTAGGAGTAACTCCTAGAGCTTTGACAAAAGGGAAAAGGTCCCTAGAAACAATTATATAGTAAATTGCACTCTTTCTTGAGCCAGATAGATAGGTTGGTTTGGCTAGATCAGGTGTCTGCAACCTGCGGCTCCGGAGCCGCATGCGGCTCCTTCATCCCCCTGCTGTGGCTCCCTGACGGCTGATCCACCACTGGCTGGCCCCACCCTTTGCTCTCTCCTCCCAGTCATTCCTCGCCTGGCCTGAGAAGGTAAGGGTGACGTGGGGGATGGAGACCAAGGTGTGTGCAGCACCAACAAGGGCTGGAAGAAGCGCCTGCGAGATATGGCAAGTACAGGGGTGCTTCGCTCCTGCTCTGGAATACGGAGCGAGTCTCCATCGCCCACCATCGCCTTTACCTTCTCAGGCCAGGTGAGGAGTGACTGGGAGGGGAGGGTGAGGGGTGGGGCCAGCTAGTGGTGGGTTCAGTGGACAGGAAGCCACAGCAGGGGAATGAAAGAGCTTCGTTTATCTGGGAACCTGAAATGACTCTTGATTTAAATATTGTAAAAAGCACCGAAAGAAGAAGAATATCAGCAAAAACAAAAACAAAAAAACCCACCAACCCTCGCCTGTTTTTGGAAATGGTTCAAGAGGGAACACACACACACACACACACACACACACGAGAGAGAGAGAGAGAGAGAGAGAGAGAGAGAGAGAGAGAGAGAGAGATGGAGGGAGGGAGGGAGATGAGAGAGGCATAGAGAGAGAGACAGACAGACAGACAGACAGACAGACAGACAGACACCTGTTTCCCACAGAAAACACCAGGAGCCACAAAACCTGGGTAAGCGTGGCTGGGGGGCGTCATGTGACTGGGTGGGAGGGAGTAGCCACATCCATCCATGTTTTGTTGTTCCTGGTGTTTTCTGTGGGAAACGGGCCCAAATGGCTCTTTGAGTGTTTAAGGTTGCAGACCCCTGGGCTAGATGGTCAAAGACCCCATTTAGAATGTGGTGGTTAACTTAAAGAATTTTTAAGCCACTCAGAGATCTGCAAGGTTCGATTGTTGATTCTCTGACCTATGTGTGAGGAGAAATCTGTTTTCTTCAGGATTGGGAGGGGTGACTTTCAGCTTTGTGTAGAGCAGGGGTGTCCAAACTTGGTCCCTTTAAGACTTTTGGACTTCAATTCCCAGAGTTCCTCAGCCAGCTTTGCTGGCTGAGGGACTCTGGGAGTTGAAGTCCAAAAGTCTTAAAGGGACCAAGTTTGGACACCCCTGGTGTAGAGGGTGTGACCATTAGAGCCCAATCATTAAGATTTTGTCCTAGGACTAGAAATGCATTTGGATACATCAATATTAGATCAGTAGCATATGTTTTCAGTTCAGTCCACAAGGCTTTGATCTGGGGTGTCTTGTCTCATTCGAAACGTATAAGCATTTATTATCTACAAGACACCATGATAAAATTGCATTAATACTGCCATGGCATATCTTGAATGGAAGGAAAGGCCTTGATATGGCACGAAGTGTAGTAGATACTAGGATGCTCAGCCCTCAGAGGATGCTGGAGATCTGAAGGGGAGGTTTAATAGAACTGATCCAGCATGAGTGCCCTTCTCCTCTGATGCAGCCTCCAGGGGTGTCCAATCACAAATATGCCAATAGAGGTAGTCCTCAACTTACAACAGTTCATTTAGTGATGGTTTAAAGTTACAATGGCACTGAAAAAAGCAACTTATGATCATTTTCCAGTTACAACCATTTGCCATATCTCAGGGGTGTCAAACTGGCCGGATGCATCACGCGCAGGCCATGCCCACCCCGACTACATGAAGGGAAAAAACATCACAAAATGTCATGTGACAGCAACATGACACTGCGAGTTTGACACCCGTGCCATGTCCCCATGGTCATGTCCCCATGGTCATGTGATCAAAATTCAGAAGGTTGGCAACTGACTCATATTTATGACCACTGCAGTGTCCAAAGAGCCTTTTGGGATCTTCTAACAAAGTCAATGGGGAAGCCAGATTCTCTTAACAACTGTGTTACTAACTTTAATGAAGTGATTCACTTAACCACCGTGGCAAGAAAGGTGATAAAATGAAGCAAAATTTACTTGGCAACCATCTCACCTAGTAACAGAGTTTTTGAGTTGAATTGTGGTCATAAATCGAGGACTACCCTATACTTTAATTCAAGCAATGCAAGCATCTTGCCTGAAGTCCTTCAGCTGATGTCACGGAGATACAGGGAATCGTACTTGCACTATTCTCTATCTTGGCTGGCTCAGCATGTATTCATCCGAACCCCTGGATTAAGTTAATAGTGTCAAGAAGGGATTTCTCAATCCAGTCTGGTCTGGAAAGATGAAGTTTCCCTTCACAAACAAAAACAAGGTTTGTGAATGGTGTTTAATCTAGGCTTGTGTTCAATGTTCAAGTTCAGGTGACTGTGGTAAACCATAAGGTGGTTTTTGGTTTTTGCCTTAGTGTACGCTATTATATAAAGCTAGCCACATTGTTCTGTATATCAGTTTATGGCTCAGTGGAGAAGATAGCAAAGTTTATATATTGGATTTTTTTGGCTTCTGAAGGCTTCAGGGATTTCTGGGTAGTGAGATAACTGAATAAGACATTTTTTGGGGGGGCCTCTCTATATAAGAGGACTCTAATGAGGAGTATATATGAGGACTATAATGCTGGGAAAGATTGAGGGCAAAAGAAGGGGACGACAGAGAATGAGGTGGCTGGATGGAGTCACTGAAGCAGTAGGTGTGAGCTTAAATGGACTCCAGAGGATGGTAGAGGACAGGAAGGCCTGGAGGAATGTTGTCCATGGGGTCGCGATGGGTCGGACATGACTTCACAACTAACAATAATATATGAGGACAGTGGGTAGATTTCTTCTTATAATGCTCACAATCATTGGGGGGTCAGCAGCACACAAATCACACACATACATTAACATACACCTCAGATTCTCTCTCCATCTCAGGGACTTTTCTCCCCATACATGATTCTGCCCATCCAATCTGAATTCCAAAGAAAGAGCTACTAAGAATGTTGCAGGAATAAAGTTGCCAGCCAGAAGGCAGACTTTTCCAAGAGAAGCCCCAACATTATGGAACTTGTTTCCTCAGGTAAGATGCCAGGCTCTACTCTCCTTGCATCCTGGAAAGCTCCTAAAAACATTTTGTTAAAGTGAACCTTTGGTTTATGATGTGATTATGGACAGGCATCTGAGCATGCTATGGTTTCTTTATTAAACTGATTGTTTATTATGAATATTTTTTCCCTGTTGTGCTTTGTCCACAGTCTTTTCTGATTGATATGGTTTACGAATATTGTATACTTCTGAAAAGAAATTTTACCTCCTCTCACAAATCTGTTTGCTATTTTATTTCATTGTTATCATGTGATGATACTTTGGGATCACCCCCTCCCCTCAATATGGCAGAGATTTATAGGCAAGTCACAGCTTCTCCCTTTCCCCTTCTTCAAAGCAGTCAATCCTTTGAAGCAGTACAACTTCTATACTATGTTCAGAGGTATGTTAGCTAGCTCAGGGGTCTCTGACCTTGGCCGCTTTAAGACTTGTGGACTTCAACTCCCAGAATTCCTCAGCCAGCTTTGCTTTGCTGGCTGAGGAATTCTGGAATTCTGGGAGTTGAAGTCCACGGGTCTTAAAGCGGCCAAGGTCGGAGACCCGAGCTAGATTGCCAAAATAGTTCACTGATTCCAGATCATCTATGAAGGATGTAGCTGCCACACCAGCATTACCTGGTAAAAGAGGCAGAGTTCATATATTACCCTGATTTATTTAATAATGGTTTGATGAGTGACACACAAAAATCTGGATTTCTAATTATTCTAAGATAGTTTGTTTAACCATACCTTGTGTCAACTTTGGAAGTCATACTAGGCCGTAGGCTTCCACGCTGCCACTTTCCCATGTGTGGGAAAATAGGAGGGGGGGATTTGGTAGAAGGGGCCATTAGACATAACATTCTTCCTGCCGGTCAAGGTCAGGCCAAGACTGCATCTGGAGGAGTGGTTGGAGTGATGTCTCGAGATGGGACGGTTGGTGATTGGAGCATGTGATCGGCAGAGGGGTCAAAGGGGTGGTGATTTTGGAGTTTGTCTTAATGAGGAAAAACCCGGATCCCCAGATTCGGAATTTATCCAGTTCTGCCAGTTTACCTATGCTAGTAAAAGAACTTTGAAAGATGTTTGCTTCGGAGTCTTTTCTGCAGGAGGGGGGTTTTCTGGAAATCTGACACCTTGTTGAATAATGTATTAATATAACACATTACTCCACAGACTGATAATTTTGAACTAGTTTAGTTTGATGTACGAATTCAGCAATGTGATTTTGATTTGCACTTTCCCCCAAACTTGGCATCTTCAGATGGCATTGGATTTCAACTCTTTCTTATAACATCAGATCTTATTAAAATCAAACACAGTTGAAGAGTACCAGGTTCAATTACACAAATTATGCATAGCTAAAAAATACTATTTTTTACCCAACCTGGAGTTACGAATAAAAACACAAACTCTGATAAGGTAGGATTGGGGCTGCTTGTTGAAGTAGCTTCACCGGGTAATACAAACGATGGAAAACGACAGAAAACGATGGACGTCGGTCCATCCTCTTGTAGGAATTTAGCACCCACCCCCCTCCTAGAAGAATGAAATATTTTAGAAAATATTTAAAAGGCAGAATATATTTCCCTGGATGAGAAATGGAGAAACATGTTTTAAAGACAAAGGAGCTTCCTGACTCCCCCCCACCTTTGTCAATGGGCCATTAAAAGCCTCAGCTAAGCTCACTCATTCTCCCCACCTTTGTCAATGGGCAATTAAGGCTTCAACCAAGCTCACTCAATCCCCCCATGATTTGCAACACAATACAACTGAAACTCACCACATGGCAAGGCTCAAGCAAGCTTGAGAGACAGCCAGCAAGGCTAGCTAAGACCCCCACCCCCTGGGAGTCTGACAACCAATCAGGATACTCTTCCTGTGCCCCAGAAAGGTCAAAGCTCAGAAAAATCATAAAACCAGGGAGCACACAGGATCTCAGCCCTTTTCTGTTCAGGAACTCAAGCCATGTGATCCTGACCACCATTAAACCATCTTTCCAAGCAGCCTCCATGTTTCCAGTGTCTTTGTCCCCACTTGGAACTGAACCCAGATGGATATTTCTTCCAACAATTGGCACCCCAGATGGGACTCCAAGCTAACCTAACCAATGGACCTGGCCCAGGTAAGCCTCCCTTGCTAGCAGCAGACCCATTGAGTCTGTGGGTAAGTTTTCCTGGACCTTGGCCATTTGGAACTAGGTTTTAAAGGGGTTTTGAGTGTTGAGCTCAAAGACTGCTTGGAAAGAAGGTGAGTACCTCTAAATTTTAATTTTAAAGCATGGAAAAGCATGGGAAATATGTGTATGCCTGCATGTGTGTGAATGAGAGAGCCCTTCTCCCAATCACAGCTGGATCTTGCTTCCTCTGTGCATTTCCTAACCGCAGAAAGACCAAAAGTCTGGAGAGCATGGGGGTTTTGCCAGAGCACAGGACCTTCTGTTAGGGAAGGAAGAAGTGTGTGTGTGGGATTCCACCTAAGGAAACAGTCTGATTCCACCTCTTTGAGCAACCTCTAGCCGCACCTCTGCCTACTGCTAGCTCCACCGAGCCGTGACCGGTAGGATAGAGAAAGCAAGGGGGGGAAGCCAAATGTGGAACTTTGTGTTTTCAAGGAATGGAAGCTGAGTGAAAGGAAAAGAAGTGTGAAGGGGGAAAAAGAAATATATAGGAACTATCGGTGTATCTAAAAAAGAAAGCAAAGCCTAAAGTGGTGCATGTAGAGTGAGAGGAGGTGCTCGTACCTGCTGTAGGGGCAGCAAGGTCCTCCGGGATCACTATTTTTTTTATTGGTGATCTTCAAATAAGAGTTCCCTTAAGGAAGGGGCCCATACTTCGACAGAAGGGAGTCGGAGTCCTTCGTGGATACCTTTTTTTCCCAAAACTGCGGGAGTACCTGGCTATGACAAAGTGAGCCTCACATTCCGAGGATCATGGGAAGCGTAAGCTCGAGGGTAGAGGGAAATCCCCTGAGAGACATGCTTGGGGCCTGGGACGCCAGGCAGGTGCCAGTGTTGACTGGCATGCGAGAAAAGAAATTGAAGAAATTGTGTAAAAAATGGGCTTTGCTAAGAGATAACACCAGGAAGACAAATTTGGCTAAATAAAGGTACTTAAAAGAAAAGGGAAATATATAAATAGGAATGTTTGGTTTTTTGTTTGTTTTGTTTGTTTGTCTGTTTCTTTCTTTGTCTTCTATGGAACCACGTGGTATGTCTGTTAAGATTTGTGCCTTCCCTAATTTTAACTGAGATTTATGGCGGGAATGATCAGTGTGTGTAAATCTCAGAGTTTTGTTTTCCTCTCTTTGTCCTCCTTGTTTTTTATGTGTGTATGTCTGTCTTTGTGGGCCCTCCAGGTAATTGTAACTAAAATGTATCTGATCTCTAGAGACAAGAATTTTAAATTGTTAGGGAAAAACAAAAACAAAAGGTTGAAACAATGAAAATGGGGAAAAGAGAGAGAGAGAAAAAAGAAAGAGCCTTTACCCTGTTTTCGTGTGGCCACCGGGAATAGGGTACAGAGAATTTTTTATTTCTGCTTTTGTCTCCTTCTCTCTCTTTATCTTAAAGTAACAACTCAAGTTTATAAGGAAACGTTTTAAGTTCACTTACAAGAGAGAGAAAAAAAAAATTCAGTCTTGCATTTACTGTGTGTTTAAATGATTTTACCTGTTCATCCTCTTCCTGAAGCATGTGAATCCAGTTTTTTCTTTCTCATCAGTTGTGTCTCCATTTTGTTGAAACTGCATTACCTTTTAGTAACTGCAATATTGATGTGTTGTTTCTTTTCAAACTCTGCCTGCAAGATATCTACCCCCCTCCTTTTTTAATCCTGTTACAATGCCTTTCCTGAGAAGATTACCCACAAAAGTGGGGAGGAGATCCTGTTCTAATGTCTTTCAGCCCTGAAAAGATGACTCTGCAACTGTGGAAGCAGAGCACATGGTTCCAGATGCTGCCCCCAGAGGAGACCTTCCATTTGTTGGAGCCAGGAATTGAGTTTGAATCCAGCCCCCACTGAAAGTCATCACAGCAACCAGAGTGGAGCAGACCTTCCAAGCCTGACTAACCAGCCTTATTACCAAGCATGCTACCCAGCAGACATGAAAAAAAGGACCCTGAGATGTACAAGTAAAGACTAAAAGACTCTTTTCAATTCCCAGAAGACAACTGGAAAGACTATGGGGGAGGTGGAAAATTCATTGTAAGGTTTTCTTTCTTGTCTCATTTACATTGTAATCAGTCTAAAGTACTCATGTAAGGATTGTATTTGAGTGGCTGCCACAGTTAGTTCTGAACACCTGAGATTTCTGTCTAATGGTAGGGAAATTTGTCCAGCATGTTTGTATTGTTTGTATTGCCTGTATTGTAAAAGTAGCTGCATACACAGGCACACACAGAGAGAAACACCATTCAGAATTAGACTGAAACTATTCCCTTCACTTACCTCCACACAAGACTTTTAGGTTGATTTTTGCTCTGTGGCACTAAAAGCCCAAGGAGTCAGATCTCCCTGCTAATTCCATAGGGGAGGGGCATCCCCCTCAGGCAATTCCTCTCTTGAAGAGATAGCAGAAAAAGTGATATCCAAAAACCAAGCCCTGACTATGACTCACAAATGATGCTGCCCAGTTGCCCAGTAAAGCAAGATATGTTGCACTGGTGGTCTCATGAGTAGAAGTCCCAGGGCTCATTGTGTGTCATTTAAAAAAAAAAGAAAGAAAGGAAAAAGCCTGGATTGCACACTGATTAACCTCAATTTGGACTGGAAAAAATCTTGGATAGACTAAAGTAAGCCAGATGAGGGTTGTTTGAAGGTTTGCTCCAGGATTTTTTTTAAAAAAATATGTTGGCCCCTTTAAAAGACAATTAATCTTTTCCTATTCTAAGCTTTTGGGAACATGTTGTAGTCTAATGTTTTCCCTTTCTAATTGGCACATCATTTGGGATGAGCCTTCTGAAATTCGAGGCAAGTATTGTGTGCGCGCGCGACCTTCCAGGTGATAGAAGTTGCTGGAAGGCTAGGTGGGGCCTATGCCTATTCTAAGGTAGCAAAGTAATTACAGGTCCTTAATTTACTACTTACAAGTGAGGCCAGAATTTAGGTTGCTAAGCGAGAAATTTGTGAGGTTTTGCCCCATTTTATGACTTTTCTTGTCACATTTGTTAAGTGAATTGCTGCAATTGTTAAATTAGTAACACGGTTAAGTGAATCTGGCTTCCCCATTGACCGCTTGTCAAAAGGTCACAAGAGGGGATCACATGACCCCGGGACACTGCGACAGTCATAAATATGAACCAGTTGTCAAGCATCCAAATGTAAATCATGTGACCATGGGGATGCTGCAGCGGTCATAAGTGTAAATAATGTCACTTTTTTCAATGCACTTGTAACTTTAAACAGTCTCTAAATGTACTGTTCTAAGTCGAGGACTATCTGTATTTACATATTTCCTGGAAATAGTGATTATTTCCAGGTAAGTAAGTGTATATCAGAGAATACCATGACCTAAGACATACTTTCTGATGATAAATATCATGGCCCTAAGATATTTTGGAGTCTTAAATTTTCCACATAAGTATTAGAAAGTTTACTCATGCTGTCATTTTTCAGCTTCAGATAGAGCAGCTTTCCTCTAGAAATCCACATGCGAAGTATCATGGTATCTGGCAGGCTGCTGGTAAGATTTTTCAGGAGGAAGGTATCACTGCATTTTGGAAAGGTCATGTCCCCGCTCAACTTCTTTCCATCACATATGGGGCTGTCCAGGTGAGAATCAAACAATAATTTATCTATTCAGCCTGAAAACTGATTATTTTCTTAACTTCCAGAGTGATCTGTTTAGCTGCCTTCTTGTGTTTCTTTTCAAAAACTGACTTTACTTTTTGTAGAATTAATATGACACAATTGAGTTGTTAACGTGGAATGTTATGACTCTGGGACTAAAGATTTATTCTTAGCAAAATTTGGGATTTCATATTAACTTTTCTTTGTGTACTTTCTGTTCAGGAACTCAAGCCATGTGATCCTGACCACCATTAAACCATAAACTAACTATATTAACTGAATCCACACAACCCATTGAGCCATAAATTAGACAACTATGCAACTCTACTGATACTTGCACACTTCCATTCTAAATCCTATATATAAAATAAGCGAAAAAATGAATCAGTTTAATAATTAGTAATTAATTAATTACTTCAGAGATGCAAAACCAGAATTGTTGGACTATGTGTATTAACAGAAATTATTCTTTTAATAATTTAATAATAAATTATTCTTTCCTTGTGTGATTGGTGGCTCTCCTAAATCAAATATGTACATTTCTGATTGTTTTGGTTTTCTTTTACAAGTTTGTCAGCTTTGAATTTCTGACAAAGCTGGTGCACCATGGCACGCCTTATGATGCCCGTGACTTCACTGTGCACTTTATCTGTGGCGGTCTGTCTGCTTGTGCTGCTACTGTGACAGTTCAGCCTCTTGACACGTTGCGCACTCGCTTGGCTGCCCAAGGAGAACCGAAGGTAAGAGATGGATGAAAGATTTTCCACCCCCCCCATCCCACCCCCTGCGCTTCCAGATCAATTCTGCTCTTGCTACCTGGAGAATAGTCTGGTTCCTTACTTTACATCAACAGTATTTATTTAATACTAGTTTATATGTTTAATCGGGAGAGGAGTTGAGGGTACAAAGGGTGAGGAGTGACTATAGATTATGACTTATGTTGTATTTTAATTTATGATTGTTAATTTTATACTCTGTACTTTGTTCTGGGAAATCTTGGGGGGGGGGAGAGAGGTGGGGGAGGGAGGGGGAGCGGGTGGAAGATGAAGGATTATTAATGTACAGGAATGATTGAAGATATGTAATCAAAAAATATAGATAATTTGAAATGAAATCGGGGCTGCTCAGCTGCCATTTCAGAAGGGAAGGGAGAGGGAGAGAGGAGCAGAGAGAGCAAAGAAAAAAGAAAAAAATAAAGAAAAAAAACAGTGTTTATTTAATGAAATGACACCATTCTGACTGGTTTCCAACTTGCTTAGAGTCTTAGGATGTCTTAGACATTAAAACATTTATTATGGCATAAGCTTTCATAGGAGGGACTGTCTTCTTTATGTGTCACAAGATTCTTGGTTGATCTGTCAGGGAATTGTCAGGCAAGGTTAGGAGGAGTGCTTGAGGCTGATGAAAAAATAACAGAGTCCCAAAAGCTGAGGGTCACGTGACAGGGACGAGTGAGGGGAAGACTTTGATAAACAGCTGCATCTTGAGAAAAGCTATAAACCTGATAGGGAAGCAACCTGACAAATAGGCAACCACCATCCATCAAGATTTATAGTATATGAGAATTAGATCAATATGACTTGTTTACCAAAACAGAATTCTTTTGCCTTAATATGTTTGAATCTAGCCATTTTAGTGTGCAGTATTCAGGTGCAAAGTAGAAGAGGTGTTTCAATCCCAGGATGATCACGGTCTCTTTCTCTATCAGCAGCTCTGTAAAAGAAATTGCTTCTTTTCCTGGTCTGTCACTGTTCACCCAGGAAAATATGTGTTTTAATTTAAGAAGCTCCTTATTCTGATACATGTTAAATTTCCCCTCAGATGTTAAGTTTCCTGTGGGAACAGTCTTTGCTTCTCTTACACAAATTTGAAATTCTGTGCTCAGAAATGCTTTCTTTTGCACAGAAAAATTATTATGCATGCAGAATAACCTATGCAAGTCTATATAGTATGGTGCATCATAGGCATCATAGAAACCGTACTTTGCATAATAGATCATTTTGCTTTTCATTTGAGAAGGCAGCTGTGTGGGAGGAGCAAAGAGTACCATGGTCATGACAAAAAGGTGCAGGGCCTCTGCTGCCAGAGATCTATGCCTGGCACATGGGAAAGGGGCTTCCCTGAAATCAGTCTTTAGGAAATCCGTAGAGATGCTTCTCTCTCTCCCTCCTCATTCTCTCTTTCTCTTTCTCTCTCTCTCATATCAAGCTTTTAACTGGTTAATTGCTTTTATTAATGATTTTATTGTGATGTGTTTTTGAAATTTTATATTCTTAAAAAAAAATCTTTGCCAACTTGAGTGCTCTTCAGAGCAGAAAAGTGAATAATAATAGCCATACTGCTAGGATCTTCCAAAATATTAAAACATCCTATGTTCTCAATGAGTATGAAGGCCAACAACAGCTAATGAACTGATAGCTGTGATTTCACATGTTGTGCCTATGATAATAACACCTTTGAGAACATCAAACAACAACATCTGCCTATCTCGGGTCCTTGGGAAGGATTCAATAGGTGAAGAAAAATGCCAAATCCAGTCTAAACATACAGTGATGACCAGAAGTGCTAAGGGACAGATAGATAGCCAGTTCGGGTAATTAGCAGGAGCTGCACCCCTTAATAGTTGGAGTTTTGTGACAGCATAGCTGAAATCTGGCTTTCCCATTGACCGCTTGTCAAAAGATCACAAGAGGGGATCACATGACCCGGGACACTGCGACAGTCATAAATATGAACCAGTTGTCAAGCATCCAAATGTAAATCATGTGACCATGGGGATGCTGCAGCGGTCATAAGTGTAAATAATGTCACTTTTTTCAATGCACTTGTAACTTTAAACAGTCTCTAAATGTACTGTTCTAAGTCGAGGACTATCTGTATTTACATATTTCCTGGAAATAGTGATTATTTCCAGGTAAGTAAGTGTATATCAGAGAATACCATGGCCTAAGACATACTTTCTGATGATAAATATCATGGCCCTAAGATATTTTGGAGTCTTAAATTTTCCACATAAGTATTAGAAAGTTTACTCATGCTGTCATTTTTCAGCTTCAGATAGAGCAGCTTTCCTCTAGAAATCCACATGCGAAGTATCATGGTATCTGGCAGGCTGCTGGTAAGATTTTTCAGGAGGAAGGTATCACTGCATTTTGGAAAGGTCATGTCCCCGCTCAACTTCTTTCCATCACATATGGGGCTGTCCAGGTGAGAATCAAACAATAATTTATCTATTCAGCCTGAAAACTGATGATTTTCTTAACTTCCAGAGTGATCTGTTTAGCTGCCTTCTTGTGTTTCTTTTCAAAAACTGACTTTACTTTTTGTAGAATTAATATGACACAATTGAGTTGTTAACGTGGAATGTTATGACTCTGGGACTAAAGATTTATTCTTAGCAAAATTTGGGATTTCATATTAACTTTTCTTTGTGTACTTTCTGTTCAGGTAATGAGTTAATTTAAGTAATTTGAAATATTAATTCAGAATCTCCATGCTTACACAAGAGTAATATCCTATTTTCTTTTGTCCAGACTTTGTACTCTGTCAATCCCTCTCTTAGAGGCCAAAAAACTCTTTGCTGTATTTTCTCTAATTTCACTTTCCTGCTACAACTTTTCACCCCACATCCTGAAATGCAAAATAAAATCTGTTAATTTTTGCCAAATGATGAGAAGCACATCAGATGCCTCTTCTTGTTTTGATTATTTAATGATAACCTATCTTGGATACTAGTTTGTAAACTGATGTAATTCTGAGGAGTCTAAATTGTTCTTTCTCAGATATTGGGTATGTTCACATAGAATGCTAATTCAGTATAAATTGAGGCAGGGTTTACTCAATTATTAAGGTTCAGCTATTGTAACATTAAACCATAAACTAACTATATTAACTGAATCCACACAACCCATTGAGAGCCTTTCATAAAGATAATCCTACCCCCATGCCTCATGCCTCTCCTATGTTGACCAGTCCAAGGCTTTGAAGGGCAGGATTAATTAGCTTTGGAGCAGGGGTGAAATCCAGCAGGTTCTGACAGGTTCCGGAGAACCGGTAGCAGAAATTTTGAGCAGTTCGGAGAACTGGTAAATACCACCTCTGGCTGGTTCCAGAGTGGGGTGGGAATGGGGATTTTGCAGTATCCTTTCCCCACAAGTGGGGAGGGAATGGGGATTTTGCAGTATCCTTCTGGAGCTGCACCATGCCCACAGAACTGGGTAGCAAAAAATTGGATTTCACCACTGCTTTGGAGTGCTTCCCTCCATTTCTAATCTCTTGGTTTTTCAGGTAATATTAGAAACTTAGTGTGTGGCAGCTGTGCTGGTGTCCTCAGCAAAACCCTGACCTATCCCTTTGACCTGTTCAAGAAGCGACTGCAAGTGGGTGGCTTTGAACAAGCCAGGGCGGCCTTTGGGCAGGTGAGAGGGGATTTGGCTTGTGGAGATCTGTCTTGTTCCTCTTTCCTCTCTTCCTCTTTTTCTATGCCAAATATATCAGGCAGTAGGGTGTATCTGCTGAAACAACCCCTTTTATGCAATATCTAAATGAAGAGTTCTGCCTCACCTGCTCTCCTACCCTTATTTTAGTGTTTCTCAACCATGGCAATTTCCAGATGTGTGGACTTCAACTCACAGAATTCTCCTCAATGGCCATGTGGGCTGTGGGATTCTGGGAGTTGGTCCACCCACCTGAAGTTGCTATGGTTGGGAAATACTGCCTTTGATGAAGACATTACTAGAAATATGTTCTGACCACCACTGAAATCTTGTAGCTTTGATGCTTGTAGCCTCCAAATGTATGCTGGATGCATTGCTTGTAATGGAGCCATTGCTGCCCCCCTCCCCCAGCTATTTCTAGATGAGAACCTGGAACCAATGCTTTCCCTCCTCCCCTTTGTTCCTGTTTCATGCAGAAGGATGGCGGTTTATCACATTGTGTTTTTGCTCAGCTTTTATTTATTTATTTATTTATTTGATTTCTATACCGCCCTTCTCCCGAAGGACTCAGGGCGGTGTACAGGCAAGAATAAAACAGACGGTACAATATACAAATTTAAAATGCAGTTAAAAAACTTATTTTAAAATTGGCCTGAGAAGTAAAATATATAATAAGCTAAAAAACCCCATTTAAAATTAATTTCTAAGAATTTAAAAATTTGTTAAAATCAATTTAAGCCAGCCCCGCGCGAATAAAAAGATGTGTCTTCAGTTCGCGACGGAATGTCCGAAGGTCAGGTATTTGGTGTAAACCCGGGGGAAGTTCGTTCCAGAGGGTGGGAGCCCCCACAGAGAAGGACCTTCCCCTGGGGGCCGCCAGCCGACATTGCTTGGCGGACGGCACCCTGAGAAGTCCCTCTCTGTGAGAGCGTACGGGTCGGAGAGCGTACGGGAGGCATGTGGTAACAGCAGGCAGTCCCGTAAGCTTGCAGTTGAATGAAGTACAGTTTGTGCAAACCACAGTTGCCTGTACTTTAAACAGAGATGGGTTTTGTTATAAACAGAGCCTAGTAGTTTTAAATTGTGTGTGAAGAAGAGAGGAAGGGGAAGTGGGAGGACCTGAACTCAAGGCTTCTCACATCTTGTTCATGTAATAATAAGGCACAACTTAGATTTGCCTCTAGTTGGTGCCCCCTTATTCTACCTTCTTCTTTCAAAGTATTGAACATACACCCTTTCACAATAAAACTGTGTTATAAACGTTTGTGCTGAGTTTCTTTTTTGTTCAACTAGCCAGTTTTTGGTGGCTTTTTTTCTAAATCTCAATCCATAGCTCTTAAGTATACCGTTCCTGATTCTTTTTCTCATTTTCTGTCTGGAGACCAATATGCATAATCTGGCTACATTTCAGGGTCAGTTTCCATGAGAGAGCACAAACATAAATACTTCTTTCCACGACTTTTCCCCATGATTACATGAGACTGAATCCAACGTCCTGTTATGTAGGAGAAAAGACTTTGTACCCAGCCTGAATCTCTGCTCTGGCTCACTCACTTCTTGTGTCTGCAGGTTCGAACGTACACTAGCATCATGGACTGTGCTCGACAAATAATCTTGGATGAGGGACCCAGGGGATTCTTCAAGGGTCTCTCCCCAAGCTTGTTGAAGGCTGCTTTCTCTACTGGCTTCACCTTTTTCTGGTATGAGCTCTTTTGCAATCTTCTGCTAACAATGCAAAACTCCAGTGGTTCCAAGAAGCAAGAAGGCTAATGTAAGCAAGAGTTGCTGCCTGCCTCCAGTGGATGTCCTTGGAATGTAATTCTGGCAGCTGCAGGCATCTTCGTTGGGGACTGAGGGGTGAGGCAGGGCATATGGGATTAGAGAGTCGAGATAAGTGACTCTTTGCCCAAGCCCAGGATGCACATTGCTCATTGATTTGGTTCAAAACAGAAAATGGTGGCTACCACAACACCTGCTCAGGTTGTCTCTTTAGTCTGCAGCTGCAGCATTTGTGAGTCTTGATGAGGTTCATCATCAAGGCCTCTGAAGATCTTTGTTGCAAAGGTGTGTCTACTTTTTCTATTGTTTCATAACAGAGGGTTTGAATCAGACCCCGCTTCACATATCAAAATCCCCTTTTGTGACCCTGGAAACTTGGTACCCTTAAACAGAACCATATATTGACTAGTGGATGGCCAGACTCCTCCAGCATGGCCATTTTGCAATGCCTGTGATAAACTGGAGATCCTGGTATTCAGTAGTGCCGATGGGACATTTGCTTAATAGACAACTACCTGCCTTGGCCATTCAACCCCGGTTGCTATTGTAAAAATGCAATAGCTGTTTTGTCAGCCATTCTCTTGCCTCTTGGCTGAGGTTCTTGCAGGCCTTGTGATTTTGCAGTGTTGCATTAGTGAGTCTGTGGAAATTGTCTGTTGCCAAAATCCTAAACAAAATAGAGGAAGCTCTGCATGCATATCTTTCCCTTCTGTGTTAGCAGGGCCATTAGTGTTCATGGTTCCTCTTGCCCTGTCCATACATACCGGTAAATATATTTTGCCACTACTCCAAATTAAAAATAGAGGGCAAGCATACAAGCGGCCTGTAAATTAGACACTTGTATTTTTGCACTATCAACTTCTTTCTTACTAAAACACACATGCTGGATCTAAATTCTTAAGAAGTTTTCATTTTAAACTTTTTCATTTTGAATCAAAGTGATGAAAAAATAGTGTTGACTATACAATTATTCAGTTTCATTTTGTGATAGGATACATCTTTTAAATTATTGTAATGATTTTTCTTAAACAATGTTATCCCCGATAGCTTTTTTTTTCCAAGAAAAAGCTCTGGAATAACAGTGGATACTTTTTTTCAGCAAACTCTTAACATTTAGTGAAAAAACAGTTGAAAAGGACCATTTGCCTGGCTGAATTTGGTCAATTTTACATATGATGAAAGCTATAGAGAAAATTAAACTATTGGTGCAATCTTGTCGAAGATTACTCAGAAATAAATCCCACTATGCACATTTAGAATTGCAGCCTTTACTTTCCAAGTCATGGATAGATTTCTCAATTTCCTGGTACATGCTCTGTATTTACAATTCAAAGTTCACAGTAATTGGGTAAGTAAGTTTGCTTTAAGGCTTTGTCCTCACGAGCTGAATATTCTTGGACTAATTCAGTTTTGCCTGATATAAAATACATGAGTTTTCATAGTCCCAGTTTCACACACAGAAAGAAGCTGATTCTCTGTTCCCTGCCCATTTTCTATGCACTTATCTGTAAAATGTAAATGTAAAAGCATAAAAATAATATATATATATTTATTTAGATATTTTTGTACTCTATAACCTTTGCATGGTATCTGGGGGAAAAACAATGACTGCAACCTGATAGGATAAGTACAGTTGGGAAATCACCAAATTTCTTACAACAATCAAGTTGATTTCCACTCCATTTCCACTCAGCATAGGACAGACAATCCACGTTCAGATACACTGTTAAGTTGAAGGTACTGTAGTAATACACAAGAACACTCCAGTTTGCTATATACCTGATAGATATATAAACAAAGCTTCTGAAAAGAGAGAGATTTTAAAAAAATAGATTTGTTTCCAGCAGTATCTGCAAATTCTTTTTATAAAACCTCCAGTACTGGCAGGATGGATTTTAATTCTTTTAGTATCAAATCATGCTGAATTAGTAGAACCAGAGCCATTGATGTTTGGAAGCACAGAGACTGCAAGCAGGAAAGTTTCAAGTTACTTTCTTTTGCTTACCTACTGGGTCAGGTTGTTCCTTGTACTCTTATCTGTATTTATTTTCATAAGAGCTGTGAAAGTCACATTCCAGCTACATTGCATACCCTTGGAAGGGCCCTGATTTGTGCAAACTTTGACTTATGTACCCTAAGAACAAAGGTTGCTTGTATTTCTATGAAATGTTTGTTTTGGACAGGTGGGTTCTCTTCCCAAAATATTCATAGGCCTTCTTTTGTTGTCTAAGATTGGAATTGCTGATTCAGATTCTTTCTAAAATGCACTTAGGGTAGGCTCCTTTCTCAAAAGGCAAACAACAGGTTCACCAGAAATGCAGCAACAACTGTCCTTGACAGTTTTTTTAATTATTATTTTATTTATCAAATTTTGACTCCTTAATGAATCTGGATAGATTACAGACAAAAAACAATAAATATGGATAAGAACACTACTGACTAGACCAGTGTTTCTCAACCTTGATAACTTTAAAATGGATGGACTTCAACTCCCATAATCCCCCAGCCAGCATACTCCCAGAATTTCACCTCTGCCCCAGCATGCTGGTTGAGGAATTCTGAGAGTTGAAGTCCACCCATCTTAAAATTGACAAGGTTGACAATCACTGGACTGGAACAACACCGGTTATGAATTAACCATAACTAAAAGGGGTTCCACAATCACTTTGCCCTCAAGGGCTCTTGTGTCTTTCCCCACCTATACAATAGAGGCATTACCTCATGAAACCTGTCTTTCTGTCAGAATTACCTTCTTTTTAAGCAATGCAAACTAGCAAGCTTAAAAGGCAAGCATGTAGTCACAGAAATCCAAAGAAAGAAGGAAGACTTCACATTTGTGGTCTCCAAATATAAGCTACTGTAGGTCACTTATCTTTCAGTTCTCCTCTATCCTTTAGTGCCTCCTTCAATCTGCTTCCTCAAATACATTAATTTTAAGATATTGTGCCTTATGACAGTGCCAAAAATCAGTGTACACTTTAATACTTCAGTGTTTACAAGGCAGCATAACATCAATAGGTCGTCAGTCTTTCCCCACACCTAAAAAATCGTTGATGGTTATTACCTGGGCACCTATGCCAATGAGAACTCAAGACAGATTTGTACTCCTAGTACTGTAATCTAAATGATCTTTGCTGACATCTAGGGTTGTGCAAGGTTTCAGAGTCCATTACTGAGATTTTTGTTCACTCCCTGTGTTTAACATGAATGCTTAATGTATAACACTGTATCTGTATTTTTCATATAAAGAGTTATTTTTTGTGGCTGAGACAGTTTGGACCATCCAGTTTTCTAGTCCATAGAACATGTGTCTATCTTGAAAGAAAAATAAATATATAAATATATTTGTCATAAATTTGTGGATTATTTTTTTTCTTTTTGCAATCACCACTCTTTGCTTCTGAGAATCCAATGGAGAAGTAGCATGTAAACATCCCTTTTCATTTTACTGCACCTAAACAGTACCTAAGAAGGACTTGGGAAAGGCAGCTGGTGTTTGGCAGGGAAATGATATTAATGCTTTTTATAAACAGTGCCCTTAATGTCTGATTATTGTATTTGGGAGTCCTACAAATAAAAAGATATCATTTGAGAGGCTGCAGGTGTTGGAAACCTGAAGGGGAGGAAGAGGTCAAGTTCAACATTGATAAGATTGGGTGGCTGTGTGGTTTTGTGCCCCTCCTCCAGAAATAGGGATTTTATCTTTAGTCCTGAACTAAGTTGCACTTGCTTATTCAGGGCTTGTGCATAGCTTTATGAATGCACAGCTTCTGCTTGTGGCTGAAAAATTTTCACACAAATCCATTCTGTCTCAATTGTACCTCTTTAGAAGCCACCCATGCTTTAGTCACCACGCCTAGGCTACTGCAACGTGATGTACATGGAGTTGCCATTCAACTCCAGCTGGATATGAATGCAGTGACACAGGCAATTATGGGCCTGCCTCATGTTGTTCATGTAGCACCTTTGCTCTATGAGCTGCACTGAATATTGGCAGGTTCCAGAGATATCCACCATTCTAAATCCTATATATAAAATAAGCGAAAAAATGAATCAGTTTAATAATTAGTAATTAATTAATTACTTCAGAGATGCAAAACCAGAATTGTTGGACTATGTGTATTAACAGAAATTATTCTTTTAATAATTTAATAATAAATTATTCTTTCCTTGTGTGATTGGTGGCTCTCCTAAATCAAATATGTACATTTCTGATTGTTTTGGTTTTCTTTTACAAGTTTGTCAGCTTTGAATTTCTGACAAAGCTGGTGCACCATGGCACGCCTTATGATGCCCGTGACTTCACTGTGCACTTTATCTGTGGCGGTCTGTCTGCTTGTGCTGCTACTGTGACAGTTCAGCCTCTTGACACGTTGCGCACTCGCTTGGCTGCCCAAGGAGAACCGAAGGTAAGAGATGGATGAAAGATTTTCCACCACCCCCCATCCCACCCCCTGCGCTTCCAGATTAATTCTGCTCTTGCTACCTGGAGAATAGTCTGGTTCCTTACTTTACATCAACAGTATTTATTTAATACTAGTTTATATGTTTAATCGGGAGAGGAGTTGAGGGTACAAAGGGTGAGGAGTGACTATAGATTATGACTTATGTTGTATTTTAATTTATGATTGTTAATTTTATACCCTGTACTTTGTTCTGGGAAGTCTTGGGGGGGGGAGAGAGGTGGGGGAGGGAGGGGGAGGGGGTGGAAGATGAAGGATTATTAATGTACAGGAATGATTGAAGATATGTAATCAAAAAATATAGATAATTTGAAATGAAATCGGGGCTGCTCAGCTGCCATTTCAGAAGGGAAGGGAGAGGGAGGGAGGAGCAGAGAGAGCAAAGAAAAAAGAAAAAAAATAAAGAAAAAAACCAGTGTTTATTTAATGAAATGACACCATTCTGACTGGTTTCCAACTTGCTTAGAGTCTTAGGGTGTCTTAGACATTAAAACATTTATTATGGCATAAGCTTTCATAGGAGGGACTGTCTTCTTTATGTGTCACAAGATTCTTGGTTGATCTGTCAGGGAATTGTCAGGCAAGGTTAGGAGGAGTGCTTGAGGCTGATGAAAAAATAACAGAGTCCCAAAAGCTGAGGGTCACGTGACAGGGACGAGTGAGGGGAAGACTTTGATAAACAGCTGCATCTTGAGAAAAGCTATAAACCTGATAGGGAAGCAACCTGACAAATAGGCAACCACCATCCATCAAGATTTATAGTATATGAGAATTAGATCAATATGACTTGTTTACCAAAACAGAGTTCTTTTGCCTTAATATGTTTGAATCTAGCCATTTTAGTGTGCAGTATTCAGGTGCAAAGTAGAAGAGGTGTTTCAATCCCAGGATGATCACGGTCTCTTTATCTGTCAGCAGCTCTGTAAAAGAAGTTGCTTCTTTTCCTGGTCTGTCACTGTTCACCCAGGAAAATATGTGTTTTAATTTAAGAAGCTCCTTATTCTGATACATGTTAAATTTCCCCTCAGATGTTAAGTTTCCTGTGGGAACAGTCTTTGCTTCTCTTACACAAATTTGAAATTCTGTGCTCAGAAATGCTTTCTTTTGCACAGAAAAATTATTATGCATGCAGAATAACCTATGCAAGTCTATATAGTATTGTGCATCATAGGCATCATAGAAACCGTACTTTGCATAATAGATCATTTTGCTTTTCATTTGAGAAGGCAGCTGTGTGGGAGGAGCAAAGAGTACCATGGTCATGACAAAAAGGTGCAGGGCCTCTGCTGCCAGAGATCTATGGGAAAGGGGCTTCCCTGAGATCAGTCTTTAGGAAATCCGTAGAGATGCTTCTCTGTCTCCCTCCTCATTCTCTCTTTCTCTTTCTCTCTCTCATATCAAGCTTTTAACTGGTTAATTGCTTTTATTAATGATTTTATTGTGATGTGTTTTTGAAATTTTATATTCTTAAAAAAAAATCTTTGCCAACTTGAGTGCTCTTCAGAGCAGAAAAGTGAATAATAATAGCCATACTGCTAGGATCTTCCAATATATTAAAACATCCTATGTTCTCAATGAGTATGAAGGCCAACAGCAGCTAATGAACTGATAGCTGTGATTTCACATGTTGTGCCTATGATAATAACACCTTTGAGAACATCAAACAACAACATCTGCCTATCTCGGGTCCTTGGGAAGGATTCAATAGGTGAAGAAAAATGCCAAATCCAGTCTAAACATACAGTGATGACCAGAAGTGCTAAGGGATAGATAGCCAGTTCGGGTAATTAGCAGGAGCTGCACCCCTTAATAGTTGGAGTTTTGTGACAGCATAGCTGAAATCTGGCTTCCATACTGAGAACAAAATTTGCATCATGGCTAAGGAAAGATGCTCCCCCCTTAAATTGTTTTAGATTTACAGGAACCTCCGCCACGCTGTAGTCAGCATGTACCAGAAGGAAGGGCTGCTGACTTTCTATAGGGGGCTGACCCCAACCATCATTGCCATTGTTCCTTATGCCGGCTTCCAGTTTTCCTTCTACAGTTTCCTGAAGAGGATGTACAACTGGATTGCTCCAAGTGATGAGATGAAAAAAGGTTGGTGCCAATGGTGGGGCTGGGCAGGGAAAAGCTAAGGCAGGTCTAAGCTGGGCTTAGAAAGTCTGCTGCCTCAAGGTTGGAAATCAGTTGGCGGCAAAATTATAAGTGTAAAATCAGTAAGTAAATAGGAACCCATTGAGAGCCTTTCATAAAGATAATCCTACCCCCGTGCCTCGTGCCTCTCCTATGTTGACCAGTCCAGGGCTTTGAAGGGCAGGATTAATTAGCTTTGGAGCAGGGGTGAAATCCAGCAGGTTCTGACAGGTTCCAGAGAACCGGTAGCAGAAATTTTGAGCAGTTCGGAGAACTGGTAAATACCACCTCTGGCTGGTCCCAGAGTGGGGTGGGAATGGGGATTTTGCAGTATCCTTTCCCCACAAGTGGGGAGGGAATGGGGATTTTGCAGTATCCTTCTGGAGCTGCACCATGCCCACAGAACTGGGTAGCAAAAAATTGGATTTCACCACTGCTTTGGAGTGCTTCCCTGCATTTCTAACCTCTTGGTTTTTCAGGTAATATTAGAAACTTAGTGTGTGGCAGCTGTGCTGGTGTCCTCAGCAAAACCCTGACCTATCCCTTTGACCTGTTCAAGAAGCGACTGCAAGTGGGTGGCTTTGAACAAGCCAGGGCGGCCTTTGGGCAGGTGAGAGGGGATTTGGCTTGTGGAGATCTGTCTTGTTCCCCTTTCCTCTCTTCCTCTTTTTCTATGCCAAATATATCAGGCAGTAGGGTGTATCTGCTGAAACAACCAGACTTTCCCCTTTTATGCAATATCTAAATGAGGAGTTCTGCCTCACCTGCTCTCCTACCCTTATTTTAGTGTTTCTCAACCATGGCAATTTGAATGTGTGGACTTCAACTCACAGAATTCTCCTCAATGGCCATGTGGGCTGTGGGATTCTGGGAGTTGGTCCACCCACCTGAAGTTGCTATGGTTGGGAAATACTGCCTTTGATGAAGACATTACTAGAAATATGTTCTGACCACCACTGAAATCTTGTAGCTTTGATGCTTGTAGCCTCCAAATGTATGCTGGATGCATTGCTTGTAATGGAGCCATTGCTGCCCCCCTCCCCCGGCTATTTCTAGATGAGAACCTGGAACCAATGCTTTCCCTCCTCCCCTTTGTTCCTGTTTCATGCAGAAGGATGGCGGTTTATCACATTGTGTTTTTGCTCAGCTTGCAGTTGAGGGGCCGGAATAGCTCAGGCTGTAAGGAGCCTGTTATTAGAACACAATAGCCTGCAATTACTGCAGGTTCAAGCCCGGCCCAAGGTTGACTCAGCCTTCCATCCTTTATAAGGTAGGTAAAATGAGGACCCAGATTGTTGGGGGGGCAATAAGTTGACTTTGTAAATATACAAATTTAAATGCAGTTAAAAACTTATTTTAAAATTGGCCTGAGAAGTAAAATATATAATAAGCTAAAACCCCATTTAAAATTAATTTCTAAGAATTTAAAATTTGTTAAAATCAATTTAAGCCAGCCGAATAAAAAGATGTGTCTTCAGTTGCGGAATGTCGAAGGTCAGGTATTTGGTGTAAACCCGGGAAGTTCGTTCCAGAGGGTGGGAGCCCCCACAGAGAAGGACCTTCTGGGGGCAGCCGAATGCTTTGGCGGGGCACCCTGAGAAGTCCCTCTCTGTGAGAGCGATGGTCGGAGAGCGTTGGGAGGCATGTAACAGCAGGCAGTCCGTAAGCTTGCAGTTGAGGGGCCGGAATAGCTCAGGCTGTAAGGAGCCTGTTATTAGAACACAATAGCCTGCAATTACTGCAGGTTCAAGCCCGGCCCAAGGTTGACTCAGCCTTCCATCCTTTATAAGGTAGGTAAAATGAGGACCCAGATTGTTGGGGGGGCAATAAGTTGACTTTGTAAATATACAAATAGAATGAGACTATTGCCTTATACACTGTAAGCCGCCCTGAGTCTTCGGAGAAGGGCGGGATATAAATGTAAAAAAAAAAAAAAGAATGAAGTAGAGTTTGTGCAAACCACAGTTGCCCGTATTTTAAACAGAGATGGGTTTTGTTATAAACAGAGCCTAGTAGTTTTAAATTGTGTGTGAAGAAGAGAGGAAGGGGAAGTGGGAGGACCTGAACTCAAGGCTTCTCACATCTTGTTCATGTAATGTGCTCGACAAATAATCTTGGATGAGGGACCCAGGGATTCTTCAAGGCCTCTCCCAAGCTTGTTGAAGGCTGCTTTCTCTGGCTTCACCTTTTCTGGTATGAGCTCTTTTGCAATCTTCTGCTAACAATGCAAAACTCCAGTGGTTCCAAGAAGCAAGAAGGCTAATGTAAGCAAGAGTTGCTGCCTGCCTCCAGTGGATGTCCTTGGAATGTAATTCTGGCAGCTGCAGGCATCTTCGTTGGGGACTGAGGGGTGAGGCAGGGCATATGGGATTAGAGAGTCGAGATAAGTGACTCTTTGCCCAAGCCCAGGATGCACATTGCTCATTGATTTGGTTCAAAACAGAAAATGGTGGCTACCACAACACCTGCTCAGGTTGTCTCTTTAGTCTGCAGCTGCAGCATTTGTGAGTCTTGATGAGGTTCATCATCAAGGCCTCTGAAGATCTTTGTTGCAAAGGTGTGTCTACTTTTTCTATTGTTTCATAACAGAGGGTTTGAATCAGACCCCGCTTCACATATCAAAATCCCCTTTTGTGACCCTGGAAACTTGGTACCCTTAAACAGAACCATATATTGACTAGTGGATGGCCAGACTCCTCCAGCACGCCATTTTGCAATGCCTATGATAAACTGGAGATCCTGGTATTCAGTAGTGCCGATGGGACATTTGCTTAATAGACAACTACCTGCCTTGGCCATTCAACCCCGGTTGCTATTGTAAAAATGCAATAGCTGTTTTGTCAGCCATTCTCTTGCCTCTTGGCTGAGGTTCTTGCAGGCCTTGTGATTTTGCAGTGTTGCATTAGTGAGTCTGTGGAAATTGTCTGTTGCCAAAATCCTAAACAAAATAGAGGAAGCTCTGCATGCATATCTTTCCCTTCTGTGTTAGCAGGGCCATTAGTGTTCATGGTTCCTCTTGCCCTGTCCATACATACTGGTAAATATATTTTGCCACTACTCCAAATTAAAAATAGAGGGCAAGCATACAAGCGGCCTGTAAATTACACACTTGTATTTTTGCACTATCAACTTCTTTCTTACTAAAACACACATGCTGGATCTAAATTCCTAAGAAGTTTTCATTTAAAACTTTTTCATTTTGAATCAAAGTGATGAAAAAATAGTGTTGACTATACAATTATTCAGTTTCATTTTGTGATAGGATACATCTTTTAAATTATTGTAATGATTTTTCTTAAACAATGTTATCCCCTGATAGCTTTTTTTTTCCCCCAAGAAAAAGCTCTGGAATAACAGTGGATACTTTTTTTCAGCAAACTCTTAACATTTAGTGAAAAAACAGTTGAAAAGGACCATTTGCCTGGCTGAATTTGGCCAATTTTACATATGATGAAAGCTATAGAGAAAATTAAACGATTGGTGCAATCTTGTCGAAGATTACTCAGAAATAAATCCCACTATGCACATTTAGAATTGCAGCCTTTTCCCAGACATAATGTCTTGTGGTTTATATATATATATATATATATATATATATATATATATATATATATATATATATATATATATATATATATATATATATATATATATATATATATATATATATATATATATATATATATATATATATATATATATATATATATATATATATATATATATATATATATATATATATATATATATATATATATATATATATATATATATATATATATATATATATATATATATATATATATATATATATATATATATATATATATATATATATATATATATATATATATATATATATATATATATATATATATATATATATATATATATATATATATATATATATATATATATATATATATATATATATATATATATATATATATATATATATATATATATATATATATATATATATATATATATATATATATATATATATATATATATATATATATATATATATATATATATATATATATATATATATATATATATATATATATATATATATATATATATATATATATATATATGGATTCTTCAAGGCCTCTCCCAAGCTTGTTGAAGGCTGCTTTCTCTACCGGCTTCACCTTTTTCTGGTATGAGCTCTTTTGCAATCTTCTGCTAACAATGCAAAACTCCAGTGGTTCCAAGAAGCAAGAAGGCTAATGTAAGCAAGAGTTGCTGCCTGCCTCCAGTGGATGTCCTTGGAATGTAATTCTGGCAGCTGCAGGCATCTTCGTTGGGGACTGAGGGGTGAGGCAGGGCATATGGGATTAGAGAGTCGAGACAAGTGACTCTTTGCCCAAGCCCAGGATGCACATTGCTCATTGGTTTGGTTCAAAACAGAAAATGGTGGCTCACCACAACACCTGCTCAGGTTGTCTCTTTAGTCTGCAGCTGCAGCATTTGTGAGTCTTGATGAGGTTCATCATCAAGGCCTCTGAAGATCTTTGTTGCAAAGGTGTGTCTACTTTTTCTATTGTTTCATAACAGAGGGTTTGAATCAGACCCCGCTTCACATATCAAAATCCCCTTTTGTGACCCTGGAAACTTGGTACCCTTAAACAGAACCATATATTGACTAGTGGATGGCCAGACTCCTCCAGCACGGCCATTTTGCAATGCCTGTGATAAACTGGAGATCCTGGTATTCAGTAGTGCCGATGGGACATTTGCTTAATAGACAACTACCTGCCTTGGCCATTCAACCCCGGTTGCTATTGTAAAAATGCAATAGCTGTTTTGTCAGCCATTCTCTTGCCTCTTGGCTGAGGTTCTTGCAGGCCTTGTGATTTTGCAGTGTTGCATTAGTGAGTCTGTGGAAATTGTCTGTTGCCAAAATCCTAAACAAAATAGAGGAAGCTCTGCATGCATATCTTTCCCTTCTGTGTTAGCAGGGCCATTAGTGTTCATGGTTCCTCTTGCCCTGTCCATACATACTGGTAAATATATTTTGCCACTACTCCAAATTAAAAATAGAGGGCAAGCATACAAGCGGCCTGTAAATTAGACACTTGTATTTTTGCACTATCAACTTCTTTCTTACTAAAACACACATGCTGGATCTAAATTCCTAAGAAGTTTTCATTTAAAACTTTTTCATTTTGAATCAAAGTGATGAAAAAATAGTGTTGACTATACAATTATTCAGTTTCATTTTGTGATAGGATACATCTTTTAAATTATTGTAATGATTTTTCTTAAACAATGTTATCCCCTGATAGCTTTTTTTTTCCCCCAAGAAAAAGCTCTGGAATAACAGTGGATACTTTTTTTCAGCAAACTCTTAACATTTAGTGAAAAAACAGTTGAAAAGGACCATTTGCCTGGCTGAATTTGGCCAATTTTACATATGATGAAAGCTATAGAGAAAATTAAACGATTGGTGCAATCTTGTCGAAGATTACTCAGAAATAAATCCCACTATGCACATTTAGAATTGCAGCCTTTACTTTCCAAGTCATTGGTAGATTTCTCAATTTCCTGGTACATGCTCTGTATTTACAATTCAAAGTTCACAGTAATTGGGTAAGTAAGTTTGCTTTAAGGCTTTGTCCTCACGAGCTGAATATTCTTGGACTAATTCAGTTTTGCCTGATATAAAATATATGAGTTTTCATAGTCCCAGTTTCACACACAGAAAGAAGCTGATTCTCTGTTCCCTGCCCATTTTCTATGCACTTATCTGTAAAATGTAAATGTAAAAGCATAAAAATAATATATATATATTTATTTAGATATTTTTGTACTCTATAACCTTTGCATGATATCTGGGGGGGAAAACAATGACTGCAACCTGATAGGATAAGTACAGTTGGGAAATCACCAAATTTCTTACAACAATCAAGTTCATTTCCACTCCATTTCCACTCAGCATAGGACAATCCACGTTCAGATACACTGTTAAGTTGAAGGTACTATAGTAATACACAAGAACACTCCAGTTTGCTATATACCTGATAGATATATAAACAAGGCTTCTGAAAAGAGAGAGATTTTAAAAAATAGATTTGTTTCCAGCAGTATCTGCAAATTCTTTTTATAAAACCTCCAGTACTGGCAGGATGGATTTTAATTCTTTTAGTATCAAATCATGCTGAATCAGTAGAACCAGAGCCATTGATGTTTGGAAGCACAGAGACTGCAAGCAGGAAAGTTTCAAGTTACTTTCTTTTGCTTACCTACTGGGTCAGGTTGTTCCTTGTACTCTTATCTGTATTTATTTTCATAAGAGCTGTGAAAGTCACATTCCAGCTACATTGCATACCCTTGGAAGGGCCCTGATTTGTGCAAACTTTGACTTATGTACCCTAAGAACAAAGGTTGCTTGTATTTCTATGAAATGTTTGTTTTGGACAGGTGGGTTCTCTTCCCAAAGTGTTCATAGGCCTTCTTTTGTTGTCTAAGATTGGAATTGCTGATTCAGATTCTTTCTAAAATGCACTTACGGTAGGCTCCTTTCTCAAAAGGCAAACAACAGGTTCACCAGAAATGCAGCAACAACTGTCCTTGACAGTTTTTTTTAATTATTATTTTATTTATCAAAATTTGACTCCTTAATGAATCTGGATAGATTACAGACAAAAAACAATAAATATGGATAAGAACACTACTGACTAGACCAGTGTTTCTCAACCTTGATAACTTTAAAATGGATGGACTTCAACTCCCATAATCCCCCAGCCAGCATACTCCCAGAATTTCACCTCTGCCCCAGCAAGCTGGTTGAGGAATTCTGAGAGTTGAAGTCTACCCATCTTAAAATTGACAAGGTTGACAATCACTGGACTGGAACAACACCAGTTATGAATTAACCATAACTAAAAGGGGTTCCACAATCACTTTGCCCTCAAGGGCTCTTGTGTCTTTCCCCACCTATACAATAGAGGCATTACCTCATGAAACCTGTCTTTCTGTTAGAATTACCTTCTTTTTAAGCATGCAAACTAGCAAGCTTAAAAGGCAAGCATGTAGTCACAGAAATCCAAAGAAAGAAGGAAAACTTCACATTTGTGGTCTCCAAATATAAGCTACTGTAGGTCACTTATCTTTCAGTTCTCCTCTATCCTTTAGTGCCTCCTTCAATCTGCTTCCTCAAATACATTAATTTTAAGATATTGTGCCTTATGACAGTGCCAAAAATCAGTGTACACTTTAATACTTCAGTGTTTACAAGGCAGCATAACATCAATAGGTCGTCAGTCTTTCCCCACACCTAAAAAATCGTTGATGGTTATTACCTGGGCACCTATGCCAATGAGAACTCAGACAGATTTGTACTCCTAGTACTGTAATCTAAATGATCTTTGCTGACATCTAGGGTTGTGCAAGGTTTCAGAGTCCATTACTGAGATTTTTGTTCACTCCCTGTGTTTAACATGAATGCTTAATGTATAACACTGTATCTGTATTTTTCATATAAAGAGTTATTTTTTGTGGCTGAGACAGTTTGGACCATCCAGTTTTCTAGTCCATAGAACATGTGTCTATCTTGAAAGAAAAATAAATATATAAATATATTTGTCATAAATTTGTGGATTATTTTTTTTCTTTTTGCAATCACCACTCTTTGCTTCTGAGAATCCAATGGAGGAGCAGCATGTAAACATCCCTTTTCATTTTACTGCACCTAAACAGTACCTAAGAAGGACTTGGGAAAGGCAGCTGGTGTTTGGCAGGGAAATGATATTAATGCTTTTTATAAACAGTGCCCTTAATGTCTGATTATTGTATTTGGGAGTCCTACAAATAAAAAGATATCATTTGAGAGGCTGCAGGTGTTGGAAACCTGAAGGGGAGGAAGAGGTCAAGTTCAACATTGATAAGATTGGGTGGCTGTGTGGTTTTGTGCCCCTCCTCCAGAAATAGGGATCTTATCTTTAGTCCTGAACTAAGTTGCACTTGCTTATTCAGGGCTTGTGCATAGCTTTATGAATGCACAGCTTCTGCTTGTGGCTGAAAAATTTTCACACAAATCCATTCTGTCTCAATTGTACCCCTCTTTTAGAAGCCACCCATGCTTTAGTCACCTTACGCCTAGGCTACTGCAACGTGATGTACATGGAGTTGCCATTCAACTCCAGCTGGATATGAATGCAGTGACACAGGCAATTATGGGCCTGCCTCATGTTGTTCATGTAGCACCTTTGCTCTATGAGCTGCACTGAATATTGGCAGGTTTCCAGAGATAATTCAAGGTGTTGGTTATGACTTATAAAGCTGGTGACCTGGATATCTAAAAGGCTTATCTCTCTTCCACAGTTTCAGCTCAACCAGTACAATTGGCCAGAGCAGGCAGGCATATTCCACCTGCTTGTGGAAAGCCTCTGCTCCATTTCTGATTTATCCTTTCTCAGATTTTTTTAAAAATTGGGACATCATATCCATAGAAAGGGAATTCTGATGTCCAATGACTGGTATAATGTTGTGTTCCTTCTAAATTCAGGTACTGTAATGTAGCATATTATAGTAGAGGATGCAGCCCCTGGCCTCTGGTGATTCAAGAAAAGCATTTCAGAATATGCAGCAGTAGCATTAGTGGAGATGTAGTGACATGTGAGAAGACCTTAATATTTCTGCATACATTGTGTGTGTGGGGAGAAACAAACCACAAAGGAATTTGATGGATGCAATATATAAATATATATATGTGTATGTATATGAATATATGTATGTATATATTTTATATATTTTGAGAGATTAGTAATCTACTAATTTATACTTAGTTTTAATTATGGTGGTCTCTAGTTCCTGAATTTCTGTCAGAATTTCTCCATGTTATATTACAACTCTCATTAATCCTCAGAACTATGCTGGTTTGAATTTATTAAAGTTGGATAAAGTTTACATATTGCCAATCTGTGCCAGTAATTGTTTCAGTTAGTATATATCACTCATGTGTCAATAGTAATTGGCTGTCAGAGCAGCACTCCAAATCCCTTACTTTGTCTCTGACTTTTTGTGTTTAATTGGTGTTCCTTATTTCTGGTTCAAGCTTTAATTGCTGGATCGCAGATTCTAGTACGGAAAGGCAACCAACCAAACAGGTTAACTCTTGCAGAATCCAATCTGGATCGGTCACCGGGACCACCAGATAGTTAGTTCTTCCGAGCCTTCGGACTCATTGTTGAAGCACATCCTGGAGCCCTCTGGTCCTGGTGACCGACCCAGATTGGATCCTGCAACGTTATCCCGAGAAAACGTAATACTTTGCCTTCATTCGTGAGGTTAACTCTCGGAAGCCTCTTCAGAACCTTGGTTTAAAGGAAGGTACCTCCATTTGCCAGCAGGAGGCGCTGCTTGCCGGTGTACTCTCACCGTCTTTCTCCCTCCTTCCACTCACCCTGGCGAGGAAATGACCTAAGAGGAAGCCTCCGGCTGTGCAAACAAGGGGGAAGGGGGGGGGGAAACGCACCCCACTCAGCAGCTGAGTTTTAGGAGTTGCCGTCGGACCCCAAAGTGAGTGAAAAGCCAGAGCGGCCTGCCTGCCGGAGGGACGCGCGACAGCTGCTCGGGTCGGGTCAGCTGGGCGCTTCTGCCGGTATCGGGGGGCCGCCGGGGCCAATAGCCGAAGGATGCCCATCCTGCACTTGCACTCCATGCTTGAGCTGCTGCCTTTCTTGCTGCTGCTGCTGCTCTTTTTGGTGGTGGGCTTTATTCTGATATACATCCAGCGACCCGAGCCGGATCCCAAAAAGGTTTAGGGATCCCGGGGGCGTTTTCCCGCGGCAAGATGCCGGCGCGTCCCTGCTGACATCGGAGGCGTGAAAGGCGAGAGAGCAGGTGGGTGTCCGTCCGACTTCTCCTTCTCCTCGCTTTCTCGGGTCTGCCTGAGAAACTGGGGGTGCGGGTCTCTTTAAGGGGGCGGGGCGTTTCCCTCCCCCCACTTGATAAATTGGCTTCCCTGCCTGTTGGAAGAACTGGTTTTAAAAGCACAGGTAATCCTTGATTTAACCACCACGATTGAGCCCAAAATGTATGTTTGCTAAGTGGCATTGAATAAGTGCTCCATTTTGCGACCTTTCTTGCCACACTTGTTAAGCGAATCCCTGCAGTTGTTAAGGTAGTTACACGGTTGCTAAGTGAATCTGGTTTCCCCGGGGGCTTTGTTTGTCAGAAGATCTCAAAAGGTGATCACGTGATTCCGGGATACGGCGGCAACCATCATAAATATGAATCACTTGCCAAGCAATTTAATGTTGATCATGTGACAGTGGAAATGCTGTAATGTTTGTAAGTGTGAAAAATGCTCATAAGTTATTTTTTTCAGTGCCATTGTAACGTTGAATGGTCACTAGATGAACTGTTGTAAGTCGAGGACGACCTGTAGAGCCATCCACCCACACTCAAAGTCTTTGTGGTTGCTTTGTGGGACTGTGTCAACCAATGTTTTATGGGTAGGTATAAAAAAGAAATGAAGAGTATCTCTGGTTTTGCTCCTTTCCAAGGACTTGGTGAACATATCTGTATCCTGTCCTGGGCAACAATATTGAAGTGGTTTGCCGTTAGCTTTTTCCTTTTCTCCAAAAATTACTTTCAGGAGTTGGAATAAAACCATATTTATCATTTATTTAATCTGTGTAGGCACCAATTTCAAATACATGACTCTAAATCATTTATTAGAGTCATTTACAATGTTAAAATGAATAAAAATATATACATAACGCAGCTGGGAAAATAATGAAAAGACATTAACATGATGAGGAAGCAGGCACAGAATCAGGTCTTCAAGGCTTTGTGAAAGGCTAGCAGGGTTGGGCCCAGTCTGATCTCTGGTGGGATGATGTTCCAGAGGTCGGGCATCAGGTAACAGTAGCTCTGGTTTATCCATGTCAGAACAATCTCAGAACAATCAGCAGCCATACTGACTGTTGACCGCTGTGCAGAGAATAATTCATCTTGAAACCTAACTAGAGGTCAAATGCTGTGAATAGGAGAAAGGTTGGTATGACTGCTCTGGTATGTGTATGTAACTGACTTATCAGTTGGGAATTCTCCATGCAATAACAAAGCTGGCTGTGCTCTCCCATTAATAGCATTGCTGTATAATGACAGCAGTTGTCGCAAAAAGGGAGTTGTCATACCCTTTAGTAAGTTCATGGCAGTGCATATTGATTGTCTATACATCGGGACTGTCAAACTTGCGGCCCAGAGGACAGATGCGTCATGCGCTGGCCACGCCCATACCTGATTTAGTGAAGGGGGAAATGGTCCCAATACGTCTTGTGACGCCGCCATGATGCAGCAAGTTTGACACCCCTGCTGTATATAGAGGCTTCTGTACCTCTAGCCAGTTCACCCATTTTACACAAGTAAGTTTTTTATTTTATCTTTTGTTTGATTGATTGCCTGCCTTTTTATTCAAGCAACACACCAACAGCTAGGTATCACACTAGACTCTACACACCTAAACTCTGTTTTTCCATACAGAGACAATAGTAAAGCAATAGATTCCTGTGAGAGAGACTGCCTTCCATAAAGTAAAAAATTGAGGCAAGCCCCCAAACCACTCAGAAACTCAATTCAGGGCACTAGTTTGAAGATTTCCATGGTCTGAGGGTCTGCCTGACTCCTTATGCATTTCTTTATATATTGACAAGTGACCCCTCGCAGATTCTGAAAAACAGAGATCACCATAAGAATGCCTCAGTTACAGAAAGGCTTGGTGTCTCTTTGATTATATCTTGTTGCTTAATTTATTTATTTTCTCAAACCTTTGGATTCTTTAAAAATCTGTTTTATTTTTGCTAAGGAATTCATACTCTGCTTTTCATCTCCTGTTTCAAATGATGACTTTTTTAAATTATGGACTTTTTTTGGGAAGCCATTTGAAAAATGGTTTATTAGTAATTCAGTATAATTATTTATGTTTAATAATAGCTGCTATGAAGCATAAAAACTAAAGAATATTAACAACAGTGCTTTTTAAAATAATTGCTGTGTTTTGATGATACCATAAAGCTATCCAAAAGCAGACCTTTGAATACTGCCTCCAACTATTCCTTTTTGGAATTGAGTTCACTGAATTAGACTGTAATTTGTTTAATTCATACTTTGAATATGTTCCATTTATCTCGGTTCATGCAACATACTAAGCCAGAACACCCATATTATGGCTTAGTGTGGTGTGTGTCTTCCTGTGCTATAGGACCTCCCTATTTTTCTCAGTTCACTGGTAGCAAACCTCGCAGGATTTTCTTATCACATTACTGAAAATCAAGAAGGCTCAAGCAGAGCATCTCATACTATGAAGCTGTGAATTCCTGGGTGAATCTGGGGGAGTTTACTTTTGTCTTTTTTAGGCTTGCACAAGAAAATGCTTTTCCAGAGAGAATACAAGTGTGATCTGAAAGACTTCCAACTTTGCACATGTTACTCTATCTCCAGCAGGTGGCAGAGGTTTACTTTTTCCTAGTGCTTTGTTTCCTTGAAGGGGGGCTTGGTGGGCAAGGGGTGATCAGAGTTATAAGTATGAAAAAGAGAAAATACTGGCTCGCCTTTCTTCTCTCGTTTTCTGTCTTTTCTTGGCCCAACTGGAAAAAGTCAGGGAGCAAGGCAGGCAAGGAATACTCCAGTTGTTCCACATTTGTCTTTAGTAGAAGGAGATGTACATGTTCAATTAGTATGATAGGAGCGGAAATAAGTGCAATAAGTATTATAAATTGCCTGTCAGCCTTTTGAGGGTGCTGACCCCAGCGTTCCTCCCTCTTAGCCAAACAGGCTGGAGCTGCTGATAGTTGCAATTTCGCAGCTTCTGAAGGATTACACAGATTCATTTGTTTTGGGGAGTCATGATACCAGAATAATCGGAAATTCCTGATATGATACCCTAATTCAAAAATGTTAAATGGGAAATACAGCGGTTAGGTAGCAGAAGAGGTACAAGCCAAGGTTTCATTAAGTTAAAGGAGAAGAATTCAAGACAAGGAAACATATTGATGGATGGATTTCAGGAATGGTACTTTACAAAGAATTGTTAACATTTGGGGGGGGGGGAGTAAACAAAGAACAGATGAAATTGAACAAGGAGAGTGAAACAGAGATACTTTAACTAGGGGCTTAGAGATGTAGGGACCAAGAAGTAGACTGCTCAAGAGTCCCCAATACCAGATGTTAACGAGGAAGTTAATAAAATATTAACACAATTGCTCTTCTTCTTTGAATATACCTTCCAACCTCTATTCTTTGAGTAGATTCTAGATCTCCAAAATGTTTTCCATGGTTTCCTGTCATGTCTTGTCAACTCAACTTTTGCCTGACTGCGCAAAAACTGAGGAATTTTGATGACTGAGCAGTCTGCTTGGCCCTGGATTCAGAAACTGTGCATTTGGCTTACTGGAGTAGGGAAGCCAATGATGTTAGATTGTTTTGCACACTGGAGCACCTTATTTTCAAATAATAGAGGAAGGAGAAATAGCTTTACAGGAACAGCAATTATTCAATTGGAGTACTAGCTGCCTGTGTTGGAAAAGAATCTTCCCCAGGTTTGTTTTTTTCTTCATTTGTTATCCAAGGGTTTTATTTCCTTTTAGCAACTCCAGTAGTACTGTTTTTCTCTTTGCATGGGTTATAGAGCCTCATCTAGGGAAGAACCAATGCACATTTGTCGCAGATCCAAAGAAACTGTTTATGATTTCTCCTCTCTCCACAGGTCCTGCTAACTGAGCAGCTTCCGTGACTAATAGCACTTGAAAGAGGGAAAGGGATGGAGGAGACAAGCAAAGATGACTATAAAATATATTCATTTGATTCAGAAGTTCAGCAGTTACTGAAAACAGCACTCAAAGGTTAGTGGCTCTTTCTCTGTCCCCCCACTTCGCTTTTCCATTTCTTCCTTGGCCCCCAAATACACAATCTTTATAGAGTTTATAAACAAATGAAGAGATTGCTGCCATGAGAATCTTCTGATTCCTTAAACTCTGCCCCAGAGGCTTTTTCTTCAGGAGCTAAAGAGGACACATGCATAGGTAAGATTTTTTCTGTAGTTTCACCCAATTGTTGACTAATCTAATCCAAAATACACACTTGGCATTTATTTTATTGAACTATTGGACACTGTTTACTTCAGCACACTTGTAGTGCATGCAAGTAGGAAAATCTGGCATATCCTAGTTCCTGTTTTTTGCCCGCTGAACTTTTTGGTACATGTTTCCAAGTTCACTTGGAATGGTATTTGATGTGGCACTGCTATAATTTCTGTCAAATAGATTTACATTTCTTTCGATCTAGAATTGATTGTTGCCTCTTCTTCTGTAGATCCCAGCAGTGTGGATCTGGAGAAAGTGGCCAATATAATTGTGGACCAGTCCTTAAAAGATTGTGTATTCAGTAAAGAGGCAGGGCGCATCTGTTATGCCATCACTCAGGTGAGAGATCGAATAGTCCTTCTTCTGAGAATTAGTAAGAAGTTTAATGCCATTTTCCACATTCAACTACGTTACACCTTGGATTCTGTTTGTCGATATTCGGCATTGTTTTCATACCTGTGAATGGGGTGGGATGATGTTCCTATTTCTAGTTTGAGATAGATTTGTATAATGTAATATAAGATAGTAATAACAATACAATAATGCTATCCTCCCCTCATAATATGGTATATACATAATATGCTATAATAATACAACATCATATAGTGTAATTAATTAATTCCATATAAAGGAGCCTGTAGGTTTCATTAAAACAGGGTTCTGGGCATGCCTGTCATTCAGGAGCCATGCTTCCTTTCCACAGATGGAGCTTGGCTTGCCCTGACCCGCAGAACATGTTTGGCATCCAGCCCAGAGGAGAGGATAGAAGCTGAATCTATCCCTTCAACTACAGCCCCTGATTTGGTGAGCAAAACTCATTAAATAACCCATTTAAGTTTTGCCTCCCTCCACATTTTGTGCCTCTAGAGGCTCCTGCTTCTTTAGGCATGTTTTGTCTTCCTATAGTTGGGGTTGAAAAGTGTGGGTGAGAGAGAGAAATGGAGGTAGAGCACAGTTCTCCTTTCCAAGCCCAGTTGCACCGAAATAGCAAAAGGCGGGAAGATTCGTATTGTATTCAAGTACATGGGACAGGATTGTACTACAATATCACAGGTGTTTTGTCACTTTTCACCACTGTACAAATGCTTACAAGATAAAAATCCTGTGCTACCACCAATGTTTCCTCAAGACCAGGAAGCAGATGTGCAAGACATGATATCTACTGGCTGGGAGGCAGTTTATAGGAAATTTCGTTGGCGTAACTTTAATCTAATTCTTCCTTTCCAGTCTCCTAATTTCATGACTTAAAGGCATAGGAAAAATGCTGGATTCTTCCTCTATGCCTGGGCCTGCTGAGCTGGGAGATAGTCCAAGCAAATCAAGGAGAAATTAACTTCAGAGGCCCTAATTGTACATGTCGGGTGCTTTCAAATTTCAGTTCCAGTAGGAATGGAGATGCATCTGGTGCATGTCATTCTCTTTTGACATCTGGGGATCACTAGTTCCCTTCACCATCCCTTTCCTCACTGACCCCTTTCTTGGTCTCTTGTTCGCGGACTGTCTGGGTCAGAGTTGTGTGCAACAATTGCGATGCTGTAGATGTGAGCGATGTAAAGGGAACACGGACAGCGATTTCTTTTGATTGCTTATAGCTTATATAGCTTTCCCTTGGAAAAGGTTAAGCTTTCCCTTAACAGCTTGATGTTTATCACAGGTGGAAAGCAAACAAACAGGCCAAAGTATCTTCCGGCGGTGCCTTCTCAACCGACTGCAGCAAGAGTATAAGGACCGTGATGAGTTGCGAGCCCATTCCCTCCAAGCCTGGATCTGCTATGTCACTTTTATCTGTAACATCTTTGACTACCTGAGGGTAAGGGGATCCTATTGAGAACACTCAAATGCCTCAGATCAACATTCAGAGTTGGCCTGGTATTGGTTCATGTCTTTTTTCCCCCAAAACTTACTTTAAGTAACTTCAGTATACAGTAGTCCACAACCTATGACAGGGGTCACCAACTTTTCGGACCTCAGGGACCACTAAATTCATAATTTTAAATCCTGTGGACCACTAATATGATCTGCCTAATGACTGGCTGGGTGGGCGTGGCTAGGTGGTGATGTGACTGGGTGGGAGTGGCCAACTTGATGTCACTCATGTCAAGGGCACCTTGCCAGCCTCATCTCACCCCTTCCAGCCACTCCTTGCCTGCCCACTTGGGCTCCTTAAGCCCCAACAGGAAGCAGTTAATAATAAATAATAATAATAATAATAATAATGATAATTATTATTATTATTATTATTATTATTATTATTATTATTATTATTATTATTATTTTATACCGCCCTTCTCCCGAAGGACTCAGGGCGGTGAACAGGCAGACAAAATAATACAATACATTACAATAAAAACACTATTTAAAAAACTTATTAAATAAAGCCTAAATTTAAAATACAATACAAAATATAAAATAAACCCCAATAAAATCCATGTTTAAAAACCCTATTAAGCCAGTCCTGCTTGGAAGAATAGATATGTTTTAATAGATATGTTGTAGTTGTTGGATCTAAGCAGCCACCATGAGAAAGAGTTGGCAAAACAGCTCAGTTCAAATTGGATCTGACCAAGGAGGAGGCTCAGCAGAAGCACCTCAGTGAGGACTACAAGCATAGGCTTTCCAAGCAGAGGAAAGACTTGCAGGAGTGCATGACCAGATATCGGCACCTGGAGGCTCAGTGGACTGAGATAGTCAGCCAGTTCCAGGCCATGATACAGTCCGTGTGGAACAATGCCCTCCGGCTCTTCGCCACCAGCGGCGCTTCCACCCAGCCTTCGCCCAAAGCCCTGCACCAGGAAACTGAAGCAGACCCCAAATCGGAATTTCTGCCCCCCTCCGACCCACACAAAAAGATCCCAAAGGGGGAGACTCTGTGCAATAACACAAGCGTTCATTGCAGCCCAGGGGCCGTAGTTTGAAGACCCCTGATTTAGTGCAATATAAAAAATGCAAATAATTTTCTGGATCACTAGTTCCTTCACCATCCCTTTCCTCACTGACCCTTTCTTGGTCTCTTGTTCGCGGACTGTCTGGGTCAGAGTTGTGTGCAACAATTGCGATGCTGTAGATGTGAGCGATGTAAAGGGAACACGGACAGCGATTTCTTTTGATTGCTTATAGCTTATATAGCTTTCCCTTGGAAAAGGTTAAGCTTTCCCTTAACAGCTTGATGTTTATCACAGGTGGAAAGCAAACAAACAGGCCAAAGTATCTTCCGGCGGTGCCTTCTCAACCGACTGCAGCAAGAGTATAAGGACCGTGATGAGTTGCGAGCCCATTCCCTCCAAGCCTGGATCTGCTATGTCACTTTTATCTGTAACATCTTTGACTACCTGAGGGTAAGGGGATCCTATTGAGAACACTCAAATGCCTCAGATCAACATTCAGAGTTGGCCTGGTATTGGTTCATGTCTTTTTTCCCCCAAAACTTACTTTAAGTAACTTCAGTATACAGTAGTCCACAACCTATGACAGGGGTCACCAACTTTTCGGACCTCAGGGACCACTAAATTCATAATTTTAAATCCTGTGGACCACTAATATGATCTGCCTAATGACTGGCTGGGTGGGCGTGGCTAGGTGGTCACGTGACTGGGTGGGCATGGCCAACTTGATGTCACTCATGTCGAAGGGCACCTTGCCAGCCTCATCTCACCCCTTCCAGCCACTCCTTGCCTGCCCACTTGGGCTCCTTAAGCCCCAACAGGAAGCAGTTAATAATAAATAATAATAATAATAATAATAATGATAATTATTATTATTATTATTATTATTATTATTATTATTATTATTATTATTATTATTATTATTATTTAATTTTTATACCGCCCTTCTCCCGAAGGACTCAGGGCGGTGAACAGGCAGACAAAATAATACAATACATTACAATAAAAACACTATTTAAAAAACTTATTAAATAAAGCCTAAATTTAAAATACAATACAAAATATAAAATAAACCCCAATAAAATCCATGTTTAAAAACCCTATTAAGCCAGTCCTGCTTGGAAGAATAGATATGTTTTAATAGATATGTTGTAGTTGTTGGATCTAAGCAGCCACCATGAGAAAGAGTTGGCAAAACAGCTCAGTTCAAATTGGATCTGACCAAGGAGGAGGCTCAGCAGAAGCACCTCAGTGAGGACTACAAGCATAGGCTTTCCAAGCAGAGGAAAGACTTGCAGGAGTGCATGACCAGATATCGGCACCTGGAGGCTCAGTGGACTGAGATAGTCAGCCAGTTCCAGGCCATGATACAGTCCGTGTGGAACAATGCCCTCCGGCTCTTCGCCACCAGCGGCGCTTCCACCCAGCCTTCGCCCAAAGCCCTGCACCAGGAAACTGAAGCAGACCCCAAATCGGAATTTCTGCCCCCCTCCGACCCACACAAAAAGATCCCAAAGGGGGAGACTCTGTGCAATAACACAAGCGTTCATTGCAGCCCAGGGGCCGTAGTTTGAAGACCCCTGATTTAGTGCAATATAAAAAATGCAAATAATTTTTCTGCGGATCACCAAAATTTTCTCACAGACCACCAGTTGGTGACCGCTGACCTATGACCATAACAGTCCAGAATTTCAGTCATAAGTCGTTGCAACCGTAAGTCAAGGCAACCTGTGACCAGAGCCAATTTTTTTTTACAATTTTTGTTGCGGTCATTAAGCAATAGAATAGAATAGAATAGAATTTTATTGGCCAAGTGTGATTATCTAATTATCAAATATCTAAATCAGTGAAAAATACCATGAGCTTTTTTTCTGCATTGCTTTTAGTTAACAATAGTTACTTGCTTAGTTTTTTTTAAAATCTCCAAGTGGTGTTAAGAAGTTGAAGATTGGGTGTGGGGGTTAAACATTCCAAAATGCTTATGAATGTGACAAGTCCACAATCTGTTAACAGGTCAACAATATGCCCATGATGGCATTGGTAAATCCTGTTTATGACTGCCTCTTCCGATTGGCACAGCCTGATAGTCTGCAGAAAGAGGAGGAGGTGAGTTTTCTTGGAACAAACAGTGTTAAATCACAGCTCGGGTGAATCATTAAAACTAAAAGAAAAGGGAAAGGTGGAATAAACTTGAATGAAGAAAGTCTTGTCTTATGGAGAGGAGTTGGGGATTACATGCAAGGAAGTCAAGGTGTAAAGTTGTCATGAATCAAGGGGTTACAGTGTATGTTAGAAAGTATGAATTGGTGTCAAGTAGTTTATCGTAGGTGCATATGAAAGTAGGGATCAGTTGGTTAGTGTCAGATGCATGTTACATTCCAATGAATTGGAATTCCAATGAAAGAATCAGAACTTTTGGATGCAGTTGCAAAATATTTTGAATCTACTATAAGAAGAGTACTGAAAAAGTTATTGAACCATTCAGAGTCCCAAGGAATGAGAATGGGTATTGTTTAATGAGAATATGTTTAAAACTATTCCTATATGCACCTGGAAAAAGAAACAATTGCCATAATCCTTGGCCAGAATGGCCACATCTAGATGGCATTACCTTGAAGACGGATAGGCCTTGAACTGCATTTATTTTTGTGGGTGGGTAATGGGCTGGAAGAGCCACTTCAAGGACATGTGTGGTAAGGCTCTCAATTCTTCAAGATGTTCATTGCTTTCTTGCCTTAAGGTGGACTGCCTGGTGCTGCAGCTGCACCGCATTGGTGAACAGCTGGAAAAGATGAACAGTCAGAGGATGGATGAGCTCTTTTCCCTTCTGCGTGATGGATTCCTTCTGCAGGAGGGTCTCAGCTCCCTGTCCCAATTGCTACTCCTGGAGATCATTGAGTTCCGGGCCACTGATTGGAAAATGACAGCAGCAGCCCAGAAGTATTATTACAGTGAGGTCACCGACTGAACACTTGAACCACCAGCAAACCCTGCATTCGCACTATTTTCACCAGCAAACTTTACACCAAAGCTGCAACTTATATAATGTTTTTTTTTAAAAAAAATATTCCTAACTCTTTTGTTATAGAACATGTGCCCTGCTCCTTTGTGCCAGGGAACTGCTGCCTAAAACTGAGGAGCTGGGAGAACACTTAAAAAAAAGAGAGAGAAGCAGATACTTGGCCACTGCTGCTCCTGTTGCATTGCACTAAATACTGGCTTGTATTGCGTCCTTTTGCAGGCTGGGCTGATATTTTACGCAGGGAGGTTTTCTCTCCCTTATTTTCAATTTAGCAACATAAATGGCAGGTTTTAAAAACTAGCCTAGGATTCATTTCACATAAACTTCAAAGAAATGCCAACTCTTTCAGGCCTGTATTGGTAAGTCTTTGTTTCGCTTAATATTTGGTAATTGGCCTGTTAATCCATTTTTGAAAAAGGAAAATAATTCTGTGGATCAAAGCTCAAGTGTTATTTGCTTCTTTGTAACCAAGCTTTCTCCAAGGGAACTATTAATCACTCTGGAACCCAAGCAGTGCCTAGACAAGACTAGTCTGAAATCAAAATGTTTCTTTTATCCTCGACTATAGGAAAGTAGTCTGACAAGGAGAAGTTAATAAGGGAGATTTTGATGGACAATCTTATCACTTCCAACCAGCATATAAAATGGCATAATCCAAGGAGGGCTCCTTTGATAGTTAAACTTTACCTACTTAGATGCAAAATCTATCACAATAAAAAGGCTTATTTTATGGGGGGAAAAATTGGATGAGAAAGGAGTTTTTCTCTCCTTTTTCCACGTCCCCCTTAAGCAAAACCACCCTGGTAATTAAACATGTACTTTAGATTCTTTAAAGGCTACAGAGTTCTCTCCTTGAATAAAGGGGAAAATCTTTTTATTAATGTGGATTTCTTCAACACAATGCCTTCCAGGTGTGAATTTTAACCCTATGGAAGTTCAAATCCAAAGCAACTGGTGCAGTACTGGGTTTCACTTACCTTTGCTACTGATTAGCAAATGTGAGTGAATGCACCAGGTCTGCACACAAGCAGACGCTTCTGCGCATGTGTGTGATGATGTGCAGGTGGGCAGAGCCACCCGCTACCGATTCACCTGAACCAGGTCGAACCGGTAGAAACCCACCACTGATCTGGTGGGCACAAGATTGTGGAAGTCCACCAGAATATAGTATGCCCTAAGAAGCTACTGCCCAGCAATTCTTGAGGCTTCAGAAGGATAGCTCTGGTTTCTAACTGACCCTGCAAACAGCACTTTTTTTTAAAAAAGAGGCTATCATTGGGTACTTTGATCTTTCTCCAAGTATAGGAAAATACTATGCAAATATTTTCCACTTCAGCTTTCTTCTGAGCTAGGTCAGATTTTAGCTAAGATGGCATCTTCTGCCTCCAGAAGATGCAAGCAACAGACTTTTACAAAGCCACAACAGAATTAGCCCTTTTGGGGAATAGGTAACAATTCATTTTATAACATTTCTCTCCAACAATACTTTAAACCAATGTACTGTAAATTTATCTTAAGAGAATTGGTTCTGTTTGGAACTTTTATAAAGTATTTTACACTTCTGCCTCCACTCTTTTTTTTTTAATTCTAAACCAAATTAAATCAGGGAATAATCATTAAGCTAGAGGCATGAGATGACCTTTCATCAGACAGAAACCATAAATGGTATCCTATGTGGAATCAGCAAAACATGTTGCTACCTGAAGTGCTTATTATTCAAGATTCTAGCCTTTCAATTTATTCATTTTGTCTTTCTACATCAGTGGTAGTCAACCTGGTCCCTACCGCCCACTAGTGGGCGTTCCAGCTTTCATGATGGGCGGTAGGGGTTTTGTCCGATACTGAAGCACTTTCCTTTTTTTTAATTTGACTTTTAAAAATTTTTTCATAGCATTATTTAAAAACATTTTCATTAGGTTTTCATAAAATTCTGAAAATATACTATTTGTATCGCCCGCACATAAGTTTAGTTCACACTATGCAAGTGAAACTTAATGGCACTATAGTGCGACCGCAAACAAAAGAGCCATGTCCCAGAATAGCTTGCGCATCTCCCCCCACCACCCAGCTGTAACAGACAAGCAGAGCTGGTAGCCGGCACCCCCTCAACCCCAATCCATGATGTGCGAGAGGCATACGCAGATGATGATACCCAGTGCATTACTGTGGAACCGATGGGCAGTTAGAAAATTTTACTACTAACAGAGATACAAAAATGGGCGGTAGGTATAAAAAGGTTGACTACCCCTATTCTACATCATCATGAAGGTTTCTCCAAGAATAGTATATTTACAACTCATATATAGTGGTATGTCAACCTTACGTTAGTTTTGCCATGGAAATGATATAAGGGTATCAGTATGTAGAACAACATTTATCCATTCACTAGTTTTATAATCTTTATCATTCTCAAAACATCATACAACTCATCTTCACCCTGTTCTGTATATGGAAAAATTAAAGGATCAGAAAGTATCCAATTAATACGTGGTATGTTGCTGAATAGATACAACTGGATTATGGGCTAGTTCAGTCATGTCAGAGGACAATCAAATTGTATTTCAAAGATAAATGGGTATCCTCCATTCCTAAGACACATCTGTATTTTTGTAAGTCACATTAATAGGGTTTCAGCATAGTCCCTTCACAAATTTATGTCTCTTATCACTATTAAGAAAAGAACAAAGGCTGACTAAAATTGTGAGGATATTTACTGTTCAAAGGGAGACATATGAAATTGTGAGAAATATGGGAAGTAATCAGAAAATAAGTTCTAAAGCTAAGCCAGCAGATCTGAAAACTGGCATAATGCCTAGGGCTAAGAGACTGGAAGTGGTCAGTTTACATTCCAATAGCAAATAAAGGGGATTTAACAGTGTGCAGTTATTATAAGGTAAAGGTTCCCCTCACACATCTGTGCTAGTCGTTCCTGACTCTAGGGGGTGGTGCTCATCTCCGTTTCAAAGCCGAAGAGCCAGCGCTGTCAGAAGACATCTCTGTGGTCATGTGGCCAGCATGACTCAACGCCAAAGGCGCACGGAACACTGTTACCTTCCCACCAAAGGTGGTCCCTATTTTTTTCTACTTGCATTTTTATGTGCTTTCGAAACTGCTAGGTTGGCAGAAGCTGGGACAAGTAACAGGAGCTCACCCCGTTACACGGCAGCACTAGGGATTCGAACCGCTGAGCTGCCGACCTTTCGATCGACAAGCTCAACGTCCTAGCCCCTAAGCCACCGCGTCCCTTTTGCAGTTATTATACACTATCACTAATTTGATATGCTACAGAAATAACACTTAGGAATATCCAATATAGATTAGAGTTCTACATGAAAAATAGATGCCAGATATTCAAGCTGGCTTTAGAAAAGGCCAAGGAACACAAGACATTATTCCTCATGTATTCCACATAATTGAGAAAGGCAAAGCATACTGAAAAGCAGTTAGTATGATTAAAGTGATTAAAGAAAAACTGTTGATTCTGTTAATTGTGCAATGAGCTTAGAAAAATAGAAATCCCAGAACATTTCACTGTCCTCACTGAGAAACCTGTTCACAGATCAATAAACCAGACACAAAATGGTCAGAACATGGTGAAACAGATGCTCTGGATTGGCATAAGAGTGAGGCAAATCTGTATATTCCTGTCTTTTTTATTCAACCTACATGCTGAATATTGAGGGAAGCTAGATTGGAAAATGCTATATATGTTTTTAAGAGACATTGGAAAATGCTATATAAGTTTTTAAGAGACATAAATAATCTCCATTATGCTAATAATACTATTCTGATTAGGAAAAATGCAAAATATCTACAAGTTCTAGCAATAAGGGTCAAGGAGCACAGTAGGAATCTGGAACTAAAATATAAAGAATACCAAGCTAATGACAACAGGTAGAACAGTCAACCTTAGAATTGACAGAGATAAGGAAGGTATCTTCTGCCTTTTAGGATCAGCCAAAAAAAATAAACAAAAAATAAGAAATAGGTTGTAGACTAGAGGAAGCCATGAAGATATTGGAAAAGATATTCAGATGTGTCAATACCTACAGAATAGTGCAGCAATGCTATTCCCTGTGATTTTAGGGAAGATAAAGGGGAACCTTGAAGAAGCAGAAGAATATTGACATTTTTGAAGGTTGGTTATTGGAGATAATTTCTGAGAATACCATAGCTAGCCAAAAACCAATGGATCATTGAATAAATCAACCCAGAGTTCTCATATGAAGCACACATGATCACAATCAAATAATTCTAATTTGGACAAATTATGTAAAAACCTAGTTCTGGAGAAGGTTCCAATGCTGGGAAAGATAGAAGGCCAGAGAAAACGACCAACACTCAGCAAAGTCCACTTAGTTACAGTGAATGCCATTGCTGTTTTCCAGTGCTGGAAAACCAGAACCACCAGGTTAGCAACAAATTAATACAGAGAAAATCTATGTGGCTACCAAGAGCTGAAACTAACTGGATGGCACATATTTAATCAATCACACATGAAATGCCTGCAGAAAAAGATTAAGGCACCAACATATTTATAGTAACAATTATATGCTTTTTCCATAATGAATACCTACAATGCAACTCCCCAGACTGGCCCTAATAAATGATTCATAGTATACACTTCATCCTTCATCTAGATTAGGGGTGTCAAACTCGTGGCCTGTGGGCCGGATGTGTCACGCGCTGGCCATGCCCACCCCCATTTTAGTGAAGGGGAGAAAAAGTTGTGATATGTCACGTGACAACACGTTAGACACCCCTGATCTAGATTCTCCAAGAAAAGAATTGCCTTGAAATTTTTAAGTTTGGCTTCCCATTCCCCAAATTAACTTATCATTGATAAGTTCAGAACACAACTGTCATATCCTTAGTAGCTAGTAGAGAAGATGGTTGATTCTATACTTGAAAAAATCTAGAAACTCAGCATATTTCAATTTTTGAGAAGGACTAAATATGATAATTCCAAGATAGCCCATAAAGGCACATTTTTAATTCAAGGAAAACAATATACTTTGTGGTAAGAGCTAGAGTTTTCTTTTACGGGAATGCGAATTTACCACTTCAGAAGGCCACCTATTACACTGGTTGACCATGGAACAAAGTTATGTCCAACCCTGAGAGATTTCTGGGGTTTTGAATGTATAAGAAACTTATTTCTGGGACCTAGTGACTGATGATTTTTACTAGAGGTAAATTATTTCCCCCCAAATACTATTTTTAGTTCCATCTATCCAATTCTGTTGCTAATACTACTTCAAATTTACTTTGATAATTTATCTCTAGGTATCACTCATGCTACTGAAACCACTCAGGCGCAGATGAAAAAAATCAAATCACCCCTAAATGCAGCCAAGCAAATTAATATTACTTAAAAATAAAAAGGGTTATAATCTAATGATTTATTATTTTCTTCTTAAAAAGTTCATTATTGCTGTTAATTCCTACACCAGGTTTAGGTCATGTGTTGTATATATTTTATTAATAAATGGAAATATTAAAATGTTTGGCATTCTTGCCTGCTACCTCCAGAAGGTATCAGCAAGCTTGAAATATTTCAATCAAGTAGAATTTGTGTGTTGTAGATAAGGGGCTTATAATTTAAAACCAGTACATGTTATTTAAATAGGAATGAAGTAGAATAAGCTATATAATAATTATGACACTGGATGCAGACAGATAAGACTTTTGGCAACCCCCCACCACTCATTGTTGTATTTTAAGGATAAAAATTGTGTCATTTATTTTGCCGATGAGATAACATATATGTAAACAGGGACAAATATTCATTCTACTGATCTCTCATTTATGTTATTTTCAGCAAAGAACCTACAATATTAAGGTTTTTCTTCACAAGGAACAAATCAGAAAGTAGTTTCCATTTTTACTATTTTTCAGCTGTGATTGCCTTCAATCACCTGCTTCTTTGTTAGTTTTCCAAAAAAATGAATGGAAATTGATGAACACAAGAGTTGGAGATAAACAATGATTTGTATTGATATCATTTGGGACGTGACATGCTCAAAACCACTCCCTATGTGAGCTTGAAAAGGGGGACCCTGATTTTCTTCAGCTCATATTCTTTGATGAGAAGCAGGCAATTTTCTGCTCAGATTAGTGATATGCAAAAAAAAGCATATGGAATTAAAACAACGAAAAGTTGTCTTTTCTGGTAGCAACAGTCTTCATACACTGGATCCAACAGCATATTCTTTACCCCCATCGATAATGAGCAAAGGCCCGATTAGCTTCTGCCATTTTGTGCAACTCATGCTTTTTTTTTATCACGTTGCCAGTATTGTTGGAGGCTTCCAGCAGCTCATTTGAGAGCTTTTCAGGCATTAATGTTCGCCTGTGCTTGTTTTCTCTGCATTCTGTGATCATCCACTTCATGGCTAAGAATCTCCGCCGACTAATCTTTAAAGGAGTTGGTACCTGAAAAAAGCAAAAGGCGGGGTTCAATATACTTTACTATCATAGCATCCTAAATAGATTTACAACAAACCTACGTATTCGTCTTCAAAAAAATGTTGAAATCAAGAGTTCTGTTACAAAACCTATTTAATATACTGTGTGAATATTTTGCATGTGTTATGGTTTGCTTTTGATGTATGCCACCCAGATACAAAACATGGAAAGCAACATCAGGATGGCCCTATAAATCAGTGCAACAGTTCTGGGACCTCAACTTAGAACTAAATTGGATGAAGACCGTCTTCCACAAAGTTATGAACTTTTCAAAATGCAAGAGGAAATTCTCAGAAATGTTTTGCCTTATAAATAAATATGCAGAAATGTATGCAAGAATCTGAGTCCACTGCAAATGATGCCATGCAATTTTAAGGCAACTCAAAAGAAAAAAAAATGCAAGTAAACTTTTGTCTCAATAAAATTTATGTCGCACAAGTTTAGTGTAGTGTAGCAGCAAACCTGCCAATCCATAGATGGAAACAGAAGTATCCTGAATCCCAATGGAACCATTAATTTTTATACTATTGATCTATTATAATTTCATATTTAAGTTACAAAACATGCAAACCCAACTAGCTGAGTTGGAGGAAATTCGATGTGCCTGACACCAGAATGTTAGTTCTTTAAAGGACTCATTACCTATTTTATAAGCCATCATATTGTTTGGTTTTGGCTTGGCTGGATAAATGATTGTGGTTTATAAGCTGGTATTTATAACTATGTATTACATGCAAAGTTGGTCATTGTGGCACAGTCACTAAACAATGGTTTTAAAAACTCAAGGCATTCCGTTAACTCGGCAATCTCTATTTATATCTTACCTGATACCTTTTACCTCCTCTTATGATACCTGTAAGCCCAATTACAGGTTGGCAGTTTTCAATTGCTTGATGGAAGATTTTGTAAGGGTTGCACTCAATTTCTTCTTTCATTTCCTCATCTGCTTCATGATATTTCTCAAGTTGCTTCCTTTTAATGGCCTCTAAAGTCTTAATCCCAAACAAAAGTAAAGGAAGGATTGCTCACTCAGCAATACAATTTAATCAACATAGAACTAATTTCCATCTGCAGATGAACACTAATCAGTGTTACAAAACACACTTTGTTTTGCACAGGGTATGCAACTTATAAATCCATGACATTTGAGAAAGATTCAAAGATCAAAACCCCAGCCTCTCCTTGGCTACTAGATGTAACAAAGATTTTCTCAACTCTCAAATCTATTGACTTCTAAAATTATATTGCCTATCAAAATGGCCTTAAAAAGCATAATTATAAATTAGAATGAATATACAGTGACACACATGCATACATTTATATGTTTGCTTTAGATAATTATATATACTGTACAGTTGTACAGTACATTCTATTTGTTTCGAGTTTTTCACTTACTTTTTAAGCACTTGTTATGGCTTTTTTTGATAATGTACTGTATCTTTGTTTTTTGTTATTTTTGCCTTTTTGTTTTCCTGTTATCTTTTAAAAACAGTAAAAATTACACACACAAAAAAAAGAAAATTAAAAAGGCCTTAGAAAAATTCTGACCCTGCTTCCTCAATAATTCTGAAAGGCAGGTTTAAAAATATGGTGCACAAACGCAGACCTACTTATAATTTATGATTCTTTTGACATTTGGCAATAAGCAAACCAAGGAAATAACTGAATATGCAATAGATTATTAAAAGGATAAGCACTTTTTTATATAACCATAAAATAGGATATTATTTCCTTCCCATATGGGCAATAATCAAGGAAAAGCATGTGAAACATGAACTGTACCTGATTCATGATGGTACGTGCCAAAAGTTTATTGCCTCCTTTCATCATCATGTTAATAAATCTGCTGTAATGACAAAACAGAAGTGTAATAGTCTTCAACTGAAACCATCTGTTTAATGATGTTTGAAGTTATGACCATACTGAAAAAATGACTTGTGGCCAGTCCTCAGACTGATGACTGTTGCACCACGTCCCCCCCATTACATAATCAAAAGTTGGGCACTTGGCAACCACTATGTATTTATTACAGTTACAGTATATACAGTTACAGTGTTCCAGGATCATATGATCCCCATTTCCAATGTTCCCATCTGGCTTCCAACAATCAGAGTGGAAATCTGGATTAACTTAATGACAATGTGGTGCACTTAAGAACTGCAATGGTTTATTTAATCACCATGGCAAAAAGGTCATAAATCAGGGCTGACTCACTTAACAACCTCCTTCCTTTGCAATGGAAATTCTGGTCCCAATTGTGGTCATAAGTTAAGGACTACCTGTACTACTCAGTCATCTAAGTATCATTCCATAACATAAAACTTTCATAATTAACTAATACTCTCCAACTAATAGTATTATTTGAAAACATAAACAAACAATTGGATGGATCAACAATGGCTGTGCAAACTCAAGATAATATTCAACACTAGGAAATAACAGTTGGATTGATTTGCAACATGATGAATTGGAATCTGATTTGGAACTTGAGAGGCTGCTGTCAGATGTGAAAAAGAAAGCACTTGGTTTGAAAAATGCACATTGCCACAAAAGATTAAAAGGATACTAAAAATTCTGAAATAATGGAATTGATGAAGGATGGACTGGACTTTCTTGGCAAGAGAAATGCTGTGTTTTTAAGGAGAATTTTTCAACAATGAATTTTATAGAGACATTTACAACAGAGACTAATGAACTTTGGAAATGGGATGTAATTGTTGGGAAAGTTCCCAATTAAAAAACTAAGGAAAAGTTTCATTATTAAGAACCAAATGGGGGTATTTGATCCTGGACAAATCAGAGATAATGATTGGGGTAATCTGTGGTAAATAAAAAACTGTTGTAAACTTTCTACAAGTAATTTAAAGGACACAGACTATTAACAGAAGGCCCTGAATTCTAACTTTCTGTTGTTTAACCTGTTAACTATTTTTTCTTTCAAATATATATAAAGTATGACAGGTCAATTGGGTTGCAAATAGATGTAGCAGCTTATAAATTTTGAACTTGCTGCAAACAATGTCAGTATTTAATTAGCAGGGATAATGTTTTTGTTTTTTTGACCTTTTTATTTCACTTTTTTAATGTTGTTTAGTTTTCTCTGTATTAATTTCTTTCAAATTATGTATTTTTATCTTTTGAATATATTATTAATCTATACATTTTTTATTCTTTTTCTATTTTTAATAATTTTTCCTGCACCATTTTTTATTTTTAGTTTGTACTCCTTTTATCACTATAAATGTAATTTTTTAATAAAATTAGTATTAAAATAGTTTTTAAAAAAATCAAACCTGATCGCAGGATCATAAAATACAGAACTGGTGACGCTGGATTCAGTGGCTTTTACAGGCTGGGTTGTTTTCAACTGCTGTTTCTTTTTTTCCTCCTCTGACATTTCCTCTGGAGATTTACGGCAACTTTCTTTATTCACCTCTGGATCAATATATGCAGGACTGTATCGGGTCCACCTGACTTGAGTCAGCCTACAAAGGATTTGATGAGTAGAAAACGGTTGCCAACACCAATATTTTCAACCTCCAGGACATAAAAATTTAGAATTCTCCATGTAAGCTCCCTTTCTCACATGCAAGCCTCCTTGGTCCAGTCTCTCGGGTACAACGCGATCACTTCAGCCCAACGTTTAGCCCGAACAAAGCGAGCGGAAATAAATACAGTTGGTCCCGATGAGTTTAGGCATTGCACGCTACTTGGCTGACCTTGAAAAACTTACAAGGGGAACTTACAAGGGGAACTTACAAAGAAGCCACGCAAACCGCTTGCAAAACATTGCATGATTGTGGCCACGTAGGAGATGAGGGTAAAATTTAATTTTAATTTCACAGAAGGCATTTAAAGATTTCCTCCCACCGTTTCTATGCATCTTCCCGCCCAGCATGCATGCTGCTTGGAGGAGCCCTAATGCTAAGTGTCATTCTGGTTAGGGAACCAAAATTAAACCCAACCCTCCTCTCTCCGTTGCATGGCGTCGTCTCAAGCCTTTCGCTTTCTTTGCTGCTCCTCCCTTCCTTACCCGGGGAGCCAGAGCTTCCGAGAGCCACGGAGCTGCTGGACCAGGCGCCCCACTTTCTCCACCACGGGGGACGCCATCTTCCTTCACGACCTCTTCGAGGGCTGCCCTAAGGATCGCCAGGGGGAGGAGCTCCGTTGCTCTGGAAACGGCCATTCGGGAAACGGGCTTTCCCGCCCCCCATTCCATGAGCCTTTGTGACGTAGACATTAGCGGGGAAGTTCTGCAAAAAAAGAGGGGGAAAAAACCACCCAGGCGGGCGATTCCTTCTTTGCTTTTTAACGTGCTTAAGCGGAGAGGGTGCTGAGGCAGCTGGATATGCTAACGTTCCCTACTTGGTGTATCTGTAAAAAAGTGCAGCAAGTTTTTTACTTGATTGTGTAATCGTCTCAATTTGTTGCTGAGTTAGTGAGTGGAAGAAACAATACGCTGGTTGGCACAATAAGGACGAGAAGGGTGAGAACTTAAAAATTGGGGCCAATAGCGTTTGCGTCCAAAAAAATGCTCATTGCCTAAAGAAACGGTTCTAGGGAAAACGCAACTGAGCCAAGTCGGCTGGGATGGAACTTGGAACTACAGCTCCCAAAATGCCAAGCGGCGGGACTTGTAACCCTCGCCTCTTCGGAAGGCGCCCTACTGTGACAGGTCGGGCCACGCTAGGAATAAAGACTCGTCTTTGCTAGTTTGCCCTATGGTTGCGGGGAGAGTTCGCTCTCGAAAAACCATGGAAAACTACAGCCCGTGCAAAATGTGTTTTGTAAGCCACCTTTTATCAGTTTTGGATCAACTATGCTGTAGTTGGTGCGCAGAGTGTACTTATTCCAGAGGGAGGTGAAAACGATGTGGTTTTGTCCATCACTAAAGGACTCTGGAAAGAGTGCAGAAAAGAAGAATGAATAAATGAATGAATGAATGAATGAATAAATAAATAAATAAATATGATGACTAAAATTACAAACAGTCCGAGAAAAATCTTGAACATAGAATGTTAACAAAACTTGGTTCTTATTTTTAGTTTTAGGAGAAAAAAAGGGAGTATGAAATTTTACTTTCTGCTCAAAATTAAAAATTTGGGGTTATCCTATAAATTTGAAAGGGGATTCAGGAAAAGAAAAGGCTTCACATGATACCCTATAGATTTATGGAATTCATGGCTACAGTATAAGCTGACTTGACACTAGCTGGAATGCGCTGGAAGAAGAACAATATGGCTACTGTACAAGCTGAAGTGTGTTAATCCCTTAGTTCAGATGGCTTTGCCTATTGACAAAGGTGGAGGGAAATGAGCGAGCTTGGCTGAGGCCTTAATGGCCCATTGACAAAGGTGAGGGGTGGCAGGAAGTTGCAGGGAGCTGCTTTGTCCTTAAACATGTTTCTCATCCAGGGAAATATATTCTGCCTTTTTAATATTTTCTAAAATATTTCATTCTTCTAGGAGGGGGGTGAGTGCTAACTTCCTACAGTATCATTGATTAGTATAGAAGAAAATGGGAAGGCAGTTGAAGACCATCTCAGAGGCTGGTCAAACTAACTTCTTCCGTTCTTCCCTTGGGTCTATTTGTCCCATAGAAACAATTGATTTTTTTAAATGATTTTTTTATTGAACAATTATATTATTTTAATATGAATTGGAAAGTTTTGTACCTGGAAAAACAGGCTGTTATAAACAAAAGGACAAGTAAGTATTGGCTGTCATAACCGAATAATAGCTACCAAATTTACAAATAGGATGTAGCATTGGCAGCCAAAAAAATTAAAGTGATAAATCTTGTTCTCATAGACATTTGTCTTGTATTGCTAAATTTCAGTCTTCTTTTTATTTTGTTCTAATCTCATTTTATTGTATTTGTTCTACCGTTTCCTTCCATTACTTTATAACTTTTTTAAATAAAGTTTTTTAAAATACTAAAGTGGGATAGAAATTTGTGTCCTGTAAAATTGCTGATAAATGCCACTGGTGGGAAAGGTAGACAATGGAGTTATGGTCTTAATAGCTGGAATGCAAAATTCCAGAAGGCATCTGATTAAAAAAATATTAATATTTCATGCAGGTGGATGGGTCCACGTAGGTTTTATAGAGATGAAGATCTATTAAATCTTTCATTGTCACAGCTCTTGTGTTACTGCAAGAGAGCCAGTGGTACATATTCCTGGGATCTCAACTTTTTGAGTCAGAGTGCACATTTGGAACCTTAAGAATGTATGACTGCAAATTCTCACAACACAGTTGCCATGGTAGGTGTGGCCAATCACAAAGCACCTCTATATCCGCAAACAAACCTCTGGATTACAATTTATTCTATTTTATTTTCCTAGGAATGTCTCTATATAGAAGGACAGCTTTATGTAAGCTGGTTTGCGATCTTGAAGAAAAATTGTGACCTTTTAGGATCGTTTCGTTATATAGGTGGACTTTTTTTTTAAAAGTATGTTAAAATAATCTGCTGAATTTGTCCTACAGTAAACAAGACTGATTTTTGATTTTTATTATCAGCTTTGGGGGTCTAATTTGCCGAGGGCGGAAGCAGAGATTTAGGGGAAATCTTTCTGCTTTTTTTTAAGTAGTATAATATTTTTTCCAACCACACCCGATGTACTTGAAAAGGCGACCGCACAAGCGAACCGGAGATGCGGGAATGTCAATCCTAGCAAGAGTAAGGACTACCTGGTCACAGAAAATGAGGCAGTGAGCGACGCCCGCCTCCAGAGGGCGCTGCGAAAGGACGGGAAGCGGACCGTCTCCTCGCCACCCCCTGCCTCTCCCGCCCCCGCCCCCCCACTTCCGAGGGTTAGGCGGTGCCTGGTCGGCTCGGCGCAGCCGTGGCGTAACCTGATCGGAGGGGGCGGAGTCTCCGAGCCAGCCGGCAACATGGCGGAGGCGGAAGGGGAAAGCTTGGAGTCCTGGCTGAGTGAGTAACCCTTGCCCTCTTTCCTGCCGCCGGGCAAGGGTGGGGGGGCGGCGGCCGAGGCGGCAGGAGTCTCGCCTTGCCTCGGAAGGAAGGCGCGTTAGGAATGGGTGACGGGCGGGTGAAAGGCAGCCGGGGAAGCGTTTGCACCGCTGGAGAGGAAGGCGAATGGGGAGGGGATCACGACCAGCCCTGTAGGGGAAGTCTGATCGGGTGGAGGAGGGCGACAGAGCGCCTGATCGGTTGAGCATCGGGGATCCGGGGCTGGAAACGGCGGCGGGACCGGGTTGAAAAGCTGTGGCGGTTCTGTTGCCTCGAAGGGTTCATCAGGTGGGCAGCCGGCTCTTAGGACTAAAGCAGGGGTCTCCAACCTTGGCAACTTTAAGCCTGGAGGACTTCAACTCCCAGAATTCCCCAGCCAGCTTTGCTGGCTGGGGGATTCTGGAAGTTGAAGTCCTCCAGGCTTAAAGTTGCCAAGGTTGGAGACCCCTGGACTAAAGGAAGCCCACGGAGAGCTCAGGGGTGCAGCTGGTTGTCATTTACCTCCGCCCACCTTGGCTTCTCAAGCTTTGGACTTCTTGCAATCTGGCCTTTTGGTTTCTTCTGATCCAGAGCTGGTGTGTTGTTCCTGCTAGCTATAGGAACTCCCTTAATAAATGAAACAGTTCCTCTTCTCTGGGACAAGGTGTTATTTACTTCTCTGGCAGTATGCAAATCATTATAATATTCCGTGGGTTACAAATTAGATCAACTGTATAATTTGGGCTAGTGGAGCTTATCCTTTAGGATAGACACATGCAATCCTCTAATTAAGACTTCAATTGGGACCGGAATTGCCATTGCTAAATGATGTGGGCATAAAGCGATGTGGTCATCCATCATGTGACCGCATCGCTTAGAGACGACATTCCAAGCATTCCTGATTGTTGTGATAACTCCAGTAGGGTAGGTCATTAAGTGGGAAGTGAAGAGAGTCTGCCTGTGCAGGAGTGCTTGCAGGAGGGTCAGGGAGGCCTTGTGAAAGACTTGTGATCTTTCCTGCCAACTTTCCCCCATTGACTTTGCTTGTAGAAAAGGCAGCAGGAAAGGTCGCAAATGGCAGTCATGTGATTGCAGGATTCTGCAACCAGTCATAAGTGCAAGCTGGTTGCCAAGCCCTTCAGTTTTGTTCATGTGACTGTGGAGTGCTGCAATGTCTGGAACTTTGAGAACCAGTCATAAGTCCCTTTGTTCAACACCATCATAACTTCAAATAGTCTCTGAACGAATGGTTGTAAATCAAGAACTACCTGTATTTTTACAGTACCCTTTTTAATTTGTTTACTTCAGAATATACCCAAATCGCATTTTCTCCCTTCACTTTAACTTGTTATAAAAAGATCCCATTTCCTGAAATATATACTTTATTTTTACTATCCTCTTATTCATCTCCTTTTTCCATTCACTTATTTGTAAGTTATACATTAGTACTGATTTTGGCCTTGTTGCAATTTTCTAGTGTTGTAATTTCCTATCTAGCTCTTCTCAGAGTCTGTTGTGCAGTTTCTAATCCTTTTTCCCCCCTTTCTACATTGAACTGCCAGTGAGGTGTTATGCTTTGTCTGTTGCAATAAAACAGGCATTTCAATACACAATATACACACTCAGTTAAAAAGAAACTCTGAGTTGTATTGGCAATAGATGAAGGCTCCTGCGGTTTGGCTCCATTAAGAAGTGATTTGTTTTTAAGAGGGGGAAAGTAAAATATTCTATGTGCATTTTCTTCTGTTAAATAACTACAATATTTCTCTTGGGCTTTCTAAGGGTTTGCATTTTCAAGTTTTCTAAGTAAATTCTGTTTTATTGTTCAGCATAGAAGGGGGCATGGTGGCTCAGCGGTTAAAGACACTGAGCTTGTCAGCTGGAAAACTGACAGCCTGGGTTCAAAATCTGAGTGCCTCACAACAGGGCGAGCTCCCATTCCTGCCCCAGCTCCTGCCCACCTAGCACTTCAAAAGCATGCAGATGGAAGTAGATTAATAGGTACCACTTTGTTGGGAAGGTAACTGTGTTCCATGTGCCTTTGATGTATAGCCATGCTGGCCACATGACCACGGAAAATGTCTTGGGACAGTGCTGACTACCTTGGCCAAAAAACGGAGATGAGCACCACAGAATCAGCTATGACTAGACAGGGAAACCTTTATCTTTACCTGTTCAGCATATATTCAAATTACATCATTTTTCCAGACATATTTTAAATTGTAAAAATGGCATAAGGATGGAGAACGAATGGATAAGAGGTTTAAGAATCCAAGAAGAGCTTTGGTTAGTCTGACCAAAGTTTTGTCTGGTTCAGCATTCTATTTGTCATAGTAGCTATAGATACTTCTGCAAAGCCAACAAGTAATACCACATGACAGTACCTTTTTCAATTGTTACTCCCAGTGACTGATAGCTTTACTGTTATTAATCCTGTAGATAATGGTAGACTTTGAAGTGCATTGCCTGCATGCGGTATGTCCTTAGTTTGCTCCAAATGGTTTGCATACATTATGTCAAAGTGAAAAAAGATTAATGCTGTTATTCTCATATAGCAGACAGAAGTCTGGTGCTGAGAGATAATTGTTTGCAGGTTAGTACTTGAATGGGAGATCAAATCACCAGATAATAATAAAGCTGTAGGTTAAACAATTCTGGGGAAAAAGCAATTGCAAACTGGTTTTGCCAAGAAGAAAACCCTGCATGGTTTTTGTCCAGGTATTCACCAAATTGGCATTCTTAACTCAAAAACTGCTTTATCATTTTTAAGGCTGCATAGCAAATGTATTGTAAAAATGGAGTTGGAAGGCATGAATTTACATTGTTCAACCTTAGCCAATATTTTTATCACTCCTTTTATATATTGTGTCATGGGTAACCGGTAGTGATTGATTACGATCAAGTTCCTTTATTTGGTAGGCCTCAGGAGGCGGATACTGGAACACCAGTATCATTTATTGGACCAGCTCTGACCTGCTTTGAGTTGACATAGAAAATTTACTTCCATTAATTTTGATAGGAACAAAGAATAAATTTAAGAAAATTCCACTTGATTAAAAAAAACTTTCTAGTTCCCACACCAGTCTCTCTCTTTCCTCTTAGGATTCTTTTATTTTAATCCCTCCTTTATCACAGGTAGTCCTCAGTTACAAACACAATTGAGCCCAACATTTCTGTTGCTAAGTGAGATATTTGTGAAGTGAGTTTTGCCCCATTTTACGACCTTTCATGCCACAGTTGTTAAGGAAACCATGGCATGGTTGTTAAGTGAATCTGGCTTCCCCATGGACTTTGCTTCACAAAAGGTCACAAAAACTGTTCATATGATCTTGAGACACTGCAAACATCATAAATATGAACCAGTCGCCAAGCATATGAATTTTGATCGCATGATCATGGGGATGCTACAATGAAAACGGTCATAAGTCACTTTTTTCAGTGCCATTGTAAATTTGTAAGTCGAGGACTACCTGTATTTTTATAAGGGGGCAAACATGCCATATACTTCTTCCTGTTTATCCCACAACAACAATCCTGTCAGGTGAGTTGGCTTGAGAGAGTGTAACTGGCCCAGTTACCCAGCTGGCTTCCATGCCTAAGGTGGGACTTAAAATAGCAGATTGCAAGTCTTTTTTAGTTCAAGTCAAACATGGAAATAGGTATTAATGCTTTGCATAATCTAAAGGATTATAATGTATATATGTGAACCAGTTAGCACAAATAAAGATCACAAATATACATATTTTCTGAAGAAAATACTTGATGTCAGAGTCCAATACAGATGAATATCTGTATTGGACTCTGAAGTCAAGTATTAATTGTTCTTTTACTGCTGCTAGTCTGTGTTGCCCACTTTAAATATTTCATTTTTTAACAAAGTGTCCTTTATTTGGATTTCTAATTACTGGCAAATAATTTTGGATTGTAATTGGAATAGGAATTCACTAGACTAAAAGCGAATGAATGTTTTTCATATTTTCATAACTTCATTTTTGATAACTAAATTATGTTAACTAAAAATGATTACATAATTTGCTTTGGCATTCCTTATTCCTTGCATCTACCTTTTAAACTATTAACTAGAAAATAATTACTGACTTCAAAGTTTAAAGAGAAAAGATGTATAAAGATGCCCAGTTTCCCTACCTTACCATACATAGTGCCTTTTAAACCAATTTTGAATTCTGGTTCACACTTTTTCTGTGTCGGAAGCAACACTCCAAAAAAGCTATGGCTGTGAAAAAAACAGAATGTCTGATAATTAATTGCTTATAAAATAATTTACCTCATTTACAAAATTAATAAAATCTCCTAACATCAAATATTCTGCCTCTCACCCACAAACCACTGTGACATAAGACACATGCCCACATTTTCCTCCTCTTTTCCAGCAGAAGCAGCCAAGAAGAAGAAGAAAAAAAGCAGAATGGAAATTGGGTGAACAGTTGCTGCATTGGAAGGCAAGAGAAAGATGGGAGGAGGGGAAACTAAACTGGACGGAGATGGGAAAGGAGTAACTGGACAGGGAAGGAAATAAAAAGAGAGAAGCCATGCTTTAGTGTTATGAAAGAGTTACATTCACCAAACAGTCTTTCTCAAGTCATCTTCAAAGCTGTCCAGTGTTTTCAGCAGAACTGTTTCCTATGTACTAGAGCTTCTCTTTATATAACTGAACATAGTTATTTTGTCCTGACTTCCGGTTCAGAAAACATGTAGATGATATTGTTACACATCCAAAACCTGTTGCTGTGACCACTAAAGCTGTGTGGAGGGAGTATACAGAAACACTATGGTATTGTTAAAACAAAAACCCTTTTGGATTCATTGCATCCATGTTGAAATTTTAAAATAAATAAGCAAATAAAGAACAAAAGGAGGTAAAAAAATTGTGATCCCTTTAAATAATTTTTCTGGCATAGACATGATATCTGCTTGGCTTTTTTGTGCCTCCAGTTAATACTAATTTCATTCACAATTATTCTTTTAAAAGGCCCAGGATTAGGTATATTTGCTTTTCTTGTGGCTGTTTCTTATCGTTGTGTTCTTCATGCTTAAAATTTAATCCCATTAATCTGTGACTTTTGCTGCCATCACCAAATTGTTTCATGGTGTTTAAATTATTTTTTCTCCTGTATTTCATGATATATATGAGGCAATATAAATAGGTGAATTTGAGGGAAGATACAGAACAACATAATAACTTAGTTAATGTTCAAACAAAGACTTGAACTAAACGTAACCATTTAAATCACTTAAATGATTTATAATGAGATTCTCTTAATATCACAAAATAACTATGGGCTGTCAAATCCTTGCTTTACCTGAATTAAATATATACTCATAAACCTCTCACTTTGACAGATGGAGATTTTCTAGGACTAGGATTTGAAGTTTTCCTCAGACACTGTCCTTCCACCCACAGCTCCCAAATCCCTCTCTTCTGTTTTCATCTCCTGGAATAAAAGCCCTGCCTTATCATGAATTGACTCAATTTCTCCTAAATGATCACATTCTGCAGACTTGATACAGTACGTCTCTGTTCTGCATTCATGGTCTGATTTTCAGTGCCAATTCTCTTTTGAAACCACAGTTACTTAGAATTGGTTTCTTTTTTATTGCAGGTGTTCTGCATTTGAACATGAAATGTCAATTATGTTTCGAGTTTAGGACTGACTACTGCTCAGTCATCTTTTTTTAATTTAGGAACGCACCTTTTAATCACAGGTATCTGCATTATAATTTGCTTGCTCATAATATTAAATATTTCTTGTTTTACCCACAGTAATATAAGGTTTGTGATGATTATAGCTTTTCCCTTTTTTGGTACATAATGGACTTCTTATTTCCTATAAGTTCTCAAGTTTTATAGGGCAGGTTGATATTGTCTAATGGATATCATTCAGTATAGAAAAAAATCAAATACCGGTAGTAGATAAGGTTTCTGTAGGCCAAGGCTAAACTCTTATGATACAGGGATCTTGGAGTGTTCCAAAAGATCCCTCCTGACGGGAATCTGTTTAAAAAAAATACGGAGATTTTCTGGATTTTAGCAAATCTCACCAGAGATTGATTACACTTCCTGCGAAAGTCATTGGATATGTTTTATGGGCCTTGCAGCTACATAGCTTCAGATGTTTTCCAAGCCTGTTTTTAAATCCACACGTCACAAAGATTTCTTGAGTTTATGTGCCAGGTTGGGTGATGATAAAAAAGATGTTAAGCACAGGATTCTGTAGTGGCATGTCTAATGTGTGCCTGTTCATTCAGCCAAGCTTCCATTTAAGCAGGCAGCTGATTACCTCGATCCAGGATTTTTTCCTTCGTATATTTATTTTTTACAAAACGTTTATCTTGCCCCAATTGATTGACTCAATGCCAGTATGGCATTCACATGACATAACTAAAAAAAATGGTCAGCCAGTCACCATCAACTTAATTAATTAATTATTTTCAGGTGGAATATCCTGTTTGTATTGGTGTTGCCTCTCCTACTCGCTACACACTAGGAGCCCCTAATTTTTGAAAGTCCATGGTCACGTATACAATTCTGAAGGTGTTGTTTGCATGCATTCTCTCAAAATTGATCCTACCATGGCAGTTCTATCAAAATCCTGGGCTGTAGCCACCCACAGTTTTATTTTGTAAAAGTGCTTCTGGAGGTTTGATTGGAGTCATTGAAAATTCAGGTTATGCTTGAGGCTAGTGCTTTGCTTTACAACATTCCAGCATTCATCCAACATTCATTTTTTAAAAAATTAAAATTACTGGGGGGAAAAGAAAATGAAGTAGGGAAGAAAGGCTGGTTTCTCCGGGAAACATTTTAATAGGTGTATTGATACCCCTCAGATGCCAGCTGTGACAATAAAAATCCTGGAAGCACCTGGTGGTGGTTTTTTTTTTTCTTCCTCTGTACACATAATAGCTCTTTTTTAAAAACAAATTATCTCAGATAACTTCCAACTAGTTTTCTATATCTCAGAGAAAGAAGTTTTGAGGGAAGTGATTTCTTGCTAATATTTTTTGTAGGCGGGTACATGTGTGTGTGTGCTGTGGCAAATGCTGTTGAATGTTGAGTAAAGCACTGAAAGAAAAGCGCCTCAGGACACATGGAAGTCAATGTGAAACACTTCATTTTCAAACATTTGAAGCAGTGACACCCTCTGAAGGGCTTGCATCACTGCCTTGGGTGCTACTTGGGCAGCCTCTTCATGCATGTTGATGTTCAGCTGGTTTGCTTTGATGGGAAGAAAATGAAGCAATCAGTTGCACATCCACAGGTGTTTGGAAAATGGGGAACAACTTCTAAATCAGCTGTGTGAGCTGATTCAGGCAGCTGATTCACTATTTCCCTTTTTGTTATATTTATTACCTGCCTTTTCTCTAGAACAGCAGCTCTCAACCTTTTGGGCACCAGGGATCAGTTCTGTGGAGAGGGGTTTTTCCACGGACAGGAGGTAGCATGGTTTTGCATGCTGCCTGCATCCCATGACTGGGCTTTGCTTCTTTGCGTGGCCTAGTTTCTCTCATGCCACGGACTGGTGCCAATCCATGGACTGGGGCTTGGGGACCTCTGCTCTAGAAGCTCAAGGGGCTATACATAGCATCCTTTTCTAGTTTTTGTGATTGATAGTTTGGACTAAAAGACAGGCACAGGGTCACCCAGTAAGTTTTCATGATTATCATGGATTTGGAGCTAATATCCCGGTTCTTAGTCACTATGCTATATTTTTGTTTTTCCCCAAGGCCTTTCTGAAGGAGAAAGGGAAATAAGTGTACTGGCATATTACTTACCAACCACTTCAAGTCAAAAGGAGGTTTCGAGATTATTATTTCTTAAAACCATCATTAACACCTTTGCTTTTTCTTTTTAACCAGACAAAGCCACCAACCCCTTGAATAGACAGGAAGATTGGGAGTATATCATCGGCTTCTGTGATCAGATCAACAAAGAACTTGAAGGGTTTGTATCCAAAATGATCCAGACTGCATCACGAGGTTTTATTGAAGAAGGAATTTTTTGGAAAGCTGCAAGATTTGATCCTTAGTTTAATACAGTTCATGTGATATCATCAACTTAACAACCATTAGTTTAACAATCATTCAAAGCTAGAACGGCACTGAAAGAAGTGACCAGTCCTTATACTTAAAGTTGTCGTAGCACACCATAGTCACGTGATCAGAATTTGGGCTCCTGGCAATTGGCATGCATTTATGACGGTTGCAGCATTCTGGGATCCTATGATTACCATTTGTGTCTTTCCCAGCCAGCTTCTGACAAGCAAAGTCAATGGGAAAAGCCAGATTTGCTTAACAACCGTGGCAAAAATGGTTGTGAAAACAGGCACAAGTCATTTAATAGTCACTTTGCTTATTAACGATGGAAATTCCAGTTCTAATTGTGGTTGTAAGTCGAGGACCACCTGTGCTTTGCACTCTCAAAACACTCTGAAAACTGCAGGGAATATTTTTTTATAGCATGTGAGACAAAGCATCACAATTAATATGGCTGGGGGTTGGTTTTAAATTCAGGGATGTGTGGGATTTAAATGTTTCTAGGGGAAAAATAGATTTCTGTCGACAAATGAAATAAATGATAGAAGTTGGAATGACTGGAAAATGTTATCTTTCCAATATTGAGGAAATGAAGGGTGTTAAAACAGCTTTCTCCAGTCCTTAAAGAGTTTGCCTTGGGTTGGTCCAAGATGGCTGCCTTTTCTTTGCACAATACGTGAGAACCCTGCTGAAACAATAAACACAACCCTGGTAGAGAATTTGGAGGCCTTGTTTTGACTGCATCCTTGTCTATGTCATTTTATAAAACTACATCGGGTTTGGAAGTTGACATACCAATAATCGCTCTGTTGTTTTTGCATCATAAATCCTGGAAGTTCCAGCTTTCTTTTTTCCCCACTCTGAAGTGAGATTTAATGTTTGTATTTAAGAAGAGTACTTTGAAAATGAGCTTGCTGCATATTGCAGGGGTAGCTATGAAAATGAAACGTTTTCTATTGTTCTATATTTCCCAAACCTTAGTGTGAATAAGCAGAAGTATCTGAAATAATCACAGATTGTTTCTCTTGTTTAGTCTTAGTACTGTCTCTCTTTCTCTTCTATCTTCTCTCAAATTAGAGATATTTTTTTTTCACGGACAAAGAACAATGGTCGCCTATCTTTCTCTGTAGGTGACCAGGTACTTGGGGAATGCTATTTAAATTAGTAACCTATTTATTTCAGTCCACAGATTGCTGTTAGATTACTGGCTCATAAAATCCAGTCACCACAGGAATGGGAGGCAGTCCAAGCCTTGACAGTAGGTCTTCCTTACCTCTCTTTTGAAATTCTGGATTTGCATGCAGATTAATATCTTCATGAAATAGAATTATCAGTGGTGCTACAAAGAGTTATTTAGATCAGGGGTCTCCAATCTTGGTCCCTTTAAGACTTGTGGACTTCAACTCCCAGAGTTCCTCAGCCAGCTTTGCTGGCTGAGGGACTCTGGGAGTTGAAGTCCACAAGTCTTAAAGGGACCAAGGTTGGAGACCCCTGATTTAGATTAAGGAAAATTGTCTCATTGAATCATAAGCCTCTTCTGTGGCAAACTTTAGATTATTTTTCTTATTGTATTTATCTCTAGCTTTTTAACTATGGAACAGAGATCTCAATACTGGCTTCACTTAGTAGGAAATGTATAGGATTAGACTATTTACTTTAACATCTTGCTTACAAAAAGTTTTTACTCTTTATGATTTTGAAGTAAAGTATAAGAATATACACATTTGTGGTTATGTCTAAAGTCACTGACTTAGTTGGCATTAGCTAGGAAAGGATAGCCTGAACAACTATCTGTTAAGTCTTGTGGGCTGATACGAATTCAGTCCGCTTTCTTAAATGCACAACCTGGAAGGTCAGAAGTCAGTTCTTCCAGATGTAAAATGTGTTTTTTCCTGAGATATAGTGCATTAAAATGGTTTAATAATGTCTAAGTGGTATCTTCATTTCATATTGCTGAATTGAGTGACTTAATGGGCTATGTTCCATAACACGCTTAGCTATGCCAGTGAAGATGGATCACTGTTTATATAGTAATATTAAAAAATAGTCTTCTGACCCAGTAAATTAACTCTGAATGGGTTACATACTCTATTCTTTGGAGTTAGATTATTTCCACCTAATTGTCTAATATTACTGCATCCACGTTATTAACTTTTAGTGTCCACAACTGAGACGGTCATAGAGGATCCTCATAAAAGAGGGATTTCTCTGAGCGTTTCAATTCTTACAGATCTAGGCACAGTTCTTATGGCCATATCAAAATGTCATTTCACACTGCCTTCTCTGCAAGCTGTTGTTTGGAGGAAAAAAGTCAATGTTAGAGTTAGTCGAGGTGGCAAAAGCTATTGATGTATTTAAAGCTATTAGCAAGGGGAATATACCGGTGTTTCCATGCGCACTGTCTTTGGTCCTCTTCACAAGGAGGTCCCCAACAAATTATCCCTGAAGGAATGGGATTCTCAGAAAAAAACAATATCCACTTCTGTCTTACGTGAAACCCTTATGATATAAATACCATTAAGTGATTTCATAGGCAACTTATGACTTTTTGGAGACAAGTCAAAGGACTTCTTTCAGGTAGACCCATCCTGATTCGTGATACTTATCTCATGTCTGTTTGCTTGACTTTCAGGTGCTGGAAGCTTGTATGAAGAACTGTGGGCGCAGATTTCATAGTGAAGTAGGGAAGTTTCGTTTTTTAAATGAGCTAATAAAAGTTGTATCTCCCAAGGTTGGTATTAGTTCTGTTTTCTTCATTTGTATATGTAGGCGGATTGTTCATATCCCCAAACACAGTTTTTTCAGGCACATCCTTTAAAGATGCATCAGGCTGTAAATAATTGAATTGCATCTACACTTTAAAAGTGCTTCTCCCCTATTTGAGCTGTTTTTAGTATATAACACACAACTTGGTAGGTAGAAATATTGCAGAGATAGGAATCATTCAAGAAGGATATGTGCAATTCAGATAATTAAAGAATTTTACACTGAAGTTCTATGTGTTTTAAATAGAGTTCCATGTTTTTGGGATTGCGTTCCATTGGATTTAGTGATGCTTACTTTTGACACTTGTGCACGTGCATGCGTGCATACGCACACACAGAGTTCTCAGTTCACATAAGTTATTCTTGGAAATTTGTTTTGGCCAAGTAGTTGCCAAAACAAATAATCAGGTCTCTTGATGTACAGTTTCTTAAGCTATTGCATCTGAAACCAGCAAAAAAAAATCATTTGTAATGTAGATAAATTTTATGGCTCAAAAATGATTATTTCATTTAAGGGCAGAAAAACTGAAATCTTTTACCTTCTTGGGCATTCTTGCAGTACTTGGGAGACAGAGTGTCAGAAAAGGTCAAAATCAAAATAATTGAGCTGCTGTACAGCTGGACAGTTGCTTTGCCAGATGAGTCCAAAATCAAAGATGCCTACTACATGTTGAAAAGACAAGGTAAATAATTGTTTCTCCTTTGTAGCTTGATATAATTTTGTAATAGTGTAATAACAGGAGTATACAGTTATACGTTATATAGTTAGGAACCTTATCTATACGTTATAAAATAGTACAAAAAATCTTCCCTTCACAAAATGCAATGGAGTTCTCAGTGCTGTCGTAATGGAGTTCTGGATGGAGTTAACAGCTGATCTACACATTGAATACTAATTACATTTTTGCCATTTAGAGGTAAAGCTTCTTTGGAGTTTTAGATCAGATGTAGTGGTGGGATTCAGCCAGTTCGCACCACTTCGGGAGAACCGGTTGTTAACTTTCTGAGCAGTTTCTGAGCAGAATTGGTTGTTGGAAGAAATCATTAGGACAGAGAACTGGTTGTTAAATTATTTGAATCCCATCACTGATCAGATGATATACAAAATAACCAAGTTAAATGAAACATGCTTAATCTAATTCAACCTTCCCCAAATTGCTACTCTTTGGATACGTAGATTTACAGCTCTTATCATCCCTTAATAACATTACCTTGAGAATTGCGGGTCAGGTGATGAAAGTTCTAGTTGCACCAACCAGATACCATGAGGTTAATGAAGGATGGCCTGTATCAGATTTCCCCAACCTGAGCATCTTCCAGTCTGAAGATTTCAACTTTCAAAATTCCCCTAGCCAAGCATGGCCTGCCAGTCTAGAAAGCAGGAAGATGTGAGTTCAAGTCCCGCCTTAGCCATAAGAGCCAGCTGGGTGACTTAGGGCTAGCTAGTCACTCTCTCTCAGCCGAATCCACCTCACAGAGTTGTAGTTGTGGGGAAAATAGGAGGAAAAAGCTGTGTTGGGTATGTTCACCACCTTGGGGTATTTGTAAAAATAAAGTGGGAAGTCAATCAATTCTGAGGTTTGCAGTTCACACATCTGGCAGGAAGCTAGTTTAGGGGAAACTGATCTGGACAAAGAGAAAAAGTATGTTAAAGCAGAAATTTTGCATGATGATGAGTTGTAAAGATTCAAACGCAGTTGTCCCTCAGAAGGTGATCTGGCTACTATTATTCAAAAGCAGGAGGTTAGCAGGAGGTAGAAAGAGAGAAGCAGACTCAAGCCTTTCGGAGACCTTGGTATAACATTCCTGTTGTCTTCTGTTTGCTTTCAGGCATTGTCTTGTCTGATCCTGTTATTCCTGTGGAGAAAACCCTTATTCCCTCTCCGCCACCTCGTCCCAAGAACCCCGTGTTTGATGATGAAGAGAAATCCAAGGTAAACTTGAAGCTTCAGCTATAATAGTGTGCAACAGGCAACTTCCATTGGGCTGCTTTTCATAGGATAGAGCAGTGTTTTTCAACCTTGGCTGTTTAATAGCTGGCTGGGGTATTCTGGGAATTGAAGTCAATTTTCAAGTGGCCAAGATTGAGAAACACTGGGATAGAAAATGTAAAACTGGAATTTAGTAGCTTTCCTGCTCCCTCTCCATCTGCAGCTTTAAAAAATATTCAAGAGTGAATGTTTCTTATTTCCCATGAATGTTGTAGCACAACAACTCTGATTTTTGGAAGCAATTGCAGATACTTCTGGGTGCACTACAAAATGTCATGCTTCTTGATCTTGCTTGTTCCAAGTATAGGAACATTAAGAGTTGCATTTTTAAGGGTAAAGAAAACCTACTCAGGTGAAGTGTTCACAAATTCTGACCTCCTATGTGATAGAAATCTTACTTTTGTTCTGAACAAGGTAGTACGGTTTTCCCCTATTTGTGGATAATTTCTCTATTTCTTTGTGTGTGTAGAAAATGTTTCACTTTGGTCATTCTCAGAATTTAGGGCTGAATTGAATAGCTTAGATTGTTCGGCATCATAGTCATTCACATCTTACAGTTATGTACTATGAATATGATTTGTTTTTCTTCTAAGGAAGAAAAATGTGGAAGTGGCTGAGTCGAGTCATTAAAAGGTCATCCACACATCTTACTCTACTTTAGTTTATTTATTTAATACGTTAGCAGTCTACTGCTTCATAGTGCTTTACAGCACTCTCTGAGCGGTTGACAGTGTCAGTATATTGCCCCCAACAATCTGGGTCCTCATCTTACCAAAGGATGGAAGGCTGAGTCAACCTTGAGCTGGTCAGAATAGAACTCCTGGAGTGAACAGTGAGTTAGCCTGCAGTACTGCATTCTGACCACCTGGCTTTCTTGTTTTTTAGCTTGTTTTTTATTAAAGATAATTCCAAAGTTGAGTACAGTTAGACAGCCCAATAAAAATAAGTGGAATTCAAAAATTAGACTCATTGAAAGTTACAAGCATCTTTCTCCTGTTAGCAAAATCTTGCCTTCATTTACTTGTTATAATTCCAGGCCTCTAGATCTAACATTCTCCAGAAATTATGGCAACCCAGAAGTAGCTTTGTCAAATCCAGGGCTAACTCTAAAGACTTGGTTGTCCTTTTTGTTAATGAGCAAATAAAATACTAATAAAATAATATTCAATGGATTCAATGGGTTTTGCTGTTGTGTTTATAGGCCAAATTTCACCCTAAACAGTATTCCAGAAGGTTGAGATTAGAATACCAAAAGTCAGAATTTGATGCTTCAAATATGCATCAGATATAAGATCTTTAGGGTTTCTTTAATGAATTTTGCAATAGGAGGGGGAAAAAATGAGCCAGTGATTTTATTTACTTATCTTTTCCTTTTTGCAGCTTTTAGCTAAACTGTTGAAAAGCAAAAACCCAGATGATTTACAAGAAGCAAACAAGCTTATTAAATCTATGGTGAAAGAGGTGAGACTGAGCACTTAATAATACTGTAGAGGTGATGATTGCTTGGAATTTATTTTATAGATTGACATATTTTAGAATCTTTTTAACCCAGGCCATTAGTTACCATAAAATTAAATATGCTGACCCTCTAGTAATAAGATTTTTGTTTTCCTTATCACCAAATTCTTATCTCTGTGTGAAATTATATCAGACGGTTGTGTAACAAATGACAAGCTAGTCAATGATTTGTAGCTCCACTCAGCCTCCCAACTCTTAAATTAGAGAGTTAATAGGTTCTATTATCTTCGGTTCACTGGCTTACTTGTTTACTAATGTCTGTATCATATGACAGAGAGCCAGTTTGGTGTAGTAATTAAGGCACCAGGCTAGGAGACTGCACAGATCTAGTTCTTCATAAAGCCAGCTGGGCCAATCACTCTCAGCTCCAGGAAGGATTCAAACTACTTCTGAAAATCTTGCTAAGGAAACTGATATCTAATCTAGGTAGTCACCAGGAATCATCAGTGGCAACCCCACCCCCACTATCAAGTGACAAGATAGATGTGCTTCCATCAGTTGAATCAATGATTTATGCAATTATTTCATAACTTGGTACCCTGCAGATATGTTGGACTACAACACTCATTCCCAGCCAGCATGGAATTTTCCTTGCTAAAATATCCCCCCCACTTTTTGTTGTGACACTCTCACTTGATTAATGTGATGTAGTTTCTTGCTTTTATCCTTGGTTTCTCCCCCTCCCACCGCATATTGTATAGTATAGTATTTATCCTTTCCTTCTCAAATCTCTTAGCTCTATGACAGAATTCTTACCTTAAATAACTAAAAGTAATCTAGACAGATCAGTCAAAACTAAAATTTTCTGCTGTTTTATATACTGCTATGAACAGAACGATTCTTACTTTTTGTGTTAAGATTTGTCTGTTTACATAAAATATTCCTAAAAGCTTTTTTTAGAATCATGTCAAATAGCAGGGCTTTGTAGCCAGAATTCTAGAAATATGTGCTCTCTTGAGCTCTTCGATCAGCCTGCCCTGAATTGTAAGGTGAAATGAAAAGAATAAACTTAATTTTAGCTCTTTTGTTTCAAACCTGAAGGATGAGGCACGAATACAGAAAGTAACAAAGCGCATGCATACTTTGGAGGAGGTGAACAACAATGTGAAATTGTTGAATGAGATGTTGATCCACTACAGCAAAGAAGACTCTTCTGAGGCCGATAAAGAGCTCATGAAGGTTGGTATGAATATTTTCCTTATACAATAGCTAGTTCTTGTCCTATGAGAGAGCTGCCAGCATCCAGCCCAGATGATCACACTTTACTCACTCCATTGGTAGGTATTTTTTGTTTGTGGCTTAATCACCTCTTTTCTCTTGTCCTTTCTGCACACAGGAGCTCTATGACAGATGTGAAACCAAGAGGCGAACATTATTCAAGCTTGCCAGTGAAACAGAAGATAATGACAACAGTTTGGGTAACTAGGACTGTTTCTTTGTAGAGAAAGAAATGACTGTGTTTCCCCCCAGTAACTGACCAAAACACCCCCAGGCCACTGAAAAACTCCTCCTTCATTTTAAACATCTCTGGAGCTTTACAAGAGATTAACATTTTGGAAGGGCCCTTGCATTAAAAAGCAGCTGCACTCTCTCTTTATACTGCCTCTAATGAAGTGAAATTGCAATGGTAGAAGGAATAATCTTAAGGAAGAGCCACAACTGAAACAGTGGTTAAAAAAAAATCTGAGTTGGAGCAGAAGCATAATTTAAGTAAGCATCTCAGACACAACCCTTCCTAGTTCTCATCAAGAACCAAATGGGGAGGGGCATTCAGACCTGCAAGATCTGTTATTGTAACTCAGGGGTGTCAAACTTGCTTCGCCACGTCATCACATGACGTATTGCGATTGTCAATTTGCGAAGCTTCCCTAACCTGCTCCTGAGTTACAATAGGCAGGTGGCTTTTTTAAAAAAAAATAATTTTTATTTCCATTTTCCAACATCATATTTATGTACAAACTATTATCCATCATTAATCATTAATTTTTATTTATTACTGATTCAGGCCTGCCTGATTGCCACTTCCTTTCTTCACAACCTCCCTCTCTACCCTCTACTACTTTCACATCCTTCATCTCCTTCACTTTACTACTTCCTCTCCTCCTTCTCCGCTCCTCCCTTCTTCCACCCTATCTAACCTTCTTATTCCCCTCCTCCTTCTCTACTCTTTCCTACCTACTTTCTTCCCTCCTTCTACTCCTCTCTTCTTTTCTTTCTGAAATGGCAGTCGAGCATCCCCAATATCATTTTAAATTTTAATTCATATCTTCAAAAATTACTGTACATTAATAATCAATCCATGTATCATTTTCCCCCCCTTTTTTCCACTTGTATATTCCTTCAAATTTCATAAGTCCATTTCTCAAATTACAGTCCATCTTCTCGAACTCAAATTTTCATCACTTATATATTTCTTCAATTGCCATAACATTTAATGTCCGTTCTTCTTACAGTCCATTTTAAATTAGTCCATCTTCTAAAATTCAAATTTTTTTCACCCACTTGTATATTCCTTCAAATTTCATAAGTCCATTTCTTAAATTACAATCCAGCTTCTCAAATTCAAATTTTCATCACTTATATATTTCTTCAATTGTCATAACATTTAATGTCCAATCTTTCAATACTACTCCATCAATCAAATATCATTTCGAATAAAATCTCTCAAATACAATATTTCCAGCTTAACTTCATAACTTTTACTATCTATAAACGTATCAATTAAAACAAATAATCATTTAAACTACATCCACAATATAACAGTAAACAGTTAAAATCATTACATCCACATTATCTAAATTCATAAATTTTACTTTCCATCCTTCACAAATAATATCATCCCATAGATTTATACCATACAAATAGCAAATAACGAAAATCCTATAATTTATATCCTAAACAAATCAATTCCAAAAATTAACCATAATCATCATATTCACATCTTAAACATTCCTCCCCTCTCCCATTCTATTTTCCATCATTTCCAAACCAATTAACTTAGCATCTAACAACAAAGGATTCCCACTCTTTAAAACATTAATATAAAAATGTCTCGCTTTCATAACTGAATTAAGAAAATACTTTCTGCCTCTAAAATTCACTGACAAACCCATTGGAACTTCCCATCTAAAATATATCTGATGTTTCTTAAACTCATCCACTAAAAAAGCAAATTCTCTTCTCTTTCTTAACATTTTAGGAGGAATTTCCTTCATCATTTTTATATCTTGTCCCAATATTTGAAATTTATTTTTATAAAAGGCTTGCAAAATTTCATACCTAACCTTTTTAGTTGTAAAATAAATAACCACATCCCTCGGTACTCTATTTTGTCTTGCCCACCAAGAATTAACACGATAAATTCTTTCAATATTAATCTCAAAATCTTCTGGCTCCACACCCTTTATCTGAGCAAAGGCTTGCGTAAAAATCTCTTTTAAATTTTCCTTCCTATTTTGCTTCAAACCCCTCACCCTTATAGCATATTCCATTAATCTATATTGTAATATTACTCTTTCTTCATCTGCCCTATCTACCTTTGCCTGTATATCTTCCATCTTATTATCTAAGTTCCAATTGTTTTGATTCTTTTGAATTTCCTCTATTTTCCTTTGCAACTCTAAATTAGCTTTATTAATTTCTTCAAGATCATCTTCCATCTGAATACAAGAGCTTAATATTTGCGCAATTGCATCCTTTACCATTTTCATTTCTTTCTTCTGCTCTTCCACCACTTCCTTAAAATCCAACATCTCTTTCTCTATTTCATCAAATTTTTGATCTATTACTAAAAAACGACTCTCCAAAAACTCCTGTAAAGAATTTCTTAATTCCTTTTTGATTTCTTCTTTTAATTTTTGAATCTGAACTGAAGAAATTTCAGTTTTTAATGACTTTTGGTACTATTTGCTTAAAAGCCATTTTTTAAAAATATAACCTAATAACGGATCAAAAAAAAAATTAAAAAAGAAAAATTCAAAAAACTTTTCTTCTAAATCACTATAATCCCAAAGAAGAAGAAAAAATATAAATCATAAAATTCTCGTTTCTTCCATTTAGTCAGTATCTTCTTATATATCTTCTAATTCGACACTAGTTGTTAGTAAGCATTTCTTTAACTTTCGTTTCCAGCACACACATTCCACAAAACCGCCATTTGCTTTCTTCTCTCCTATCTTCACCACAAATATATCCTCAGGGGCTTGCAGTCTTCTTAGAAACAAATGCTAGAACTCCAGTTTCTGCTCCGTCCACGTTACAATCCATCATAAATCAATTCCTGCCATGGAAATTGGACGCTACGTTTTGTCTGCCATAAAAGGCAGATGCCGTCCCCCAATCTGGAGCTTTCCAGGCTATGGAAGGAGAGCTCCCCGCAAGCCTCAGAAGCTTTTTCTGTGGCTTTATTTGGGTGTCTCAACTTCAGCCTGAATGCTCATCTCTCCCTCTTTGCCTGAGGGAAGAGATTTCCAAGCTGTCGAACCAGTTTTACGATGTCCTGACAGCTCTACAGACTAGGGAGTTAGCAGCCTAATCAAGGCTGCTTCTCAACGAAGCGGAGCCATACCGGAAGTTCTCAATAGGCAGGTGGCTTTTGTTAGGGCATCAGTTGGAACTCTGACAGCGACTTTTTCCCCCTTTGCTAAACCAGGGGTGGGTGTGGCCAGCGCATGATGCATCCAGCCCACGGGCCATGAGTTTAACACCTGTGTTGTAACTTTATAAAAACCAGAAAGTTAACCTTCATAACTTTGGTTTCGTTACCTGGTCAACATTGAAGGGATGACAGAATTATAGAATGAAAAGCCATGAAATGGTGGTTACTCTTCTTCTATTACTAAATTACGCAGGTTCTTTTACAAAAGCCTTAGCCAGGTCTACGAATTCAGTGAACAAAGCGCTTACAATTGATAAGGAAGAATATCTTCACTTGTTATTCACTGCTCACTGGACTCATGCATTTTACGGTCCATTTTAGCCAATTTAAATTGCCTTCTATCAACCTCATTTTCCACTTGGTATAAAGTTATGTCACTGATATAAATTTCATTTTGTGGCTAGAAAATTTGTTTCAGCATCAGCTAACTATATAAAATGTAAATGTATATTTAAAAAATGGTGTGTGTGTGTGTTTGTGTGTGTTTGTATGACTTCCCTATTTTTTTTTTAAAAATGAAGCAATTTGTTCTAAAGTAACTTAAGTGTGATGCTTAAATTATGAGCTTGCACATTGCTTGATTAAAATGGTAGGTTTTTTTATATACCATAAAAATATATACCAACACCACCAGTGTTGGTGAACCTTTTCGGCACCGAGTGCGAAAACAGGAGCGCATGTGCCAGAAACAGGAAGAGCAGCCACCTGGTGCGCATGCGTGCACCAGGAAGATGATCTACTGGTTTCCAGCGCACATGTGCACTGTCCACCTGGTGTTCTGGTTTCTGGCGTGCATGCACGCGCAGAGACCAGCTGGCCAGTGTGCATGTACATGCCGGAAACAGGAAGTGCAACTGCCTGGTTCACATGTGTCGGCCGGGAAGATGATCTTCCAGTTTCCAGTGTGCACATGCGCACCTGGTGGCTGCTCTTCTGGTTTTTGGCATGCATGCGTGAGGGAAGACCAGCTGGGTGGTGTGCATGCACATGCTGGAAACTGGAAGATCATTTTCCCAGCGCCCGCATGCTCACTGGGTGGCTGCTCTTCCAGTTTCCGGTGCTCCCGCGCATGTGAAGACCAGCTGGCTGGCACATTGGAACCTTGAAGAGCAACGGGTGACAGCTCGCGTGCCTGGAGAGATGACTCTGCATGCCACTTCCGGCAGGCATGCCATAGGTTGGCCATCACGGCCATAGATGAATATTTGGAGCTAATGCTATAGGTGCTAATTATATTCAATCATACTTAGTTTCAGGAAGCTGCTTCGTTAAGTGCCTAAACCGCAAGAATTAAGCAGAAAAAATATTTAAATGAAACTAAATAGCCGGGATAGCTCAGGCAATAGAGAAGCCTGTTATTAGAACACAAAGCCTGCAATTACTGCAGGTTCGAGCCCGGCCCAAGGTTGACTCAGCCTTCCACCCTTTATAAGGTAGGTAAAATAAGGACGCAGATTGTTGGGGGGCAATAAGTTGACTTTGTAAAAAAATAAAAAAAAAATAAAAAAAATATACAAATAGAATGAGACTATTGCCTTATACATTGTAAGCCGCCCTGAGTCTTCGGAGAAGGGCGGGGTATAAATGTAAACCAAAAAAAAAAAAAAACTTAGTTGGCAGCGTTGTTTTTAATATACCAGTTTTTCATAACACATTTCTGAATATTCAAAGCCTAAACTATGAAGCTAGTCAGCAGGGCATACTGTTAGAATGGCACGAAGCAGATGGACTGATTATTTGTTTGTTTACATGAATCACTTTAGGCAATTGTAACCTGTGAAAAGAAACAATAGTCATAGCAGTAATGCAATATAATAATACACATACCTGCAATATAAAATTATGGGAAGAATTATGGCACCAAGAGCTCAATGACACTTATCCCAAAGATAGGTTGATAATGTTTCTAGACAGAAGCAGCATTCTTGAAACCTCAGTGGGTTATATCCACGCTATACGTTTTTTTTTTTCCTTACAGGAGATATTCTTCAGGCTAGTGACAACTTATCACGAGTAATAAATTCCTACAAAAAAATTATTGAAGGTCAAGTCATCAATGGTGAAGTAGATCTTTCAATGCTGCCTACAACAGAAGGTGAATTGTATTTCTCAGAAGATACTTAGTTTGTTCCTTTAATGACTCTGCTTCTTTTATGTAATATTAAAATAGTATACAATTTGGAAGGAGGTTTTTTAATATCCGTAGTATAAATGCACATCAGAATCAGTCATACTGAAATACTGGCAAAAGAGCATTTCAGGCTCCTAAAACATTATTACTTCCCATGTAATGGCAAGCCTTAAACCCGAAAACTTCAAAGGGAAATCTCAGCCTAAAAGCCTTGAACTACAAGCTTAGGAAGTTACTTCTATCAGCAATGACCTCAATTACACTAATAGATTTTTCCCAATAGGTTGCTATTTAGACTGATAGATAATCATAATTATTTTAGACAATTTAACCTTTAGTGTTGTCAGCTTGTATTTCCCTGGCTTTTTTTCTCTGCTAATCTTATTGCTTACAGAGACTCTCTTTATAAGTCCATATTCCTGCTGATTTAAAATAACACTGTTGTATTGATAAAGTTAATTTTAGTTGTGAGATAGGCAGATTTCAAGCTTTGGAATTTCTTTTTATTGGAATCCAAAGGTTTCTGCAAAATAGTAATGAGTAAGGGAACTAGATATCAAATTATGTAATCTATGAGCTATGGTTGTGCTGTTGTATATAAAATGTATATGAAAATTATTACCATTGGATTTTGATCTGTTTTCCTCTTGCCATTATTTTAATCTATGGAAGTTTCAACTGTTAAAACCCATTAGCCTTCAAGGTGCACTAAGATTTTTTTGGTTATATTTGTCGTGTTTTGCTGGCTGTTTTGAACTTGAATATTCCTAGCCATATATATAATAATAGGGCACATTTCTCAGTAATGGTGAACGACAAGGAATAGGTGTGAGGTACAAGAAAGAGAAAGAGCTCATTCCCAGATCAGGCCAAAACGTGGCAGAAGATAATGCAACCTAATATACTCTTGGCATGGAAGTTTCAGTTGCTTTTTGGAATTAGGAAGCCCTTGTCTCTTGAAGAAATGGACAAGGCTGGAAACCTGCCTTGAGTGTTGACTCTTGATTTCTTGGACAGGGGTCCAAATATTAAAGCAATGCCCTTGTTGCTTAAAATCAACTATCCAATATTGTGATGTATTTGCTGAAAAGTGTTGTATCCTTTGGCATCTTTTTCAATTCTCTCCTTTCCTTCCAGGAAGCAATTCTGCCGATAATGTCAATACCCTCATTGATTTGGGGGAATTGGAGGTTTTGAATGTGCCACCACAACCACCACCACCACCACCACCACTCCTTCCATCAGCCTTGAGTGCAACACCAACCCTCACTCCAGCTCCAGCCTTATCAGAAATCCCCATCCTCCCACCCCCGCCTCAGGCGACTGGTCACTCCCGGAGTCATTCAATCGGCCATGCTGAATCCATTGCTACTCAGTCAACTAGTGCAGCCAATTCCCTCTCTCTGCTTGATGAGGAACTTCTGTGTTTAGGTCAGTTGGATGCGGTTTGATGGTGTTTAATGTGGAGCTAGGGAGCTGCTGCTGTGGATACTTCTTCCCCAATCTGGAAAACAGACGGTCTTTGTCAGAATCCATTAAATAAGCCTATTTTCTGGACTAGGTTATCGCTGAGAGCTAAGAAAGACAGCATAGGCAACATAGTAATCTGTTTTGACCGCTGCCACCGTATTGAGATACGAAAGACTGAGAGAGATGGAATGCCATAAGCTAAATGGAAACGTTATGATTCCTCTTTTCCCAACTGCTGTATCTACATCAGGCATGTCAAACTCGATTTCATTGAGGGCCACATCAGGATCGTGTTTCACTTCAGGGGGGCATGGCCAGCTCGACATTACTCGTGTTGGGGGCATCTGTGGTGGCCCGAGTGCTCTGCTCGTGAAAACGGAGTCGCGGCCCTCCTGAGCTCCGTTTTTGCTGACAGAGGCACTGCGGGCCAGTCCTTCGTTGTTCCAAGGGCAGCCCCGTGGGCCAGATCTAAGCACCCCATGGGCCAGATTTAGCCCACAGGCCTTGAGTTTGACATCCCTGATCTACAGTAATTGGGTAGTGTCCATGGATAGCGTATGTACGTGTGTATTTAATAAATATATATATAGGGTTCCCATCTCATAATAATAATAATAATAATAATAATAATAATAATAATAATAATAATAATAATAATAATAATAATAATAATAATAATAATGCTTTAATTTGTATACCGCCTTTCTCCCGAAGGACTCAGGGCGGTGAACAGGCAAATAAAATACAAACAGAAACATACACAATAATTAAAACAACCCTTAAAAAACTGATTCAAATTTGCCAGAAAATTTAAAATAACATTACACCCCATAAAAGTACAGAAATTTAAAACTCATCAAAATTCAATTAAAATTTAAAATTTAGAATTTAAAATCAGGCCAGTCCAGCCATACGAAATAAATAGGTTTTAAGTTTGCGGCGAAAGGTCCTAAGGTCAGGTAGTTATCGAAGCCCGAGGGGAAGCTCGTTCCACAGGGTAGGAGCCCCCACAGAGAAGGCCCTCCCCCTGGGGGCCGCCAGTGACACTGTTTGGCTGACGGCACCCTGAGGAGTCCCTCTCTGTGGGAACGCACCGGACGCTGGGAGATAGAGGCCAGCAGTAGACGATCCCGTAAGTAGCCCGGTCCTAAGCCATGGAGCGCTTTAAAGGTGGTAACCAATACGTTGAAGCGCACCCGGAAAACAGCAGGTAGCCAGTGCAGTCTGCGCAGGATAGGTGTTACGTGGGAGCTCCGAACCGCTCCCTCAATAACCCGCGCAGCCGCATTCTGGACTAGCTGAAGTCTCCGGGTGCTCTTCAAGGGGAGCCCCATGTAGAGAGCATTGCAGTAGTCCAGACGAGAGGTAACGAGAGCATGAGTGACCGTGCATAGGGCATCCCGGTCCAGGAAGGGACGCAACTGGCGGATCAGGCGAACCTGATAAAAAGCTCTCCTGGAGACGGTCGTCAAATGATCTTCAAAGGACAACTGACCATCCAGGAGCACGCCCAAGTTGCGTACCTTCTCCATCGGGGCCAACGACTCGCCCCCGATGGACAGTCTGCATCTGCAGCTGACTGTACCGAGGTGCCAGCATCCACAGCCACTCCGTCCTGGAGGGATTAAGTTTGAGCCTGTTCCTCCCCATCCAGACCCGTATACACTGCTCTGGGCGACTCACAATTAAAATGGAATATAAAACAAAACAGAATAAAAAAACAATAAAAATATCATAAAAATGGCATTTGAGAAGAGTCATAAATGCTTAAATTAGTCATGAAACAAGCTCACTCATTTTATCCAAGCTCTGGGCTTAAAAGCAAAGTCAGGTTAGCCTTAGGATTGGCGTGGGTCTAATTTCGGAGGGGTGTTGTGATGTTCTTGAGGACAGGCACCATGGCAGAAAAGGCTTTTCTGCTGGGTCAAGACAATGCCCTCTCACGAACAGGATCTGGAATATACCTCCCCTGCATAGGCAGATTACACTGGGGTTTTTTGAGAAAGCATGCGATAGTATTTATTTGTTTGAATGAGCTGGGAGCAGTAAATTTACTCATACTCTTGGAAGAACATCTGTAAGTTGCCCTGCTTGCTTCTGCTCCTGGTTGTTGAGTAACAAATGCAATCTAAACAATAATAATTGTGCAGTATTTAAAGAGCAGTTAAAAAAAAAGATTAAGAAACGGCTGTGTGAATTGGCCCAATGTCTATTTTTTGACAGGTTTTCAAAGAGTCGCTGAGCCGAATGTAAGCATGACATCTGTCAGGGAGAGGGTGATATTACAATTAACTCCCCACCCCCACCTACCTCTGTCCTTCATCTCACAACACAGCACTCTTGGATACAGTCTTAGAGAACGAGGGTTTGTTCAAGACTCCACAGGATAAAATGTACCTAAACTTGGATTTGTACTTGGGTCTCCGCAACCTAAATGCAAAATATCACATGCTTCTTTCTCACGGGAACCTCATCAGCTTACTTAAAAGTTTTTCCCTACTAACACGTGACTTGCGTTTATCGCTTCCCATTCCTAATACTATTTTTCCCCCCAACTCAGGCCTCAATGACCCTGCTCCAAGTGTAGTAAAAGAATCAACTGAAAGCAATCAGTGGAACCTGCTCCAGGTATTTTGTCTTCTGTACTGTACTAGGTTTTAGGGCTGTGCAGCCGTTTAGATTCAATTCCAAAGAGATGCACTGAATTTGGCAGGCAGGTAAATATAGAGTTGTTGGATGCGAGATGGGCAGCGAATACATTACGTCATAAATAAATAAAAGACAATACCTATCTGCAGTTCTTTAAAGCAACCACACTTTTTCCTGCGGTTTGTGACTATAAAGCAGGGGTGTCAAACTCCTGTCATCACGGCGGTGTCTTGTGACATATTGGGACTTCCCCCCTCCCCCTTCGCTAAACTGGGCGTGGCTAGTGCGTGACACATCCGGCCCCTGGGCCGGGAGTTTGAAAGCCCTGCTATAAAGGGTTACAGATAGATGCCCTCTTTGTTCCTTCTTATGCTCAGAGGCACATTTTTGAATTAAATTTGAAATGGGGCATAACTTCCTCTGTTTATAACTTCAGAAGATTTTTAGGAAAGTATCTGGAATGAATCTGCCCTAAACAGAATTGTCCTTTATTTTTCTGGCTTATTCTATTAGAATAATGAGGAGCATCCTATTTTCTGTAGGAGATACGGAGCAGATTTATTTTCCATAAGGATTTCTATAACGAGGCAAGCCATTTGAAATGGAGAAGAGCCTTTTTAAAACCTGTTGGGCCCTTGGCCCCCTTCTCCTCATCCTTTGTATAGAGCAGGGGTGTCAAACTCAATGCATGCCTGTGGGGTGCTTAGATTTGGCCCATGTCACTTGTGTCGGGGGCGCCTGTGGTGACCCGAATGCTCGATCAGTGAAAACAGAGCTCGGGAGGCTGTGACGGCCTCCTGCAACCCTCTGCCAGTGAAAACGTAGCTTGGGAGGGCTGTACGCAGAGGGTTGCAGGAGGCCGTCGCAGCATCTTGAGCTCCATTTTTGCTGGCTGAGCGCTGAGGCCACCACAGGCACCCCCGACACGAATGACGTCAAGCTGGCCACGCCCACCCTGGCCACGCCCACCCGGTCCCTAAGGTCAAACACAACCTTGATGCGGCCCTCAATGAAATCGAGCCTGGTATAGAGGAATATGCCCCACCTGATAAAGGCCATTCTAGAGTGTGATAACAGAAGAGAGGTGAAATATTGCAGTGGTACATCTCTTTCCTGTGTTGCAGAATGAGCCAGTAGATCTGGACTTCTTGAATCCAAAGCCAGTTTCTGTTCCTTGCAACTCTGCAGCGAACCCGCTTCTCTCGTCTGTGTCACAGCCCGGATGTGGAGCATCAGTACCTCTTCCTTCTACCTTCACAGCCCCTCAGCCTGTTTCCAGTATCTCTGCTCCTACCTCAACCTCTTTCATCTTCTCTACCGGACCTCCACTTGGCCCTTTAAGTACAATGCCTGTAGCTTCAGGCTACTTTGGCTCAGCATTGGGAACGAATGAATTGCACAAGATAGACCCATTAAATCATCTTCTAGAGGAAAACAAAGGGTAAGGGGGTTTTGTTTTGGTTTTTTTAGCCTGTTCTCTCTGCTTGATAATGGCTCTTCCTCTCTTTTAAATTAAAAATGGGGAAGGAGGGCAGTTTCCTTTAATGTCAATTTTCAATATTTGGAACTATTTTATTAAATGGTTCCTTAAAACAAGCCTCTGGGCTTGGCACATAATTGCAAGCACTGATAGTACTCAACTTATAACCACTGTCAGAACCAGAATGTTCATTGTAAGTTGGTGCAGTCAAAAGTGAGTTGTCACATGCCTGGACTCAATTTTGCAACCATTTTTACCATAGACGTTAAGTGAATTACATAATGGTTAAGTGATTTTTTTTGTTGGAAACAGGCTGGGATGGTCACAAATTGTGAACATGTGACCACAGGAGCCACGACCAGTCATAAATGTGAGCTAATTGCCAAGCTCCCAATTTGCATAAGTGGAGGACTACCAGTATTCCTTGCTTAACATCCACTCAATCAGTGATTATTTGAAGTTACAATGGTGCTGAATGAGAGGGACTCAGAGCCGTTGCAGTGTTCCCATGATCATGTGATCGAAGCGCTTAGAAATTGGCTTACGGTTACATCAGCACAGCATTCTGCGGTCATGTGAGCGCCATCTGCGACCTTTACTGCCAACTTCTGACAAACAAAGTCATTGGGGAAGCCAGCAGGAGGTCACAAATGGTGATTGTGCAACTGCGGGATGCTTAGATCATGCAGCGTTTCCCTAATGACAACTGGGATTGTCAGAACTGTTGTTGCATGTCAGTGACATTGTACCTTATGACCACTTCGTTTAGTGTTGGAGTTCCTGGTCCCAAAAACCATTGGTAAGCAAGCACTACCTGTAATTATGAAACTTACAAACAGATGTTTATCTACAGTAGATTTCTGGGTGGCTTACAGGCAACTTGAAAAAGACATACTATACAATCGTGATTGTATTGCAAAAATAGAGGCATAGAAACTGGCAAATAAATTATATAATGTAATGCGCACATAACATGTTTAGGCAAAATCAGCCCCTTTTGCTATTTCACAGCATGCACTTGGGTAAAACGATCATTATTTAACTATGTATCAAACTAGCCCAGGTAAATTAATATTGAAACCAAATTTCAGAACAAGACAAAATCTTGATAGTGTAAGTGGGATCCCACATATAACATAATTGCCATTATTCTAGTGCTGTGACTTTTTATTGTTCCTGTTAACATGGTTCAGCACCTGTGCTACTGGGAAGATTGTGGGGATCAATTCTCCATCCATCTTCCTTGCCAGCTAAGAATATGATGCAGATACAATACATGAGCGCAGTTTTATCTTCAAAGGGCCACTTTCTGTTACAGGAATTGATACTAGCCATAAGCATTTCCAATGATTTGTCGTCCCCACCTCCCAATGGGAACGCAGGGTGACCGTAGGTGTCCTGTCTATATTTTAAATTTAGTTTCAAGCTGCCTTGAGTCCAGTTTGGTGGCCTTATACATTAAATAAATCAGTGTTACTATTAGCCTGTGCGTAGATTTGGTAATTATCTGGAATCCTTCTTTCAGGTCTTCAGCTCCAGCAGCCGTAACAGCCTCTACAGTCCCTGCTGCTACTTCTGCTCTTCTGGCCTCTGCTACAGGATTGCCTCTGGCTGGTCCAGGAGTCCCTCCAGTTCCCTATCCAGGAAGTCCCATCTTCCAATCAGCCCTATTCCAGCAACAAGGAAGTCCCTTGAAAGGACCTGAGATCTCCTTGGCCAATGTCCATGTTCCATTGGAATCAATTAAGCCAAGTATGGGTCATTGCTGGCCAGTATCTGTTTAATGGCGAAGTAAAGAATGCATATTTTTATTCTCTGAAAAAATAACGTAGTTCTTCACTTCCCTTCGGTCTGTGTAGATGTGATGTCCTTCATTCTATGTAATGAATTCATGGATTATTGGTTTTTTTTACCTGGTTTATCTTTTTAGTTTCCAAAAACATAAGCCTCTTATCATGGGAGCAAATGCTGGAAATAATCCTGCATGTACTCCCATGCCTCTTTATTGCAGTTTGACCCTAAATGTCTGTTATAGGTTTTGGTTTTTTAAATTTTTTTTGCTGGAACAATTTTTTTTTTATTTTTTATTTTTATACCGCCCTTCTCCCGAAGGACTCAGGGCGGTGAACAGGCGAATAAAATAATACAATACATTACAATAAAACACTATTTAAAAAACTTATTCAATGTAGCCTAAATTTAAAATACAATACAAAATGTAAAATAAACCCCAATAAAATCCATATTTAAAAAACCCTATTAAGCCAGTCCTGCTCGGAAGAATAGATATGTCTTAAGCTCGCGGCGAAAGGTCCGGAGGTCAGGAAGTTGTCGAAGTCCTGGGGGAAGCTCATTCCAGAGGGTAGGTGCCCCCACCGAGAAGGCTCTCCCCCGGGGGTCGCCAGCCTACACTGTTTGGCTGACGGCACCCTGAGGAGACCCTCTCTATGGGAGCGTACCGGCCGGTGGGAGGCATGTTTTATAGTAAAGTGATGCTATTTTTGAGGTAGTTCTTCTATCCGTTTAGAGAAATTTAGAAAAATAAGTGTTGTCCAGCTAACGTTTTTGCAACGTTTATCCTTAAATTTGTAATCAGTGAGAGCTATTTATTGAGGACGATGGGCTAGAGACATGGGAAGAGTGCCTGGCCAGTGTCACCAAATTAGCTGCTGAATTTGGTTTTGTGGCAGCCTCTTTTCTCTTGCAGTGACACTAAGGACTCTTTAAGCATGACATTCTAAGTCCTTGAATCTTAACACTCAACTGAAGAATTATTTCTTGGATTTATGCAAAAGGCTTAGTGCTTTTTTTTTTGTTAGGCAGACTATGCTACCTCTCCATGACTTTTTCCAACCTTCTCCATCCTATAAGTGGATCTTATTTTAAAGATAGTGGCACTAAGGACACAGGTTCAAATCACATGCAGCTACTCGAGATGCCCTACCCCACCCACAACACTGAACTGCATGCCTCTAGAGTCATATTTTGATCGGTTGATGCCTATTCTTGGTTTAGGCCCCTAGCATTCAGGCTGATGGCTACCTCTGGACTCTTGGATAAAATAACAATAGTAATAGTACCTAGACTTATATACCACTCCATAGTGCTTTTACAACCCTCTCAAAGTGGTTTACAGAGTCAGCATATTGCCGCCAACAATCTGCGTCCTCATTTTACTGATCTTGGAAGGATGGAAGGCTGAGTCAACCTTGAGCCAGTGAGCATCAAACTGCAGGCAGTCGGCACAATTAGCTTGCAATAATGCACCGCTAGAGCTCAAGACTATATGAGATTAACATACTGCTGGATTGATTACATACCATTTCTGTTTACTTAGGACTGGAGAATGACCCCAAGCCATAACAATACTGGGGGGTTGCCTGGCCAAGGAGGGAGAACAGTATTATATATATAGTCCTCAACGTATGACCACAATTGAGCCCAAAATTTCTGTTGCTAAGCAAGACAGTTGTTTTTTGTTCCGTTTTATGACCTTTCTTGCCACTGTTGTTAAGTGAATCCCTACAGTTGTTAGGTGAATGTGGCTTGTCAGAAAGTCGCAAAAGGTGATCATATGACGCCAGGACACTGCAACCCTCATAGATACAAGCCAGTTAACAAGCGTCTGACTTTTGATCACATGACCATGGGGATGCTACAACGGCTGTAAGTGTAAAAAAAAAAAAGGTCATAAGTCACTTTTTTCCGTGCCGTTGTAATTTCGAACGGTCACTAAATGAATGGTTTTAAATCGAGGACTGTGTGTATAGAGGGCACAGGGAATGGCTTTTAAAAGAGGAGGAAAAGCTGCTCTCAAAGCAACAGGCAAATAAAAAGGGTTTAGAAAGTAACTTGAGAGTTCGTTTCAGACTAGCCTCTCCCTGGTTCATATGAAGATCAAGGGGGACAGTGGGAAGCACTTCGAGATTGCAAGATTCTGTTATGACTGTTTAATAATAATAGTCCTGACCTACATGGCATTGGTTTCTTAGTCTAGTCGCCCCCATAGGACCGACAGGCATGAGAGGAAAGCATGGGCTGCTGTAATCCTTATAAGATGAAGACTTTATGGTGATTAGCATGTCTGCTCTTCAGGAATGATATGCGTTCCTCAAGGATGAGTGATAGCATTGACATCTAGTAGGGGAGGGGGAAACGTAGATCCCCATGGAGGCCCCGGCTTTTATTTTTTTAAAAAAAACCATCTGACTAGAACTGGCTATGGAATGCAAGTTTGAAAGCTCGGTTGCAACTTCTGTTACGGCACAGTCACCCTGTCCAAGTCCATACTGTTTATTCTATCGATGGCATGTTGCTTTTCCCCCATGTAAACCCTCCCTTCGCCTTACAGGTAGTGCTCTTCCGGTGACTGCTTACGACAAGAACGGTTTGCGTATTCTGCTGCACTTTGCAAAGGAGTGTCCTCCCGGGCGGCCTGATGTGTTGGTGGTGGTGGTATCGATGCTAAACACAGCACCTCTTCCTATCAAGAATATTGTGCTACAAGCTGCGGTGCCAAAGGTGGGGGAAAGAAGCTAACAGTTGACCAAGAACCAACTGGAGGAAGAGTGTAGAATGCTTTTATTGGTGCAGTCAGAAGCTAAGATTTCCCAGCAAGGAATCCTTCTGGATCATGGGGCTAAATCAAAGATAGATACTCCTAAGGAGAAGCAAAAGTCTGTGTGTTACCATTTTGCAGGCTTCTTGTTCCCAATCACTGCCTTAGGACATCTTTGGATAATGTAGAAATCCACTGAATCTCAGAATTTCCTCAGCTGATCCTAAATTAATTACATGAAGGCAGTTACACTAGACAGCTGAGTGGTTTGGCCTTCTCTTAGAAAATATTCCCATTTTTCTAAATACGTTTACGATCAAATGTGCTAGGTGTCTAGTACTATCTCTCCAGAAGAGGCATTGTGTTAACTTTTGTTTTTGGTGTTTTCCTTACAGTCCATGAAAGTAAAGTTGCAGCCACCTTCAGGGACAGAGTTAGTTCCATTCAATCCCATCAAGCCACCAGCTGCTATTACCCAGGTCATGTTGCTTGCAAATCCTAGAAAGGTGGGAAGACTTGTGTTCCAGATCCTTCTCCTCCTCCTCTTAAAAGATATAGTCATTTTCCTTATACTGGGTCATATTTTGTATGTCTCACCCCTGTTTTCTTGGACTGATGTAATGGGTAGCAAACAGGCTTCAATACTTTTCAAGGTTAGGATAAATAAGAAATAGAGCATGAAGTATTATTTAATTCTGCTAGACCTTGTTTTTTTCCCCCCCATGCTTCGCTCAGACAACTTTGAGTAAATCTGTGAAATTAGGGGACATCTCTCTCAATTTTCTGTAACATCACTGGAACTGTTAATGTCACAATAATGATGTTAGGCTGAAAGTGTGTGAGGCTTTTTTTTTAGCTTTTTCATTTTTTTTAGGGGTGGGACTATAAACAGAAAGCCCCTAGAAAGTGATAGTCCTTTACATTTTCCTCCAGAGAAGAGGCCAAAATCATGCTACTGATTTCTGCAGGCCATATGGTAGAATTTTCATCAGCGTACCTATGGAACATTTGGGGAGGGGATGGGCAGCAGATTTAAAGGTGGAAAAATTATCCCACAAAAATCAGTCCTTTTATCCAAGAATCGGACACAACTGAGTGGAAGAAAAAAAATCTCAAGAGTACTAGGATACTCAAGGGCTCCCCATCCCGACTTAAAGGCTGATGTGGCATGCATCGTGTACTCTTATATGTGTTCTTTTACTCTGTATTCTGTGGCTGGCTGCTATATTTGGTTTTCCTTTTTCGTTGCAGGAGAAAGTGAGGCTGAGGTATCGACTGACTTTCACATTGGGAGACACGCCCAGCACCGAAGTGGGGGAAGTAGACCAGTTTCCTCCAGTTGATAATTGGGGAAAGCTATGACCCAGAGCTATTTCATGGGGACTGGAATGAATGCGACATGACCAAGGCACCGGCGGTATCAGTGATATTTAGCTTTGTTTACATGTCCCGTCCACTCCACTTGTAGCCGTAGTCCAGGATGTTTCCTGCACTCTGGGATGACAGTCTGACGCGTAAATGCCAAGTGTAAATTTGTGGGAACAGCCAGGAACAGAGACCTGGTTGGTATCTTTACCTTGGCCAATCCAATTCTATCTTCCACTTCATTAAAACTTGAAATGTAAATGTTCTAGAGAATTTGATAAGCAGAAATTGAATATACTGGAACATTATTTCAGTTGGGCTAGAGGTCTACCAAGGGCTATGATGCCTTTGCAAATTCTTTTGGGGTAGAGTCCTAATGACCTTCCTGTACCCGATTCTTTTTACCTCTGTGAGATCAGAACTAGGATAACCTTTAGGCTTGCTGAGCAATAAGATACATTTCAAAAAATGGTGGTTTTTGCCATGATCAAGCACTCCATTTACAGAATATCTGTTCCAAGAGCCAGCAGAGCCCATACAGATATTTTACACTTGCCACTTGAGAACATCAACAACATACAGGTCTCAAGTGGCTGCCTTCTAATTTTATACTTGTAGCTGATTTGCTCGTGTGCTTTCCCGGTAACTGCTGAGTTTTGTATGCACACAGCTCTATGTTTTTCCTCTGCGTACACAATTGTCTCATTTTTGTGAGTTAGCTACAATAAAGATCCACATATAGTTTGTACACTGCTCAAGTGGGAAGCATGGAGTGATGGAAATACAAATAGTATTGAGAAGGAGCATCCATTCAGGTGCAGTTGTTAACTGGGCTCAAAGGAGAAAGTGAGGGAGCGAAGGCACCATTGTTAGTTAAAAGTATATGTATATTAAGCTATAGGAATGTACCAGATCTGCAGACCAGGGAAAAGAGGAGCCATGGCCATGCATGTGCAGGGCTGATACACTCCAGTTTTATTCTTTTTAGATAATAGGTGGGTAAGTGCAATTGTCTATAGGAAGCGAGATCTTTTGTTGAGACAGGCAGGCTTTTCTAAACAGTGATAGACACAATACGGTTCAAAAGCCATAGAGGGAAGTCATTGCTTTGAGTAATTACTTTCTCCTGTGTGTAACACAGTTTTGGTTTAACTATGTGCTCATCTGGAACAAATCGTTTTGTTCTCTAGTGAAGAGAAGGTCCTGAAAATCTACTCTATGCTACACTATAACCGAGGATTTTTTTCTGTGGGAGTTTAAAATTTTGCAATTAAAATTTTGGTATTAAAGAGAATGTGGGACGATCAGACCTCCGTTAAAATGGCTGTGACTTCTTTGCGTTAAGATTCTGTAGACAAGATACAGTTAACAGTCACAACAGAAAGAACCTCATTGGCTTTTGAAGGGATCCCGTTTCAAGTGTATGAGGAGATAGACCTTGATTAGCCAAACTCATGGTATGAGGGCTGCATTAATTATGTAAAGCTAATGGGAACCCAGCAGTATTTTTTTGCTCTTGATCTCGTCCTAATATTATAGTCTCCCTATTATCAGCGTTTTACTTAAGCTTCTAAGTCTGCCCCAGTGCCATACTTATTTGTACAGAGCAGATTTCACTGTTAGAGATGGTCTGCAAATCACTCCGAGGAAACCACACACACACACAAAGCACAAGGGCTTTCTGCCAAATTGCTTTCATGCTATTAGCAGTGCCACTCTGTCCATGCTGTATAATCCAACAGAAAGATCTCATAATCTCACTGTGTGGAAATGTACTACAAGCTTTAGAAATTATTTATGAATGTTCCTGTTCAAAAGGTGAAGTTGCAGCTTTCTATCAAACACTCAAGATTGTAAATATATCTCGGAAGCATTTGTTATTCTGCACGCTCAATAAAAATACTTTCTCTACTCTGCTTTAGCTACCTTGCAGCCACTTCATACTAAAATGTATTTTTTGTTTGAAAATTATTGGAATTAACGACCTGTTTCTTTACGGTAGCTGTGATGTAAACAGAAAGCTGTATGGCTAAATATCAACTACTATATGTACCCAGACAAATATCTTTTGGTTTGTTTTTAAACTCTTGAGTAAAATTTATTGCAAGGAGATCAGATTACCCCTGGGTATTTAAAACAAGCAAATGAAATGGTTTGTTTCAACTTGCATGAATAAAACAATTTGGGTTATTTTAATGACAAGATGGGATTTCCATTTTATAAGATTGTAAAAGTCTCTGTTTGCAAAAACTGAGTTTCTTTCTTGAAATTTACCACAAAAAGAATGATAAAAGAAATGCAAAATATGAAATTTATTTTTATCAAAATAATAACAACCCTGGTATGTACACTAAGTTAACAAAGTAAAATTTAAGAACTATTTTAATTTGCTGCTCTCATGATTCTTCCAGTGTGCCCTCTTTAATGATAGCTCTTGCTAAGTTTCGTGCCAGAGCAAGTCTTAGCATTTCCACCTTCATTATCTCTGCATCATCATCCTAGAAACAAGAAAAAAGGGGGAAAGAATTGAATAACATAACCTGAAATCAATTTTAGAAATATAAGAATATTTTATAAGTCAGAGCATACTTATACAGTCATGGCCACATTACTTCTTATATTTAGTATGTAACTCAGTAGAGTCCCTTAAAAGGATAGTCCAAAGGCTACTGAATTTTTCAGAGTTCTTCCTCCACGACTGGGGAAACAGTTCCATGTTAAATATTAATTTAGCATGATGCTATACATATTCAGATGGAATTTAAAAGTATTAACTTTAAGAATGAAGCTGCTTGCTCATCAGTCTGGAGGACGAACCCAAAATGTATTCATTCAGAACACATCCAAAATATCACAAGACGCTTCCAGAAATGCATTAAATTTATCTAGATTGGCTTCAGTCCACTCAACCGTGGAATATTCTGCACATCTCTAGTAGACATCAGTAATTCTCTGCCATTCCCAGAGAGCATTTGCAGCTATTTTTATTGCTTGGTCAGAACAATGAAAAGCACACACACCCTTCCCACTAGCATCCTGAAATGTAGAGAAGCAATGCTGGGAAGGGCTTTTGGTAACACTTTCATACCGTTAGAAACAATATTTTATCTTATGCTCCTTTCCACGGGTTTCAGGGAATCAATGGATGAAACACAACCAGGAAAAGCAGGCATTAGAAGTAATAAAATTCTGAAATGGAAAGGATTGTCCCCTTGATTCAAAGGACAAATTTTCTGTCTTGATACACCACTAAATCTTATGGGGAATCTGTTCTTTAAGCACAGAACATACCACTTTTTCCCAGTGTCAGTTTTCACTAAAATGTACATTTGTAACAAAGCAATTTAGTCAAGTTAACAAGATCAAAGAAGTTACAATTAACTTCAGTGTATCCTTACGAGTATGCACAAATGTACATAAGGAAAATATACAGAGATTAAAGCATATAATTGAGTTAGTGTTGCAGAATCTAATCTGGGTCGGTCACCGGGACCACAGGTTTTGTTTTATGAGCTTTCAAACTCATGCTGGAGCCCATCCTCAGGGGACTTCTCTTTATGCTCTGGGGCCTGGGCTGCTCTCTGTGTGGTATTTATATGGTGGCTGTTGTGTGTAGCTTTTTAGATGTAGATTGGGTTGTTGATGGCTGGCTATTAAGTCATGGCTGTAATTTCCTTGTGCTGCCAAGCCCCCGCCCCAACCTAGGTACTTGGTAAGCTGGAGGTAAATCAGCACTCCTGTTGATGGGTGTGTTACCATATAAATACCACACGCAGAACAGCCCAGAGCAAACAGAAGTTCTCTGAGGATGAGCTCCAGCATGAGTCCAAAAGCTCGGAAGACAAAACCTCTGATCCCGGTGACCAACCCAGATTGGATCCTGCAACATACATATATTCACCTTCATTTGTGACTTAATGTTCTCCTCCAATGCACTGATCTCAACAAAAACAATAACTTCTCTAAATTACAGTGGGGCTAAATCATGCTCTGTCCTCACATCCAGAAATTTTAATATATCAGGCCCTTAAAACAGCATACTTAGATAAGATTACCTGGAGCTTCTCTTTTTTTGGCTCTGATGCCATCACATCTTCTAAGCATTTCATCAATTCATATGTCTGATCAGCAGAAAATATCACCTGCAGAAAATTGATTGTAAACTTCATTTACTGCCAATTTCTCTCCCCACCCCCCATTTATTTTTGGAAGTGGGATTTTAAATTTGATACCCTGGCAGGTTTGAACTCTAAGAATGTATGGTTATCCCATTAACAGCTAGAGAGAATTTTGAAACTGAGCAATTTTTAAAATCTTTTTTTGGTCTATGTTTAGCTGTAAGAAAAATTCAATGTAGCATGTATAAACTCAAGGTGGCCGCTGTAAATATTACAAGGCAGGACCAAATGAAGATCACTACTTACATTATTCATCTACTCTTGAAAAAGATTACATTAAACTATGTTGCTGGAAAACACTCAATTGAGAATCTGGCACATAGAAATTAAACTTGAATAAAATCATGAACTTCATTTTAGAGCAGGCATCAAACTGAACGGACCCTACCTATCTGTAGGAAGGCTAAGCTCTTCTATTTACAAGCCCCTTTTTGCAGGAGTAAACAATCAGACTTTACAGTTCTCTCTCTTTAGATCAACATTTTTGTGATTACTGAGACTTGTGCTCAACCATCATTATTTGAATTTTGGTAACAACATAGCACTGAAGCTCTTAGGATCACACAATTTCTGGCTCAATGTTGTCTTTCTTAGTTTAGATTAATACCACTGCCTAGTTGGTATCAATTCATGTTGTATACAGGAAGTCCTCCACTTACAATCACAATTGAGCCCAAAATTTATGTTGCTCAGTGAGAAATTTGTTAAGTGAGTTTTAACCCATTTTATGACTTTTCTTGCCACAGTTGTTAAGTGAATCATTGCGGTTGTTAAATTAGTAACATGCTTGTTAAATTAATCTGGCTTCCCCACTGACTTTGCTTGTCAGAAGGTTGCAAAAGGTAATCACATGAACCCTGGACACTGTGATGGTTATATGTATGAAACAGTTGCCAAGCATCTGAATTTTGATCACATGATTGCTGCAAAGGTTGTAACTGTGAAAAACGGTCATATGTCACTCTTTTCAGTGCCATTGTAACTTCAAATGTCCCTAAACGAACTGTTGTAAATTGAGGACTACCTGTATTGTATTTTGACACCAACTCCCATCAGTTAAACAAAAATACATAATCCACAGAAATACCACACTTGCCTCTTTATGTTCTAGGAGAGGAAGTGCATCGGTCAACAAAGTCATCCAGAAGGAGCAAGGAGCAATACGAGCTGTCATCAGCATTAATAAGAGTTTGGCTGCTGCAAAGAACTTCTTCTCCCCATACATACGATGAAATTCACGGTACTTTCCTGTAAAAGACGTTAAGGCAGTCCTTTCACATTTAGAACACCCATCAATTCTCAATCTTTGATCCTACACAATTGCAAAAAAGTTATTCCTGTATTATTTCTTTATTTATTATGCTACAAAATTGCTCTGGGTGGCAGCAAAAGACAGAAAAAGCATTTGTAACTATGATCCGTTTAAATCAATAGCTCAAATCCCATTCATATCAAAGAAACAAACTGATAAATCATTACTGGGTTGTGTTTAAAAGTATCTGCAATGGTTTGTGCTAACTATGACAGCTTGGAAATAAAAGTCTAACTTCTATTTGGAAACTAAAGTATATCTTATTAACGCAATAGTCTTTGAAAAGGCAAGAAAAAGACACTGATATAATCAAAGTAAAATGTTTAGATCAAAGACTGATTCTCAATCCTATGGGCAACGTACTGTCCCTGCCCAGCATAGTATCTGAGGCTTTGAAACCCTCCTTTCCAGTTCAGGAAAAAGAGGAGGGATATTTGCAAGGTTGGTGTTTTTTAGTTTTGGAAGTTTTAAGTGGGAAGTGGGAACCTCTAAACTGTAAGCAAATGCTTCAAAAATAAAGGATTAAATAAGTTCTAGTTCCACCCACTCTAAATAGGTTCCAGTCAAAAAGAGAAAGTGTGACTCCCAAGCCAAACAAAATAGAACCCTATGTCAAAAGATGGAATCACTCACCAAGAAACGTTAGTCGGTCGCTAAGCAACATGGATGGACCCAAGTTGTCAATGAGGTCCAAATCTGAGAAAGTACCTCTTTCACAATATTCTCTCAAAAATCTAGATAACAATATGGGCAAAATAGCAGATTAGCACATACAGCCATTAGTATGTACTGTATATCTATTAATTCTTTATAGAAGTTCCTTCCTTCCTTCCAAGGATTATAAGAATTTAGATGTGAAGCATTTCTCAAGTTCTAATCAAGTAATATGTTTTTATCTGCATGAAATTACAAAACATTTCCCCTAAATTTTATACATTAATTCCCTTCTTGTTCATTAGTCCAGGGCCAGAGTGAGGATTCCAAAGAATAGGAGTGTGGAAAAGAAGAAGCGAAGGAGACATAACATTAGCGATTCAGTTGCCAGTCCCAACTATGGTAACTGAGGATTAGCTGCAAAACATTTTAATAAAAACAGCAGCAATAATTCTCTGAAATGTAAAATGGCTTTTCTTATATATTAAATACTCATTGATGGAAATAGACATATTAACTGGTATCAATTTTTTGCCTATTCCATTTCATCATTCTAACTGTTTAGAGTGTACTTATGAGCACAAAAACCACACACACAAAAAAACCCACAAAAAAAGTGAGAACTGGACACCGAACTGCTGATCGGTTCAAAATTGGGAAAGGAGCCCGGTAAGACTGTATACTGTCGCCCTGCCTATTTAACTTATATGCAGAGCACATCATGAGAAAGGCGGAGCTAGATGAATCAAAAGTTGAAATTAAGATTGCTGGAGAAATATCAACAACCTCAGATATGCAGATGATACCACTTTAATGGCAGAAAGTGAAGAGGAACTAAAAAGCCTCTTGATGCGGGTGAAAGAGGAGAATGCAAAAGTTGGCTTGAAACTCAACATTAAAAAAAACTAAGATCATGGCATCTGGCCCTCTCGATTCCTGGCAAATAGATGGGGAAGAAAAAGAGGTAGTGACAGATTTTATTTTCCTGGGCTCCAAGATCACCGCAGATGAGGACTGCAGCCAAGAAATTAAAAGATGCTTGCTCCTGGGGAGGAAAGCTATGGCAAATCTAGACAGCGTACTAAAAAGTAGAGATATCACCCTGCCAACAACAGTGCATATAGTCAAAGTTATGGTTTTCACAGTTGCAATGTATGGCTGTGAAAGTTGGACCATAAGAAAGGCTGAGCGCCAAAAAATTAAGGCCTTTGAACTATGATGCTGGAGAAGACTCCTGTGAGTCCCTTGGACTGCAAGGCGAACAAACCGGTCAGTCGTAGAGGAGATCAACCCTGACTGCTCTTTAGAAGGCCAGATCCTGAAGATGAAACTTAAATACTTTGGCCACCTAATGAAAAGGAAGGACTCACTGGAGAAGAGCCTAATGCTGGGAACGATTGAGGGCAAAAGAAAAAGGGGACAACAGAGAATGAGGTGGCTGGATGGAGTCACTGAAGCAGTAGACGTGAGCTTAAATGGACTCCAGAGGGTGGTAGAGGACAGGAAGGCCTGGAGGAACATTGTCCATGGGGTCGCAATGGGTCGGACACGACTTAGCAATAACAACAACAAAAATGAGCACAAATAATCCAACACCAATGATCAAAATATCGTCATTTATTAGGATTGCCAAATTCAAAGGGAGTATTGTCTCTAGCAATTGTATTATCCTAAACCTTTAGATAGCAGTAGTAATTTGCTGTTTCTGCAACTTAATAAGAATCCCGCTTCCCCAAATCCTACCTGTCTGATATGAGGGTAGCAAAAGCAGCATCTTTGGCTCGGATGCTCCAGGATAGTGCTGAGCCAAGGCGATTGTTCCGGACTGCCTTCATGGACATGATTTTACAGATGCTACGAACTGGGATGGGAAATGATGGAAGCATACTTGGTAACTGATTCTTTAGAAATGATTACATTAAAAAAAGTTTTAGGGAGAGTCACCTTGTTCAGTCATCGTTCTCTGTTCACAAATCCTCAGTACTTTCAGGGCTTTATGCTCCGTATCCAAGGAAATCCGTTCAATATGATGCTCCAGATATGCTTTACCATATTCTGGACAATAGTCAAAATAGTCAACTGCAAGTTGCCATAAGCTGTAAAGATGGAACCATAAATATTGAATTGCCTCTTCTGCACAGAGTAACTGCTTCAGCCACTAGCCTACACAACAAACACTAAAACAGTGAATCTCCTATTAGTTGTGTACATTTACTTTAGAGTTCCTTTTGCCTAACTGCTTTTAGAGAAGCTTAATATCAGTAAGAAATTAGTTGGAAAAGCCTTTTAAAATTGAGAAATTAAGTCAATATAATGCATGCACATTTTGTTTAAACAATCCCCCCCTTTTTAATTCAACAGATTAAATAAAACAGCCAGTCTGAGAATAACATCTAAAAGATTTGAGGAAAAAGGGACATATATGTACAGTATATGTATATATTACTTGAGCAAGGTCACTGATCTATGATAAATTTTTGGCCAAGGGACTTTTGTGAAAAATCATTTAATACTGGTTAAATAAATGATGAACTTCATAATGCTGCTTTCCCTAAAATATTAAGAGAAGTCAGACATCAATATGGAAGCACTACAGACATAATCAGCCTATCTGGTTCCCACAGAGGGAACAGAAGTAAAAAATAGGCATTCTTTGTGGGAGAGTTTTGTCGTTTTGTCCAACGTTGGTATATAAATAAACCATTATGTTTATTTATACCAGATACTTAATGAAATTTTGTTTTATCATTCCAGCTAATTGAGAATTAGATATGTTTCTCTATTCTTTAGTAGCAGGAGATTCTAATTAGTGCTAAAAATAACAACCCATTTTGTTCTTTTGGATGGTTGTAAGGATGATATCAACTAGCCTTAAGCATCAAATATTAGGAATTCAAATAAAGCTGAAAACCTTCAATCCAGAGAAACAACTAGTAAATAAAAAAAGTATTTGCACATAAAACACTTTTGATATTTAAGTGATAGAAATGTTAATATATTATTTCAATTTCATTCAGCAGGGAACCGTTAGTAAATTAGAAGAGAAATTAAATATTTTATTCTTATCTTGAAGCCATTTGGGAAAACTATCCAAATACTGCCTTGCCTTCATTACAGATGTACCATATGCATCATTTAAAACAGGCAGATTCTATTCTTCTAGATTAGATAGTCTTCATTATTCACTTCCAATCCATTTGCAAATAGATTTCCCTCCCTTTTAAATCAATGGGAGAGAATGTATCACTGCTTGCTCTAAGATGTACAAGATTCCATGCCAGTTTGGAAGTGCAGTGGAGGTTGTAGACTTAGGATATCCACGATCCCACTTTATGGCACTTTTTCAGGGGAGAGGTAGGTACATTTTCCAGTGTCCATATCAGCTTTCTTTATTTGAAGTCAGAGCCCATATCCAACTTCACAAGAGGAAATATGACACATCAAAAGATGCTTGCGACACTTTCCCAAAGAGTAGAATTGTAGGGCTCCTATTCTTATCAGGACCGATGACTCTTTGTGAATCGTTTTTTCCCCCTTGTCTTTTTATCACTGGCAATACAATACTATATTGTATTACTATACTATTTACTATACTATACTATTGTATTACTATACTATGTCTCTAGATGAGTGAGTGTGTATAAATATAAACAAAAACTCTTACCTGTGATGGGCAAAGAGCCCAGAAGCATATTCTAGCAGGAGGTATTCACGCATATTGGAACCAAAGCTTAAGAAATAACATAATATATCAATTTTTCTAACTGACATATAATATTTCTGACCTAATTTCTTTCAATATCAAATATTTTAAGCCCCAGTAAAAAAAATTAATTAGAACAGAAATTAGTGGAATATCATCATCAGAAATAGAAGAATTATTTTCAGTTCAGTCACACATGCATTAAATGAGATTCACTCAATCTCAGCCTTGCTTCTGTAAAATGGCAATAATACTGTCACTTCTCTTTCAGGAATTACCACAGTAATGTATATGGAATCCCTATGGACAGTTTGAAGGATTACATAAATTATTCTTAAAAAAGGAATTTAAAATTAAGGCAGTTTTAAAACTGAGCCCGATAATGAGAAGAAAGGGAAACTTACTAAAGATTGTGGGACTGGAGTAGATTACAATGGTCCAAGAGATCTGTCAGATGAGCTACAAACCACCAGTTGCTCAAGGCAATGCTGCAAGTACAAAATCAGAAGGAATCTAGGATTGCAGTATAACACATGATATAAAATGTATTTATATTCTCAGAAAAACAATAACCCATATTTTATACTTGCAGAATCCTACTTGTTCACTGCATATTTTTGCCACGTTTTATTTTTAAAAGCTTTCCGGCTTTTTGGTTTGTATGTTGCTTTGTTTCAAATCATGACGTCATATACAAATCAAGAATTCAAAACACAAAGATGACAAAAATCACCTGCATTCTTTAATCACTTGGTGGATATCAAATTCAAAAGCTGCCAATAAGATGCTGTCTAATGGTTCCGGGCTGCTTTCTCCTCCCAGAAACATGTCCAGGCTGGACTGTGGAATACATAAAGATGTAAAACACTGAGGTTGTGTCTAGCTATACCAGATATGTTCTCTCTCAGTAAAGGACCACCAAGATTTCCCAAAAATAACAGATTACTTAAAATATCACACTCAACTGCTTTTTTAATTGGGATTGGCTATTTTCAATCACTGGGAAAATCAGAGCAGTATTAGCATTTCCCAAATCAAAGCTAGCACATTGATACCATGTTCTGATAGCCTGTTTTGATAAGACTGAACTTAGTCCAATACAATGGGTTTTCCAGGATTTGCTACTTTGTAAATGGCATGCAAAACTATCAACCTTCTACCTAAAAAGGCACTACTCAGACAGACCCTGAAAACTGCATCATCTTTCCCCTGTACAATGTATAATCACTTGCCTTCCTACTGGGTGGCAAAAGGATGGAGGCAACTCTGCTTCAGTGGCAAAATATATCACCTGTGCATAAAGATGGAGTTCCACGTGCTTCACGGTAGGATGGCAATATAACAGCCGGGTCACAAGAAAATGGTACCAGGTTGTCATTAGCTCTTTCTTTTCCAAAATAGCATTCTCATCCCCAAGTAGGATCTAAAAAAAATGAACAGGAGTCCTTAAGGATTCAGCTCCCATCAGCTCAGGGTTTTAATACAGTATATAGTATGCCAATTGTGACCTTATCAGGCTGAAAATGATCAACTATGCTTCTGCTATCTAACAGCTGGATAAATGTAATTCACGTGCTTACCAAACATCTGTACTACAAGTAGTCCTCATTTAACAACCATTCATTCAGCAACCATTCAAAGTTATTGTAGTGAACAAATGGTAGTTACAACTGGTCCTTGTAACTACAAGTTCCAACCTGTAGCACACCCAGAATCACACGATCAAAATTTGGGTGCTTGGTAACCGCTTGGCCAACAGCTAAACTGCATACAGAAAGACATTATATTCCAAATCCCATCACTGGCTGACCAGATCAGGGGTCACCAACCTTTCGGACCTCAGGGACCACTAAATTCATAATTTTAAATCCCGAGGACCACTAATATGATTTTTTTTAAAAAAGATAAATAGTATTTAGTGCAATATAAAAATGCAAATAATGTTTCTGCAGACCACCAAAATTTTCTCACGGACCACCAGTGGTCCATGGACCACTGGTTGGTGACCACTGGACCAGATAACCTCATTCATAAGACCATATATACACACACACACACATATACATACACACATACATACACACACCTTACAAAGAACTTCCATGTGAGAATTAGATGCAAATGTTCCATCTTTCAGAAACCTCTCACATTCCTCATGCCAGTGCTGCCATTTCAACTCCATCTCTGTCAAAGTCTGGTTACTGCTAGGCTGCAAAGGGATACATAATGAGAAGGTTTTTGAAATTCTTATTGCAGTGTTTCTTTTACTGATTTTCCATAAAAACAAAACTGTTTTGGTGTTACGTTTATCAAGGGTTTCAAGAGATTTGTGCAGAATAAAAGATAAAGTTTATCTAAGGAATGGAATAATTAAATTGGAATTTGAAAGAATACATAGTGTTACAGATATTTCTACAGTAGAGCTTTTAGATATGTTTAAATAAGAGCAGGATAACATGCTGGTGACAAGTATCTATCTTTAACTTATAGGAATTTAATTTTCACTACTTAAATTCTTTCCAAATATGTTGGTTCAGGAGTACAGCCAATCTACAGAAACAGCATTCTTCTTAATGCACTGTCAATGATTTTATAACATTATTTGGCTGATGCAAGATACTTAGCTTCATAATAGTATGAGAAAAATGAACTAATCCACCTGGAGACCTTCAACCACTTAAAACAAGAGTACTGAAAACTGAGTAATACAAACCAATGATCAGACTCAGAATTAAGCAAGTTTTGTATGTTTTTGAAAATATATTTTTACTATATCATTACAGATCACCCAGAGAAAACTGCAAACATACACTGAGAACAGGCATTTTCTTCATCAGCTCATCTAAAACTTTGCACATGTGCACTGAAGTGGGATTGGTAATAGCTTCTTTAGAAAGTAATTGCCGAGCCTCATCCATTCTACCTTGAAGCACATAACCAGTTACCTGAAAAATATAAAAATGATTTCACATATTAATACTATTATCCAAACCATGCATGTATGGTTACACTGACACATACTACCTCATAAAAAAGAGATATAAAACTGCAACTTAAGTAAAACAGGTTTAAAGTGCTCTGTCAGAAATAAATATGATGGTTGAAAGGCCATTTTTCCTGTTGACCAAAAAACTATGGATTGTTACTACACAGAGCTAAGCACTAATACATTAAGCTCCATTCTAGATCTACATAAATTGTAAATACAAAGTTACATAAGGCAGCCTTACAATCAACTTTTAAGTTGATTTTGATGGGAGAGTTTCTTGCAAACCATAGATACTACATAGGTGGCTCAAACACTATAAGCTTTTTGTCATCATTGATTCAGTGTAATAACTTGGGGGGAAAAAAACTTACATTTTACAGTGGATTCAATTAAACAGCTTTCTGAGCAAAAATGAAGCACAGCAGCTGGACGCTACTGCTTCCTGGATAAAAACATGCCTTACCACATTCCAGAAATTTTCATGTTTTGCTGGATTCTCACTCCTCAGAACCTCGCAAACCATGTTGTCTACTTCACACACATGAAGACGGACCCAATCAAGCAGGTGACATAACACCAAACCCGCTGGGGGGAAAAAATAAAGATACATGCCTATGAGCCCAAAGAACTGTCTGAGATACTATTTTTATAAGATATAATCCCATTTCTATATGCTTTGCACTGGTCCATTGCAGGCCACATCACAAATGTTATTTCCTATGCTGATGGTATCATATCATAGAGAAGATGTAGTTATGATTATATGGTGGGATGATATTGTACAAATTTATCTGACAATTACAATTATGGCACCTAGAAATTAGCTGCTGAATCAGAGCATGATAGGAAGTAGTTCAAGACAAAAGTCTCCAGGACGATGCAATGCTGCTCCCGCTTCCTTGGTCTCTTGCATGCTGGTGGGGGAGGGCTCCTCAGTTTGCAGTGGCAAAAACCAGACCCAGAAAACCAGGCCTGTGAGCTGCTGCAACCTGGGCTCAGCCAAATAACAGATCAATGCATCATTCATCCTTTTTGCGATACACTGTAAACTTCCAGTTCTCATAGTACAAATAGATTATTTTGTTGCACTAGGTCAGCAACCAAAATGAAAAGTGAGCATCAGAAATTAATCATTTCTCCACCCCAGTAACATTATGGTCTGTCAGCAGCAATAGCCTTTTACTCACAACTGTTGCAAACAGTTTTGTTTTAAATAACAAAGGAAAAAGCCATTGTCTTCAATATGAGAAATGTGAAGGCAGGGAGGTATTTCTTCCTCAGCTCAGAAAGACATTATGAAGATACCTAATTAGAAAAGCAGCACATGAATTCTAAGAGAATATGTGAAAAACATAAAAGTAATCTTGATTTCATTATAAATCAAAATTCAGTGTTGAATTTATATTTACCGAATACCAAATTTACACACACACACACACAAAGTTTGTCGCGAAAGCAACTGCCCACGAAGGCTCCTGGATTGGGGCTGAAAGGCGAAAGCGGAAGCAGTATGCTCCGTCCCATATTTGGGTAGACCAGGTTGCCCTGATAGACTGATCTCACCAGAAGGAAAAAAAAACAACAACATTTACCTGGAGCAGCTTCAATAAACATGATTTCACACAGATTCCAGATCAACTCCATTGCGGACAAAACAGAGACCTAAGAAAGATAAATATCAATTTACTAGAGATTTCCATTATAAAGCTTTAACCTTAAACTCTTCCTAACATAAAAAATAACAGTCAAAAATGTGAATACTTAAATTGAATTTTCTGCAAATAGATAGGGTATTTTTAAAATAAATCTTTTAGATTATATTATTTACAAGCTGAAGAGCCATTTTGGTGTAATGGTTAAGGTATTGGGTTAGAAACCAGAAGACTGTACATTCTAGCCCACCTTAGGCACAAAAGAGCATATGATGGCCGTCGCCAGAGGAGCTTTTTATCAGGTTTGCCTGATACGCCAGTTGCGTCCCTTCTTAGACCAGGATTCCTTATGCAGTCACTCACGCCCTCGTCACTTCCCGTCTGGACTACTGCAACGCTCTCTACATGGGGCTCCCCTTGAAGATCACCCGAAGGCTCCAACTGGTTCAGAATGCGGCCGCGCAGGTGATAGAGGGAGCGATTCGTTGCTCCCATATAACACTTCTCCTGCGCAGGCTGCACTGGCTTCCGGTGATCTTTCGGGTGCAATTCAAGCTGTTGGTCACCACCTTTAAAGCGCTACATGGCATAGGACCAGGTTACTTACGGGACCGCCTGCTGCTACCGGTGACCTCCCATCGACCAGTGCGCTCCCATAGGGAGGGTCTCCTCAGGGTGCCGTCGGCCAGACAATGTCGGCTGGCGACACCCAGGGGGAGGGCCTTCTCTGTGGGGGCACCAACCCTCTGGAATGAGTTACCACCAGGCACCCGCCAACTCCCTGATCTTCGGACCTTTCGACACGAGCTGAAAAAATTTCTGTTCCATCGCACAGGACTGACCTAATGGGTTTTAAAATGGGGTTTTTATTGGTTTTAATTGTTCAGCCAAGTTTGAATTTTCTTTTTAAACTGGTTTTAATTTTTGTATTAACTGTTTTACTCTGGCTGTAAACCGCCCTGAGTCCTTTGGGAGAAATTTAAACAATAAAATAAATAAATAAAACATCAGCTGAGTCACACTCTGAGGATAACCTCAGGCAAGTCTCTCTCTCAGCCCTAGAAAACAGGCAATGGGAAACCACTTCTATAATATTGCCAAGAAAACTGCAGCGACTAGTCAACAAATGACTCAAAGGCACACCCCTCCAAAAACACCAGCAGGCTCAGAATGTTCAAGCTCAATGTTTAAACTCTTCTGATGAGTATGAACTTCTATGTATTTATATTTTTTCATAACCTGGAGCAGAAAAGAGGGATTATCTTCCTTGGAAATGGTTTAGAAATTCATCATTAAGCAAAATTCCCATCTCCCTCAAGTGAGAAATGGAATCAGCCGAGAGCATATAAATCTATGAATCTTTGAAACAGTACCTACCATACTGCAATAGTAATACCATAATAATAGAATATGACATCAATTTTTCCCATAGTATATTCTCTGTTTCCAAAACTTTTAATGATTTTTTTACTACAAAATGTTTTAAATAAAACAAAATAGAAATAGCATTGAAATGGCATTCTAGGCAAAACAGGCTTCAATCTGCCCTATAGAACATAACTTACAATTTAGGATCATATTTATGACTAGCTGAAAGCAACTGTTTATTTTGTTAGTTGTAGGAACCATACCCATCCTTCTGCCAAAAACTTTTTGGATGCAGTTAGTTTAGAGTTAAAATCAATGGAAGAAATACATCTATAAGAAAAACAGATGCTTTTCCAAATGAAAGTAACTTTTAGGAATAAGAGCTGGAACAGTATAAAAGGATTATGTGTATATATGAATAGCCTTTTACTTAAGACATTACTCCAAAATCACCTACAAGAAGCATATTCATTCCCACAGGTGAGCAAAAACATTTTGAAAAGAGTAAACACAGATTGGCAAATGCATGTACATACAAACCTACAAGTGGGCAAATAACCAAGAGACAGAATTCAGAAAAATAACAATTTGGGTAATGTTTTAAAACATGCTTTACCATGTTTTACTACTTCTTCATTATCTTTGGAATATAAACACAATTGACTAGCTATCCAAATTTACATTAGCATTTATAGTTATACTTGGGATATTCAATTTTTGAAATTGGTTGGTATTATAAAAGACACATCAGTGGAATCTATAGATATGCAGAACAATTATTGGAATGTTACAAAAATCAAGGACTAAATATTGTTGGACAAAATAACAGAGATGATATAAATTTAGAACTACTATTAAGAAGTAGACACGTTCTTGAACAAGCACAATTTAATTCTAAGTAGATTGTGGCATTGTGCCTGCTATGGTAGATAACAAATATTCTACCAGAACTCCAAAATAAATTCAATGGGCTGCATCAAAACTAAAATAATGGAAAATCCTAGTAGTAATTTGTTCTCCAATACCCTATCAAAATAAAACTATACACATTACCTGAGTACTGTAGTGTATCTGCATTGCAGGATCCCGTGCAGATACTAAATCAAAGAAAAATACAGAAATCAATATTTATACATTGTTATTATTCAGTTCACCAAACCAAAATCATTGTTTATTCCAGCTCTACTATACATTGCAGGAAGATTTGTACATTGTTCATTTACTGTTTTTACTAGTTACATTCAAAAAACACTATAACTTTTCATCAGATGACTAAGCAATTATCATAGCAAATACATAAATCTTAGTGAGTTGGTTGACTGTTCATTTTTGGAACCAACTCTACAGCCAAATTTCATAAGCAGTTTTTCAAGTACTTGTTCAGACTATGAATCATTCTGATTTGTTTTAAAACAGTCTGTTGTAGATTCGTTCCAGAGGCTTCCATTTAATAAAAAGTAGAAAACTTACTAGCCATCTGATGTGAATCTTCCATGCAGGCTCTTATAACTGATCGATAGCTTTTGCTTACTCCAACCAATCTATCCAAAAAAGGAGAAGAGTTTGATTTTGTTTAAGCATCATGTCACCTCCTTGACAAATGCCAGGTTCTTTAGTACAAATAAGCAATATCAGATCCAAAAAGCCTCTAGACACTGGGATAGGACACCATGGCATCACTCAAATGGTTTGGGTGGGTATCAGTTATTATAACTGCACAGGTAGTCCTCAACATATGGCCATTATATTGCAATGATGCTGAACAAACAGTTACAACCTGTCCTCAGACTTCCAGCCTCCACAGCATCAACATAATAGCAATCTAAGTGCTTCGTAATCTGCTTCTGCTTACAACTGGTTGCAATACCCCACAATTATGTGATCAGCATTTGCAAACTTCTCTGCCAGATTCCCCAGAAACTCAATGAGGAAAGGTTGCAAGTTGCTGGAGTATATCTTCCTCCCTCACACATCCTCCTCAGACCCTTAGAATTCATGCTGCATCAGCCATACACACACCATCTCCAATGATCACTCTGCCTTCCTTGCACATCCCCGTGGACCCTCCCTATCCTCCCTTGCAGCCTTGAGCACCCTTGCTGAGTTTTGCTTCTATCGCACCCCCTTTGCACCCTCACTGACCCATGCCATGCCTCCCTTGTACACTCATGGATTGTGAACATCCTCCCCAACTGTAACTGTGCACCTTGCACACCTTTCCCAGGCCTTGCCTTCATAGTCTGGTGTCCCTCTGCATTTTTCACATCCTCTCCCCAACTCTTGTTGCACCTCCCTCAACTCCTACTTACCCTTCCCAAGCCTCACCTTCCTCGTACACCTACCCTAACTGGTGCTCATCTGCCTTGCCTCTTCACACAACCCTTGCACCCTCCTATACCTGGCAGCTGCCTCTTAAATGTCTGCCAGCTGCCTCTTAAATGCTTGCCAGCCTACTTGCAAACCATTTGCGACTTGTAACTTTCTGCTGGCTCTCACAGTAATTTGGTAGTGGGAGGTTGCCTTGCCTAATGATAGTAGGATTCAGTTAATGACAGTAACTGGGACTGCAGGTATTGCTTTCATCGCTGATACGACTATGCTTTATGACATTGCTCAGCAATGTAAATTGCCATCATAAATCAAAGGCTATCTATATTCTGAAACACATATTGAATGCTTCTTTTATGCCAATATTATTTCTGTAAAAATGTGACTTAAAACATTTTTAAGTCACATTAAAGTTACATTTCTTTAAGTTAAATTGAGTTAAATTCCTCCAAGTAATAAGCAGGAATGATCAAGTTATTGGAAACATATTGCTGCCTAAGAGGGGCATACCAATTACTGGAAGGAAGTTTCACGTATTTTTGCCACACGTATATAGCTTTGGATCATTTTCCTCAATAAATAAATGAACAAGTATAATGTTTTTGACTCATTTTGTTTAACTGGGCTTGCTTTATCTAATTTTACAATTTGTGTGGAGAAGAGGTCAACCTTTAGGTCACACTGATGCAGAAATATTGAAAATTCGAAAGTATTCCCAAACTTTTAAACACTTTTGTGCAGAAAGCACTGCAAAAGACTTTTAAAAACTCAGTAATACTTTAGATAATTACTGTGCAGTTCTTGACTTTCCAGCCTTTTCTTTCTCATTCTTCTGAAGTCCAACAAAGATCCCGTGTGATTCATTGAAAAGCTTCCGCAAAGTCTGAGAATAAACATCTTGATCTTTGCGTACCACATAGACAAAAGGACAGCCTGGAGTCTTCTCTTTAGCCTCTGAAACAAATGATGTAGAAATTTCTATTGTAACTATGCAGTAAATACTATTATTTCAAATGTATTAATAATTGATATTATATGTCAAAGCAAAATTTGAGGAAAATAATATATAGAGATTAAGTTGGTATCCTCATTGTTGGCTGTTAGAGAGACAGTAATTCTGTAAGGCCTTTAGGGAATACTCGTAGTTACATTCACAGTTTCATATCTATATTCTTATTGATATTTATATTTTTAGTGTTTTTATACTATATTGTAAATTGCCAAAAGCATTTTTGTTAAATGTGGTGGCATATACTCAAAATATTTATATAACCAAATAAAATAAACATGTAGCTTTAGTTATTATTAACAATATTCTAGAAAACACATATTACAACAAGTATAAGATATATTCCACAGGTAAATAAAGCAGAAATAAATAATCAAAGGTTTATTACACCATGCAGGCTTTTCTAATAAAATCTGTGTACTGCATAAAGAGACATAAATATTATGAGCCAAAACAAAAATGAGTAAGATCTAACATAAACAATGAATTTTACAATCAGTTAATAACATAATAGTAAATCTGGAGAATACTGATAATGGAACACCATCTATTTCTATGTCTTCCTTTTCTTTGTAATTTTACTTTTAAGAAACCTCTCTTCCATGCCTCAAATGCTTCTGTATCTTCCAATCAGAAATAGTCAAAAATTAGATACAGCACTATTGGCAGCAAATGGTGGTCCATGCCTCAGAATAGTCCAACACTGACCCTTTAACTGTCTATGGTAATATGGAGGCATGCCTGATGAGGAAGCAACCCTCTACTTCCATCAGGAACTGCTTTTTATGCTTTTTATGACTTGTCAACTGAGGTCGTAATAGAGGAATTTCCTGGAAAGAGAGAGTCCAAGAGAACTCATGCAACTATGGATAGTTTTTGAAGCAGCAAACGAATCTTGCACAGAATATCATTGTTTTAGCACACTGAACATAGAACTTTTAAGGTGCCTTGCAAACACCACATTCAAAAATTTTACATGTAGTTAAGAAAGAGCTGTGAAATTCTCATAAATTGCATCTCCAGTAACCAAACTTTAGTTAATTTCATTATGTCATACACACGATTAACCAAAAGTCAACCTCCCATATTTTCAGGAGGCTTAATGTCCGAATAATACTTTTAAAAATGCGACCTTCATTATTTCATCCTCCAAGATACACCAGACCACACTGTTATTATTACTAATTTATATGCTATCCAACTTCCAGGGACTAGTTTACAAATTGTTAAAGATATTTAAAAGTAAAAAATGATACAAGAAATATTTAAAAAGAAAAAAGACAGCAGAAACAATCTGGATGAAAATAAAAAGTAAGAAAAGGGGTATCATTAATACAAATACCATATAAGCAATAAAATTTTAAATTTATTTTTGGTAAACTTTTTGCTTCATATATTTTAATAATCACTTGTGTGATAAGGTGCCCATTTTATTTTTCTAATATTTATTTTCTTTTAAAGACGGAAGGGCTAGGTTTAGGGAAAATGTTAAAAAAGGAATGTAGTTAGCAGAAGAAAGGATATCAAAAAGAGGTCACTGACAACCATTTGCTCAAAGCTGAGAAAACTGGAGCTTCAGTTCATAGTTCCAACAGTTAATCTACTCCAATATTTTGCTTTAGTTTATTCATATCATGAGCATATTAAACAAACAAAACTGCATTTAATAAAAGACATTGCCAACCTGTTGGCTTAAACAAAGTTTCGCACACCAACATCTCTGTGGGTCCCCATGTAAAGCATAACTGTTTCTGGTCAGAGTTCACTCCTGGAATAAGCTGTTTAATAAAAAAAGAGAGAGAGAAAGAATTGGACAATCGTTGATATTGATGCAATCAAAAACTATTTAAGTCATCAATAAACATTTTAAAAGCATTAACTACAGCTGAAAGTATATACATTGCTCAGGGGCTAGGACGTTGAGCTTGTCGATCGAAAGGTCCATGTGAAATGCCGAATAACCTTTACGTGTTTTCACAGCTTACAATGCAGACAACCGCAACTTTTTTATATAAAGACGTTCAGATGTCTTTTTTCCGGACCACCCAAGGTCCTCTGTTTTTATCAGCTTTGCTTTTCCAACCGGTTTTGTTGAGCAGGAGTTGTCCTGCCTGGCATTGCCTATTTACGGCATCTCCTAGGATCCACGACTGCATGGAAGCAACCATACCAATAACAGGCCTTCCATTCATTCAGCGAGGGCTGAGTAGCGGGCCCTGCAGTGGTTTTCCGTCCCTAACGACGAAACCGCCGCAAGAGAAGCTTTCCCTTCCGACGGTGGAGGGCGCCTTCCTGCCGTCTCTAATTCTCCCCTCGGTGCTCCTCTACGACGGTTCCCTGAGCGCCATTCGCCAGGCCCCCTGAAACTCACCGTGACCGACGGCTCCACATCCAATTCCTCCATGCCGTCCAGCGGGAAAAGGCCGCGCTCCGGCCTCCCTCGATTTCTTCTCGGCCTCAGCGCCTCGGCGGCGGCGCTCTCAGCCAATCGCCGGTCGATGCAGGTCCCGCGCGCGCCCCCGAGCCGAAGGACCCTATTTTCCCTTTCTCCGACACTAGAGATAGGAAAAGCAGAAGTGTCCGTCCCGCCTGTTTTTTGAACTTCAGAGCCGACTGCTCGTATTTTCCCGTGCACCGATTGCGGGCAAGTTGTCGAGCTGGATGAATCTCTCGAAAATTGCTAAAAGATGAGCCATGGTTTCTTGCCGCCCAATTCCTTTACAGAAGCCCCAACAAGAAAATCAAGCTGCGGAATGAAGAAAAAAAAACACCCAACTTCCAAACCCAAGTATGGAAGCAACTGAATGATCTCTTCAATTTAATTTAATCTAAATGGATATCCTTTTTCAAAATGTCCGTGGCTGGAATAGAATTTACAAAATCAAGAAACAAATAAATGATATGAACCTGAAAAGCCGTACGGTAGCCATACATCTTTTGAACCCCTCTCTCTGTGCTCCACAAGACAAATCGAACATATTTTGCAAAACAACGAAGCGAGATTAAGCACAGTTCAATTGTGTTGGGTCACTCCCCAATCCAGCAAAAAAGAAAAAAGCAGCAAGAAACAGAAAACTATAGCTTCTCCTATCTTTCTCGCTCAGATCCATGTCCTGAATGCTTGTGAAAATTCCATTCCATCCCCTTTAAATAAACCTCCTTCAACCTGCAGCGAATAATAGTTCATCCAAATCGTCTTCTCACAACCCAAAGCTAATACTTGCTTGCAAGAAGACATTTGAGATCTCTCTCTCTCCCTCCCACTTTTTTCATACAGTGCAAGGGTTTACCGCAGGAATTTCTTCGCTTTCAAATTAATTCGTTGAGCCACTCTGCTCCATCCCAGCAATGCCGGAATTCTGGAATTGTTTTCTGCTGGACTGACACTTCCAACTACGGCCAGAGGGGCACCCGAGTTTCAATTGAAACGCATTATTATGTACACGTGACTCCATCATTCACGTTTCTTTTCCCGCCTTTGTGGCTCTCTATCAGAGTGCCTGGCGGGTTATGAAGTTACTGGTACAACGCTCAATGTCAAGTTCTTGCGGTGATCCTCGGTGCCTCTTTCGTAAAAAGTGTGTGCTTGATAGGATTCGGATTGGAATCTAGGCGCGGAACTGCACATGGGAGACTGGCGCATATCGAGAGCAAAGGCTTTTATTCCCAAAGCTAAATTGACTGACCGGAAAACTGGGGAGTTGATGCTACCCCACAGCGAGTGGATTTTCTCAAGTACTTGCCGATGAATTGAAAAAAGAGAGAGCTTTTCCATCACGATGGCTGATAGTTTTCCTGTAGCAAGAACACTAAAAGCTTCGCTACCGAGGAGGGGGAAAAAACAAATTGAAAGAATTCCTGATCGCAAACCTGCTACCTTTCTGATTGGTTTTGACTTTAGACAGCCAGTAAAGCTTATTAGGAATTAAT